>NC_092373.1:206957485-207557485 GCF_030028105.1 Mobula birostris
ATTCACTCAATCTAGGGGTTAACCTTTAGGGTATCCTGCATAACAACGCCCAAGTACCTTTGCATCTCTGCATTTTGAATTCTCACCCCATCTAAATAATGAGCAGCACCATGCCAGAGACCAATGATTATTGAAAGATCATCTCTAATGCCACCACAATCTCTAACATTACCTCTTTCAGAATCCTAGGGTGCAGTTCACGTGGTCTGATTGACTTATGTACCTTTAGGTGTTTCAGCTTTTTGAGCACCTTCTCTCTTGTCATAGTCACTTCTCTTCCTTCACATACAACATCAGACATACTGCTAGTGTCTTCCACAGTAAAGACTAATGCAAAACACTTATTTAATTCATCTGCCCTTTCCTTGTCCCCCGTTATTATTTCTCCTGCCTCATTTTCTAGCGGTCCTATATCCACTCTCATTTCTCTTTTATTTTTAACGTCAAAAAACTTCTACTATCCACTTTGATATTATTTGATAGCTTGCTTTCATATTTCATCTTTTCCTTTCTAATGATTTATTTTAGTTGCTCTCTGTAGGTTTTTAAGAACCTCCCAGTCCTCTATCTCCCATTAATTTTTGCTTTGTTGTATGCCCTTTCTTTTGACTTCCCTTGTCAGCCATGATTGTACTATTTTACCATTTGAGTACTTCTTTATTCTTGGAATATGTCCTCCACCTTCCTCATTTTTCCCAGAAACGCACACCATTGCTGCTTTCCCGACATCCCTGCCAACAGCTCCTTCCAAACGACTTCGGCCAAGTCTCTCTCATACCACTGTAATTTCCCTTACTCCACTGAAATACTGCTACATCAGACTTCATTTTCTCCCTATCAAATTTCAAGTTGAACATAATCGTACTGTGATCACTGGTTTCTCAGGGTTATTTTACCTTCAGCTCCCTAATCGCCTCAGGTTCATTACATAACACCCAATCCAGTATAGCTGATTCCCTAATAGGCTCAACGACAAAGTGCTCTGAAAAGCTATCTCTTAGGTATTCAACAAACTCATTCTCTTGAGATCCATTACCAACTTGATTTTACTAGTCGACCTGCATGTTAAAATCTCCCATAACTACCATAACATTACCCTTTTGACACGCTTTTTCCATTTCCTATTGTAATCTATGGTCCACCTCCCAGCCACTGTTGGGAGGCCTGTATATAACTGCCATCAACGTCTCTTTACCCTTGCAGTTTCTTAACTCAACCCACAAGGATTCAACATCTTTTGATCCTATGTCACATCTTTCTACTGATTTGATGCCATTCTTTACCAGTAGAGCCACACCATCCCTTCTGCCTACCTTCCTGTCCCTCGATATAACATGTAACCTTGGCCATTCAGCTCCCAACTACAACCATCCTTCAGCCACAATTCAATGATGGCCAAAACATCATACCTGACAAACTGTAATAGTGCAACAAGATCATCCACCCTATTTCTTATACTACGCACATTTAGATACAACACCTGGAGTATCGTATTTGCTGTCCTTTCTGACTCTGCATCCCTAATGATTTGATATTCAGCCTGCTGGCTGCAGCTAAGTTCCATCACCTGCCTGCCCTTCCTGACATCGTCTGTCCTTTCCTGAGTCCCTTCACTCCAGTTCCTACCCCCCTGCCAAGTTAGGTTAAACCCTCCCCAACAGCTCTAATAACCTGCCCGCAAGTAGGAGGGGTGAGTGATAAGTCCGTGGCCTAGGGTAGAAGGAGTCAATTTTAGAAAACCAAGCACATTTATTTTCCAACATAGTCCCCTCCTACATGTACACACTTAGTCCAGCGGTCATGGAGCATACGGATCCCTTCTTTGTGGAAGTGGTCCACAGCAGGGGTGATTGATAAGTTTGTGGCCTAAGGAAGAAGGAGATGAGATATTAACTTCAAACCTTCTGCATTATCACTCAAAGAGCTGAACTACACGTGCATGTAACGAGAGCATCTTTTACCTCCAGGTGGTTTACAGCAGAGGTGATTGATAGGTTCATGGCCTAAGGTAGAAGGAGATGAGTTTTACAGCTGTCGTTATATGCACGTGCAGTTCAACTCTTTGAGTGATTATGCAGAAAGTTTGAAGTTAATAACTCATCTCCTCCTACCTTAGGCCATGAACTTATCAATCACCCCTGCTGTGGACCATTTCTGGAGGTCCAAGACACTGACTTCTACAAAGAAGGGATCCATATGCTCCACGACCGCTGGACGAGGTGTGTAAATGTAGGAAGGGCTATGTTGAAAAATAAATGTGCCTCGGTTTTCTAAAATTGATTCCTTGTACTGTACCTTAGGCCACGAACTTATCAATCACCCCTCGTATATTAGTCCCCCTGGGGTTCAGGTGCAACCCGTCACTCTTGAACGGGTCATACCTCCCTAGAAGAAATCCCAATGATCCAAGAACCTGAAGCCATACTCCCTGCACTGGCTTATCAGCTACGCATTTATCTGCCAAATCATCCTGTTTCTACCCTCACTGGCGTGTGGCACAGGCAGCAATCCAGAAGTTACTACTATAAATGTTTCTATGGGGATAGAAGCAATGCAGCGGTGGCTAAGGTATGTGTGGAACATCTGCAGCATGATGCGGGTGAATTAACAACAGAAAGCAAAGAAATGGCAAATAGGTGAAATCATTTTTTTTTTTTTGGCATCAATTTTCACCGTGGAGGACATGCAAAATCTCCCTGGGACAATTTCAAATAACCCAAGCCTAACCCTAGAAGAGGTAAAGAATCAGAGAAACTCATGGGGCTAAAGGTAGATAAATTACCAGGACTCAACAGCTTGCATGCTTGTCAGAGTCATACAGCATAGAATTAGGCCTAGCGACCCAACTGGTCCATGCCAACAAACATGGGCGCAGGTTTGTGGTGAGAGGGAACAGGACCATGGCATGTGGGAGTTGTTTAAAATGCCATCTGATCAGAGTTCAGGACCAACATGACAAGGACGGCAGAGTAAGGGAACCGTAGATGACCAGAGAGGTTATGGACTTACAATTATTTGATGTCTTTGCACTGTACTGCTGCTGCAAAATGACACATTTCACATCATATAAAGACAGTGATATTAACTCTGATTCTAAACTCAGTCAAACAGGTACATAAAATGTACAGAAGTAGAAATGAGACAGGTCGCTTGGGAAACATAGAGGTAGCAGGAAAGACTGGAAGCAGGGGATTAGGAAGGCCAAAAGGGGTGAAATATCCCAGCAAGTCAAACTAAAGCAAATCCCAAGTCATTCTATATATACATATCAAGAGCAAGAGGATAATTTGGGAGAGGATAGGACCACTAAAGGTTAAAGGAGGGAACATGTGCTTGGAGGCAGAGGATGCGGGTGAGGTACTGAATGAGTCCTTTCTATAAGTATTTACTGAGAAAGAAAGGGATGATGATGAGATAATTGTGGAGTGTGCTAATATGCTATGGCATGCTAAGATAAAGGAGGGAGTGTTGGGACTCTTGAAGGGTAAATCCCCAGATCTTGATGGGATATACCCAGGTTATTCAGAGAGGCAAGAGAAGAGATTGCTGGAGCCTTGAGGAAGATTTTTAAATCCTCACTAGCAACAGGTGTGATCCTGAAGGGGTGGAGAATGGTCAGTGTTTTTCCTTTGTTGATCAAGAAGGGAAATGGGGATAATCCAGGAAAATATAGGCCAGTGAATCTCACATCAATGGCAGTGCATCCACTGGATAGGATTCTTAGAGATGGAACTTTGCTCATTTGGAAAATCTTGGCTGATTAAGGACAGTCAGTATTGGTAATGCAGGGATAGACATGTTTTAGAAACAGATTATATCTTTTGGGAAGGTGAAGGGCAGTAGATTTTATTAAGCAATCTGACAAGATACCTCATTAGGCTGATCCAGAAGGCTAAAATGCATGAGATCCACAGCAAATGTGTATTCAGAATTGACTTGGTTCTATGTTCCCAAAAGTTGGAGAAATCAATGTTCATGCTACATGTTTCACCCATAAACATTTGCTCCAAATCCTTCCCCCCCGCCATACTTTTAAACTGTGTCCCTTCCAATTTTCTTTCCAGTCCTGAAGGATCTCAACCCAAAATGCCGTGTCCATTTCCCTCCATAGATGCTGCCTGACCCACTGAACTGCTCCAGAATTTTGAGTGTTGCCCCATTCCCATGCGTACTGCTTTGTGCGCTAAACCCTCTTGTAGTGTTCCTGAGTCATTGGAATATTTAGCCACATCACCTTTCACTCCCACACTGGAGTTGGTGGGTATGAATTCAGTTCCCAATGTGCCACCCTGGACTTCGGAGAATGCTGCCTCACAAGGGCAATGTGGATCCAGCCAGTGAACAGAACTAATACTAACTTTTATTCAACAATGCTTTTTTAAATGTCTTTAAACTTATTCATATAATTCTATTGAAGGGAATTCAATGCTTTACTATTTTTTACAGGTTTGCAACAATAACAACAATTGTCATTGTGAAGATGGCTGGGCTCCACCCTTTTGCGATAAAAAGGGGCGAGGAGGCAGCAAGGACAGTGGGCCCACAGAGGAAATTGAGGAAATTAAAAAAAGTACTAAAGGTAGGCGTGAACTTGTTCTTTTGCCTTCTACACTGAAAGTCCTTTATTTGGTAAACCTGAAGATTTTTAACTGCTTTCCTTGCAAACTAACACATACAGACATGCATGAAATGGAAGAGATGCGGTTGAGGGCAGTGTTGATGGTGGAGGACATCTCCTTCATTCTAGAATGAAAAGCCTCACCCTAACAGCAGGTGCGGCGGATGGAGGAATTGAGAAAATGGGATGGTGTTTTTACAGGTATCAGGTGGGATGACATGTGGTCCGGGTAGCTGTGAGAGTCAATTCTCTCATCCACCACCACCAGCCTCATAGCTCCCACACCCCACACCTCCTGTTTCTACCTCCTACCTAAGATCCACAGACCGACTTGTCCAGGTTTCTGCTTGTTCCTGCCCCACTGAACTCATGTCAGAATACCTTGACTGTTTGTCCTCCTTTTTCAAAGAAAGGGGCTTCCCTTCCTCTACCATCAGCGCTGCCCTCAACTGCCTCTCTTCCATTTCATGTCTGTTCTTACCCCATCTTCCCTCCACCCGACTTCACCTACCACCCCACCAACATCCGTGACCAGCACATAATTCTCCGAAACTTCTGCCACCTCTAACGGGATCCCACCACCAAACACATCTTACCCTCACCACCCCACTTTCTGCTTTCCACAGGGATCATTCCTTACACAACTTCTTTGTTCATTCATCCCTCCCCACTGATCTCCCTCCTGGCACTTAACCTTGCAAGCGGAACAAGTGCTATATCTGTCTCTACACTTCCTCCCTCACTACCATTCAGGGCCCCCGACAGTCCTTGCAGGTGAGGCATCACTTCACCTGTGAGTCTGTTCAAGTCACTTACTGTGTTCGCTGCTCCCGGCGTGGCCTCCTGTATATTGGTGAGACCCGATATAGATTGGGAGACCGCTTTGCCGAGCACTTATGCTCCGTCAGCCAGAACAAGTGGAATCTCCCAGTTACCACCCATTTTAATTTCACTTCCCATTCCCATACTGATACGTCCATCCATGGCCTCCTCCACTATCGTGATGAGGCCACACTTAGGTTGGAGGAACAACACCTTATATTCCATTTGGGTAGCCTCCAACCTGATGCCAAGAACATCGATTTCTCAAACTTCCAGTAAAGCCCCCCACCCCCTTTACCATTTCCCATCCCCTTTTCCATCTCTCACCTCATCTCTTTGCCCACTCATCATCTCCCTCTGGTGCTCCTCCCCCCTTTTTCTTTCTTCCATGGCCTTCGGTCTCTTTCACCAATCAACTTCCCAATTCTTTACTTCATCCTTCTCCCTCCAGGTTTCACCTATCACCCGGTGTTTCTCTCTCCCCTCCCCACACCTTTTAAATCTACTGCTCAGCCATTTTTTCCTCCAGTCCTGCCAAAGGGTTTCGGCTCAAAGCATTGACTGTACTGTTTCCTCTGGTATTGCAAATGATCTGTCGATAGTAGTTGCTTAGTGAGTTTCTCAGACTGGCCTGGCTAAAATCTCTCAAAACGATGGTGATGGTGTTAGTGTCATCAGCCAGCCCCAGACTTCTCAGCATAACATCCAGACTTTCAATGGTGCAACACTGGCAGTTGTGATCGATATGTAAATGTCAGTGTGACCTATTCTAGTGTTTCAGCACTATGATCTTACATGAATTCCAAATGCCTGCCAGCTAAGCAGACTAAACTATCTTTCTGTTTGATTAGAAACACTGAACCCAATTCCTCTGGTTATTGCAATTGCGGCACCAGCCTTAGCAGTTACAATGCTAACCTACTCTATGCAGTGCCGAAGAAAGAAGGTGAAAGGACGTAGAAGATCTGCAGTGAAAGCAGTTGGAAGTTATTGTTCCAGGTAAGGTTTAACAGGGAGACCTGGTGTGAATGTTCAGCTGGAAGTGCGTGGAGGGGGAGAAGAACTGGGAGTGTGAGTCCAGAGGATCAGTGGAGTGGTCTTTCCTGATGCTTGTCTCATTGCTGCCATACTCTAATAACTGGGTGTCATTCACCCAGACCTGTGTAATCCCCATTGACATCATCTGACTTGCTTTATCTCTCTATCACTGAACACAGAACAGTACAGAATGGACAGGCCCTTCAGCCCACCATGTTGTGCCAACCTTTTAACCTACTCCAATCAAACTCTTCTCTCCCACATTTTTTTTTATCATCTATTTGCCTATCCAGGAGAATTTTAAATGTCCTTGAAATGCCCTGGAAAATGTCTCTGGCTGTCCACTCAATCTATGCCCCTTATCATCTTGCACACCTCTTTCAAGCCATACCTCATTCTCGTTCTGTCCAAAGAGAAAAGCCCTCGCTCCTTCAACCTATCCTCATAATACATGCTGTCTGGTCCAGGCAACATCTTGATAAATCTCTGCTGCACCCTCCCTAAAGCTTCTACATCCTTACTTTAATAGGGGTGACCAGAACTGGACACAATATTTCAAATATTGCCTAACCAGGATTGTATAGAACAGCAACATTACCCCACGGATCTTAAACACAATCCCCTGACTGAAGACCAACACACCAGATGCCTTCTTAACAACTCTATCAACATGTGTGGCAAGTTGAGGAATAAATGGATGTGGACCCCAAGATCTCTCTGTCCCTCGACATTGTATTCTCTCTTCAAATTTGACTTTCCAAAATGAACCACTTCATACTTTTCCAGAATAAATTCCATCTTCTGCTTCCCAGCCCAGATCTGCATCCTGTGAATGTCTGCTTGTAACTCATGACAACCTTCTACACTGTCCACAACTTCACCAATCTTTGTGTCATCGACAATCTTACTAACCCACTCTTCTACTTCCTTATCCAACTCATTTATAAAAAATCACAAAGAGCAGGCTTTTCAGAACAGATCCATGTGGAACACTACTGGTCACGCAACTCAAGGCAGAATACCCTCCCACTACCACCACCCTCTGATGGACAAGCCAATTCTGAAACCACACAGCCACGTTTTTCTGGATCCCGTGCCTCCTGACTCTGTCAATGAGCCAACCACGTAGACAACTTTGTTCAATACCTTCCTGAAATGTCAGGCAGTAGTAAATCAGGGCAACTAGACTTGCTGTGCTGTCTAGAAGACGTTTTGCCACTAATTCAAGAGGCTCCTTCAGTTCTCCAATTCAAGCAACATCCTTGTAAATCTTTTCTGCACTCTCTATACTATCCACATTCTTCCTGCAGTAAGGTGATCAAAACTGAACACAGTACTCCAAGTGGGGTACACACCATATGCTTAATAACATTGTCAACCAGCGCAGCAGCTTTGAGTGTCGTATTGACATGGACCCCAAAATTTTGCTGATCCTCCACACTGCCAAGAGTCTTATCATTAATATCATATTCTGTCTTCAAATTTGACCTACCGAAATGCACTATTTCACACTCATCTGGGTTGAACTCCCTCTGCCACTTCTCAGCCCAGTTCTGCATCCTATCAATGTCCCGCTAAAACCTCGGTCAACCCTCCAGACTATCCACAACACCCCCAACTTTTGTATCATCAGCAAACCTACTAACCTATCCTTCCACTTCCTCATCCAAGTCATTTATAAAAATCTCAAACAGGAGGAGTCCCAGAAAAGATCTCTGTGGGACACCACTGTTCACCGTCCACTATGCAGAATACGAACCATCCACAACCACACTTTGCCTTCTGTGGGCAAGCCAATTCTGGATCCACAAAGCAATATCTCCTTACATCTCATGCCTCATTACTTTCTGATTGGGCCTTGCACGGGGAACCTTTACTGAAATCCATATACAGTACATCCACGGCTCTACCTTCATCAACTTGTTTTGTTACATCCTCAAAGAATTCAATCAGGTTTGTAAAGCATGACCTGCCCTTGACAAAGCCATGCTGACTATCCCTAATCAGATTATGTCTCTCCAAATGCTCATAAATCCTGCCTCTCAGGATCTTCTCCAACAACTTGCCCACCACTGAAGTCAAATTCTCTGGTCTATAATTTCCTGGGTTATCTCTACTCCCTTTCTTGAAGAAGGGAACAACATTTGCAACCCTCCAATCCTCTGGTACCTCTCCCGTCCCTATTAATGATGCAAATATCATCGCAAGAGGCTCAGCAATCTCCTCCCTCGCACCCACAGTAGCCTGGGTTATATCTTATCTGGTCCTGGTGACTTATCTAACTTAATTGAATTGAATAATTACTTTGGTTCTGTCTTCACTAAGGAGGACATAAATAATTTTCCAGAAATAGTAGGGGACAGAGGGTCCAGTGAGATGGAGGAACTGAGCGAAATACATGTTAGTAGGGAAGTGGTGTTAGGTAAATTGAAGGGATTGAAGGCAGATAAATCCCCAGGGCCAGATGGTCTGCATCCCAGGGTGCTTAAGGAAGTAGCCCAAGAAATAGTGGATGCATTAGTGATAATTTTTCAAAACTCATTAGATTCTGGACTAGTTCCTGAGGATTGGAGGGTGGCTAATGTAACTCCACTTTTTAAAAAAGGAGGGAGAGAGAAACCGGGGAATTATAGACCGGTTAGCCTAACGTCGGTGGTGGGGAAACTGCTGGAGTCAGTTATCAAGGATGTGATAACAGCACATTTGGAAAGCGGTGAAATGATCGGACAAAGTCAGCATGGATTTGTGAAAGGAAAATCATGTCTGACGAATCTCATAGAATTTTTTGAGGATGTAACTAGTAGAGTGGATAGGGGAGAACCAGTGGATGTGGTATATTTGGATTTTCAGAAGGCTTTTGACAAGGTCCCACACAGGAGATTAGTGTGCAAACTTAAAGCACACGGTATTGGGGGTAAGGTATTGGTGTGGGTGGAGAGTTGGTTAGCAGACAGGAAGCAAAGAGTGGGAATAAATGGGACCTTTTCAGAATGGCAGGCGGTGACTAGTGGGGTACCACAAGGCTCAGTGCTGGGACCCCAGTTGTTTACAATATATATTAATGACTTGGATGAGGGAATTAAATGCAGCATCTCCAAGTTTGCGGATGACACGAAGCTGGGTGGCAGTGTTAGCTGTGAGGAGGATGCTAAGAGGATGCAGGGTGACTTGGATAGGTTGGGTGTGTGGGCAAATTCATGGCAGATGCAATTTAATGTGGATAAATGTGAGGTTATCCACTTTGGTGGCAAAAATAGGAAAACAGATTATTATCTGAATGGTGGCCGATTAGGAAAAGGGGAGGTGCAACGTGACCTGGGTGTCATTATACACCAGTCATTGAAAGTGGGCATGCAGGTACAGCAGGCGGTGAAAAAGGCGAATGGTATGCTGGCATTTATAGCGAGAGGATTTGAGTACAGGAGCAGGGAGGTACTATTGCAGTTGTACAAGGCCTTGCTGAGACCACACCTGGAGTATTGTGTGCAGTTTTGGTCCCCTAATCTGAGGAAAGACATCCTTGCCATAGAGGGAGTACAGAGAAGGTTCACCAGATTGATTCCTGGGATGGCAGGACTTTCATATGAAGAAAGACTGGATGAACTGGGCTTGTACTCGTTGGAATTTAGAAGATTGAGGGGGGATCTGATTGAAACGTATAAGATCCTAAAGGGATTGGACAGGCTAGATGCAGGAAGATTGTTCCCGATGTTGGGGAAGTCCAGAACGAGGGGTCACAGTTTGAGGATAGAGGGGAAGCCTTTTAGGACCGAGATTAGGAAAATCTTCTTCACACAGAGAGTGGTGAATCTGTGGAATTCTCTGCCACAGGAAACAGTTGAGGCCAGTTCATTGGCTATATTTAAGAGGGAGTTAGATATGGCCCTTGTGGCTACGGGGATCAGGGGGTATGGAGGGAAGGCTGGGGCGGTGTTCTGAGTTGGATGATCAGCCATGATCATAATAAATGGCGGTGCAGGCTCAAAGGCCTACTCCTGCACCTATTTTCTATGTTTCTGTGTTAATGCTTTTCAAAAGCTCCTTTCTTAATGTTTATACGCTCAAGCGTTTCAGTCTGCTGTAAGTCATCCCCACAACTGCCAAGCTCCTCTTCCCTGGTAAACACAGAAGCAAAGTATTCATTAAGTAGCTCCACTACTTTCTCAGACTTCATGTACACGTTTCCTCTATCGCACCTGATTGGTCCTATTCTCACATGGCTCATCCTCTTGCTCTTCACATACTTGTAGAATGCCTTGGGGTTTTCCTTAACCATGCACACCAAAGCCTTCTCATGGCCCCTTCTGGCTCTCCTAATTCCATTCTTAAGCTCCTTCCTAGCAACCTTGTAATTTTCTGGAGCTCTAACAGTGCCTAGTTTCTTGAACCTCTCGTAAGCTTTCCTTTTCTTCTTAATGAGATTTTCTACATACTTTGTACACCATGGTTCTTTTACCCTACCATCCTTTCCCTGCCTCAATGGAACATACCTATGCAGAACTTCATGCAAATGTTCCTTGAACATTTGCCACATTTCTGTCGTGCATTTCCCTGAGAACATCTGCTCCCAAGTTCCTGCCTAATAGCACCATATTTTTCCCTACCCCAATTAAATGTTTTCCCAAGTTCTCTGCTCCTATCCCTCTCCAGCACTATGGTGAAGGAGATAGAGTTGTGGTCACTACCTCCAAAATGCGCTCCCACCGAGAGATCTGACACCTGACCAGGTTCATTTTCCAATACCAGCTCAAGTACAGCCTCTTCTCGAGTTGGCTTATCTACATATTGCGTCAGGAAACCTTCCTGAACACACCTAACAAACTCCACCCCTTTTAAACCCCTTGCACTAAGTATATGCCAATCAATATTAGGAAAGTAAAAATTTCCCATCGCAACAACCCTATTATTATTGCACTGTTACAGAATCTGCCTCCCTATCTGCTCCTCGATATCCCTGTTACTATTGGGGGAGGCGTCTACAAAAAACACCCAATAGAGTTATTGCCCCTTTCCTGTTTCTGACTTCCACTCACACTGACTCAGTAGACCATCTCTCCATGACTTCCTCCTTTTCTGCAACTGTGATACTATCCCTAATTAGCAATGCCACACCCCCACCTCTTTAGTCTCCCTCTCTGTTCTTTTTGAAATATCTGAAGCCTGGCATACTCAGCAGCCATTCCTGCTCCTGCAACATCCCAGTCTTTGTAATGGCCACAACGTCTTAATCCAGGTATTGATCCACATTCTAAGTTAGAAACATAGAAAACCTACAGCACAATACAGGCCCTTCGGCCCACAAATTTGTGCCAAACATGTCTTTTCCTTAGAAATTACCTAGGGTTACCCAAAGCCCACTATTTTTCTAAGCTCCATGTACCTATCCGGGAATCTCTTAAAAGACCTTATCGTATCTGCCTCCACCACCATCGCCAGCAGCACTCACCACACTCTGTGTAAAAAAAACTTATCCCTGACATCTCCTCTGTACCTACTTCCAAGCCCCTCAAAACTGTGCCCTCTCATGCTAGCCATTTCAGCCCTGGGAAAAAGCCTCTGACTATCCACATGATCAATGCCTCTCATCATCTTATACACCTCTATCAGGTCACCTCTCATCCTCCATAGCTCTAAGGAGAAAAGGCTGAGTTCATGCAACCTATTCTCATAAGGCATGCTCCCCAATCCAGGCAACATCCTTGTAAATCTTCTCTGCACCCTTTCTATGGTTTCCACATCCTCCCTGTAGTGAGGTGACCAGAACTGAGCATAGTACTTCAAGTGGGGACTGACCAGGGACCTATATAGCTGCAACATT
The DNA here is from genome assembly GCF_030028105.1 of Mobula birostris. Lineage (NCBI taxonomy): Eukaryota > Metazoa > Chordata > Chondrichthyes > Myliobatiformes > Myliobatidae > Mobula > Mobula birostris. Next base: position 206,969,782 of record NC_092373.1, read on the forward strand.
ACCTCTCGGCTCTTGAACTCAATCCCATGAATGATGAAGGCCAATGCACTGTATGCTTTCTTATCCAGAGTCAACCTGCGTAGTAGCTTTGAGTGTCCTATGGTCTCGGACCCCAAGATCCCTCTGATCCTCCACACTGCCAACAGTCTTACTATTAATACTATATTCTGCCATCATATTTGACCCACCAAAATGAACCACTTCATACTTATCAGGGTTGAACTCCATCTGCCACTTCTCAGCCCAAGTTTCGCATCCTGTCAATGTCCCGTTGTAACATCTGACAGCCCTCCACACTATCCACAATGTCTCCAACTTTTGTGCCATCAGCAAATTTACTAACCCATCCCTCCACTTCCTTATCCAGGTCATTTATAAAAATCACAAAGAGTAGGGATCCTAGAACAGATCCCTGAGGCACACCACTGGTCACCGACCTCTATGCAGAATATGACCTGTCTACAACCACCCTTTGCCTTTGTGGGCAAGCCAGTTCTGGATCCACAAAGCAATGTCCCCTTTGATCCCATGCTTTCTTACTTTCTCAATAAGCCTTGCATGGGGTACCCTATCAAATGCCTTGTTGAAATCCACATACATCTACTGCTCTACCTTCATCAGTATGTTTAGTCACATCCTCAAAAAATTCAATCAGCCTCGTAAGGCACGATCTGCCTTTGACAAAGCCATGCTGACTATTCCTAATAATATTATGCCTCTCCAGATGTTCATAAATCGTGCCTCACAGGATCTTTTCGATCAACTTACCAACCACTGAAGTAAGACTCACTGGTCTATAATTTCCTGGGCAATTTCCCTTTCTTGAATAAGAGAACATCCGCAACCCTCAAATCCTCCAAGTTCATCTGCCTTGTTTATGATGCTCCCTGCATTAAAATAGACACATCTCAAACTATCAGGCTGAGTGCATCTTTGTTCTAACAACTGCCTATCCTTCCTCACAAACTCCCTACGAGTTGTCTCTACCTGTGCTCCAACCTCCCTATCCTCTGCCTCTTCACGTTGGTTCCCACCCCACTGCAAATCTAGTTTAAACTCTCCCCAATAGCATTAGCAAACCTCCCCACTAGGATATTGGTCCCCTCAGTTTCATGTGCAACCCGTCCTTTTTGTACAGGCCACACCTACCCCAGAAGAGGTCCCAATGATCCAAAAATCTGAATCCCTGCTCCCTGCTCCAATCTTTCAGCCACATATTTATCCTCCACCTCATTCTATTCCTATACTCACTGTTGCATGGCATAGGCAGCAATCCTGAGATTACTACCTTTGAGGTCCTGCTTCTCAGCTTCCTTCCTAACTCCCTGTATTCTGCTTTCAGGACCTCCTCCCTTTTTCTACCTATGTCATTGGTACCAATATTTACCACGACCTCTGACTGCTCACCCTCCCTTCTCAGGATATTGTGGACACGTTCATAAACATCACGAACCCTGGTACCTGGGAGGGAAATTACCATCCTTGTTTCTTTTTCGCATCCAAAGAATCGCCTATCTGTCCCCCTAACTATCGAGTCCCCTATTACCACTGCCATCGTCTTCCATTCCCTACCCTTCTGAGCCACATGGCCAGACTCAGTGCCAGAGGCATGGCCACTGTCACTTCCCCCAGGGGCGTCATCCCCCCAACAGCACTCAAAATGGAGTATTTATTGTTAAGGGGGGCAGCCACAGGGGTGCTCTCCACTACCCGATACCCTATCTTCCCTCTCCTTATGGTCACCTGATTATCTGTCTCCTGTTGGCCTGGGGTGACTACCAGCCTGTAGCTCCTGACTGTCACCTCCTCACTCTCCCTAACAAGCCAAAGGTCATCAAGCTGCAGCTCCAGTTCCCTACTTAGTCTCTGAGGAGCTGCAGCTCAATGCATCTGCACAGATGTGGCCTTCAGGGAGGGTGGAAGTCTCCCGGACATCCCACATCCGACACCCAGAACAGAAAACTGGCCTTGCAGTCATATCCGCTATAACTAATGTGCCGGGCCCTGCGAAATGCTCCTTTTTAAAACATTTCTCCCTGACCTGGGCGATGCTCACTCTTCCTTTGAATCGATTGGTCCACCGCTAATGTGTTGATGGAAACCAAATCTTCTCCAAAGTCTCCTCTGGGAATTCCCTGTATTTTACTGTATTCATTTTACCCTCTACCTTCACAAGCCTTCCAGGGCCTGCTTCAGTGAAGCATCCCCACAGCATGATACAGCCACCACCATGCTCCATGGTAGGGAACGGTGTGTTTTTGATAATGTGGACAGTTTAGTCTGATGGCCAAAATGTTCAATTTTTGTTTCATCAGACCATAGAACCTTCTTCCAGCTGAATTTAGTTTCCCACATGCCTTCTGGCAAACTCTAGCCAAGATTTTATGAGAGCTTTTTTCAACAGTGGCTTTCTCTTTGCCACTCTCCCATAAAGCTGCGACAGGTGAAGCACCTGGGTAGCAGTTGTTGTATGCGCAGTCTCTCCCATCTCAGCCACTGAAGCTTGTAACTCCTCCAGATTGTCATAGTTCTCTTAGTGGCTTCCTTCACTAGTCCCCTTCTTGCACGGTCACTCAGTTGAGGACGGCCTGCTCCAGGCAGATTTACAGCTGTGCCATCTTCTTTCCATTTCTTGATGATTGACTTAACTGTCCAAGGGATTTTCAGTGACTTGAAAATTTTCCTGTATCCATCTCCTGAGTTGTGCTTTTCAACAACCTTTTTGCAGAGTTGCTTGGAGTGTTTTTTTTTGTCCTTATGGTGTAGTTTTTGCCAGGATACTGACACAGCAGCAGTTGGACCTTCCAGATGTAGCTGTATTTTACTACAATCAATTGAAGCACCTTGATTGCACACAGTGATCTCCATTTAACTAATTATGTGCCTTCTAAAACCAATTGGCTGCACCAGTGATGATTTGGTGTGTCATATTAATGGGGGGGGGGGGTGGATGAATACTTATGCAATCAATTGTTTTGTGTTTTATATTTGTAATTAATTTAGATCACTTTGTAGAGATCTGTTTTCACTTTGACACGAAAGAGTCTTTTTCTGTTGAAGAGTGTTGAAAAAAGCCAAATTAAATCCATTGTGATTCCGATGTTGTAAAACAACAAAACGTGAAAAAAATCCAGTGGGGAGGGGGTGAATACTTTTAATAGGATATATATAATATATATACACATGCGCGCGCACACACACACACACACATATATATAAAAAAACACACACACATATATAAAGGTTTGGCCCTTCACATCTGGGAAAATTACAGGCAGCTGACATCCAGAAGAGGTCAGGTCAAGCAAGCTCCTGTCATTGGGAACCGGCCCATGCAGTCTGTGAAAAGCTCATTACAATTTCTTCTCCACTTAGCATTCCCTTGGGTGCTTCCCCTGAAGTCCGGAGTTCACACCTAAGCAGCACAGTCTGACCTGGTAAGTAACTGCAATAAATATCACGTATCACTATTGTCCCATGAAGACAAGTGGTTTTGTCTGCTCCATTGGCAATACTGTCGTCGGTGACCCAGCCAGATCTATCTCTACACCAAAAACATAGACATTGCTGGAGACATGCAACACATTAGGCGGTATCTCTGGGAAGAGATTTCAGGAAGGATGATGCTCTGACTGAGAATGAGGAAAGAAGCTTGTACTGAAAGCACGGGTATGTAGGCAGAGGGGTGGGGTGGCTTTGTTGGTAGAAAATGAAATCCAATCCACAGAAAGAAGTGATGTAAGATTGGAAGATGTAGAATCCTTGTGGATAGATTTAAGAAACTGCAAGGGTAAAAAGACTGTGATGGGAGTTAAATACAGGCTTCTGGACAGTAGGCAGGATATGGACTACAAATTACAATGCAAGGTAGAAAATACATGCCAAAAAGGCAATGTTACGATAATCATGGGGGATTTCAATATGCATGTAGATTGGGAAAATCTACAGGTTGGTGCTGGATCCCAATAAGGGAAGTTTGTATGAATACCTAAGAGAAGAAACTGTGGAATTATCTGTCACAGGCAGCTGTGAGAGCCAGTCTTCATGTATATTTAAGGCAGAGGGTGATGCATTCTTGATTGGTCAGGGCATGAAGAGATACAGGGGGAAGTCAGGAGATCGGGACTCAGAGGAAAATTGGATCAAGCATGATGAAATGGCAGAGTGGACTTGATGGGCCAAATGGCCTGATTCTGCTCCTGTATCTTATGATCCTTTGGCTTATTCTTAGAGCAGCTTGTGGTTGAGCCCGTTAGGAGAAAGGCAATTCTTAACTGGTGGTTATGCAATGAACCAGATTAGATTAGGGAACTTAAAGTAAAGGAACCCTTATGAGGCCGGGTTATATGATAGAATTCACCTTGCAGATTCAGAGAGAGAAGCTAAAGTCAGATGTATCAGTACTACAGTGGAGTAAAGGGAATTACAGAGGCATGAGAGGGGAGCTTACCGAAGTTGATTGGAAGGGAACACTGGCAGGGATGACAGCAGAACAGCAATGGCTGGATTTTCTGGGAGAAATTCAGTAGGCGCAAGATAAATATATCCCAAAGATGAAGAAGTACTCTAAAGGGAGGATGCGGCAACCGTGGCTGATAAGGAAAGTCGAGGACAGCATAAAAGCAAAAAAGAGGGTATACAATATATAAAGATAATGGGAGGTTAAAAAGATTGGGAAGCTTTTAAAAATCAACAGAAGGCAACTAAAAAAAAAGCCATTAGGATAGAAAGGGTGAAATATGAAGGTAAGCTTGTCAGTAATATCAGAGAGGATACCAAGAGTTTTTTCAAATATATAGAGTAAAAGAGAGGCTAGAATGGATATTGGATCACTGGAAAGTTATGCTAGAGAGGTAGTAATGGGGAACAAAGAAATGGAGGATGAACAAAATAAGTATTTGGCATCACTCTTCATTCTAGAAGACACTGGCAGTGTTCTGGAAATGTGAGAGTGTCCGAGGGCAGACACATGAGGCTGCTTAACAAGGTAAGAGCCCATGGTATTACGGGAAAAATACTAGCAACGATAGAAGACAGGCTGACTGGCAAGGGTCACAAAGTGGGCCTTTTCTGGTTGGCTGCCAGTGACTAGTGGTGTTCCTCAGGGGTTGCTACTGAAACAGTTTATTTTCACATTATATATCAACAGTGTCAATGACAGAACTGATGGCTTTGTAGCCAAGTTGCTCATGATACAAAGAGGGACAGGTTGTGTTGGGGAAGCAGGGAGTCTGCGGAGGACTTGGGCAAATGAGCAGAATGAGTAAAGAATTGGCAGATAAAACATAGTGTTGGGAAGTATATGGTCATGCGACTCAGTAGAAAGAATAATGGCACAGACTATTTTCTAAACAGGGAGAAAATTCAAAAATCATAGGTGCAAATGGATTTGGGAGTCCTTATGCCTTATGCAGGATTCCCCACAGGTTTACTTGCAGATTGAGTTGGTGGTGAAGAAGACAAATGAAAAGTTAGCATTCATTTTGAGAGAATTATTAATATAAGAACAGGGATGTGACGCTGAGGTTTTATAAGGCACTGGTCAGGCTGTACTTGAAGTATTGTGAGCAGTTTTGGGCTCCTTATCTAAGAAAAGATGTGCTGGCATTGGAGACTGGCCAGTGGAGGTTCACAAGTACGATTCCAGCAAAGAAATGGCTCGTGTATAAGGTGTGTTTGATGGCCCTGGGCCTGTATTCCCTGGAGATTAGAAGAATGGGATCTCATTGAAACCTAAGTTCTAAATAGAGTGGATATGAAGCAGATGTTTCTTATACTGGGGGAGCCTAGGATCAGATGGCACAGAGAAATGTCCACTTTAAAACAGATCAGAAGGAATTTCTTTAGCTAGAGGCTGGTGAATCTGTGGAATTCATTGCTACAGTCGGCTGTGAAGGTCAAGTCACTGAGTATATTTAAGGTGGAGGTTGATAGTTTCTTGGTTTATCAGGGCGTCAAAGATTACAGGGAGGAGGCATGAGAATGGGTTGAGAGGGATTATAAATCTGCCACGATGGAATGGTGAAGCAGACTGAATGTGTTGAGTGGCCTAATTCTGCTCCTACAGTAAATCTTATGGTCTTCAGAGCGGGTGGGAGGGTAAAACCATGGTGCTCATGGGGATAAGCTGTAAAGGTTATCTGGCCAGTGAGAGCAGAAAGTATACACAAAAGGATGCAGGAATTGCAAAATGTAGAGGAGAGCAACGTGGATGGCAGGTCAGGCTGGATGTGTTCGCCATTCCCAGGATGAAAAGGATAAAGGAAAATAAAGCTAAATCAAAATCACAGAGAAATCATTTTACCCAAAGCTTCAGAACTTGATATTGAGTCTAGATGATTGCAAGAGCTCAGTACAGACTGCAACAGAACATAGCTCTGTGGCCTCCCGTACTTTTACAATGAGACCCAACGCAAGCTTATGGAATAGCACACAAACTTCCCTCTGGGCATACTGCAGTCTTCTGGACTCAGGAACTTATGAGGACATGTAAAATATGGCTGATTGTAATGTCCATATAGATTGAGGTAAATAAATTGGAAATATATGATAGGTACATAAAATTATGAGAGATATAGATAGGGTAGATAGCCTTTGTATCCCCTCCCCAGGTGAAAATGTCAGATACTAAGAAAAAATGTGCTGGTATTGGAGACTATCCAGTTGAGATTCACAAGAATGATTCTGGCAAAGAAATGGTTCATGTATAACGTGCGTTTGATGACCCTGGGCCTGCATTTTCTGGAGATTAGAAGAATGGGGGAGGGCACAGTTTTAAGGTGCTTGGAGGTAGGTATGGAGGAGATGTCAGGGGTAAGTTTTTTACGCAGAGAGTGGTGAGTGCATGGAATGGGCTGCCAGCGACAGTGGTGGAGGCAGATACGGTAGGGTCTTCTAAGAGATTCCTAGATAGGTACATGGAGCTTAGAAAAATAGAGGGCTATGGGCAACCTGAGGTAATTTCTAAAGTAAGAACATATTTGACACAGCATTGTGGGCCAAAGGGCCTGTATTGTGCTGTAGGTTTTCTTTGTTTCTACTACATTTAAGGTGCATGTGGGAAGGGAGACTGGGGAGTTTCTTGGATATTTATGAGGCAAATTTTTCTTTTCAACACAGGGAGTGGTGGGTGACTGGAATATGCTGCCAGGGGAAAGCAGTTATCACGCGGCACGGCCTCTCCGGTGAATGATATCTGTAATCTGTCAAGTAGGGGACCGTGCACAATTCTGATTTGATGGAGACAGATGTGAGAGTATGGAGGAACATCTGGAAAACTTCTAAAATGCCCGCTTTGCTGCCGCTGCTACTGTGCGGTAACCAGAATCTCCAGAGCAGAAGGCCCCGAATCCTCGGCTTTGCTTGTTTCAGTGGCCGGGGCTAGGTCGAAGACGCTCGGCAGAGGACGGCGCTCGGGAGGCTGTATCGGAGGGGCTGGTTGGAGGCTCAAAGTTTTCGGTCGGACAGATAGACTCAGTGTTGGCTGTGGTCGGCTGCTTCCAAGGCATCGGCAAGTTGACGGTGCCTGGAGGTTTATGGCAGGGAGTTTCTCCCTTTTGCCGCCTGCTATCGGGGACTTGGGAGTCAATCGACTCGGGGACTTTGAGACTCTTTTTACCGTGCCTATGGTTTGTTCTTCATCAAATTATGGTATTGCTTTGCACTGCTGTAACTATATGTTATAATTATGTGGTTCTGTCAGTGTTAGTCTTTGGTTTGTCCTGTTTTCTGTGATATCACTCCGGAGAAACATTGTATCATTTCTTAATGCATGTATGCATTTCTAAATGACAATAAAAGAGCACTGACTGTTCTCATACTCTAAAAAAAAAATCAGAGACATTTAGACAGGCACATGAGCAAGTAGGGGATGGTGGGATATAGCCCATGTCCAGACAGATGGGTTGAGCTTAAACTGGCATTTGGTTAAGATGGGCTAAAGGGTTTGTTCCTGTGATGTACTGTTCGATGATCTCTGAGAACAAATAAAAGAGCGCATCAGAAATATTGCATTTTGGAGAACCTGATAGTGTATAGAATGATGATAATCCTCTGTTCTCCCCAGACGCTGCAGCCCACCTGCACACTATTTAAACTTACAACGACCAATTAACTTTCCAGCTGGCTAGGAATGTAGTGGCATCTGCTGAGGACTTTGAGGCGAGTGGTCCGGGTTCGAATCTGGCTGGCTTTCCAACTGTGTTGGGTTAAGCACTGAGCTACCAACTTGTCCTCATTAAAAAACAGACAAATGCTAAAGAAACGGCAAGGTTGCTCCCCAATGCGCCTGAAGTCATGAAGAGGAACAACAATTTCCTGATGACTGATGAATCATACAAGGCCAGGTCTATTTGAAGGGCTAAGGGTTTATTACATATCAGCACTGGGGAGTTGCTAAAAATTTCAAGCAATCAGCTATGTACAAACAATTGATAAATCTACCATTATCTAATTCTTCCAATTGATATACAAATAATGTTCACAATTAAATGCATATTACATACAGGTGATTTACAAATCACAGGGGCTGTTCTATTTCATGAAATCACAGGCAGTTCTTTTGTCACTCCCTAATGCGAACCGGACACCCTGCTCCCTGTCCCTGAACAAAGTACAAAGTAGATATATATCATCATATACAACCCTGAGATTCATTTTCTTGTGGGCAACAATAGAATCAATGAAAACCACACATAGTCCGTGAGCCAGTAGGGTTGGTCGGTACCATCTGAGGGGAATAATGCTCATAGTGATTTTTGGCAAAGTATACATCTCTAGAGTTGGAAAATATGTGATAGCATTGCACGAGTGGTAGCTTTTTTACTTCAAATAAGTAATCACTTCTTGTATTTATATATTCCATATTAACATCAGTACAGCAGAAAATGTTACCCTACCCCCCCCCAAAAGGTAAAAAACCTCATTTGGAGATATTTCTGGAGTTTTATCAATGTCATGATATTTTCCATTTTGTTGTATCAAATCAAAACAATCTTAAGCTTTTGTCATAGCAGATAGAATTACAGTACAATAATTCAAATGGGGGGTTCCACACGGCCATAACCTAGGCCCCATTTGGTTGTAAAATGTATATACTTAATCAAGGACTGCTTTCCATACTTTCATAACCTATTAATAATCATAATAATTTTCTAAGTCTTCCACATCTTCATCTGAACTTTCCACACTCTCTGAGGTGGTTGTCTGGTCCTCACAGTCTGCCAGTCTACACATGTCAGTACACCTGAGGCCATTTGCAACACACATACATCTTGGGAGAGAACATTTTTTTGGACAGTTACAGGCCAGTCGATCCAGGACGGCATCCGGTGCTGGCTGGCCTTCCATCCAGTGCACCACCAACTGTTCAGCTTCCTCTTCTCTCTCCATCTTCCATCCTCTGCCAACAGGGCTTGGCACTTGTGGGTCCTTCTCCAAACACCTTCCCCGTATACCAGCCAGGTCATTGGCTCACTGTGCATGTTTTGTTAAGCAGTCCTTGCATGGTGGGAGTTGATGACTTTCGATTTCACCTTTTTTGGCACAGAAAAGGTGATACCTGAGCTCATTGACCTTGGTGGTCGATGCTTTTGGGGCATACAGGAGACATGTAAGTGCCTCCAGTTTGTCCATCAGTTCTGAGGAGAGGTCCCATTCCTGACCCAACTCTAAGAATGTGTCCTGAGTTTCCCTGTTGCTGGTCAGAAGTTTTAGGGCACTTGTCTTCCCTTTGCCTGCAAAAGAGCTTACAGTGTCACATCCTGTATATGAGAACCCTATAAACCTCTATGCCAACAGTGGCAGCAACCTTCCTGATGTCTACAAGCCTTGTACGGGTTCTAGTGCCACACTTCTGGAACAATGAGGCCTCAAAATGCTAAAGAAAAATAAAGACATGATACCACATTGGTGGGGCTCATCAGCAAAAATGATGAAACTATGTACAGGGAGGAGGTCAAACACCTAGAGAGCTGGTGCAGGGATAACAACTTGATGCTTAATGTCACCAAAACCAAGGAGATGATCGTCGATTTCAGACGGTCTCAGCCTGAGCACACACCCCTCAGCATCAGTGGCTCCACAGTGAAGAGAGTGGAAAACATCAAGTTCCTTGGGGTGCAGATCTCAGACAATCTCACCTGGTCCAGGAACACCACTGGGATTGTGAAACGGGCCCAGCAGAGATTGCACTTTCTGAGGAAGCTTAAACAAGCATCACGCCCCACTATAGTCTTAACTACATTCTACAGGGGCGTGGTTGAGAGTGTGCTGACCTTTTGCATCACAATCTGGTACTCGAGCTGCAGTGCTGTCGACAAAAAAGCCTTGCAGAGGGTGGTTAGGGGAGCAGAGAAGGTTATTGGGGTCTCCCTACCTTCTGTCTAAGACCTCTTTCAGAGTCGATGCCTCCAGAAGACACGGTACATCATTAAAGACCCCTCACACCCTCTCCATGAACTGTTTGTTCTTCTGCCATCAGGCAAGCGTTACAGGAGCATCAAAACTAAAACCACAAGGCTACTAAACAGCTTCCTCCCACAGGCAGTCAGACTGCTAAATAGCTGCTCCACCTGACTCTGCTTTGGACACTTTTAACTTGCACTGGACACTTATAACTGATTTTAACTGACATGTGGCTGTTGTGTTTTACTATTTATTGTTATGTTTATTATTTAGTGTTGCGTTTGTTATGTTATAATTGCACTGCCCCTGAGAAACGCTGTCTCATTCTGCCCTGCAGAGCTGATGTACGGTTAGAATGACAATAAAGTTTTTTGAATCTTGAATCTTGAAAGACGTCGGTGTCTTCTGAGTAGATCACTAGATTGGCATCCCTCTCTTGTGGCATGGGTAGCATGGAGAAGTAGGCGGCCATCTGCTTCTTCTTGTTGACACTGAAGAGCTGACACCTCCTCACTGTCTTGAGATGTGATTCTGTAACATTTGTCATTCACATTTATATACAGATTCTTCTCCTGTAGCTTTGCTCTGTACTCCACCTTCCTCCATTCACAGACAATGAAGCTAATGAGACTATTTTTGTTACTGACTTTGGTCAGGAAGCTCCTCCACTGCCTCACCATCTGTGTGCCTGTGATACCTTGCAATTCATGACCAGTCTCTTCACCCCGTAGAGATCTTTCACTATTCTTGATAGAGTTCTCCTTGTACGTGTTGAACACAACATCTATTCTGCTACTCTGACTACCTTCCCTCAGAGCCATACCCAGAATTGTTGTGGCAACATCTCTGAAAGTAACTTGATAACCTTTCACTCTTTGGACTAAGTTCACTCCATCAACCACTGTAGCAGAGTTTCCTGGGAGTTGCTCTTCTACTGCTACATTTTTCTGCAAGGTTGTGGCTAAAGTAGCTTTTATTGTCTTTCTCAGCAATCCTTCTGGTGTGGACAAGGCCCAGTGCAATGGTCCAAGGGGATGAGAAAGGATATCCTCCATACGTAGACTGCGCCTTTGTGCCACCACTATGATGCGTCCAAAGACCTGTCTGCTTTCAAGATGATCGCCCTCCCATTTGATTTCACTTCTCTCTTCTTACACATATCACTGAATGTTTTCAGCTTGTTGGTTTTCATTGGGTCATGGAATTTCTTTGCTGGTGGGTCTTCCTCTAGTCTCTCATCCTTGAAGGTTGCATAACATTGCTCACCAATCTCATATGCCTTCATCAAGTCGGAGGCAATGGCCTTGGGGGCTGCCTTTGCCGTAGAGATGCTAATAAGGTCCTGCTTCTCTGCAAATGGGTTGACCCATTCATGTATGAGGCTAACCACTGCTGAAACTGCTTCCTCATCTTTCTGGATTCTTGGCCGCTGTAGCTCTGCATGACAAAGCTCTGATTTGTTGCCTTGCACCATCTCCCTTAACTGGAATCCCAGGAATGCACTGCGTGCTCAGCTGTTATGCAGTAACGCTTGATAGCTCCAGCATTCAGGCTGAACTGTGATGAGCCTCCAGGAGTCTGTGTGTCTTTGCTCACTGTGGCTTCAATAGCCTGGTCCACAGGGATCTGCCCAAAGGGGTTGTTACTTGGCAGCTGCACTGAGAATTGGCCAGTCTTGAAGACCTCATACACAGAAGGATTCTTCTCTGGGAGGTTCATCATCTGAGCAAAGTTAGGGGACAGGTACCTGGCATAATTCATCTTATCATAGGCAAAGCACCATGGGATCATGGTTCTTATAGCATGGAGGTGCAACTCCCAGTCCCCCTCACAGGAAGCTACCACCGCTGCAATGCTATCACCATATTTTCTAGCACTAGGGGTGTATACCTTGCCAAAAATCACTATAAGAATTATTCCCCCCACCTACCAATAGAGATGAACCCAAATCAATTCAATGAATGGAATAAGATGCTATCAAGATATATATGGCAAGGTAAAAGGCCCAGGGTTCATCTCAAAACTTTGCAATTAGCCAAGGAAAAGGGGGGATGGGCCTACCTTCTCTTAGAGATTATTATTTTGCAGCACAGTTGACAGCTATAGTACTAGGTAATGAACCGGGTCAGGTCACAGACCTCTCAGTGGGTGAGCATCTGGGGGACAGTGACCACTGCTCCCTGGCCTTTAGCATTATCATGGAAAAGGATAGAATCAGAGAGGACAGGAAAATTTTTAATTGGGGAAGGGCAAATTATGAGGCTATAAGGTTAGAACTTGTGGGTGTGAATTAGGATGATGTTTTTGCAGGGAAATGTACTATGGACATGTGGTCGATGTTTAGAGATCTCTTGCAGGATGTTAGGGATAAATTTGTCCCAGTGAGGAAGATAAAGAATGGTAGGGTGAAGGAACCATGGGTGACAAGTGAGGTAGAAAATCTAGTCAGGTGGAAGAAGGCAGCATAGATGAGATTTAGGAAGCAAGGATCAGATGGGTCAGATGAGGAATATAGGGAAGCAAGAAAGGAGCTTAAGAAGGGGCTGAGAAGAGCAAGAAGGGGGCATGAGAAGGCCTTGGCGAGTAGGGTAAAGGAAAACCCTAAGGCATTCTTCAATTATGTGAAGAAAAAAGGATGACAGGAGTGAAGGTAGGATCGATTAGAGATAAAGGTGGGAAGATGTGCCTGGAGGCTGTGGAAGTGAGCGAGGTCCTTAATGAATACTTCTCTTCGGTATTCACCAATGAGAGGGAACTTGATGATGGTGAGGACAATATGAGTGAGGTTGATGTTCTGGAGCATGTTGATATGAAGGGAGAGGAGGTGTTGGAATTGTTAAAATACAATAGGACGGATAAGTCCCCGGGGCCTGATGGAATATTCCCCAGGCTGCTCTACGAGGTGAGGGAAGAGATTGCTGAGCCTCTGGCTAGGATCTTTATGTCCTCGTTGTCCACGGGAATGGTACCGGAGGACTGGAGGGAGGCGAATGTTGTCCCCTTGTTCAAAAAAGGTAGTAGGGATAGTCCGGGTAATTATAGACTGGTGAGCCTTACGTCTGTGGTGGGAAAGCTGTTGGAAAAGATTCTTAGAGACAGGATCTCTGGGCATTTAGAGAATCATGGTCTGATCAGGGACAGTCAGCATGCTTTGTGAAGGGCAGATCGTTGAGGAGGTGACCAAGCATATAGATAAGGGTAGTGCAGTGGATGTGATCTATATGGATTTTAGTAAGGCATTTGACAAGGTTCCACACGGTAGGCTTATTCAGAAAGTCAGAAGGCATGGGATCCAGGTAATTTTGGCCAGGTGGATTCAGAATTGGCTTGCCAGCAGAAGGCAGAGGGTCATAGTGGAGGGTGTACATTCAGATTGGAGTATTGTGACTAGTGGTGTCCCACAAGGATCTGTTCTGGGACCTCTACTTTTCGTGATTTTTATTAACGACCTGGATGTGGGGGTAGAAGGGTGGGTTGGCAAGTTTGCAGATGACACAAAGGTTGGTGGTGTTGTAGATAGTGTAGAGGATTGTCAAAAATTGCAGAGACATTGATAGAATGCAGAAGCGGGCTGAGAAGTGGCAGATGGAGTTCAACCCGGAGAAGTCTGAGGTGGTACACTTTGGCAGGACAAACTCCAAGGCAGAGTACAAAGTAAATGGCAGGATACTTGGTAGTGTGGAAGAGCAGAGGGATCTGGGGGTACATGTCCACAGATCACTGAAAGTTGCCTCACAGGTGGATAGGGTAGTTAAGAAAGCTTATGGGGTGTTAGCTTTCACAAGTCGAGGGATACAGTTTAAGAATCGCGATGTAATGATGCAGTTCTATAAAACTCTGGTTAGGCCACACTTGGAGTACTGTGTCCAGTTCTGGTCGCCTCACTATAGGAAGGATGTGGAAGCATTGGAAAGGGTACAGAGGAGATTTACCAGGATGCTGCCTGGTTTAGAGAGTATGCATTATGATCAGAGATTAAGGGAGCTAGGGCTTTACTCTTTGGAGAGAAGGAGAATGAGAGGAGACATGATAGAGGTGTACAAGATAATAAGAGGAATAGATAGAGTGGATAGCCAGCACCTCTTCCCCAGGGCACCACTGCTCAATACAAGAGGACATGGCTTTAAGGTAAGGGGTGGCAAGTTCAAGGGGGATATTAGAGGAAGGTTTTTACTCAGAGAGTGGTTGGTGCGTGGAATGCACTGCCTGAGTCAGTGGTGCAGGCAGATACATTAGTGAAGTTTAAGAGACTACTGGACAGGTATATGGAGGAAGTTAAGGTGGGGGCTTATATGGGAGGCAGGGTTAGAGGCACAACATTGTGGGCCGAAGTGCCTGTATTGTGCTGTACTATTCTATGTTGTATCTTCTATGTTCTATGATATGCTGGTGCAACCCATTATATGACGCTCAATGGAAAAAACATTGAGGAGAGGAAACTTCCCATCCCCACACAGGCAATCTTGGCTGATAATAACCTACAAAGTTACATAAGTACTATTGATAACCCATGGGTGAAATGGACTCTTAAAATAGGGAAAACTACTTTAAAAGAATGTAAACTGGAGAGAGACATTGCAATTCTTAAATGGTGTGCATATGACTCGGATTTTACGCTGAATAAACTGGTTGCTAGATTTAAGGGCTGGACAGCTAAATGAATAACAGTTATTTGCAATATAATGAAAGAAGGAATACTGTTCAGTTTTGAAATGCTCAAAGAGAAACACTTATTAGAAAAACAAGACATTTACCGGTATTTACAGATGCGACAGTATGTTAATAGGAGGTTAAAAATGTAACCAAGGCAAGTACATGTCTGATAAGCTATTTAGAAAAGCATATAATTCAGACAATGGTAGTAGAATCATTTCAAGCGTGCATTAGGGTTTGTCAAATCTTAAAACACATTCTACTTCATACATTAAAACAAAATGGGAGAAGGAAGGAGGGATAATAATATCTGAGGAAGACTCGACAATAATATGGAGGTATCAATGGAAGTGTACCAGTTCACAGAAATGGAGGGAGTTCGGGTGGAAAAACTTGATCAGATATTTTATTACACCCTCTCAGAAATCCCATTATGATAGTAACCTCCCTGTTTGCTGGAGAAATTATGGAAATCAAAATGCAAACCATTATCATATTTTCTGGGAATGCCCTGTTATCAAAGACTATTGGAGTGGTATACACAATGCCCTGCAAGACATCTTTAAATGTCTTCATAGAAGGGTCGGAAGTGGAAAGAGTGAGCAATTTCGAGTTCCTGGGTGTCAGTATCTCTGTGGATCTAAGCTGGACCAAACATACTGATGTAGCAGTAAAGAAAGGAAGACTGTGGCTTTATTTCAGTAGGAGTTCAAGGAGATTTGGTATGTCACCAAAAACTCTTGCAAATTTCTATCGATGTACTGTTGAGTGCATTCTCACTGACTGCATCACCATCTGATATATGGGGGGGGGGAATGTGGTTGCGACTGTACAGAATCAGAGAAAGCTGCAGAGAGATGTAAAATTAGTAGCTCCATCATGGGGACTGGTCTCCGTAGTATCTCGCACATTTTCAAGGAGCAATGCCTCAGAAAAGCAGTGCCCATCATTAAGGACCCTCACCACCCAGAACATGCCCTCTTCTATTGCTGCCATCAGGAAGGAGGTACAGAAGCCTGAAGGCACACACTCAACAATTCAGGAGCAGCATCTTCCCCTCTGAATGGATATTGAACCCATGAACAGCATCTCACTGCCTTTTTATTTTCTTTTTTTGCACTACTTATTTATTATATATACACACCTCAACCCTATGCTGCGCCTGTTCCCCACACCATTAATTGCTTTAGAATACTTTTTCTAAATTAAACCGATCTAGTGATTTGGCTATCACCACCTTCTGGATGGAGAATTCCAGCCATTCACCACCTTCTGGATGGAGAATTCCAGCCATTCACCACCTTCTGGATGGAGAATTCCAGCCATTCACCACCTTCTGGACGGAGAATTCCAGACATTCACAACCTTCTGGATGGAGAATTCCAGATATTCACCGCCTTCTGGATGGAGAATTCCAGATGTTCACCACCTTCTGGACAGAGAATTCCAGATGTTCACTACCCTCTGGACGGAGAATTCTAGATGTTCAACTCTTTCTGGATGGAGGTGCCTTGTACAATTTTAACATTACATCCCAACTCCTATACTCAATGCAGGGATTTATAAAGGCCAGCATACCAAAAGCTTTCTTCACCACCCTATCCACATGAGATTCCACCTTCAAGGAACTATGCACCATTATTCCTGGATCCCTCTGTTCTACTACATCCCTCAATGCCTTACCATTTACCATGTATGTCCTATTTTGATTAGTCCTACCAAAATGTAGCACCTCACACTTATCAGCATTAAACTCCATCTGCCATCTTTCAGCCCACCCTTCTAACTGGCCTAAGTCTCGCTGCAAGCTTTGAGAACCTACTTCATTATCTACAATTCATTATTCATTAGTACTGGGCCTGGCCAGTTATGCTCAAAAACTAAAAATTAATGAAATAAATGAAAAAAATACAAAGAACATCCCGTGATAACTGTAAATCAGAAACTGAGACAAATTTGGGAAAATTACAATCACCAGCACAGTGGAACTGAGCAAATTGTTGAAGCTGCAGATTAACAAGTCTCAGAAAAAGCAGAGAAGAATCAGATTAATAAATGGTGAGTAACTGCAGAAGGATTGGGATGTCCCAATGCAGAATTAACAAGTCTAGAAAGCAGCTTCCTCAAGTAATTATGAAAGCAAACAGAATATTGTTGATGCAACACACACAAACTGCTAGAGGAACTCAGGGGTGTTAATGTGGAGAGTTTGTTTCTCCATAGTAGACCTGGCAATCAATGTTTCCTAATGGTCAGCTTTTTATAATTCCCTTTTTATATAAAGAGTCACAGAGGTATGTGGCACAGAGCTAGGCCATTCAGCCCAACAGGTTAGTACCAATCAAAATGCCCCATGCAAGCAAAACCTATTTGCCAACATTTGACCCACAACTGAAACCTTTCAAATCCACGTGGATTCTAGCTGATTATACATAGATACCACTCTGTATAAAAAAATCTGCCCAAGTTCCTGTGAAATCTTTACCTTCTCAAATAAAACCTATGCCCTTTAGTTCCTTATTCCACAACCCTGGGAGAAATACTGAGCTAATTCACACTTGGGCTCTCTGTCCAACAACACGCCCAAGAGCCCTACAGGCACTATGCAAGTCTTATCCTGGTTTGTTTTACTGTAGTCACCTACTACAGGAAGGCTGAGATTAAGGCAAGGGAGGTCCACAATGTTGCTGAGATCGGACAGCTTGAGTTATGAGGAGAGATTGGACAGGAGGCAAAGATGAGACATTACAATGAAATATGCTATTATAATTCATTAATAAGGCCAGTTAGTTTGCCACGATAGGGTGTCTAACAGTAGAGCATATAGGTTTAAGGTGACAGGAAGATAGTTTACAGATTATGTGCGGGAACACAGACAAGAATTAGTATCTATTATCTGGAGTGAGCTACCAGACAGGTGCAGAGGCTGGACTAGGAACAACATTTTTATGAGGCATATTGAATAAGCAAGACAGAGATACGGAATAGATGCAACAATTGAGATGGGATGGATAGTTTGAAGTGTGTGTATTTTAATGCTATGAGTATGACGTGTAATGGTGATGAACTTAGAGCAGGGATCAGTACATGGAACAAGGAGCTGCTCATTCCATCAGGGTCTGCAACAGCAAGAACATGGTAACTCCATGTACTGATCCAGGCTCGAAGTTCCTTCTTACCCAGAATACTCCAGGTACTGAAATAAACATTCTGAGCTCATCAATGCCACCGTGTTTATCAGCCTGACTTTCTTTTGACTTTCCTGACTACAAGTAGACACTTGATCTAACAAACTACCTTGTTATGACCTTGCACCTTATCTTTTTTTCATTTCCCAATACCAGATCAAGGACTGCCTCTCCTCTAGTTGGCTTATCTGCATATTGTGTCAGGAAACCTTCCTGAACACACCTAACAAACTCCACCCCTTTTAAACCACTTGTGCAAAGGAGATGCCAATCAATATTAGGATAGTGCAAATCTCCCATCACAACAACCCTATTATTATTACACCGTTGCAGAATCTGCCTCCCTGTATGCTCCTCAATATCGCTGTTACAATTGGGGGTGTCTATAAAAAATATCCAGTAGTTATTGCCCCTTTCCAGTTTTTGACTTCCACCCACACTGACTCAGTAGACCATCTGTTAAAGTTGAATCTGAATAAACACAGGAGACCAGCTTCTTACAGTTACCACAGTTTATTGCGCACCCTCCCGCAGGAGTTTGCGACCCAGTTGTCAAAGGGAAGGCACGTAAGTACTGCCACCTCCCGACAAGTGGGCCCACTCTCTCCAGTTACAGCTGTATATTTATACATAGCAAGCCCCGTACATTACTGTTGCAAGATGTTATTTGAACTGGTACACCCACCAAGTCTGTTGGTGCAAAACGTTACAGATAAGAGAGTCTGCAAGATCAAGGCTTAATGACAGATGGATGTGCTGTCCAGTCCTTATCAGTTATTCCCTTTGCTAGGCTCTGACTTAATTACAGATGAATGTTCCTTCCTGTCCTTATCGGTGAGCCCTCCTCCTCCTACTCAAACGAGGGAACAATGTACAATGTTATCAAACTCTCAATGTCTCTCTGCAAACCAAGGAGAACTGGTAATGACCCTGTCTTAGCTGGCTGCTGAAGGCAGCGTTTACTTCAGTTCAAAAAATTCCTATTCAGTCCCAATGATTCTTTTAGCCAGAGGTTACAAAGGTTCAAAAAATCTTTTTTATATCCCCAATTCCTCACATCGCTCCATGGCTTCCTCCTTTTCTGCCGCCATGACACTATCCCTAATTACCAATGCCACACCTCCAACTTTTTTGCCTCCCTCTCTGTTGTTTTTGAAACACTGAAAGCCTAGCACACTCAGCAGCCTTTCCTGCTCCTGAGACATCCAAGTCTCTGTAATGGCCACAACGTCGTAGTTCCACATATTGATCCATACTCTTTAAGTTCATCAGCCTTGTTTATGATGCTCCCTGCATTAAAATAGACACATCTCAAACCATCAGGCTGAGTGCATCTTCGCTCTAACATCTGCCTATCCTTCCTCACAAACTCCCTACGAGCTGTCTCTACCTGTGCTCCAACCTCCCTACCTTCTGCCTCTTCCCACCCCCTGTAATACTAGTTTAAACCCTCCCCAACAGCATTAACAAACCTCCCCTCTACGATATTGGTCCTCTGCAGATTCAAGTGCAACCCGTCCTTTTTGTACAGGTCGTATCTGCCCCATAAGAGGTCACAATGATCCAAAAATCTGAATCCCTGCCCCCTGCTCTAATCCTTCAGCCATGCATTTATCCTTCAGCTCATTCTATTCCTATACTCACTGTTGTGTGGCACAGGCAGCAATCCCGAGATTATTACATTTGAGGTCCTGCTTCTTAACTTCCTTCCTAACTCCCTGTAGTCTGCTTTCAGGACCTCCACCCTTCTTCTACCTATGTCGTTGGTACCGATATGTACCATGACCTCTGGCTGCTCACCCTCCCATTTCAGGATATTGTGGACGCGCTCAGAAACATCATGAACTCTGGTAAGCATGCCCACAGAATCGACTGCCTGACCCCCAACTATAGAGTCCCCTATTACCACTGCCATCATCTTCCATTCCCTACCCTTCTGAGCCACATGGCCAGACTCAGTGCCAGAGGCATGGCCACTGTCGCTTCCCCCGGGGTGGGGGGTCATCCCCCCAACAGCAAAGTGATTTATTGTTAAGGGGGACAGCCACAGAGTTGCTCTCCGCTACCTGATGCCCTCCCTTCCCTCTCGTGATACTCACTTATCTGTCTCCTATGGCCCAAGAATGACTACCTGCCTGTCACTCCTATCTATCACCTCCTCACTCTCCCTAACAAGCCGAAAGTCATCGAGCTGCAGCTCCAGTTCCCTAACTCGGTCTCTAAGGAGCTGCTGCTTGATGCACCTGGCACAGATGCGGCCATCAGGGAGGCTGGAAATCTCCCAGACATCCCACATCTGACGCCAGGAACAGAAAACTGGCCTCGCAGTCATACCCACTATTTTTGTTGGGGGGGGGGGCGGGGGGAGGGGAAGTAACTTACTTTGCCTAGTCCCATCCTCGCTGAGGCCCTGATGAGCCAAAGCTCTACTTCTCTGACCTCCGCTACTCTGACGACCGCTCTTTCGATGAAACCTTTTAAATGTTGTAAACCCTAAGCAGAGTAGATGTGGAAAGGATGTTTCCCATGGTGATGGAGTCTTAGGACGAGAGAGCACAGCCTCAGAATAGAGGGATGGCCATTTAATATAGAAATACAGTGACATTTCTGTAACTGGAGGGTAGTGAGTTTGTGGAATTAATTATCACAGATAGCTGTGGAGCCCATGTTGTTGAGTATATTTAAGGCAGAGCTTGATAGGTTCTTGATTGGACATGGCATCAAAGGTTACAGGGAGGGAGGAAAAGGATCAGCTATGTTTGAAAGGTGGACCAGACTAATTCTGCTCCAAAGTTTTATGGTTTCAGGACAAGACTTTTCATCAGGACCAGAAAGGAAAGGGGACAACATTCAGATTAAGGTGGTGACAACAATCAGATTAAGGTGGTGGAGGGAGACAAGGCAGAAGATATGAGGTGAGAAACAAGAGAAAATCTGCAGATGCTGGAAATCCAAAATGCTGGAGGAACTCAGCAGGTCAGGCAGCATCTATGGAATAAAGAACAGACGACGTTTCGGACCGAAACATTTCGGCAGGACTGAAGAAGAAACTGTAGATACGACTATATCGATTGTGGAGCAGAGGTGAGCCCAGGTGAATTGGATGGGAATGGGGTGGGGGGACGACGACGAGGAGAGAAACTGGGAGGTGATAGATGGAAACGGCAAAAGGCTGAAGGAAACTGACAGGAGAGGAGAGGAGAGGAAACCATGGGGGAAAGGAACGGTCTCGCCCCGAAATATCGCCTGTTTATATCCCGTACAATTGTAACGAACTGACCTGCAAGGACAAGCTTTCGGGCATTTCGGCGCAGCAACAATAAACCAAATCCATTTTTGTTCGGGCAGGTACCGCAGGACCCACTGAATTTCTCCTGCAGCTTGCTTGTTGCTCCAGACTCCCGAGCATCAGCGCCTCTGGAATCATTCCTATTTCACTAACTAGCTGTTCTGGAGACGAGGACGCCGTGTGCTTTACCCGTCAGCCGGCGAGAGGGGCAAGGAAGGGGCAGCTCGACTCGGAAAGGGAAAGACCCACTCCACCATTGTCCCGGCAGCGCGCACACGCATTGACAGTCTAGGCTGGCGGGAACGCGGGCGGGGGCGGGCTGCGCGGGAAGTGGTGCGCATGCGCGCCGGGGTAAGCGGGGAAGTGGTGCGCATGCGCGCCGGGCTACGCGGGAGGGCTACGCGGGAAGCCTGCGCGCCTGCGCACTGTTTGAAGCGGGCTGGCGGTTGTTTTCCGGTTCGGCGGCGCCATGCCTCGTTACCTCGTCCTGCTGGGCTTCGCCATTTGTGGTCGCCTTCTCACTTCCCCGTGGACAGGCAGCCCCGAGCCCATGCCGCAGAGTAGCGCAGAAGGCCCCAGCGGTCGCGGCCCGCTGGCAGGTGAGGGCTGCCCCTTGCCACCCTGTGCACATTGGACCCCAGGCCTTCCTCACCTCCGACTTTACCGTGTTTTCCTCCACCCAACATTCCGCCCTCACACGTTTTGCACTCTGGTTGAATGCCTGTGTTGGCGCGGTCTTTCATTGGTGCAGTTATTAATTTATTGAGTATGTCCGCAAGAAAATTAATGTCAAGGTTGTATCTGGTGACATACGTATTTTGATAATAAATTTATTTTGAACATTGAAGCCGCATTCTCTGGTATTCGATATTTCGATCCTAGGAAAAATACTATCATATACGTGTATTTGACTTCCCGAAATTCAAAAAGCTGTCAGTTGTCCATCTGTATTTCCAGTTATCTGGGGCAAAGAAGAGACCTGATATGAGTCTAAAATTACTGGGGGACATGCACCGTAGCATAGCAGTTAACGCAACACTTACTTACAGCTCGGGGCATCGGAATTCAATTCCATCACCTTCTGTAAGGAGATTGTACGTTCTCCCCATGACCAGTGTGTTTCATTTCACAGTCCAAAGATGTACCACTTAGTTGGTGGTTGTAAATATGTCACAGTGGCGGCATTGGGAGCAAGAGTGGACCCAAATGCAAGACACATCTTGTGAGGTTACTTAGGTTTAGTTTATTGTACGATACCAGGAGAACAAGACAGAAGCAGGAATAGCGAACAGGATAAGGACTCAGGACTATGACTAGGCTGGGACCAAGGGTCTGGGCTTCGACTCGGAATTGGCTCCCAGAACTAGAGGAGACATGAAGAGGCTAGGGTATGAACTCCAAGCCCAAGACTGGGCAAGGACCCAATACCTGGGTCTTGCCTCGGGCTTGGACCCCAGAACCAGGCATGGACATGACATGGGCTAGAGAGAGGAGGAACATGGAAAACAGAGCCTCGGTCTTGGGAGAGCAGGTACATGGAACCATGGACACATACACAGAACAGAGAGCCGGGGCCCCTCCTTGGGTACAGAACATAGGGCTGGGACTCATGACACTCCGCGGAGCAACCGCAAGACGGCCTGACTTACCCCACGGAGGCGAGGATAAGACAAGACAAGACACGACTCCCCGTGGGGCAACGGCAAGACGGCCTGACTAACCCCACGGAGGCGAGGATAAGACAAGACAAGACATGACTCCCCGTGGGGCAACAGCAAGACGGCCTGACTTACCCCACGGAGGCGAGGACAAGACAAGACACGACTCCCCGTGGGGCAACAGCAAGACGGCCTGACTTACCCCACGGAGGCGAGGACAAGACAAGACACGACTCCCCGTGGGGCAACGGCAAGACGGCCTGACTTACCCCACGGAAGCGAGGATAAGACAAGACAAGGCCAACATGAATGGACACCAGACAGTACTATCTAGTTCCGGCGATGGAACTATACCGAAGTGCAGGTGGGGGCTGCAGACGAGGGCTAGAGGCAAGAGGGGCAGAGAAGGGTTTCAGACAAGGGGGTAGGACAGGAATCACAGACCGCCAGGGCCAGGACGTGACTCAGAACTGGGAAGCCACCAGGGCCAGGACTTGACATGGTACTTGAACGCCGCCAGAGCCAGGACTTGACATGGTACTTGGATGCCGCCGGAGCCAGGGCGTGGACATGGTACTTGGATGCGGCCGGAGCCAGGGCGTGGTGCTTGGAACCTCTGGATAGTGCCGAGCTCTCCACTCGGCCCGGGAACAGTAGACAGCGGCTCTTGATTCTCTCCGGCAGGGTAACTGATGGACCCACCTTGATGAGGAAACTTTGCAGGCTAGCTTCTGCGAGGTAACTGGACAGGGTTGCTCCGGTAAGGAAAGGCGAATTACCGACA
This sequence comes from Mobula birostris, assembly GCF_030028105.1. Classification (NCBI taxonomy): domain Eukaryota; kingdom Metazoa; phylum Chordata; class Chondrichthyes; order Myliobatiformes; family Myliobatidae; genus Mobula; species Mobula birostris. Next base: position 206,993,758 of record NC_092373.1, read on the forward strand.
CTCGCTTCCAGGCAGAGACAAGGCTTGTTCCAGCCAGATGATATTGGCATGCCATGACTTTGCAGACGCTCCCGCACAGAGCGGCTGAAAGCCGGAGACTATAAACTACCGGTTCAGCCGAGTGTTAATTGCCTCTAATCACCAAAGTCGAGGGACACGGGAAAACAGGGAATCAACGGTCGGGATCGTAACATAAACAAGCTAAATTTAAAGGGACCCCGATCCGGACCATGACAAAATAGGTGAGTTGCTGGGTGGTGCGGCTCATTAGGCCAGAAGAGCCTGTTCTGTGTCGTTTCTCTTCTAAGTAAATAAAAGGTATAAAGGAAATGACCACACAATATTTTTTTTTCCTGAGTAGAAATGACAAGCACTGGAGGAAAGGTATTTGAGGTGAAAGGAGATGTGAGGGGCACATTATTTTTTATGGAGAGTGGTTGATGTTCTGAAGGGCTGCAGCAGTTATTGGTGGAAGTAGACATGATAGTGATTTGTGACTTTTAGACAAACACTTGAATAGGAAGGGATATAGATCATTTTCAGACAGAATATGTGTAGTTTAATTTGACACAAAGGGCCTGTTCGTGTGCCACTGATCTATGATCTATAACCTGCTGTCTGCTTTGACAACCTTCTTCCCTATCCACAACATTTTTTGTTGTTGTTCTTGTCTGCATACTTACTGATCACTCCCCTTACATTTTTATTCAAAGAGGTCCCAACAATACCACTGGTCACAGGACTCCAGTCAGAATAACACCCTATCATCACTCCCTCTCTCCCTCTATGGCTAAGCCAGTTTTGAATCTAATCTCCCAAGTCACTGTGTTTTCATTTTCTGAATCACTCTACCATGATGGACCTTGTTGAAAGCTTTACTGAAGCCCATGTATATAAAAAAGCCCTCAATCATCTTCATAACTTCTCAAATAAGTCATTTGTTTGTAGGATATGACCACCCTCAAACAAAGCCAAAATGAATATCCACAATAAGTCCATGGTTTTTTTCCAGATGTTAATAGATCCTATTACTAAGAATCTAATAATTTTCCAATCACTGATTTCAGGCTCACCAACAATGACTTGGTTTGTTTTTGATAATTGTTGTTCAGCTTATTACTTAACAATAGCTAACTGAAATAATGATATCTTGTTTTTTCGGACAATGAAACATACTTAAAGAAAAGCTTCTTGGAGAAGGTGCTCAGTACAGAATCATCTCACCATTTATTATATCAGGAGGTCAGATGCGAAACATGGATCATTTACAACAGGTAAATAAATCTTTGTTCTGAATGCATTTTAACATTTCAGATGTTTTATGGGAGGCACAGATAGAGTTGGCAAGGGTTGACATGCATTTAAGGTGAAGGGGTAATTTCAAAGGAGATGTGAGGGGCACATTTTTTTACAGAAAGAGTAGTGGGTGTCTGGAATGTGCTGCCTGGCATTGTGGTAGAAGCAGGTGGTACGTGGTGGTACAGACTTTCAGATAGGCACATGAATGTAAGGATATGGACGTCATGTGAGCAGAAGAGATCCATTTTGTTGTCCATTTGACTACTTCTTTAGTTGGTTCGACAAAACATTGTGGGGCGAAGCACCTGTTCCCTGTGCTGTACTGGTCTATAGTTTATAGAGCATCCTCTCTCTTTTACTAGATATATCGTCGTAGATATACAGAAACGGGACCTATAGCCTGGGTGATTGATGTATACTATCCCCTTTACCAGCACTTAGTCCTAGCCATAACTTGCCAGTTCAAGTGTCTCAAGATATGACTCTGAGGACTGTTGTAGGACAGAAGAATCTTGGAGTACAACTGGAGTCATAGGTAGCTGGCTGTTGACACACTGTCCTTCAATGATCAGGGTACTGAGTATAGAAGTTGGGAGGTTCTGGTGAGGTTGTACAGATGCTAGCAAAGCCTCATTTCAAGTACTGTGTTCAGTTTCCTGCAATAGGAAAGAAGTTGTTGAAGTAGAAAGATTTACAAGGATGTTGCCAGGACCCAAGGCACTGGGTTACAGGGAGAGGATGGACAGTATAAAATCACAAGAGCTAGGGTTAGGGTAATCGCACTCGGGGTTGGGGAATCAAGAGTTAGAAACATAGAAAATAGGTGCAGGAGTAGGCCATTCGGCCCTTCGAGCCTGCACCGCCATTTATTATGATCATGGCTGATCATCCAACTCAGAACACCGCCCCAGCCTTCCCTCCATACCCCCTGACCCCCGTAGCCACAAGGGCCATATCTAACTCCCTCTTAAATATAGCCAATGAACTGGCCTCAACTGTTTCCTGTGGCAGAGAATTCCACAGATTCACCACTCTCTGTGTGAAGAAGTTTTTCCTAATCTTGGTCCTAAAAGGCTTCCCCTCTATCCTCAAACTGTGACCCCTCGTTCTGGACTTCCCCAACATCGGGAACAATCTTCCTGCATCTAGCCTGTCCAATCCCTTTAGGATCTTATACGTTTCAATCAGATCCCCCCTCAATCTTCTAAATTCCAACGAGTACAAGCCCAGTTCATCCAGTCTTTCTTCATATGAAAGTCCTGCCATCCCAGGAATCAATCTGGTGAACCTTCTCTGTACTCCCTCTATGGCAAGGATGTCTTTCCTCAGATTAGGGGACCAAAACTGCACACAATACTCCAGGTGTGGTCTCAGCAAGGCCTTGTACAACTGCAGTAGTACCTCCCTGCTCCTGTACTCAAATCCTCTTGCTATAAATGCCAGCATACCATTCGCCTTTTTCACCGCCTGCTGTACCTGCATGCCCACTTTCAATGACTGGTGTATAATGACACCCAGGTCACGTTGCACCTCCCCTTTTCCTAATCGGCCACCATTCAGATAATAATCTGTTTTCCTATTTTTGCCACCAAAGTGGATAACTTCACATTTATCCACATTAAATTGCATCTGCCATGAATTTGCCCACTCACCCAACCTATCCAAGTCACCCTGCATCCTCTTAGCATCCTCCTCACAGCTAACACTGCCACCCAGCTTCGTGTCATCCGCAAACTTGGAGATGCTGCATTTAATTCCCTCATCCAAGTCATTAATATATATTGTAAACAACTGGGGTACCCCACTAGTCACCGCCTGCCATTCTGAAAAGGTCCCGTTTATTCCCACTCTTTGCTTCCTGTCTGCTAACCAACTCTCCACCCACACCAATACCTTACCCCCAATACCGTGTGCTTTAAGTTTGCACACTAATCTCCTGTGTGGGACCTTGTCAAAAGCCTTCTGAAAATCCAAATATACCACATCCACTGGTTCTCCCCTATCCACTCTCTAGTTACATCCTCAAAAAATTCTATGAGATTCGTCAGACATGATTTTCCTTTCACAAATCCATGCTGACTTTGTCCGATCATTTCACCGCTTTCCAAATGTGCTGTTATCACATCCTTGATAACTGACTCCAGCAGTTTCCCCACCACCGACGTTAGGCTAACCGGTCTATAATTCCCCGGTTTCTCTCTCCCTCCTTTTTTAAAAAGTGGAGTTACATTAGCCACCCTCCAATCCTCTGGAACTAGTCCAGAATCTAACGAGTTTTGAAAAATTATCACTAATGCATCCACTATTTCTTGGGCTACTTCCTTAAGCACCCTGGGATGTAGACCATCTGGCCCTGGGGATTTATCTGCCTTCAATCCCTTCAATTTACCTAACACCACTTCCCTACTAACATGTATTTCGCTCAGTTCCTCCATCTCACTGGACCCTCTGTCCCCTACTATGTCTGGAAGATTATTTATGTCCTCCTTAGTGAAGACAGAACCAAAGTAATTATTCAATTGGTCTGCCATGTCCTTGCTCCCCATAATCAATTCACCTGTTTCTGTCTGCAGGGGACCTACATTTGTTTTTACCAGTCTTTTCCTTTTTACATATCTATAAAAGCTTTTACAGTCCGTTTTTATGTTGCCTGCCAGTTTTCTCTCATAATCTTTTTTCCCCTTCCTAATTAAGCCCTTTGTCCTCCTCTGCTGAACTCTGAATTTCTCCCAGTCCTCAGGTGAGCCACTTTCTCTGGCTAATTTGTATGCTTCTTCTTTGGAATTGATACTATCCCTAATTTCTCTTGTCAGCCACAGGTGCACTACCTTCCTTGATTTATTCTTTTGCCAAACTGGGATGAACATTTGTTGCAGTTCATCCATGCAACCTTTAAATGCTTGCCATTGCATATCCACCGTCAATCCTTTAAGTGTCATTTGCAGTCTATCTTAGCTAATTCACGTCTCATACCTTCAAAGTTACCCCTCTTTAAGTTCAGAACCTTTGTTTCTGAATTAACTATGTCACTCTCCATCTTAATGAAGAATTCCACCATATTATGGTCACTCTTACCCAAGGGGCCTCTCACGACAAGATTGCTAATTAACCCTTCCTCATTGCTCAAAACCCAGTCCAGAATAGCCTGCTCTCTAGTCGGTTCCTCGACATGTTGGTTCAAAAAACCATCCCGCATACACTCCAAGAAATCCTCTTCCTCAGCACCTTTACCAATTTGGTTCACCCAATCTACATGTAGATTGAAGTCACCCATTATAACTGCTGTTCCTTTATTGCACACATTTCTAATTTCCTGTTTAATACCATCTCCGACCTCACTACTACTGTTAGGTGGCCTGTACACAACTCCCACCAGCGTCTTCTGCCCCTTAGTGTTACGCAGCTCTACCCATATCGATTCCACATCTTCCCGGCTTATGTCCTTCCTTTCTATTGCGTTAATCTCTTCTTTAACCAGCAACGCCACCCCACCTCCCCTTCCTTCATGTCTATCCCTCCTGAATATTGAATATCCCTGAACGTTGAGCTCCCATCCCTGGTCACCCTGGAGCCATGTCTCTGTGATCCCAACTATATCATAATCATTAATAACAATCTGCACTTTCAATTCATCCACCTTATTACGAATGCTCCTTGCATTGACACACAAAGTCTTCAGGCGCTCTTTTACAACTCTCTTAGCCCTTATACAATTATGCTGAAAAGTGGCCCTTTTTAATGCTTGCCCTGGATTTGTCGGCCTGCCACTTTTACTTTTCTCCATAGTACTTTTTGTTTCTACCCTCACTTTACACCCCTCTGCCTCTCTGCACTGGTTCCCATCCCCCTGTAGTGAACTAACCTCCTCACGCCTAGCCTCTTTAATTTGATTCCCACCCCCCAACCATTCTAGTTTAAAGTCACCTCAGTAGCCCCCGCTAATCTCCCTGCCAGGATATTGGTCCCCCTAGGATTTAAGTGCAACCCGTCCTTTTTGTACAGGTCACGCCTGCGCCAAAAGAGGTCCCAATGATCCAAAAACTTGAATCCCTGCCCCCTGCTCCAATCCCTCAGCCACGCATTTATCCTCCACCTCATCGCATTCCTACTCTCACTGTCGCGTGGCACAGGCAGTAATCCCGAGATTACTACCTTTGCGGTCCTTTTTCTCAACTCCCTTCCTAACTCCTTATCTCCCCCTTTCCTACCTTTGTTATTGGTACCTATGTGTACCAAGACCTCTGGCTCCTCACCCTCCCACTTCAGGATATCTTGGACACGATCAGAAATATGCCGGACCCTGGCACCAGGGAGGCAAACTACCATCCGGGTCTCTGGACTGCGTCCACAGAATCGCCTATCTGACCCCCTTGCTATCGAGTCCCCTATCACAACTGCAGGGAGCATAAGTTTCTGATGAAAGGTAAAAATTTAGTCAGAACCAGGTACAACATTGCACAGAGGCAGATCAGTAATGGAATAAGCTGGTTGAGATTTGTACAGTAACCCAACGGTTATTCGGAGGTGGGGAGGGGGTGTGGGTTTATCAGAAACTCCCAACAGCTCCCTTCCTGTTACTGACTTCCACCTACACTAATTCAGTAGACAACCCTTCCATGACATCCTCCCTTTCTGCAGCTGTGATACTATCCCTGCTTAGCATGCCAATAACCCCCACCCAGTTCCTTCCCTCCCTGTCCCTTTTGAAACATCTCAACCCTGGAACATCCAGCAGCCATTCCTGCCTTTATGACAACCAAACCACTGTAATGGCCGTAACATCCTCATTCCAAGTACATCACCCTTTTTTTTAATATAATCATATAAAACACATTTCAACATGTTCAACTGACTGCATTTATGCCCTATCTATTGCCTCTCCTCCCCCAAGTCTCTCAACACATCGCATTTATCTCTATGCCAACTCTGACCTAACACTCTGGTTCATAACCCCATGCCAAGCTGGACAAATAGACCTCACATTGTGAGAGATGGTCCTTGTGTTTAATCCATCCCTGTTGCAGTAAGTCCATCGTACCTGTGCGTCGGAAGCTACTCCCTTTTGCTAGATAGGAACATTTTAGGAGCATTGCAGCACTTCCATTGGCTGCCGTTTGGTGGAGTATAAATCTAGTGCACTGAAAGTACTTAGTCTTTTGCTTTGAGGGCTTGCTCACAGACTGTGTTGTGACCAGTGCTGCGGGAACAGTGGAAGCATGCCGCAGTGAGAGAGGGCCCAAGCCCACACTTTAGATAAGTATTTGTAACTGGGTGTAACTTGCAGGGTTTACTGAATATTTAGTATCTGTCTTGTCCTGTAAATAAACAGTTAACTTGCCATCGGTACCGAGTATCTTCTGTCCCCACTCGCCGAACCTGATTTCACACAACAACCCCTCACCCACCTTGTCAGTAATTTAAAACTAACCTGATAATAAACAAGTACTGCACATGCTGGAAATCTGAAATAAAAATGGAATATTCTGGAAACCGTCAGCAAGTTTTGAGCATGTATTGGCAGAGAAACAGTGAATGTTTCAAGCTGAAGGTCAATTTCCAGTTCCGATAAGATGTTAACTTGGTTTTCCTTTCCACAGATGCTGTCAGACTTAGTAGCTGTTGACTATCTACCCATAACATTCAGTGATATTGCTGTTAGCAAATCCCACTAACAATATCATAAGGGCCACCATTAATCTGATATTTCAGTGGAATGCGCTGGCTTCAGGGCAAGTCTCTGGCTGAGTATTTTGTACAGATTGACTAAACTCCCATCCACAAGATTTCACAACTTGTCAAGCAGAACCTGGCCCATAAACATAATGTGATGTTGTGCAGGACAAAATAGTTAATTTGTCTGGTCAACAGATCCACACCCGACTTCTTCTCATAACCCAAAGACATGTGAGTTCATTGGCTGGTGTGTAGATTCATAGTAGAATCTAGGGTAGAAGCTCATCATCACCTCTACTTTCTGACGAGACTTAAGAAAGCTGGACTGTTCACATCTGCAGTGCCTATTCACCCCACCCCGCCAGAAGTTTACATGTCTTATTGTTTCACAGTATTGAATCACAGTGCATTTAATTTGGCTTTTTCGACACTGATCAACAGTAAAAGACTCTTCCGTGTCAAAGTGAAAACCGATCTCTACAAAGTGATCTAAATTAATTACAAATATAAAACACAAAATAATTGATTGCATCAGTATTCACCCCCTTTAATATGACACACCAAATCGTCACTGATGCAGCCAATTGGTTTTAGAGGTCACATTATTAGTTAACTGGAGGTCTGTTTTGGAGACCTGTGTGCAGTCAAGGTGTTTCAATTGATTGTAGTAAAAATACAGCCATATCTGGAAGGTCCATCTGCTGTTGAGTCAGTATCCTGGCAAAAACTACACTGTGAAGACATAAAACACTCCAAGCAACTCTGTGAAGTGGTTGTTGAAAAGCACAAATCAGGAGATGGATACAAGAAAATTTCCGAGTCATTGACTATTCCTTGGAGTACGGTTAGGTCAATCATCAAGAAATCGAAAGAATATGGCACAGCTGTAAATCTGCCTAGAGCAGGCTGTCCTCAAAAATGGAGTGACTGTGCAAGAAGGGGACAAGTCTGGGGGCCACCAAGAGACCTATGACAACTTTGAAGGAGTTACAAGCCTCAGTGCTGAGATGGGAGAAACTGCACATACAACTGTTTCACCATTTGCAGCTTTATGGGAGAGTGGCAAAGAGAAAGTCACTTGAGAAACAACTCATGAAAATTCACATGACATCTTGGCTAGAATTTACCAGAAGATGTGGGAGACTCTAAAGTCAGCTGAAAGAAGTACTATGGTCTGATGAAACCAAAATTGAGCCTTTTGGCCATCAGATTAAATATATTTGGTGTAAACCAAATACCGCACATCATCAAAAGCACCCCATCCCTACCCTGGGACATGATGGTGGCTGCCTAATGCTGTGGGGATCCTTCAGTGTAACAGGCCCAGGAGGACTTGGGAAGGTAGAGGGTACAATGAATGCAGTAAAATACAGGGAAACCCTGGAGGAAAACCTGATACAGTCTGCAAGAGAACTGTGACTGGGGAGAAGATTTGTTTTCCAGCAAGACATTGACTGACCTCAAGCATAACGCCAAAGCTACACAGGATTGGCTTAAAAATAAGAAAGTCAATGTTCTGGAGTGGCCACGTCAGAGTCTAGATCTCAATCCAATTGGGGCTTTGTGGCTGGATGGACTTGAAAAGGGCTGTTCGTTCACTCATTTGTCATGTAATCTGACGAAGCTTGAGCAGTTTTGCAAAGAAGAATGGGGAAAAATTGCAGTATACAGTTGTGCAAAGCTGACAGAGACCTATCCACACAGACTCAAGTCTGTAATTGCTGCCAGAGGTGCATCTACTAAATACTGACTTGAATGGGATGAATAATTATGCAATCAATTATCTTGTGTTCAATAATTATAATAAATTTAGACCAATTTGTAGAAATTTGGTTTCACTTTGACACAAAAGAGTTTTTTCTTGATCAGTGTAAATAAAAGCCAAATTAATTCCACTGTTTAAATTAAAACAATAAAACATGAAAACTTCAAAGGGGTGGTGAGTACTTTTTATAAGCTGTGCAGTATACTCATGTCCTTCTACAAAGGCAGAGTCAAGAGCATCCTAACAAGCTACGTCACTGCTTGGTGTGAAAACTGCACTGTGATAGACCGGAAGGCTCTACGGTGGGTAGACAAAACTAATCGATGCATCACAGGCACCAGTCTACCTGCCATCAAGGACATTTATACAGAAAGGTGCCCGAAAAAGCTCAGTAACATTATGAAACATCCAACACACGCTGTTCAAGGACTGTTTGTCCTACTACCATCAGAGAGAAGATATATAACATCCATGCCAGGATCACCAGACTCAAAATCAGTTATTTTCCCCAAGCAGTAAGGCTGATCAACACCGTCACCCACTAACCCACCCCTCCACACCCCCAGCTACCACTACTTTATCATTTCCTGTCAGGGTCACCTTATGTACAGACACTCCTGTGCCTAGCATCACTTTATGGACGTAGAATCAATCCATGTATTTTTTTTGTTGGATCTGGAGTGACAATTATTTTGTTCTCCTTTACACTTGTGTACTGGAAATGACTTTAAACAATCTTGAATGTTGAATTGAATTGACTTTATTTCTTACATCCTTCACATACATGAGGAGTAAAAATCTTTACGTTATGTCTCCATCTAAATGTGCAATCATAAGAGACTTGTTCTGGAGCTGCTCCGGCCTATGGTCAGGCCACACTTAGATCCCCTCCATTTCGCCTACCAGCCCTGACTAGAAGCTGGGGATGCCATCGTTTACCTGCTGAACCGTGTCTATGCCCACCTGGACAAGCCAGCGAGCACTGTGAGGATCATGTTTTTTGACTTCTCCAGTGCGTTCAACACCATCCGCCCTGCTCTGCTGGGGAAGAAGCTGACAGCGATGCAGGTGGATGCTTCCCTGGTATCATGGATTCTTGATTACCTGACTGGCAAACCACAGTACATGTCCTTGCAACACTGTGTGTCCGACAGAGTGATCAGCAGCACTGGGGCTCCACAGGGGACTGTCTTGTCTCCATTTCTCTTCACCATTTACACCTCGGACTTCAACTACTGCATAGAGTCTTGTCATCTTCAGAAGTTTTCGGATGACTCTGCCATAGTTGGATGCATCAGCAATGGAGATGAAGCTGAGTACAGGGCTATGGTAGGAAACTTTGTCACATGGTGCGAGCAGAATTATCTGCAGCTTAATGTGAAAAAGACTAAGGAGCTGGTGGTAGACCTGAGGAGAGCTAAGGTACCGGTGACCCCTGTTTCCATCCAGGGGATCAGTGTGGACATGGTGAATGATTACAAATACCTGGGGATACGAATTGACAATAAACTGGACTGGTCAAAGAACACTGAGGCTGTCTACAAGAAGGACAGAGTCGTCCCTATTTCCTGAGGAGACTGACGTCCTTTAACATCTGCCAGACGATGCTGAGGATGTTCTATGAGTCTGTGGTGGCCAGTGCTATCATGTTTGCTGTTGTGTGCTGGGGCAGCAGGCTGAGGGTAGCAGACACCAACAGAATCAACAAACTCATTCATAAGGCCAGTGATGTTGTGGGGATGGAACTGGACTCTCTCATGGTGGTGTCTGAAAAGAGGATGCTGTCCATGTTGCATGCCATCTTGGTCAATGTCTCCCATCCACTACATAATGTACTGGGTGGGCACAGGAGTACTTTCAGCCAGAGACTCATTCCACCGAGATGCAGCACAGAGCGTCATAGGATGTCATTCCTGTCTGTGGCCATCAAACGTTACAACTCCTCCCTTGGAGGGTCAGACACCCTGAGCCAATAGGCTGGTCCTGGACTTATTTCATAATTTACTGGCATAATTTACATATTTCTATTTAGCTATTTATGGTTCTATTACTATTTATTATTTATGGTGCAACTGTAATGAAAACCAATTTCCCCCGGGATCAATAAAGTATGACTATGACTATAATAACTTATAATAAATAGAACAGTCAATGTAACATAGAAATACACTCAAAATCTTGATGGGAAAGTGGGAAGAATAAAAATGGAAGTAATGTGGAATCAGGGTAAATGGGTGCCTGATGTTTGGTTTAAACTCACTAGACCAAAGGGTCTGTTCCCAGAATCAATGATTATGCCTCTACTCTTATACTCTTGCACAGTAGCGTAGTGGGTTTCTTCCCACAGTCCAAAGACATACCAGTTGGTACGTTAATTGTCATTGTCAATTGTCCCGTTATTAGGCAAGGGTTTATTCAGGTGCTACTGTGCAGTGCAGTGTCTCAGTAAAGAAATGTAAAAAAAAACAAGGGTGATTGATAAATTCATGGCCTGAGGTAGAAGGAGTCAATTTTAGAAAACGTAGCACATTTATTTTTCAACATAGTCCCCTCCTACATTTACACACTTAGTCCAGCGGTCATGGAGCATACGGATCCCTTCTTTGTAGAAGTCGGCGTCTTGGACCTCCAGAAAGTGGTCCACAAGCAGGGGTGACTGCTAAGTTCGTAGCCTAAGGTAGAAGGAGATGAGTTATACAGCTCTCATTACATGCATGTGCAGTTCAACTCTTTGAGTGATAATGCAGAAAGTTTGAAGTTAATAACTCATCTCCGTCCGCCACAACAGACATGGCTTCCTCGAGTACCTCCTGTCTGTTGTGGCGGACGGAGTGGAGGTACTCGATGAAGTGGTCCCCCAATCTGCGTCGGGTTTCACCGATGTAGAGGAGGCCGCACCGGATGCAATAGATGACCCCAACAGACTCACAAGTGAAGTGTTGCCTCACCTAGAAGGACTGTTTGGGGCCCTGAATGGTGGCAAGAGAGGAGATGTAGAGACAGGTGTAGCACTTACGCTTACAGAGATAAGTGCCAGGCGAGAGATCCGTGGGGAGGGACGTGTGGATAAGGGAGGCATGGAGGTGGCATCCTATACCTATGCTGAGCTCGTCAATTTCATCGACTTTACTTCAAACTTCCACCCAGCCCTCAAATTCACTTGGTCTATCTTGGACACTTCTGTCCCCTTTCTTGATCTGTCGGTCTCCATGTCTGGAGACAGACCATCCACTGACATCTTCTACAAGCCCACTGACTCTCATAACTACCTCAACTATACCTCTTCCCACCCCGCCACATGCAAAAATGCTATTCCCTATTCCCAGTTCCTCCGTCTCCGCCGCATCTGCTCCCAGGATGAGGCTTTCCATTCCAGGACATCTCAAATGTCCTCTTTCTTTAAGGATCGTGGTTTCCCTTCTGCTGTCATCAATGATGCCCTCACCCACATCTCCTCCATTTCCCGGACTTCGGGCCCTCATTCCATTCTCCTGCCACCACAACAGGGACAGAGTTCCCCTTGTCCTCACCTACTAGCCCAGCACCCTCCGAATCCAGCACATTATCCTCCGCAACTTCCGCCACCTTCAACAGGACCCCACCACTAAGCGCATCTTTCCCTCTCATCCCCTCTCGCTTTCCGCAGGGATCGGTCCCTCTGCGCCTCCCTGATCCACACGTCCCTCCTCACGGATCTCCCACCCGGCACTTATTCCTGTAAGTGCAAGTGCTACACCTGTCCCTACACCTCCTCTCTTGCCACCATTCAGGGCCCCAAACAGTCCTTCCAGGTGAGGCAACACTTCACTTGTGAGTCTGTTGGGGTCATCTATTGCATCCGGTGCTCCCGGTGCGGCCTCCTCTACAACGGTGAAACCCGACGCAGATTGGGGGACCACTTTGCTGAGCACCTCCACTCCATCTGCCACAACAGACAGGATCTCCCGGTAGCCACCCACTTCAACTCTGCTTCCCATTCCCATTCAGATATGTCCATACATGGCCTCCTCTACTGCCATGGCGAGGCTAAACTCAGGTCGGAGGAGCAACACCTCACATACCCTCTAAGTAGTCTCCAGCCCCTTGGGATGAACGTAGATTTCTCCAACTTCTGGTAATTCCCTCCCCCGCCCTTCCTCTATCCCTATTTCACTCTGCCCCCTCCCCCAGCTGCCTATCACCTCCCTCATGGTTCCGCCTCCTTCTGCTACCCATTGTGTTTTCCCCCATTCCTTATTCACCTTTCCTGCCTATCCCCTCCCTGCTTCCCTTCCCCTCCCCCACCCCTTTATCTTTCCCCTTACTGGTTTTTCACCTGGAACCTACCAGCCTTCTCCTTCCCACCCTCCCCCCACCTTTATAGGGCCCCTGCCCCTTCCCTCTACAGTCCTGACGAAGGATTCCGGCCCGAAACGTCGACTGATCGTTTCCACAGATGCTGCCCGACCTGCTGAGTTCCTCCAGCATGTTGTGAGTGTTACTGAGATCCATTTTCTTGTGGGCATACTCAATAAACCTATAGAATGATAACCATGACAGAATCAATGGAAATTGCCAACTTGGGCATTCCGTCAGAATGCAGAAGACAACAAACTGCAAATACAAAAATAAATAAAAAAATAAATAAATTAGTAAATAAACAATAAATGTCGAGAACGTGACATGAAGAATCCTTGAAAATTAGTCCATTAATTGTGTGATGGGGAAAGTGAAGTTATCCCCTCTGGTTCAAAAGTCTGACGATTGAGAGGTAATAACTGTTCATGAACCAGGTGGTAGTGAGTCCTGAGGTCCTGGATCTTATTTTGTTTTAATGCCACCTTTAACTTCGTTAGTAAACCACAGAATAGGCCCAGTACATCACAGGTAAAGCCCTCCCAACCGTTGAGTACACCTGCATGAAACACTGTCATAGGAAAGCAGCATCTATTATCAAAGAACATCACCACCCAGGCCGTGCTTTTTCTCGTGCTGCCATGAAGTAGAAGGTAAAGAGTCTCAGAACTCCACCACCAGGTTCAGGCTGTTGACTACATTCACTTGCCCCACAATCAATCATTTCATTTTAAGGACTCATTATCTTGTTATTTCATGTTCTTGTTATTTATTGTTACTTTTTTTGCATTTGCAGTTTGTTGTCTTCTGGTGGATCTTTCATTTATCCTTTTTTAGTTACTATTCTATAGTTTTGCTGAGTATGCCCACAGAATAATGGATTTCAGAGTTGTATGTGGTAGCCTACTGTATATGTACTCTGATAATAAAGCATTATTTTGAACTTTTGAACAGATGGCACATTCTCCTTCTTCCCACTAGAGCAGATCAGATGTATGAAATAAGTCATTAAATGTTATGAGGGCAGAATAGCCAATAATATAAAACAGGATACCGGAAGTTTTTTCAGTTATAGAAAAAGTAAAGTAAAAGGGAGGTGAGGAGAGATAATGGATGTATTGGTTGTAATCTTTCAAGAATCACTTGATTCTGGCATGGTCTCGGAGGACTGGAAGTTTGCAAATGTCACTCCACTCTTTAAGAAGGGAGGAAAGCAAAATAAAGAAAATTATAGGCCACTTAGCCTAACCTCAGTGGTTTGGAAAGTGTTGGAGTCTATTATTAAGGATGAGGTTTCGAGGTACTTGGAGATTAATGGTAGTATATGTTAAAGTCAGCATCGTTTCTATAAAAGGAAGTCTTGCCTGACAAATCTATTAGAGTTCTTTGAGGAAGTCACAAGCAGGGTAGACAAAGGAGAGGCAGTGGATGCCGTTTACTTGGATTTCAAAAGGTATTTGATAGGGTGCCAAATGAGACTGCTTAACAAGATAAAATACTATGGTGTTACAGGAAAGATACTGTAATGGATAGTGGAACGACTGACAGGGGGGAGGCAATGAATGGGAATAAAAGGGGCCTTTTCTGTTAGGCTGCAGGTAACCAGTGGTGTTCCTCAGGGGTCAGTATTCGGACTGCTGCTTTTCATATTGTTTGTCAATGATTTAGATAATGGATTTGATAGCTTTGTGGCAGAGTTTGCATATGTTATGAAGATAGGTGGACGGGTAGGTAGTGCTGAGGAAACAATGAGATTGCAGCAGGACTTGGACAAGTTGGAAGAATGGCTTGGTAAATATATATGAATGCATTTTGGTAAAAGGAAGGATAGTGCAGACTATTATCCAAATGGGGAGAAGGTTCAAACATTAGAGGTGCAGAGGGACTTAGGAGTCCTTGTGCAAGACTCCCAGAAGGTTAATTTACTGGTTGAGTCAGTGGTAAAGAAGGCAAATGCAATGTTGGCATTTATTTCAAGGGGAATAGAATATAAAAGCAAAGAGATAATGCTGAGCCTTTGTAAGACACTAGTCAGGCCGTACTTAGAGTATTGTCAAAAAATTATATCTTGCTTTTCTCTCTTCATTTTAGCTATAGCCTTTTGATTGGGTTCTGTAACCCATTCACTTTAAGGGTGATTACTCTGTATTGATACGGCATTCCATGCCAATAAAAAAGGGTTTATATAAATAGTTAGATATCCCTAGATGACCTAAACAAATGAACTTCTGTCTGTACAACAAGCTAACGTTTAACATATAAACAACACATATAACATCTGTGACTTCCATCTTTGAAGTTTGAATTAAACTTCTAAGTCAGGGGAGAAGCCCTTAAACCCGAAGGGGCCCCTCCTAGTGCAGGTTGATGCCGCTGAATAATTGAAGTCAGGACAGTGCACAAAAAAGAACAAAATCAAACATCAGCTCCCAGGTTTGTGGTCAGTTATAGTAATGAGAGCTTACAGAGGAAAAATCGTTTATGTTCTATTTTTAAGTTCTTAATACAAAGTCAATTATAGCTTGGTGTTAGGGTACATATGATTTTACCGACCTAGCTGAAGGATATTTTATCACTATACTTTTGAGAGCTCTCATGCAGTATCTTTGTTGCATCGAAATTCCTTTAGCTTGTCCTGGATGTGCTTCAGACGTATTTCTCAGTCCCGACGGGATTTTGCATCCACTGTCTCTCAGGAAAGCCGTCTCAGTTTCACCGTGGCCGTGCCTTCTGCGGGGGCCACGATTCCGGGACTGTCCGGGGAAAATCCCCTGTTCTTCAGGTCTTCCGTCGCTTCCGATGCATTACTGTAGATGACTTGTCCAGTGCCAAAAAACACTCGAAGTTTGGCTGGATAAAGAGTCTGGAACCGGAGCCCCTTTTCTTTAAGCGTCCTTCTGTTGGTGGAGTAAGCCTTTCTTTTCATAAATATTTCAGTCGGGTAGTCTTGATCAAAAAATACTCTTTTCCCGTCGTAATAAATCTCATTTTTTCCAAGCAGAGCGAAGCACCAACTCTTTAATTTTTTTAATTTTATACTCCTGAAAGTAAATGACCACGGACCTTGGGTTGGAACCTTGTGGTGGTTTGGGTGCAAAAGATCAATGGCAGTGTTGTATGCCGAGGGTGACACTGGGAAGGGACAACTATGTTTTAATAAATTTTTCCAGGAATTCCTGAATGTTGTCTCCTTCCACCTCCTTGGAAATTCCATGGATATGTTTGTTATTCCTGCGTGAGCACATCTCCAGGTTCGTTAGTCGAGCTTGAATGATCTCCTGAGGTTCCAGTATGCGGGAAAGAACCTCCCCGACCTCGGCCTTCCATTCCTCCACTTTTGTCACACTTTTTCTGTCACTCTGCCCGTTATTTCTTTTAAATCACCAACAATAGCATTCAACTTCTGGTTAATTTCTTCTCTGAAATCTACCAGTTCCTTCTTTAGAAAACCCAAGGTATCACTCAGTTCTATTTTCATGTCCGAACGAAGCGCCTGTATTTCGGCCATGATGTTTGCATGAACAGCCTCCGTATCCTCGTGTTCAGCTTGGTTGCTAGCGCCGACGTCAGTGTCCTCACCGTTAATCGGTATTTTATTGCTTGTCGTCGGGTTTTGTTGTGGTTTTCCCCTTGTCTTTCTTTTGTTTCCCCCTTTCATGCTACAAGACCCACTTTTCTATTTAAATAACCGTTTCTTATTTAGGAGGAAATAAGACCATCTGGGAGCCCTTACTGATTATGCTGCTGGCTGTATCTACGCCATACCAGAAGTACCGTACTTAGAGTATTGTCAACAGTTTTGGGCCCCATATCTTAGAAAGGATGTGTTGTCATTGGAGAGAGTGCAGAGGAGGTTCACAAGGATGATTCCGGGAATGAAGGTGTGAACATATGAGGGACATTTGGCAGCTTTGGGCCTGTACTCACTAGATTTTAGAAGAGTGTTGGGGGGGGGGGGATCTCATTGAAACCTACCAAATTGTGAAAGCACTAGATAGGTTGGATGTGGACAGGATGTTTACTATGCTGGGGGTATCCAGAACTAGAGGGCACAGCCTCAAAACTGAGGGGCAACCCTTCAGAACAGAGGTAAGGAGGAATTTTTTTTTTAGCCAGAGACAATGGAATGTTCTGCCACAGACTGCGGCGACGGCCAAGTCCATGTGTATATTTAAGGCAAAAGTTGATCGTTTCCTGATCGGTTAGGGCATCGAAGGATGTGGCGATAAGGCAGGTGTATGGGATTGAGTGGAATCCGGGATCAGCCATGATGGAATCGTGGAGCAGGCTCGATGGACTGAATGGCCTAATTCTGCTCCTATGTTGTATGCTCTAAATGTCTGCTCTGCTGATCTATCATCTTACTCTTAAATGCTAGCAAGAACCGATGATTGCAGGGATTACATGTTTAAGTCTCTGTAGAATGATAAAGGGAAGAACAATATGTTCTGCATTAGCGTCATGGAGGGATAATAGAATATATTTGTCCTGTGGTGTTTCTTTGCTCAAATGTAATCAGAATTTTCTTCTGTCAGAATTCTGATTAAGAGCTCTCTTTTTTACAAGCAGAACAATTATACCAATGAAGTTGAAATATGGATGGAAATAGAAGGACAGCATTTAACTCTGGACCTTAGAAGAAATCAGTAAGTAAATTGGGATCCTGGCCTCTATTGGGTAAAAGGTAACTGCTTAATAGATATGAGGAGCAATACACAGTAAGGGGTTGGGCATCAGTGGTAGTCCTCAGCTGGTCGGAGCCAGGTTGCAGAAAGCTGTGACTGAAGCTACACATAAATCTGAGACAAGTTGTTTGTAGAGTTGCCTCTTGCCTGATAATTTAATTTTACTAATCAGAATCGGGTTTATTATCACTGAAATGTGTTGTTTCGCAGCAGCAATACATTGTAAGATATAAAAATTACCATAAGTCACACAAATAAGTAAATAGTGCAAAAGACAAATAATAAGATAGGTGTTCGCGTATTCATGAACTGTTCAGAAATCTAATGGTGAAGGAGAAGAAATGTTTCTAAATTGTGAGTGGGGATCTTCAGGCTCCTGTACCCTTCCCCTGTGAATAGGGCATGTCTTGAGGGTCTTTAATGATTGAACCACTACTCCGTTCTTGATCAAATAAGGGAAAGGGGTCAGAAATTTTAGTCTTTTTAATATTTTGCAGTTCTGACTAAAGTTTTATATTAATCAGGAAATTTGATATGAAGGATTATTTGGATTTCAAAGAACAACTGAAAATATTAATAGAAGTAAAATAGTTAGGATTTTCACCATAGCTGCTGGATAATCACTGGCAGAATTTTAGTTAGAAATTTTAGGAAAGAAAATTTTGATTCCATTTGTGATGGGATGAAAAGGAAGGGAGGTTGAACTATTGATTAGAGGTGTCCTGGAGGAGGAATGACCCAACAGCTCGTATGAGTCAAAATCAAGAAGAAGAAAGGTGTACTTACTTTGCTGGGGTTGTATAAGCCTTCCTTGGTGTGCTTAGCCCACTGCTCTACTCTCTATATACCCATGACTGTGTGGCAATGCCATCTATAAATTTGCTGATGATATAACCATTGTTGGTAGAATCTCAGCTGGTGATTTGAGGGTGTACAGGAGTGAGATACTCCAACTAGTGGAATGGTCTCGCAACAACAACTTGGCACTCAACATCAATAAGACGAAAGAGCTTGTTGTGGACTTCAGTTTGGATAAGACAAAGGAACACAAACCAATCCTCATAGAGGGATCAGATGTGGAGAGAGTGAGCAGTTTCAAGTTCCTGGCTGTCAAGATCTCTGAGGATCTAACCTGGTCCCAACATATCGATGCGGTTATAAAGAAAGCAAGACAATGATTATACTTCATTAGGAGTTCGAAGAGATTTGGTATGACAGAATATCAGTGGTTATCCATCATCGTCGATGAAGACCTCGACACCATTAGTCACTTTGAGACTGGATGTGGTGTGTCGGAAGGTGACTGGTCAGGCCAATTCGGGCACGGAATATCCTGGCACATGTTGGGCAGACATGTGTTGGCACTGCAGTTGTTGCGCTGGTGGCTCTGGACTTGCGCAGCTTGCGCTTATGTTGTGCTTCAGCAATGCGCCTTGGTTCGTAAGCTTGACAGCCCTTGTGGATGAGGCCACACCAGGTAGGGCGGTTTTGTGCCAGCGATTCCCAGGTGGTCGTGTCTATGTCAAATGACTTCAGGGAAGCCTTTAGTGTGTCTTTGTAACGTTTCTTCTGCCCTCCATGCGAGCGTCTTCCAGCAGAGAGTTCCCCAAAAAGGAGCTGCTTGGGTATCCGCTTGTCTGGCATGCGGATGACATGACCTGCCCACCGGGTCTGTGCTCATATTAGCAGTGTGTGGACTGATGGCAGATTTGCTGTAGAGAGAACTTCAGTGTCTGGTATTTTGTCTTGCCATCTGATGCCTAATATTCTGCAAAGACAAGTCATGTGGAAATGGTTGAGCTGCCTTGCATGCCTGTGATGCACAGTCCACGTTTCACAGGCATACAGGAGGGTAGTGAGTACCACGGCTCTGTAGACCTTCAGTTTTGTTGCTGGACTGATCCCTCGACGTTTCCATACAGTGGAGCGCAGTCTACTGAAAGCAGAACTTGCCTTTGCTATTCTGCAGTTAACTTCTGTACCAATAGTCACTGCTCGGGAGAGGGTGCTGCCAAGGTAAGTAAACTCCACTGCCTGTAGTTTCTGTCCTTTGACTGTGATTTTGGGTTCTGTGTACGGTGCATGAGGGGCAGGTTAGTGCATGACTTCGGTCTTTTTGATGTTGATGGTGAGTCCAAAGTTGTCACAAGCCGTGGAGAATTTGTTCATATTGACTTGTATCTCCGGCTCCGAGCCAGCATACAGGGCGCAGTCATCGGCAAAGAGGAAGTCTGTCAGAACAGTCTCCTTCACTTTGGTAATAGCTTGAAGTCTCCTCAGGTTGAAGAGCTTCCCATCCACTCTGTACTTGAGGTTGATTCCAGCATCACTGTCCTGGAAGGCATCATTCAGCATGACAGTAAACACAATGCTGAACAGTGTGGGTGCGAGCACACAGCCCCGTTTGACACCACTGGTGACTGGGAACACCTCAGAGGATTCTCCGCCGTCCAGCACTCTGGCCATCATCCCATCATGGAACTGGCGTACCATCTGAATGAACTTGGCGGGGCAGCCGAATTGTGACAAGATCCTCCACAGGCCTTGTCGGCAGACAGCTCCTGACACTCCTCCTGAAGTTGGCACATGGAAAAAATCATGTCAATAGTCCCACGACTTTTGCAAAAGCCATACTGTGACTCTGGTAGCAGGCCCAGTTCCAGATGAGTAACCAGATGATTTAGCAGGACTCTTGCAAGGGTTTTTCCTGTGATGGAGAGCAGCGAGGTTCCTCGGTGATTGTTGCAAACTTGTTGATTGCCCTTCCTCTTGTAGAGGAGTATGATGGATGCATCTTTAAGTTTCTGAGGAATGGATCCTTGCTTCCAAAAAGACTGGAGCAACTCAGTGAGCTTCTCTATAAGTACAGGACCACTGGCTTTGTAGATCTCTGCAGGAATGGCATCTGCTCCTGGGGCTTTGCTACTGGTTAGCTGGCTGACAGCTTTCATGACTTCGGCTACTACCGGTGGGTCATCCATGGCGCTGTTGATGTCAACCTGGGGAACCTTGTCTATGGCCTCATTGTTAATAGATGATGGTCGGTTGAAGACGGCTTCAAAGTGTTCAGCCCATCTCTGCAGGATCTGAGCCTTCTCTGTAACAATTTAGTATTAATGGTAAGACTCTTGGCAGTGTGGAGGATCAGAGGGTTCTTGGGGTCCAAGTCCATAGGACACTCAGAGCTGCTGTGCAGGTTGACTCTGTGGTTAAGAAGACATTGGTCTTCATCAATCGTAGGTTTGAGTTTAAGAGCCGGGAGGTAATGTTGCAGCTATATAGGACCCTGGTCAGACCCCACTTGGAGTACTGTGGTTAGTTCTGGTCACCTCACTACAGGAAGGATGTGGAAACCATAGAAAGGGTGCAGAGGAGATTTACAAGGATGTTGCCTGGATTGGGGAGCATGCCTATGAGAATAGGTTGAGTGAACTCGGCCTTTTCTCCTTGGAGCGACAGAGGATGAGAGATGACCTGACAGAGGTGTACAAGATAATGAGAGGCATTGATTGTGTGGATAGCCAGAGGCTTTTTCCCAGGGCTAAAATGACTAGTACGAGAGGGCACAGTTTTAAGGTTCTTGGAAGTCGGTACAGAGGAGATATCAGGGGTAAGTTTTTTACGCAGAGAATTGTGAGTGCGTGGAATGAGCTGCCAGCTACAGTGGTGGAGGTGGATGCGATAGGGTCTTTTAAGAGACTCCTGGATAGGTATATGGAGCTCAGAAAAATAGAGGGCTATGGCTAACCCTAGGTAATTTCTAAGGTAAGGACATGGTTGGCACATCTTTGTGGGTCGAAGGGCCTGTATTGTTCTGTAGGTTTTCTGTGTTTCTATTTTCTATGTTTCAACAGAAACACTCAAAAACTTCTATAAATGTACCGTGGAGAGCATTCTGACAGGCTGCCTCGCTGTCTGGTATGGGGGTGGGGGGGGAGGTGGGGTGCTACTGCACAGGACTGAAAGAAGCTGCAGAGGGTTGTAAGTTTAGTCAGCTCCATCTTGGGTACTAGCCTACAAAGTACCCAGGACATCTTTAAGGAGCGGTGTCTCAGAAAAGCAGCGTCCATTATTAAGGACCTCCGTCACCCAGGGCACGCCTTTTTCTCACATCAGGTAGGAGATACAGAAGCCTGAAGGCACACACTCAGCGATTCAGGAACAGCTTCTTCCCCGCTGCCATCTGATTCCTAAACGGACATTGAACCCTTGAACACTACCTCACTTTTAAAATATATATTTCTGGTTTTCTGCACGATTTTTAAACTATTCAATATACGTATACTGTACTGTAATTGATTTATTTATTATTTCTTCTCTTCTATATTATGTATTGCATTGAACTGCTGCTGCTAAGTTAACAAATTTCATGACAAACTTGGTTCTGATTCTGATTTTGATTCCATTGTAAGTGGAAAATAGAGGAACAGTTAAGTAAGATTACTGCAGAAAGAGATAAGAGCAATAGAGTTATTGTCATGGGAGAGTTTAACTTCCGCAGTATTGACTTGGATTGCCTTGGGACAAGGGGCTGAGGTGAAGCACATTTATATATGTCGACTAGAGATGGGCCATAACCAACCTTAGGTTAGGAATTGAAATTGGGCAAGTAGTGTGGGAAGTATCTGCGGGGGAACAGTAGTCATAAGGTTGGGATCTTGAATTGGGTGAAGATTGATTTCAATAACGTAAGAGAGAACCTGGACACAATAGACTGGTTGCAGAGGATGGGGCTAAAACAACAGCTGACAAAGTGAGTGTGAGTTCAGAGCCATCAAGTTATGATGAGGGTGAAAGGAAACAGGCATGATTAGGGAACCTTGCGTGACAAAGGGTGTTGAAGATTTGATCAGCAAACATATGAATACATATGCAACTTGGATCGAGAGTTATTAGAGTATCTGAAGGAGTATCTTTTTTCCTGGAGGAATACTGAGTATGTAAGAGAATTTAGGCAAGAAATTAGAAGAACACAATTGGGCCATGAAATGTTCTTCACAAGTAACATTAAGGAGAATCCCAAAATATTCTAAGAATGTATCAGGCACGAGAAACTAGCCGGGGAAAGAATGGACTCAATAGGATATGCTGGGACTTTTTTCCTTGGAGTGAAGGAGGCTACGGGGCAACACTATAGATGTTTCTAAAATCATGAGAGGCAAAGGTAGCATGGATGGCCAAGTTAGGGGAGTCTAAAATTAGAGGCTTAAGGTGAGAATGGATTTAAAGCGAGCCTGAGGGGCAAGTTCTTCGCATTCACTAGGTGGTGAAGGGTATATGGTAAGAGGTGCCAGAGGAAGTGGTAAAGGTAGGTATATTGACAACATCAAAAGTCATGGATAGGAAAGATTTAGTGAGATGTGGGACTAGCTCAGGTAGACACCTTCATCAGCATGGATGAGTGAAGCCAAAGGGTTTTTTTCCAGACTGTATAATTCCATTGCCCAAGGAGAGACATAATAATAGATGAGCGATTGGACTGCAGCCTGTGTGGAATTCCAACAGGCAAAATTAACCGCCATGTTTAAATGCTGTCGGCACCTTTTGAGGTCCCTGAATGACAGTTTGACTATGTCAGTGAGGACCTTCTTGATCCTCTTTCTCCACTCCTTCAGTTTCACGCACCTCCTTACCATGGTGGACCATAGCACCAGATGGCCAGAGGTCGCCCCTCTAGTATTGACGATGGCCATAGGCGTGGCTCAGGTGTTCATCAGCACCTGGATTGCTTGCTTTGGCACCCCATCTGACCGCAGTCCCCAATTCATATCAGACTGCTGAGCTGTGATGGCCCAGAATCTCAGCATTAGGTGCGGGGCCTATCAGGAGCATCAACAGGGCTCTACAAAGAGATATTTCTCACAGGTTGACGGTGGTTATTTAAAAAAGGAGCTTCAAAGGCATTTGTCCATTGTACAGGGCCTATCAGCAAGGTCAATAGAGCTCTACGAACTAAATAACAGACGGGATAAGCGGACTGGCCATTTTCGGGAGTAGGCCAGTGATGCGAGTAGAAGTGACAGGCTTTGGCTCAAAAGAGGCTTTGGCTCAGAAGAGGCGTCTGTTAAGGTTTCCGTTTTATCTTTTTTTATTCCCTTACTGTACCATTTAAATGGCTGTTGTGTGTCCTTCATGCCAGATATTGGAGTCTTGGGAGACCCAGAGTCTGCCGGGGAACTACATCTCCATGAAATGCATCCGGCTGCAGCACCTTAAAGACTGTCAGGGATCTGGAGCAGCAACTTGTACAAGAGAGCGAGGATATAATTGATCAGAGTTACAGGGACATAGTCACTGTGAAGTTGCAGGAGGCGAGTAACAGGGTGACTGTCAGGAGAATGGAAATAGACAGTTAGAGTAGAGCACCCTATGGCCATTCCTCTGAAAAACAAGTATACCACTTTGGAAACCTTTGTGGGGGATGACCTCCCGGGACTAGGTTACAGGCACTGATCATGGGTCTGAGGTGCAGAAGGGAAACAGAGAAGAAGGGAGCGGTAGTGATAGGGGACTCAATAATGAGGGTAACAGACAGGAGATTCTGTGGACGTGAACGGGACATCCAAATGGTATGTTGGCTTCTAGGTGCCAGGGTCAGGGCTGTCTCAGGTCGCGTACACATTTTGGAGAGGGAGGGGGAGAGCCAAATGTCTTGGTACATATTGGTACCAACGACATAGGAAGGAAAGCAATGAGGTCCTGAAAAGAGAATTTAGAGAGCTAGGTAGAAAGCTGAGAAGCAGGACCTCCTGGGTAGTAATTTCTGGATTGCTGCCTGTACCATGCGTCAGTGAGGGTAGAAACAGAATGATTTGGCAGACAAATGCGTGGCTGAGAAGCTGGTGCAGGAGGCAGGGCTTCAGGTTCTTGGATCATTGGGATCTCTTCTGGGGCAGGTATGATCTGTTCAAGAGTGATGGGTTGCACCTGAACCCGAGGGTGGACTAATATTCTCACAGGCAGGTGTGTTAGAGCTGTTGGGGAGGGTTTAACCTAATTTGGCAGGGGAGTGGGAACTGGAATGAAGGGACTCAGGAAAGGACAGATGGTAAAAAAGTAAAGATAGCGTGCAGTCAGACTGTCAGGAAGGGCAGACAGGTGATGGGACTTAGTTGCAACCAACAGGCTGAGTATCAAATCATTAGGGATGCTGAGTCAGAAAGGACAGCAAATGTGGTACTCGAGGTGTTGTATCTAAATGAGCGTTATATAAGAAATAATCTTGTTGCAATATTACAGGATGCCAGGTATGATGTTGTGGCCATCACTGAATCCTGGCTGAAGGATGGTTGTAGTTGGAAGCTGAATGTCAAAGGTTACACATTGTATCGGAGGGATAGAAAAGTAGGCAGAGGGGGTGATATGGCTCTACACCAACTCTCACTCAGTCCCACCCCTACAATCTCACCATCCTTACCAAGTTAAGAGCCCATGGTATTACAGGACAGCTACTAACATGGTTAGAGCATTGGCTGATTGGTAGGAAGCAGCGAGTGGGAATAAAAGGATCGTTTTCTGGTTGGATGCCAGTGGCTAGTGGTGTTCCACAGATGTCAGTGTTGGGACCATTTCTTTTTATGATGTATATGAGTCAGAATCAGGTTTATTATCACCGGCATGTGACGTGAAATTTGTTAACTTAGCAGCAGCAATTCAATGCAATACATAATTTAGCAGAGAGAGAAAAAATAATGCATTAAATAAAACATAATAAATAAACAAGTCAATCAATTACATATATTGAACAGGTTATTTAAAAATGTGCAAAAACAAAAGTACTATATATTAAAAAGTGAGGTAGTGTCCAAAGCTGCAATGTCCATTTAGGAATCAGATGGCAGAGAGGACGAAGCTGTCCCTGATTGGCTGAGTGTGTGTCTTCAGGTTTCTCCATCTCCTACCTGACGGTAATAAAGAGAAAAGTGCATCCCCTGGGTGCTGGAGGTCTTTAATAACGGGCGCTGCCTTTCTGAGACACCGCTTCCTAAAGATGTCCTGGGTACTTTGTAGGCTAGTGCCCAAGATTGAGCTGACTAGATTTACAACTTTCTGCAGCTTCTTTGGGTCCTGTGCAGTAGCCCCTCCATACCAGACAGTGATGCAGCCTGTCAGAATGCTCTCCACAGTACATCTATAGAAGTTTTTGAGCATATTTGTTGACATGCCAAATCGCTTCAAACTCCTAATAAAGTATAGCCGCTGTCTTGCCTTCTTTATGTGTTGGGACCAGGTTAGATCCTCAGGAATCTTGACACCCAGGAACTTGAACCTGCTCACTCTCTCCACTTCTGATCCCACTATGATGATTGGTATGTGTTCCTTCTTCTTACCCTTCCTGAAGTCCACAATCAGCTCTTTCGTCTTATTGATGTTGAGTGCCAGGCTATTGCTGCAGCACCATTCCACTAGTTGGCATATCTCACTCCTGTATGCCTCTCGTCACCACCTGAGATTCTACCAGCCATGGTGTATCGTTAGCAAATTTATAGATGGTATTTGAGCTATGCCTAATCACACAGTCATGTGTATACAGAGTAGAGCAGTGGGCTAAGCACACACCCCAGAGGTGTACCAGTGTTGATCATCAGCGAAAAGGATATGTTATCACCAATCCGCACAGACTGTGGTCTTCCAGTTAGGAAGTTGAGGATCCAATTACAGAGGGAGGTAGATGATGGAATTGATGGCTTCGTTGCCAAGTTTGCAGATGATACAAAGATTGGTGGAGGGGCAGGTAGTGTTGTGGAAACAGGTAGGATGCAGAAGGACTTAGACAGATTAGGAAAATGGAAAAGAGAGTGGCAAATGAAATACAATGTTGGAAAATACATGGTTATACACTTTGGTAGTAGATATAAATGTGCAGACTATTTTCTAAATGGGGAGAAAATCCAGGAATCTGAGATGCAGAGGGACTTGGGAGTCCCTGAAGGTTAACTTGCTGATTGAGTCAGTGTTGAGGAAGGCAAATGCTATGTTAGCATTCTTTTCAAGAGGTCTAGAATACAGGAGCAAGGATGTGATGCTGAGGCTTTATGAGGCACTGGTGAGGCCTTACCTTAAGTATTGTGAACATTTTTGGGCCCCTCATCTTTGAAAAGATGTGCTGGCATTGGAGAGGGTCCAGAGGAGGTTCACAAGAATGATTCCAGGAATGAAAGGGTTGTCATACGAGGAACGTTTGATGGCCCTGGTCTGTACTCACTGGAATTCAGAAGGATGAGGGGGGATCTCACTGAAGTCTCAAATATTAAATGCCGAGCCAGAGTAGATGTGGAAAAGATGTTTCCCATGGTGGGAGGGTCTTGGACAAGTAGGCACAGCCTCAGGATAGAGGGGCGTCCTTTCAAAACAGAGATGCGGAGAAATTTCTTTAACCAAACGGTGGTGAACTTGTGGAATTTGTTCCCACGTGCAGCTGTGGAGGCCAGGTCGTTGGGTGTTCTTAAGGCAGAGATTGATAGGTTCTTGATTGTTCGGGGAAGAAGGCCGGGAACTGGGGTTGAGAAGGAGAAAAATAAAGGATCATCCATGGTTGAATGGTAGAGCAGATTCGATGGGCCAGATGGCCTAATTCTGCTCCTATGTCTTATGGTCTTATGGTCACATCACAGTATATCACTGGCAGTCCATTGGCCTATGCAAGCGGTTTCACCTCTTCTTAAAGGCTACTCTTGAGTGCTTCCCTGATGGATGAGTGTTGGCTTGATTATCTCCCGTGAGTTTTTCTGGGCCTCAGAACAGCTCCAAATGAGTTCCACCCTTCTCAGTAAATTCAATTCCTTTGCACTTACTTCCACCTCTCATCATGGCATACTCAATCATACTGTGATCACTCTTTCCAAGATGATCCCTAACTACAAGATCACTAATTCTACCCGTCTCATTGCACAGGACCAGATCTAAGATAGCACATCAAAGTTGCTGGTGAACGCAGCAGGCCAGGCAGCATCTCTAGGAAGAGGTACAGTCGACGTTTCGGGCCGAGACCCTTCGTCAGGCCTAACTGAAGGAAGAGTTAGTAAGAGATTTGAAAGTGGGAGGGGGAGGGAGAGATCCAAAATGATAGGAGGAGCACGTTGCCTTGTGGTGCATACAAAGTCGCCAAGAGTAGTGGGAAACTAGAAGACTGGGAAAACTTTAAAAAACAACAAAGAACCACTAAGCAAGCAATAAAGAAAGGGAAGCTAGATTATGAAAATAAACTAGCATAATATATAAAAGCGGATAGTAAACGTTTTTATAATTATATAAAGTGAATGTAGGTCCCTTGGAGGATGAGAAGGGGGAATTGATATTGGGTAATGAGGAAATGACAGAGGCTTGAATGACTATTTTGTGTCGATCTTCATGGTGTACGACATGCCTAACATGCCAATGAGAGATGTTATGGATGCAATGGGAGGCAAGGACCTTGACACAATAGCTATCACTGAAGAGGTAGTGCTGATCAAACTTTTGGGCCTGAAGATAGATAAGTCCCCGGTCCTGATGGAATGCATCCCAGCGTACTGAAAAAAAATGGTAGAAGTTATAGTAGAGGCTTTGGTGATAATTTACCAACATTTTCTGGACACTAGGCAGGTCCTGGTGGATTGGAATTCGGCAAATGTCACACCGCTGTTCAAAAAGGGATGTAGGCAAAAGGCAGGTAACTAACATCTGAGATCGGGAAAATGCTTGAAGCTATCATGAAAGAAGAAATTTCAAGGCGTCTGGAAAGAAATGGATCCATCAGGCAGATGCAGCATGGATTCAGCAAAGGCAGGTCCTGTTTGACAAACTTACAGGAGTTCTTTGAGGATATAATGAACACAAAGGACAGAGAAAAACAGACAGACATTATTTATTTGGATTTCCATAAGGCGTTCGATACGGTGCTGCATAAAAGGCTTATCCATAAGATAAAGATGCATAGAATTGGGGGTGATGTATTAGCATGGATAGAGGATTGGTTAACTGATAGAAAGCAGCGAGTTGGGATACATGGGTCTTACTCTAGTTGGCGATCAGTGGTGAGCAGTGTGCCGCAGGCATCGGTGCTGGGCCTGCAACTGTTCACGTTATACGTTAACGATCTGGAAGAGGGGACTGAGAGTAGTGTATCTATGTTTGCTGATGATACTAAATTGGGTGGATAAGCAAATTGTGCAGAGGATATGGAGAGTGCTGAGAGATATAGATAGGTTAAGAACATACAACATAGAGCAGTACAGCACAGTACAGGCCCTTTCGCCCACCATGTTGTGCCGACCCTCAAACCCTGCCTCCCATATAAACCCCAACTTAAATTCCTCCATATACCTGTCCAGTAGTCTCTTGAACTTCACTAGTGTATCTGCCTCCACCACTGACTCAGGCAGCGCATTCCACGCACCAACCACTCTCTGAGTGAAAAACCTTCCTCTAATATCCCCCTTGAACTTCCCACCCCTTACCTTAAAGACATGTCCTCTTGTATTGAGCAGTGGTGCCCTGGGGAAGAGGCGCTGGCTATCTACTCTATCTATTCCTCTTATTATCTTGTACACCTCTATCATGTCTCCTCTCATCCTCCTTCTCTCCAAAGAGTAAAGCCCTAGCTCCCTTAATCTCTGATCATAATGCATACTCTCTAAACCAGGCAACATCCTGGTAAATCTCCTCTGTACCCTTTCCAATGCTTCCACATCCTTCCTATAGTGAGGCAACCAGAACTGGACACAGTATTCCAAGCATGGCCTAACCAGAGTTTTATAGAGCTGCATCATTACATCGCGACTCTTAAACACTATCCCTCGACTTATGAAAGCTAACACCCCATAAGCTTTCTTAACTACCCTCTCCACCTGTGAGGCAACTTTCAGGAATATGTGGACATGTACCCCCAGATCCCTCTGCTCCTCCACACTACCAAGTATCCTGCCATTTACTTTGTACTCTGCCTTGGAGTTTGTCCTTCCAAAGTGTACCACGTCAGACCTCTCCGGGTTGAACTCCATTTGCCACTTCTCAGCCCACTTCTGCATCCTACCAATGTTTCTCTGCAATCTTCGACAATCCTCTACACTATCTACAACACCACCAACCTTTATGTCGTCTGCAAACTTGCCAACCCACCCTTCTACCCCCACATCCAGGTCGTTAATAAAAATCACAAAAGGTAGGGGTCCCAGAACAGATCCTTGTGGGACACCACTAGTCACAATCCTCCAATCTGAATGTACTCCCTCCACCACCACCCTCTGCCTTCTGCAGGCAAGCCAATTTTGAATCCACCTGGCCAAACTTCCCTGGATCCCATGCCTTCTGACTTTCTGAATAAGCCTACCGTGTGGAACCTTGTCAAATGCCTTACTAAAATCCATATAGATCACATCCACTGCACTACCCTCATCTATATGCCTAGTCACCTCCTCAAAGAACTCTATCAGGCTTGTTAGACACGATCTGCCCTTCACACAGCCATGCTGACTGTCCCTGATCAGACCATGATTCTCTAAATGCCCAGAGATCCTGTCTCTGAGAATCTTTTCCAACAGCTTTCCCACTACAGACGTAAGGCTCACTGGTCTATAATTACCCGGACTATCCCTACTACCTTTTTTGAACAAGGGGACAACATTCGCCTCCCTCCAATCCTCTGGTACCTTTCCCATGGACAACGAGGACATAAGGATCCTCGCCAGAGGCTCAGCAATCTCTTCCCTCACCTCGTAGAGCAGCCTGGAGAATATTCCGTCAGGCCCCGGGGACTTATCCATCCTAATGTATTTTATCAACTCCAACACTTCCTCTCCCTTAATATCAACATGCTCCAGAACAACAACCTCACTCATATTGTCCTCACCATCATCAAGTTCCCTCTCATTGGTGAATACCGAAGAGAAGTATTCATTGAGGACCTCGCTCACTTCCACAGCCTCCAGGCACATCTTCCCACCTTTATCTCTAATCGGACCTACCTTCACTCCTGTCATCCTTTTTTTCTTCACATAATTGAAGAATGTCATGGGGTTTTCCTTTACCCTACTCGCCAAGGCCTTCTCATGCCCCCTTCTTGCTCTTCTCAGCCCATTCCTAAGCTCCTTTCTTGCTTCCCTATATTCCTCAATAGACCCATCTGATCCTTGCTTCCTAAACCTCATGTATGCTGCCTTCTTCCACCTGACTATATTTTCCACCTCACTTGTCACCCATGGTTCCTTCACCCTACCATTCTTTGTCTTCCTCACCGGGACAAATTTATCCCTAACATCCTGCAAGAGATCTCTAAACATCGACCACATGTCCATAGTACATTTCCCTGCAGAAACGTTATCCCAATTCACACCCGCAAGTTCTAGCCTTATAGCCTTATAATTTGCTCTTCCCCAATTAAAATTTTTCCTGTCCTCTCTGATTCTATCCTTTTCCATGATAATGCTAAAGGCCAGGGAGCGGTGGTCACTGTCCCCCAGATGCTCACCCACTGAGAGATCTGTGGTCTGACCCGGATCACTACCTAGTACTAGATCTAGTATGGCATTCCCCCTAGTCGGCCTGTCCACATACTGTGACAGGAATCCGTCCTGGAGTTAAGTGAGGCAAGGGTCTGGCAGATGGTGTAAATGTTAGTAAATGTGAGGTCATCCACTTTGGAAGGAAAATGGAAGTGCAGATTATTATTTATGAAAGCTAACACCCCATAAGCTAACACCCCATTTAAATGGTGAAGAACTGCAGAATGCTGCTGTGCAGAGGGACTTGAGAGTGCTTGTGCATGAATCACCAAATGTTGGTTTGCAGGTGCAGCAGGCTATCAAGAAGCAAATGGAATGTTGTCCTTCATTGCTAGAGGGATTGAATTTAAGAGCCTCCTTACTTGAAGGAAATACTGGCTTTGGAGGCGGTGCAGAGGAGGTTCACCAGGTTGATTTCAGAGATGACAGGGTTAGACTATGAGGAGAGATTGAATCGCCTGGGACTGTACTCGATGGAATTCAGAAGAATGAGAGGAGGTCTTTTGGAATCATATAAAATTATGAAAGGGATAGATAAGATAGAGGCAGGAAAGTGGTAATGTAATTGGTGGAAACATACATAATTCACAACCAGCGAGATTGAGTTAGGGTTCACTTTAAGAGGCTGGTCTGACGTGGTGACATATTATGTAAAGTACCTTTACCATGCTTTGTGTTCAGTGTCCGGAGTAAGATAAATGAGTTGTTATAGTTTTTTTATATATAAAATGCCTCACATTCTTTATTTTTGTGAAAACCTACAATGAAAAAAGAAGAATAAAAATCAGATTTTAGCTGTGTCTGATTTAGGTAAATTAGCTCCATACTAGTGTAGTTTTTATTTTAGAAGTGACCTGTTAAGTATATGAACAACACACACAAAATGCTGGAGAAACTCACCCAGCCAGGCATCATCTGTGAAGAAGGAAATGAAGGGTCTCAGCCCAAAATATCAATTGTACTCTTTTCCATAGATGTTGCCTGGCCTGCTGAGTTCCTCCAATATTTTGTGTGTGTTGATTGAATTTCCTACATCTGCAGATTTTCCTCTTTGTTAAGTATATGAAATATTTTGTGGAGATAGGCTTAACTGTCTTTTATTGTAGTGAAGAAAACCTAAGCAAAGAGAAATGGTTCAAGTGCTCCACAGAGCTGAAGAGCTTGCTTCCATAAAACTCCTGTGTTTCTTGCAGCTTCCTGATACCAGAAAGGCTTCAGGTGTCATATTATGGTGCAAATGGAACACTGATGACAGAACAAAGCAGCACTTTGGTGAGATGACACATTACATAAAGATAACATTGAATGTTGCATTCCCTTGTGAGATCAAATTTTGAAACTATAAGCTACTTTGATAGTACATCAAATAGTTAAGACCAGCAATGTGAGGAAATTCCTAACCCCTGTGCCTACTGATTTACATTGTTTTAAATGTTTAAAGTCCTGAAGGAAACAGTAGCTTCTTCTCAGAGGAAATTTCTTTGGTTACTTATTCGCCACAAAGGGACATCAGTGGCAGCATATTGATGAGCTCTCTCCCTGAACCCCTGTGCACTGCATGGAGCAGATACTGTTTGGAAGTTTGATACAGCCCGAAGCAAAGCAGAAGTCCTCTTTTCAAGGCACGAAGGGAAAGGGAGGGGGTAGGTTTGCAACAATCCAAACTCCCAAGAATGGGAGTTGCAACATTACCTCGTAGCTCTTGAACTCAGTCCCTTGACAAATAAAGGTCAAGCACAATATACCTTAATAATTTTACCAACTTCTGCAGCAACTTTGATGAATCTGCGGACATAGGGCCCAAGATCCGTCTGTTCCTCCACAAGCTTCACTGGATCCCATGCCTCCTGACTTTCTTAATAAGCCTTCCATGGGGAATCTTATCAAACACCATACTAAAACCCATATACAACTCATCAGTTGCTCTGCTTTCATCATCACTGTGCTTTGTCACGTGCCTAGAGAATTCAATCAGGCTCCTTAGATGTGATCTGCTCCTTGAAAAAGTCAGAAAATTTCACATTTTAGCTAAATGCCTTTTGTCCTTTTTCATTTGTTTGGCATGAACAAAGTGAGAAAGATTGGCATTAACTTTCTTTTTTCCCAAACATCACTGTCTTCTCTCCAGACTCACTGTTTCTATGAAGGGACAGTAAGAGGACTCCTTGGATCCCAAGTTGCAGCAAATATATGTTCAGGACTCAGGTAAGTATTATCCTGCTTTTGAAACTCTATTGCCTCATGAAGCCCGCACCACCCTCAAACACTTATCGTACTGAAATTAAACTATACCTGTTAAGAGTAAGAGGATTGCAGTGAACAAAATTGGTCCTATGGAAGATCAGAATGGCAATTCAGAGCCAAAAGAGATAGGGGAGATCTTGATTTTTTTTGGGTCTGTATTTACTCAGGAGACAGACACAGAGCCTATAGAAGAAAGGCAAAACAGCATCAACTTCATGGACTCTGCAGATTACAGAGGAGGAGATGTTTGCTGTTTTGAGGCAAATTGGAGTGGATAAATCCCTGGGGCCTGGCAAGGTGCTCCCTCAGACCCTGTGGGAGGCAAGTACAGAAATCACTAGGGCCCCAGTAGAGATATTTAAATCATCCTTAGGGACTGGTGAGGTGTTGGCAGATTGCAGGATAGCCAATGTTCTTCTGCTGTTTAAGAAAGGCTCTGAAAATAAACCAGAAAATTATAGGCCAGTGAACCTTACATTAGTAGTGGGAAAGTTATTGGAAGGTATTCTAGGGGACTGGATATATGAGTATTTGGTTAGACATGGACTGATTAAGGATAGTCAGCATGGCTTTGTACGTGGTAGATCAAGTCTAACCGATCTTATAGTTTTTCAAGAAAGTTATCTGGGAAGTTGAAGGCAAGGCAGTGGATGTTGTCCACATGGACTTTAGTAAGACATTTGACAAGGTGCCACATGGGAGTTTGGTCAAGAAGATTCAGTCGCTTGGCATTCAAGATGAGTTAGTTAGCTGGATTAGATGTTGGCTTTGTAAAAGAAGCCAGAGAGTGGTAGCAGATGGTTGCCTTTCTAACTGGAGGCCTGTGATTGGTGGAGTGCCACAGGAATCGGTGCTGGGTCTGTTGTTGTTTGTCATCTATATCGATCTGGATGGCAATGTGGTTAACTGGATCAGCAAGTTTGAAGATGACACCAAGACTGGGGATATAGTGGACAGCAAGAAAGACTATCAGAGCTTGCAGTGGGATCTGGACCAGCTAGAAAAATGGGCTGACAAATGGCTGATGGAATTTAATGCAGTGAAGTGTGAGATGTTGCACCTCGGTAGGACCAGTCGGGGTAGGTCTTGCACAGTGAATGATAGGGCACTAAAGAGTGCGATAGAGCAAAGGGATTTGGGAATACAGGTCCATAACTCTTTGAAAGTGGCATCACAGGTTCAAAATATCTATAGTTTCAAAGCATTTATTATCAAAGAATGTATAAATTATACAACCTTGAGATTTGTTTGCTTTCAGGCAGCCAAAAAGCAAGAAACCTGAAAGAACCTAATAAAAAAATTAAGATAGAGACCAATACTCAATTGGCAGAGAAAGGGGGGAAAACACAAATCATGCAAACAATAGCAGTGAGCATGAACATTCTGAATGAAAATGAGTCCTTAGATCCAAGCCCTGGAGCTGCCAAGAGTAGGCCCAAAGCATCGATATCAGTACATCAGATTAGCGGGTAGTCGGTGCCATGGAGAGAGAGGAGTGAACATCATGGGAGAGCAAGCAAAATCAACTCTCGTCTCCAATCCCAACACCTGGGCTGGTGTTTAAATTGTCCAAACAGTGTGTCGTATTTCACACTAGGACCTGGGCACCGCTGCAGCGAAAGGCTCCAGCCTAGACCACACCACCCAGTGATTCGTTTGGGGCACTGGAGATGCCGCCCAGCAATGTGTTCAAACTTTGAAACTTTGGAAAGATCTAAATAAACTTGAAAGAATACAGAGAAGATTTACTCGGATGTTGCCAAGTCTGGATGACCTGATTTATGTATATGGAAAGATTGAACAGGTTAGGACTTTATTCCTTAGAAAATAGCAGACTGAGAGGAGATTTGATAGAGGATGTAAATTTTTGAGAGGTATAAATGGAAGCCGGTTTTTTCCACTGTTTTTGGTTGGGCTACAGCTGGAGGTCATGGGTTAAGGGTGAAAGGCGAAAAGTTTAAGGGGAACATGAGGGGAAACTTGTTCACTCAGAGGGTTGTGAGAGTGTGGAGTGAGCTGCCAGTGCACGTGAGCTCAATTTCAACGTTTAAGAGAGGTTTGGATAGGTACACGGACAATAGGGGTGTGGCGGGCTATGATCCCTGTGCAGGTCAATGGCAGGAGGCAGTTTAAATGGTTCGACATGGACTAGATAGGCCAAAGGGCTGTTTCTGTGCTGTATTTAACTCAGGACTGAGGTGATGGAGAGCTGATTGAGCCGTCATATGACCTTTTGGTGCTTCCAATAACTTGGACGTCTTCGTAGGAACACAATATCAGAACTAGACTCTTAAGCATTATTCTTATCAATGTTCAAACCACATCTAACAGTCATTTTGTTTTCTTGTCAGCGGCCTAATTATGCTGAGTAACGAGAGTTATGTTATTGAGCATGTTGAGCGAGATGGACATGGTTACCACCTGCTGTTTGGACCTAAGCATCTGAAGTTAAAGGAGATGAAGAGCAACAGCAAACACCTATTTTCTGAACATACTCCACACCCACTTCGGGTAAGCATTCTACATTGTCTTTTTTTTCATCTGGGTAGATTGATTGCAGGTGATTTGCAAATCATTCATACACCTGCTGATGGGTATAGTCCAGAATCATAAGGAAAAGGGTCTTTTTAGTGCACTGCACACACAAGACTGCGGCTGCTGGAATCGAAGCAGTACAGTCTGCTGGAAGAGCAGGACAAGCAGTATTGATGGTGTTACATTACTGCTAAAGCTTCTCATTCAGGCTTGGTAAGACAGAACAACGTTCTGTTCCAATTATCTATGTAGAACTACAAAACTTTGTTTACTAGGACAGAATAATAAGCATTAAAATACTTATCTAGATGTGCACAGGCTCCTCTCTCTGCAGCACAGCTCTCACTCTGCAAAATCCGCGGTGCCATGTATGAACAGCCTTTTGGTGAGCCCTCAAAAAACTACCCTCAAGCCCACCGACTGCTCTACTTCTATACGCATACCACTGATATGCGTTGCTGAAATGAGTGGACTGATCCATTAACACCAACTCAAACCACTGAACCAGAACCAGTCATCACTTGTCACCACTCCCCACGACTCGCCCCTGTGTTCACTTGAGATTCATGTTTCTACGGCTGTAACCTAACGGACATATTGCACTCCCATGTTCGCTGGACCATATTGTATCCCTACAAATTATTGCATTCCCATATTTACGGGATCGTATTGTATCCCTACAGAATATTGCATTCCCAGCTTCACTAGATCCTAATGTATCGGTACAATATCTTATATTTTTCATGTTCATCTATTCTATCAGTACAGTATATTGCGTTCCCATGTTCACCAGACTGTATTGTATCCCTACAAAATATTCTATTCCTAGATTCGCTGGTATTGAGTCCCTAGAGTGTATAGCATTTCCATGTTTGTCTTATTGTATCCCTACAGTATGGCATTTCCATGTTTGCATGACCATATTATATCCCTACAGAATACTGCATTCCCATGTTCGCTGCATCATATTGTATCCCTACAGCATTTTGCAGTACCATGTTTGTCAGACCGTATTCTATCTCTAAAGTATATTGTATTCCTATATTTGCCATATTGTATTCCTAATGTATATTGCATCCCCATATTCACCAGACCGTATTCTCTCCTCGCAGTAATTTGCTTTCCCATGTTCACCGTATTTTATCACTACACAATATTGCAATCCCATGTTTCCTGGTCCTTATTGTATCCCTACAT
This sequence comes from Mobula birostris, assembly GCF_030028105.1. Lineage (NCBI taxonomy): Eukaryota > Metazoa > Chordata > Chondrichthyes > Myliobatiformes > Myliobatidae > Mobula > Mobula birostris. Next base: position 207,030,972 of record NC_092373.1, read on the forward strand.
TATTGCGTTCCCATAATTGCCGGACCATATGGTATCCAACAGTATAATGTATTCCCATGTTAGTTCTATTCTATTCCTACATACATTCCATTGTTTGCTGGACCGAATTGTATCCCTATGGAATATTGCATTCCCATGTTCGCCAGATCATATTGTATCCCTACAGAATATTGCATTTCCATGTTCGCCAAATCATACTGTATCCCTATGGAATATTGCAGTCCCATATTTGCCAAACCGTATTGTATCCCTACAGTATTCTCATATTCACTGGATGGAATTGCATCCCTATAGTATATTGCATTCCCATGTTCACCGGACTGTTTTGTATCTCTACAGAATATTGCATTCTCAGATTCGCTGGACCGTGTTGAATCCTTACAGTGTATTGCATACCCATGTTCACCGTGTTTTATCCCTACAATATTGCATTTCCATGATCATCAGACTGTATTGTGTCCAACAATATATTGTACTCCCATGTTCGCTGTAATATACCCCTACAGTACATTGCATTCCCATGTTCGCCAGACTATATGGTATCACCACAGCATATTGCATTCCCATATTTGCTGAAGCGCATTGTATCCTTATAGAATATTGCATTCCCATGTTCACCGGACTGTATTCCATCCCTACAGTATATTGCATTCTCATGTTAGCCGTATTGCATCTCTACAACAATTACAGTCCCATGTTCAGCAGACTGTATTGTGTCCTTACAGTATATTGTATTCCCATGTTTACCAGATTGTATTGTATCCCTACAGTATATTGCGTTCCTATGTTTGCCAGACTTTATTCTATCCCTATAGTATAAGAGTTCCATGCTACAGGACTGCTTTGATGGCGTCGACTGGAATGTCTTCCATGATGAGGATGTCTCCAGGTTTACGGAAGGGGTCATGAGCTTCATCCGGAAGTGCATCGAGGATATTGTCCCCCAGAAATCGGTCAGGGTCTACCCAAACCAGAAACCCTGGATCAACAGTTCTGTGTGAGCAGCACTTATCGCGCGAGACAGAGCTGACATTGCCAGTAATCAGCAGGAGCCTCAAGAAATGCAGCTACAATCTGTGCAAAGTCATGAAGGCAGTGAAATGACAATACAGGGACAAGATCCAGACACAACTCTCCACCGACATCACATGCAGCTTATGCAAGGTCTGCACATCATCGCAGACTTCAAAGCTAAGCACAGTGGTGCTGCCAACATCACTGCCTCTCTCCCAGATGAGGTAAATCTTTTTTACAGTCGGTTTGATATCACCAACACTGAGCTCTTGAGGAGAACTGCACCTTGGTCATCTCTGAGGCTGAGGTACACAGATGTTTCCAGTGGGTGGACAGTCGCAAGGCTGCAGGACTGGACGGCATCCCAGGGCGGGTACTCTCGATGTACGCAGCACAACTGGTGGGCATGTTTACAGACATTTTCAGTCTCTTCTTCTACCAGTGTAGAGTGCCCTCTTGCTTCAAAACATCCACCATTGTCCCTCTACCTAAAAAGACCAAGGTAACATGTGTGAACAACTGTTGTCCTATCGCACTCACCTCATAATAAGCAAATGCTTATAAACGAGAGGCTGGTCAGGGACTTCATCTGCAGCATGCTACCACCCACACTGGACTCCCTGCAATTCATATACCAACACAACTAATCGACAGATGACGCAACAGTCAGAGGGCATGACTTCAGGATTAAAGGATGACCATTTAGAACAGAGATGCGGAGAAATTACTTTAGTCAGAAGGTGGTAAATCTGTGGAATTTGTTGCCATGAGCGGCTGTGGAGGCCAAGTCATTGGGTGTGTATTTAAGGCAGAGAGATAGGTTCTTGATTAGCCAGGGCATCAAGGGGTATTGGAAGAAGGAAGGGGAGTGGGGATGACTGGAAGAATTGGATCGGCCCATGATTGAATAGCAGAGCAGACTCGATGGGCTGAATGGCCTCCTTCTGCCCCTATATCTTATGATTTTATGGTCTTACATTGATTGGCCTAATCTCAAATAATAACGAGTGGTCTATAGAGAAAAAGTCATCACCCTGACACGGTAGTGTCAAGAAAACAACCTCTCCCTCAATGTTGCAAAAACAAAGGAGCTGTTTTGTGCATTACAGGAGGAATGAAGACTGGCTAACCCCTATAGAGGTCAATGGATCTGGGGTTTACAGGGTAAACTGCTTTAAGTTCCTCAGCATAAACATCTCACGTGGTCTGTACAGACCAGCTGCGTGGTGAAAAAAACATAACAGTGCTTCTTTCGCCTTAATCAGTTCAAGAAATTTGGCATGAGTCCCCAGACCTGAAGGACTTTCTACAGGGGCACAATTGAGAGCATCCTGACTGGCTGGTATGGGAACTGTACTTCCCTTAATTGCAGGGCTCTGCAGAGAGTGGTGCGGACAGCCCAGCGCATCTGTAGATGTGAACTTTCTACTGTTCAGAACGTTTACAGAGACAGATGTGTAAGAAGGGGCCGAAGGATCATTAGGAACCTGAGTCACTCCAACCACAAACTGTTCCAGTGCTACCATTAGGAAAAGGGTACCGCAGCATAAAAACCAGGACCAACAGGCTCCAGGACAGCTTCTTCCACCAGGCCATCAGACTTCAGACTGATTAATTCACGCTGATTCAATTGGATTTCTGTGCTATATTGATTGTCCTGTTGTACATACTATTTATTACAAATTACTATAAATTGCATATTACACATTTAGACAGAGACGAAATGTAAAGATTTTTACTCCTCATGTATGTGAAGGATGGAGGTAATAAAGTCAATTCAATTCAATTCACTATTGCTTTCCCATGTTTGCTGTATTCTTTCCCTACAGTATCTTCCATTCCCATGTTCATCGTATTGTATTCCTACAGTATATTGCATTCCCAAGTTCGCCGGATTGTATTGTATATTGCAATCCCACATTTCCCATACGGCATTGCCTCCCTACAGAATATTGCATTAATATTTTCCCAGTCCATATTGTATTCCTACAGTATATTGCATTCTCATATTCGTTAGAGTGTATTGTATCCCTGTAGTATATTACATTCCAATGTTAGCCGGAGCTTATTGTATCCCTACTGCATATTGCATTCCCATGTTTGCTGGAGCATAGTGTACCCATACAGTGTTGTGCATTCACGTGTTTGCCGTATTGTTTTGCAACAGAATATTTCATTGTAAAGTTCACCTTATTGTATCGGTACGGTATATTGCACTCCCATGTTTGCTGGACGGTATTGTATCCCTACAGATATTGCAATCCCATGTTTTTCACACTGTATTTTATCCCTAAAAAATAATGCAATCCATGTTCGCCAGACTGTATTCTATATGTACATATTGCATTCATATTTTCGCTGGACCATATTATATCCTTACAGTATATTGTTCGCTGGACTGTATTTTATCCCTACGTTATATTACAATTGCATGTTTGCTGGACCGTATTTTATCCTTATGGAATATTACATTTCCATGTTTGTCGTATTAAATAGAAACATAGAAAACCTACAGCACAATACAGGCCTTTCGGCCCACAAAGTTGTGCCGAACATGTCCCTACCTTAGAAATTACTAGGCTTACCTACAGTCCTCTATTTTTCTAAGCTCCATGTACCTATCCAAAAGTCTCTTAAAAGACCCTATCATATTCGCCTCCACCGCCGTTGCCGGCAGCCCATTCCATGCACTCACCACTCTGAGTAAAAAAACTTACCCTTGACATCTCCTCTGCACCTACTCCCCAGCAACTTAAACCTGTGTCCTCTTGTGGCAACCATTTCAGCCTGGGAAAAAGCCTCTGACTATCCACACGATCAATGTCTCTCATCATCTTTTACAACTCTATAAGGTCACCTCTCATCCTCCGTTGCTCCAAAGAGAAAAGGCCAAGTTCACTCAACTTATTCTCATAAGGCGTGCTCCCCAATCCAGGCAACATCCTTGTAAATCTCCTCTGCACCCTTTCTATGGGTTCCACATCCTTCCTACAGTGAGGCGACCAGAACTGAGCACAGTACTCCAAGTGGGGTCTGATCAGGGTCCTATATAGCTGCAACATTACCTCTCGGCTCCTAAATTCAATTCCATGATTGATGAAGGCCAATACACCATACGCCTTCTTAACCACAGAGTCAACCTGCGCAGCTGCTTTGAGCATCCTATGGACTCGGACCCCAAGATCCCTCTGATCCTCTGAGCTACCAAGAATCTTACCATTAATACTATATTCTGCTGTCATATTTGACCTACGAAAATGAACCACTTCACACTTATCAGGGTTGAAATCTGTCACTTCTCAGCCCAGTTTTGCATCCTATCAATGTCCCACTGTAACCTCTGACAGCCCTCCGCACTATCCACAACACCTCCAACCTTTGTGTCATCAGCAAACTTACTAACCCATCCCTCCACTACCTCATCCAAGTCATTTATAAAAATCACGAAGAGTGAGGGTCCCAGAACAATTCCCTGAGGCATTTCACTGGTGACCGACCTCCATGCAGAATGTGACCCATGTCCTCTGGACTGTATAGTATCCCTACAGAATATTGCAATCCCATGTCCGCTCGATAGTATTCTATCACTACGGTATATTGCATTAGCACGTTCGCCACATTGTATCCCTGCAGTATATTGTATTCCCATGTTTACCAGACTGAATTCTATCCATACATTATATTGCATTCATATGTTTGTTGGACTATATTATATCCATACAGTATATTGCATTCCCATGTTTTCTGGAACGTATTGTATAGCTGCAGTATATTGCATTCTCATGTTCACCGGACCGTATTGTATACCTGTAGTCATAGTTCCCTCTAAGCTGTGCGCGTGTGCGCACACATACACGTTTTTCAACCAGCGCACAAAGGAAATTAATGTGTGCACAAAAGGTTAGTTACCTAAAATAATGTAGTAATTAATAATTATACTTATTGAAAATAATCTTCTAGCTAACTGTTTCTGTTAACTAGTTAGTCAGTTTTTCAAATACCACAATGCACGTCACTAATTTACGTCACTTCACCCTTCCTGTTCCAGTTTGTACAGCTGCATCATGGCGGCAGCCATGTTTGGGAGACAGTGTTCATATCGTAAAGTTTACAAAGATCTGTTTCAAATCCTGTAGATAGCTTACTAAGTTCTTATTGAAAAAAATATTGATTCAGTCTGTCGAATTCAAAAGAAGCGGAGGGCAGAAGCGCAAAAGAATTGCAAATTTGCTTAAAGTTGAATGACTTAACAAAATAATAGAAACTGCTACACCGAAAGCTCATGAGGTCAAGAACATTGAGCTACGAGAAATGTTTATGTATGATTCGGAAACTGGAGTTATCTGTTTGTATTGTCGTGATGCGAAAGTTGCTGGAGAATTTGCTGGTGGAAAGAAGTGGGATGATATTTGGAAACTTGACTTTTTGAAGCATCATTTGGCAAGTAAATCGCATTTGCACGGTGTGCAAAAGCTCAGGCAACAGAACCCATCATTACCTGTTACAGGAGTGCTACGCATGTTACGGTTGAGTGCAGATGAGCAAGGGCGAAAGCGATCAAACCCAGAGGAGATCAAAGCTGAGGTACAAGAATGGTCAGCTTTTGATTTCTCCACAATTGCAGGTTGTGACTTCACATTTGGCGATGAACAAATTAATGCCTTATGTCTAAAATACCATGATTTTCTAGCTGAAAATACTGTAATAGTTAGACAGTTTAATGATTTCAAATTTTCCATGCAAGAAAAAATTAAATCCGAACTGATTTCAAACTTTGCTCAAATGGTGGCACTTGTACTTCAAAATAAACAGTTTTGCGGCCTTGCACAGTTGATGGACATTGGGCGAACCTTTCTTGCATCTAGTGTGGACTGTGAGCGAGGTTTTAGCTTAATGAATCAACTCAAAAACAAGCTGATAAACCGTTTAGGTGAATGTCATTTGAATATGTTAATGAGAATCAAAGGCTATCAATTGGATGGAAGTTCTATTAGTCTGGATAGAATTTACAAAGAATGGGTAAATGCCAAAGACAGGAGAGAGAAAAAATACACACATGACACATCAAAGTTGCTGGTGAACGCAGCAGGCCAGGCAGCATCTCTAGGAAGAGGTACAGTCGACGTTTCAGGCCGAGACCCTTCAGTCAATCCTGACGAAGAGTCTCGGCCTGAAACGTCAACTGTACCTCTTCCTAGAGATGCTGCCTGGCCTGCTGAATTCACCAGCAACTTTGATGTGTGTTGCTTGAATTTCCAGCATCTACAGAATTCCTGTTGTTTGAGAGAGAAAAAATAACTGAGTGACTTAAATATGTATGTTATTTTGTTGTTATTCTGTGCAGTTTTATGTCAAATATTTTGTAAACCTACATAAACTGTGCCATGTATGCATTCTGTGCACACATACTTTTATCACAGGAAAAAAAATTTGCACAGCATAAGATTTTTGCGCACACTGACTAAAAATTAGAGGGAACATTGCCTGCAGTATATTGCATTCCTATGTTCGCTGGACCGTATTGTATATCATTGTAAAACATCATCCCAATTCACACCTGCAAGTTCTAGCCTTATAGCCTCATAATTTGCCCTTCCCCAATTAAAAATTTTCCTGTCCTCTCTGATTCTATCCTTTTCCATGATAATGCTAAAGGCCAGGGAGCAGTGGTCACTGTCCCCCAGATGCTCACCCACTGAGAGATATGTGACCTGACCCGAAACATCAGAACCCTGGAACATTGAGCTGCCAGTCCTGCCTCTCCTGCAACCAAGTTTCACTAATGACTATAATGTGTCAATCCACGCCCTCAGCTCGTCAGCCTTCCCCACAATACTCCTTGCATTGAAATAGACACACCTCAGAAGACTATTCCCACAACACACAACCCTTCTATTTGTGACTTTGCATGAACTTTTAACATCATTTATTTTCTCCCCCGCTCCACTATCTGCTCTGGCTATCCCATCCCCCTGCAAATCTAGTTTAAAAGTTATTGATGGTAACTCTGTTTCCCGTTCCCAGGCTACTGCCTGATTGGTTGGTTGTTGACAGTAACACTGTTTCCCTTTCCCCAGCTGGTACCTGATCTGCTGGTTGTTGGTGGTAACTCTGTCTCTCTTTTCCCGGTTGCTGCCTGATCTGCTGCTTGTTGGCTGAGGTTTTTATATTTAATGAAATAGAACAGATTTTTCTGATCATGTGTGCATCAATACTCGACTATGAAAGTGGACATCAAAAGAGAGATTTCATTTGGAAAAATGCAACGAAACAGAAAGTACGCTGTCTCTACATTAATTTGTGCCTGTTACGGACTGAGTAAATATTGTCTAATTTTAAATTTTATTTTTCAGTTAAAACGGTCCCTTGGTTCAGAAATGAAATATTTGGAATTGGTACTTGTGGCAGACAAAGTGGAGGTGAGTGATATATAAAAATATGACATTGTCAACATCTTTCATCACCATGAAGTCTTTCCATGTGCTTTATAACGAATTACTTTTAAACAGTATTACTGTTGCAGTGAGAAGTGAAACCAATTTGTATACATGGAATGAAAACTTCACAAAAAGGCCTTGGAAGGTTGCCTGCTTGAACTTGCCGGTACTTGGTGTTGTTATTCAGATATGGTAAAGTCCCATTGCATCAGAATCACAGAAAGATTGGAGCACAGAAATAAACATTAGATATTTCACTTGTGCTGCCAATCCTGTTAGATAAGACCATAAGATATAGAAGCAAAAGTAGGCCATTCAGCCCATCGAGTCTGCTCTGACATTCAATCATGGGCTGATCTAATTCTTACAGTCATTCCCACTCCCCTGCTTTCACCCCATACCCTTTGATGCCCTGGCTAATCAAGAACCTATCTACCCCTGTGTTAAATACACCCAATGACTTGGCCTCCACAATCACTTGTGGCAAGGTTTCACAGATTTATTACCCCCTGACTAAAATAATTACTCCGCATCTCTGTTCCGAATGGTCATCCTTCAATCCTAAAGTCGTGCCCTCTTGTCGTAGAAAACCCCTGCCATGGGAAATAACTTTGACATATTCTATTTGTTCAGGCCTTTTAACATTCAGAATGTTTCTGTGAGATTCCCCCCCGATTCTCCTGAACTCCACGGGATACAGCCCAAGGGCTGCCAGATGTTCCACATACACTAACTCTTTCATTCCCGGAATCATTCTCATGAATCTTCTCTGATCCCTCTCCAGTGTCAGTATATCCTTTCTAAAATAAAAAGCCAAAAACTGCGTGCAGTACTCCCAAGTGTGCTCTTAAGAGTGCCTTACAGAGCCTCTACATCACATCCCTGCTCTTATATTCTATACCTCGAGAAATGAATGCCAACATTGCATTCACCTTCTTCACCACTGACTCAACCTGGAGGTTAACCTTTAGGGTATCCTACACAAGGACTCCCAAGTCCCTTTGCATCTCCGCATTTTGAATTCGCTCCCTATCTAAATAGTAGTCTGCTTGTTTATTTTTTCCACCAAAGTACATGACCATACACTTTCCAACATTGTATTTCATTTGCCACTTCTTTGCCCATTTCCCCTAAACTATCTAAGTCTCTCTGCAGGCTGTCTGTTTCCTCAACACTACCAGCTCATCCACTTATCTTTGCATCATCAACAAATTTAGCCACAAATCCATTAATACTGTAGTCCAAATCATTGACATACATTGTAAAAAGCAGCAGTCCCAACACCGGCCCCTGTGGAACTCCACTGGTAACCGGCAGCCAGACAGAATTAGATCCTTTTATTCCCACTCTCTGTTTCCTGATGGCCATCCAATTCTCCACCCATGCTAGTAACTTTCCTGTAATTCCATGGGCTCTTATCTTGCTAAACAGCCTCATGTGTCAAAGGCCTTCTGAAAATCCAAGCACACCATGTCTACAGCATCTCCTTTGTCTACCCTGCTTGTATTTCCTCAAAGAATTGCAGGAGGTTTGTCAGGTAGGACCTTCCTTTCAGGAAACCATGCTGGCTTTGGCCTATCTTGTCATGTGCCTCCAGGTACTTCATAATCTCATCCCTTGCAATCAATTCCAACAACGTCCCAACCACTGATATCAGGCTAACAGGTCTATAGTTTCCTTTCTGCTGCCTCTCACCCTTTTTAAAAAGCAGTATAACATTTGCAATTTTCCAGTCATCCGGTACAATGCCAGAATCTATCGATTCTTGAAAGATAATCGTTAATGCCTCTGCAATCTCTCCAGCTACTTCCTTCTGAACCCCAGTGTGCATTCCATCAGGTCCAGGAGATTTATCCACCCTCAGATCATTAAGCTTCCAAAGCACCATCTCAGTCATAATTTTCATTGCAGAAACTTCATTTCCCTGACACTCTTAAATGTCCAGTATACTGCAGGCGTCTTCCACTATGAAGACTGATGCAAAATATGCATTCAGTTCCTCTGCCATCTTTGCATCTCTCATTACAATATCTCCAGTGTCATTTTCTATTGGTCCTATATCTACCCTCGACTCTCTTTTACCCTTTATATACTTAAAAAAGCTTTTAGTATCTTCTTTGATATTAGTTCCCAGCTTCCTCTCATAATTCATCTTTTCCTTCCAAATGACCTTCTTAGTATCCTTCTGCAAGTTTTTAAAAGCTCCCCAATCCTCTATCTTCCCACTAGCTTTGGCTTCCTTGTATGCCCTCTCTTTTGCTTTTACTTTGGCTCTGACTATACCATACAGGTTGAGTCAGTGGTGAAGAAGGCGAATGCAATGTTGGCATTCATTTCTAGAGGAATGGCGTATAGGAGCAGGGATATGATGTTGAGGCTCTATAAGGCACTGGTAAGACCTCACTTGTAGTATTGTGTGCAGTTTTGTGCTCCTTATTTAAGAAAGGATGTGCCGACGTTGCAGAAGGTTCAGAAAAGATTCACTAGAATGATTCCGGAAATGAGAGAGTTAACATATGAGGAACGTTTGTCCGCTCTTGGACTGTATTCCTTGGAGTTTAGAAGAATGAGGGGGGACCTCAGAAATATTTCTAATGTTGAAAGGCATGGAGAGAGTGGATGTGGCAAAGTTGTTTCCCATGGTGGGGGAGTCTAGTACGAGAGGGCATGACTTAAGGATTGAAGGGCGCCCATTCAGAACAGAGATGCGAATAAATTTTTTCAGCCAGATGGTGGTGAATCTGTGGAATTTGTTGCCACGGCCAAGTCATTGGGTGTATTTAAATCAGAGATTGATAGGTGTCTGAGTAGCCAGGGCATCAAAGGTTGTGGTGAGAAGGTGGGGGAGTGGGACTAAATGGGAGATTGGATCAGCACATGATAGAATGGTGGAGCAGACTCGATGGGCCAAATGGCCGACTTCTGCTCCTTTGTCTTATGGATTTCACTTGTCAGCCACGGTAGTGTCCTTCTTCCCTTTAAAAAATTCTTCTATTTTGAATATATCTGTCTTGCACTTCCCTCATTTTTCACGGAAACTCCAGTCATTGCTGCTTTGCTGTCCTTCCTGAAAATGTGCCTTTCCAGTCAACTTCGGCCAGTTCCCCTCTCATTCCATTGTAGTTTCCATTATTCCACTGAAATACCGGCACAGCCAAGAAGGGCCAAAAGGCCTGTTTCTGTGCTGTAGTTTCTATGGTTTCTATGTGGGACTAGGCAGAAAATGATTCGGCACAGCCAAGAAGGGCCAAAAGGCCTGTTTCTGTGCTGTAGTTTCTATGGTTTCTATGTGGGACTAGGCAGAAAATGATTCGGCACAGCCAAGAAGGGCCAAAAGGCCTGTTTCTGTGCTGTAGTTTCTATGGTTTCTATGGTACATTGGATTTTATTTTCTCCCTCTCAAATTTCAAAGTGAACTCAATCATATTGTGATCACTGTTCCCTCAGGGTTCCTTAACCTTAAGCTCTGTTATCACCTCCGGATCATTGAACAACACCCAATCCAGCACAGCTGATCCCCTGGTGGGCTCAACAACAAGCTGTTCTTAAAATGCCATCCCTTAGACATTCTGCAAATTCTCTCGAGGTCCAGTACGGACCTGGTTTTCCCAATCCACTTTCATGTTAAAATCCCCAATGATTATCATGACATCGCCCTTCTGACACACCTTTTCTATCTCTTGCTGTAATTTGTTGTCCGCATTCCGGCTGCTGTTTGGAGGCATGTAGACAACTGCCATTATGGTCCATTTACCCTTGCCATTTCTTAACTCAACCAATAGAGACTCTACACCTTCCAATCCTATGTCATCTCTTTCCAATGATTTAATATTATTTCTAATACACAGAGTCACACTACCCCCTCTGACTACTAACCTATCGTTCCGATACACTGTACAATATATCCTTGGACATTCAGCTCCCAATGGCAGCCATTCTTTAGCCAAGTTTCAGAGATGGCCACAATGTCATACTTGCCAATCTGTAGCTGAATTTCAAGAGCATCCATTTTATTCCTTATGTGTGTGCATTCAAATAAAACATTCTCAGTCCAGTATTGGTTGCTTTCTGTTATAACTGCACCATACCTCTATTGCCCTGTAACTCATGCCACTGACTTTAATTAAGCCTCATCTCCTGCCTGTTCTTTCTATAATCTCTGTTGTACGCTATCTTTGATTTATTTCTGTTTTCATTTATTTCTGATTTATCCCCTCTCCTCATAAAGCTGTAGTTTTTTATCCACTTCAAGTATGCTAGTTGCCAAAGAAATCAATTTTAATGATGTTGTTTGGGATGTGGACATAGCTTGGTATAACAGGAAAACTCCCCAACACTTAAAGTAGTGTTGTAGGTATGCTTACAGAAGAGAGTTGTCCTCAGTTTAAGGTAAGGAGGAAGACTACAGAATGGAGTAGACAGTGTCAGAAAAGATGAAGCAAGGAAGTTGAGAATGGAATGAAATCACCTGTATTGCAGCTATGTAAAACTTTGAATTGGCTACATGCACTCTGGTGTGGTTCTGGTTTTCATATTCCAGGAAGCATGTGGATGTTCTGGAAAGGGTACAGAAGAGGTTTATCAGGATGCTGCCAGGATTACAGCATATGAGCTATCAGGAGAGGTTGGACAAATGTGGGTTGTTATTTTGAAGTGTTGAAAGTTGATGGGAAGTCATGAGAGGCATGGGTAGACAGCCAGTGGCAAGAGGAAACTCTGAGGGATAAGATATACAAGCATTTAGAAAGGAGTTCATGCAGGATAGTCAATGTGGTTGTGTGCGTCATAGATCAAGTTCCAACTTGAGCGTTTTTGAAGAAGTAACCAAGAAGGTCAGTGAGGATGGGGTGGTAGATGTGGTCAGTCTGGTAGGTTCTGCATAACAGGCTGCTAGGGACTCCAGTGGGAACTAGTGGATTGGATACACAATTGGTCACTTAAGCTACATCTGGTCTTAACAATATCGAGCACTGGACAAAATAACTGACATCCCCAAATTTGCATGTGATGGACTGATTCACTGTGAAGGGGTGTGTTGGACCCTGGATGGCAGTGAGGGAGGAGTGCAGAGACAGTGTCCCAGGTTTTGTGGTTACAGGGGAGAGTGTCTGGGTAGGGAGGGGAATAAGTAGGCAGAGATGAGCTGAAAAAGGAATCACAAAAAGGGTGATCCTGCGGAAAGTGGAGAGGGGTAGGTCTGCTTAGTGGAGGGATCCTGTTGAAGATGGCAAAAGTTGTGACGAATATGTACATCACCATTTCTGTTCTGAGGGCTGGTGAGGTGGTAGGTAAGGACTAGTGTTACTCTATTTCTGTTCTGTGGGGTTTTGAGGTGGTAGATAAGGACTAGTGTTACACTATTTTTGTACTGAGGGCTTGTAAGTTCGTAGGTGAGGAACAGTGTGACACCTTTTCTGGTCTGAGGGCTGGTGAGGTGGTTGGTGAAGACTAATCTTACACTATTTCTGTTATGAGAGCTGGTGAGGTTGTGGTTTAGGTCTAGTGTTACACTATCTCTGTCCTGATGGCTGAAGAGGTGGTCGGTGAGGATTAGTATTACACTATATGTACACTATTTCTGTTCTGAGGGTCGGTGAGGACTAGTGTTACACCATTTCTGTTTTGAGTGATGGTGAGGTGGTAGGTGAGGACTAGAGTTACTCTATTTCTGTTCTGTGGGCTGGTGTGTTGGTAGTTGACAACCAGTGTTACACCATTTCTGTTCTGACGGTTGGTGATGTAGTCAGTGAGGATGAGGATTATGCTATTTCAGTTATGAGGGCTTGTGTGGTGTAAGTGAGGAGTGTTACATGTTAACGTTGCTTGGATTAACTGTAAGCGTCATTTAGGTGCGCCTGGATGAGGTGTGGGGAATGATGTCATATAACAAACGAGTGTAGGCTTTTTCTACTGAATTCAGGAGGTCTCTGAAAATTTCTGCAGCTAAGCAATGCAACGGACTGTGAGTTACCAGTGAGAGAGTGAAATGAGTTGAGGTAGTTGAAGATTTCACTACAGCAGTGGGCGTTCCCAGTATTTCTCCGTGTCCAGAAGATTGTGATAATTCGTGGCACACAGTGCATATTGGATACGTGACTGTCACTTTGTATGATCCATACTCAGATTTCTGGAGTACTCTGTGGCGACCACTTTTTGTTAATCCATACATGGATTCAGGTGTGTTACGTGGCGACAACTTGTGTTAAGGAATATTCCGTGACCGTCACCTTGTGATATCCCTACGTGGATTTTGGAACTTAGGCGTCACTTTGTTATCCCTGCATGGACTCTAGTATTTAAGTGACGACCACTCGACTTCTGGAATCTTCTGTGACTGTCACCTCGTTATCCTTGTGTGAATCCAGTGTGTTACATGACGATTACTTGTCCTCTGGAATTTTCCATGATCGTCACCTTGTGTCATCTTAATGTGGACTTATGAACCCTTCTTCACAGACCTGTTTCCATGGATTCCGCAACCTTCTGGATTGCCATCCTAGGACTCTGTTTGAGTAAGACTTGGGAGGATCTGTTTCCAGATCTCCACAGTTTGTGAGCTAAGATGCATTGCACTGTTAATTTTTGGTTAGCGGAGCAATTGTTTGCTGCCTGGCCTGCTGCGTTCACCAGCAACTTTGATGTGTGTTGCTTGAATTTCCAGCATCTGCAGAATTCCTCGTGGTTACAATTGTTTTAATTGTCTATATTTTGGGTAGGTATTGAAAATATATTTGTTTAACATTAAAATCTGCGTCTGTAGTCTAGCACGTAACAGGAGTAGTGTTAGACCATTTCTGTTCTAAGGTTGGTGAAGTGGTAGGTAAGGTCTGGTGTTAGACTATTTCTATTCCAAGGGCTGATGAGGTGGTCGGTAAGAACTAGTGTTCCACTATTTCTATTCTGAGGGCTTGTGAGGTGGTCGGTGAGGACTGTTGTGTAACTATTTTTGTTCTGAGGGCTGGTGAGCTGTATCTAAGGTCTCGTGTTACACTATTTCTCTTCTGAGGTTGGTGAAGTTGTAGGTGAGGACTACTGTGACACTATTTCTGTTCTGTGAGCTGGTAAAGTGGTGATGAGGACCAGTGTTACACTAATTTTGTTTTGAAGGCTGGTGAGGTGGTAGGTGAAGACTGGTATTACACCATTTTTGTTCTGAGGATTATTGAGGTGGTAGGTGAGGGCTGGTGAGGTGGTAGTTGAGGACCAGTGTTACACCATTTCTGTTCAGAGAGCTGGTGAGGGCTCCAATAACAATTGGGGGGCAGGACCATCCCCATATTTTCAAAAAAGATGACATCTCAGATGTCCTGGAGTGTTAAGTTCTCGGCACAAGAAAAGATGTGGGGGAAACAGAAGGATTGAGAAAGGGGAATGGCATCATTTCAGGTAACAGGGTGGGAAGCTGTACTGTGTGAGTCAGTGGGTTTGTAAAAGGTGTTGGATATTCTATCTCCTGAAATGGAGACAGGGAGCTTGAGATATTTGTGAGATATGTTGGGGATGGACCAAGTGAACTTGAGGACAGTGTGCATGTTGGCAGTGAAATTGATAAAATTGATGAGCTCCACACAAATGTAGAAAGCAGCAGCAATGCAGTTATCGGTGCAGCAGAGTAAGAATTGGAGAGTGGTGATGGTAGGTTTGGAGCATGGATTGTTCACAAAAAGGCAGACATAATGGGGGCCTGTTCCAGCGTGCATGACTACACCTTTGTTTTGATGATAGAGTGAGGAGCTTACAGAGAAATTGTTAACACAGAATAATCTGCAGATGCTGTAAAAGATCAAAGCAACACTTTAAGTACGCTGGATGAACTCAGCAGGTCGGGCAGCATCAGTCAGAAACGATGAGTCGACGTTTCGGGCTGGAACCCTTCGTCAGGACTGAAGAACAAAAGATGGGGAAGGATTTGAAGAATGCTTGTAGCGTCAGTTGAAAGACCAGTAATTTGAAAGACAAAGGGGTGTGGGAGGGGAAGCATTGACGTCTGTGGTAGCGGGTCTGAGTCAGGATGTGGTCGAAGAGTCGGAGAGAGGCGGAGATCACAGAGGGGGAGCAGTGAAAGAGGGTCTCACTGAACTCCCGTCAAAGAGAGGATTTAAACTTGTTCAGAAATTTCAGACCCGCTACCACAGACATCAATGCTTCCCCTCCCCCACCCCTTTGTCTTTCAAATTACTGGTCTTTCAACTGACACTACAAGCATTCTTCAAATCCTTCCCCATCTTTCATTCTTCAGTCCTGACGAAGGGTTCCGGCACGAAACGTCAATTCATCGTTTCTGACTGATGCTGCCCGACCTGCTGAGTTCATCCAGCGTACTGAAAGTGTTGCTTTGATCTTTTACAGCATCTGCAGATTATTTTGTGTTGACAATTCGCTAATCTGCTGCAAAGTCTCTTCGAGGTATGCCTCTGAAGAATTTAAATCCTCTCTTCGACGGGAGTTCAGTGAGAAATTGTTGAGGGGTGAGGACCAGTTCTGCTAGACAGAGGAGAGTGTTAATAGAGGGGAAATAGTTGCGTGTGTGTTCCAGAGAGAAACAGAGCCTCGAGTCCTTTCTGCTGGGCGACAGAAACGTACTGGGACTAGATGTCCTTAGTGAAAATGTGGCAGTCAGGGTCAGGGAACTTGAAGTTGTTGAAGTGGTGGAGAGCATGTGAGGTGTTGCAGATGTAGAGGGGGAAAGGATTGGTACAATATGGAGTCAATATGTGAGAAGACATACCGAGTAGGTTAATTGGTAATTGTAAATTGTCCGATAATTAGGTTAGGGCCAATTGGGGTTATTGGGAGTTGCTGGGCAGCATGGGTTGAAGGACTGATCAGAAGGGTCTGTTCCACACCGTTGCTAAATAACTAAATATAATAAATAAATAAGATGGGTTCAGCAGGGCAGGAGCAGTGAGCCTACCAGAGTAGTTTTATTTGGCTTGGTAATGCTGGTCAGTTGTTTATCAGACTGGAGATCTCTGACTAGTTGTTGGCCCCTGACTACTGGTGCTCCCCAGACCCAGTGCTAGACCCATTGCTACTTGTGACCTGTATCAATGACTTGAATGAGAATATCCCTGCAGGCCCCTCCCCTCCATGTACCTATTCAAGGACTTTTACATTATACTGCTGTATCTGGCTGAATCACTACTTCTGGCATTCTATGTATTCACCTCCCTTCATGAAAAAAGTTTCCCCTTGGATATCTTTCTTTTACTGTACGTTGCAGGTTCTCTATTTGACACCATTTTCTAACACACCTTTCATGCATCACCTGTCTGCTCACTGACCTTCCACTGCCTCTGGCTTACGTTTAAATCTCTCAGTGGTTTTGCTTTCATCTTTTACAGTATCAGTGAACAGACTTCTTATGGATCAGCAATAAATGACAATTTAAATTACAATATGACTTTCTCTTTCAGTATCAGAGTGCTTTCAGCAGCAAACGAAAAGTTCTCAATCGATTGGCTAATGCTGCTAATTATGTGGATTTGGTGAGTACCACAACAAGTGATTAAACAATAGTACAGGGAGTACAATAATTTTCAAAGTCAAGGTAAATTTAGTATCAAAGTACATACGTATCACCTTCATTTTCTTGCAAGCATTTACAGGAAAATAAAGATATACGATTGATTTTTATGAAAATCTATACACAGAAAAAGACTGACAAACAACCAATGTGTAAAAGAAGACAAATTGTGGAAATACAAAATAAATAATACTGAGGACATGAGTTGTAGAATCTGTGAAAGTGAGTCTGTAGGTTGTGGAATCAGTTCAGAGTTGAGGTGAGTGAGGTTATCCACAATGGTTTACGAGCCTGATGGTTGAAGGGTAATGACTGTTTCTGAACCTGGTGGTTTGACCCTAAGGCTCCTCCTGTAACTCCTGACTGAAGGCGGCAGCAAGAAGAGAGTACGGCCTGAATGGTGGGTGCCCTTGATGATAGATGCTGCTTTCTTGTGGCATGCTTCATATAAGTGTGCTCAATGATGGAGAGAACTTTGCCTGTGATCGGCTGCGCTGTATCCACCACTTTGTCCTCTTTTGCATATTGGATGTTTGGTGATCTTTATTATTTGTGGATTCTATTGTATTTATTTTCCTGTGGGTGCCTGAAAGAAAACAAATCTCAAGGTTATATATGGTATTCATTTATCGGTAATAAATTTACCTTAAACTTTGTGTGGATTTTTCCATTCTTGGGCATTGGTGTTTCCATGCCAGGCTATGATGCAACCAGTCAATATGCTCTCCACCACACATAGAACAGTACAGCACAGAAACGGGTATTTGGCCCACAATGTTGTGTTGAACCAGCTAAAAAGCAAATCAATAACACCCAAAGACTAATCCGCCCTCTCTCCCTCTCTCTGGCTATCCACCCTGTAGGATGATGATAGTTCCTTTCAGTCAGTTAGTAGGATTTGATATGTACGTCCTGATGTGGCTGTAAAGCCGATCCTTGACAGGCACTGCTTGCCACATACTTGGCAGGTGAGGCCTGGAGGGGCAGCAGGGGCAGAAGCTCTGTTGTGGCGCTTCCTGTGTCTTTCCTCTGTTTCCTCGTTAAGCTTGTTCTGAGCAGCGTCCACACCTTTTCTGATGGCGTCCCTCCACTATGAGCGATCTTGAGCCAGATCCTCCCATGTTGATGGGGCAATGTCAGCTTTCTTGAGGCTCCTGTGCAGAACATCCTTGTACCATAGTTGCTAGCCTCCTTGTTTTCAGGTACCACTGGACAGTTGGCCATACAAGATGTCCTTGGGCAGTCTTCCGTTAGGCATTCTGACAACATGGCCTGCCCAGTGCAGTTGGGCTGACATCACCAAGGTTGAAACTGTTGGCATTCCAGCTCGAGAGAGGACCTCAGTATTGGAGACCTTGTCTGGTCAGGTGATCTTCATCAGAGAATGTAGGTGACGCTGCTGCAGTTGGTCAAGCTGGCGTAAGTGTCTCTGACATGGGCACCATGTCTCACATACGTATAACAAGGCCGATATGTCAACGGCCCTGTATACCTTGCACTTGGTGGCCAACCTGATGTTCTGTGACCAATCTCGATCTTTCAGCTGACCAAAGGCAAAGCAGGCTTTTCCAGTTCTTGACTCAATCTCTAACATCCAGAGAAGCTGAGGATGTTATTATGCTGCCCAGGTAGCAAAATTTGTTGACAGCATTGAGATGAGTGTCATCAATGAGGACACTTGGTTCTTCGTAGCTTGATCCAAGAGCCGGTTCATACAAAACTTCCATCTTTTTCAGGCTGATTGTCAGGCCGAAGCTTTTGGCTGCACTGGTAAAGCGACTGGTGATCTCCCGTAAGTCTTCGAGAGAGTGGGCAACTAGTGCACAGTCATCAGCAAACTGTAGCTCATGCGCCACAATGTTCCTGACTTTTGTTTTTGCTCTCAGTCTTGCGAGGTTGAGGAGCCCGCCATCAGCCCTCATTTGTAGGAAGACCCCTGACTTCAGGTCTGATGTGGCATCCTGAAGAACAGCAGCGAAGACTAGTCCAGTCAGAGTAGCAGCCAGAACACAACCCTGTTTTACGCCGTTGCTGATGGAAAATGGGTCTGACAACTCACCACACATGTTGATGTGGCCTTCCATGCCTTCATGGAACTGACGGATGATGTTGGTTAGGTGTGGGGGGCAACCGAATTTTGGCAGGAGCTTCCACAGGCCATCTCTACCAACAGTGTCAAACCTTTCGTTAGATCAACAAATGTGACATAGACACTTCTCTGCTGCTCAACACATTTCTCTTGGAGCTGCCTCAGTGAAAGATTATGTCCACTGTAGTACGGCCTGTTCGAAAACCACACTGGCCTTCTGGAAGGATGTTGTCACTGATGTTGGACACCAAGCTTCTAAGGATGATCTTCGCAAGGCATTTTCCCACAACTGACAGAAGAGAGATGCCACGGTAATTGTTGCAGTCTCTCTTGTCTCCCTTGTTCTTGACTGATGCATCTTTGAAGTCCTGTGGTAGTTCTGCAGCTCCCCACAACTTTGTGAACAGCTGGTGCAGGGCATGATGTCAGTGTGTGACCACCATACTGGTAGATCTCAGCTGTGATACCGTCAGGCCCTGGTGCTTTGTTGGGTTTTAGCTGTTTGATGGCTTTGATGACCTCGTGAAGAGTAGGGGGAGCATCTAGCTGGAACAGTATGGGTTGAGGGTATACTCTGCCCAGTGCTTCATCGATAATGGTTCCTGGCCTGTTCAGCAGCTCGTGGAAGTGTTCTTGCCATCTTTTCACGTGCTCTGACTTCTCAGTGAAGATAGGTGTACTGTCCTTGCTCAGGAGTTGTGATGGACCATACACAACCTTGATTGCTTTATAGAAGCTTCTTGAGTCATTACAGTCCACGAAGGTTTGTTACTCGGCCTTGTTTGCTCACCACTGGTCTTTCATAGCTCTGAGCTGCCTCTGCAAAGTTGATGTTGCATTCAAAAAGGCACGTTTTTTGGAACTTGAGTCTGGGTGTTGAAGAAGAGCCTGGTGTGCAGCTGCCTTATGTTTTAGAAGGTCTTGCACAGATTGGTTGCTCTCATCAAACCAGTCCGATGCTTGCACTTGGCTTTCCCCGAGGTGTCCTGGGCAGCACTGTACACCATTTCTTTGAAGGCACTCCAGTGCTCAGTAATATCGTCTGGTGGATGCTCAACCAGTCTGCTTAGAGCAGTTTCCACAGAGGATTTCAGGGCATCAACACACTCGCGATGTTTCAATTTGGTGGCGCTCAGCTTTTTGGGTGGTTTGGCAGCATTCAGTCTGCGTGGAGGTTTGATTGATAGACATAGATACGACCACACCATTTGATGATCAGTTGAGCACTCGGCTCCATGCTTAACTCTGGTGATACAAGCGTCAGAGATGTCTCGTCGGGTGATGACATAGTCAATGAGATGCCAGCTTTTAGATCGTGGATGCATCCATGTGCATTTGAGCTTGTCTGGCAATCTGAACAGTGTGTTAGTAATGCACAGTTTGAATTCTGTGCACATCGAGAGGAGCAGTAGACCGTTACTGTTACTGTTGCCAACCCCTTGGTGTCCTATCACACCAAGCCACACAGTGGACTCCTTGCCAACCCAAGCATTAAAGTCTCCCAGCAACTGCAGCTTATCGGAAGTTGCCACACTACTTATGGAGGTTTTCAGCTCACTGTAGAATGCCTCCTTGACTTCACTGGGATTAGTCAGAGTTGGGGCATAAGCGTTGACTATGGTGAGGTGGCGCTTTCCTTGCAGAGGTGTACGCAAGGTCTGGATTAGGTCATTTACAGCAACAGGCAGGGTCGGTAGCTTTGCTGCACAGCAGTTCTTGATAGAAAAGTACACAACAGTTTCTCTTTATTCTTCTTTGGGCCTGCCAGACCAGAAGAATGTGTACCCTCCTTTCTCTTCACAAAGCGCTCCCTCTCCAGCGAGTCGGGACTCCTAGAGAGCCGCAATGTCCACGCTGTAGTCCTTGAGCACACGAGCAACAAGTGCAGTGCGTCTCTCTGGGCGATCTGAGTTAGCATTTTCCAACAGAGTTCATACGTTCCGTGAGGTAGCGATCAGGTTCTGCTTGTGATTCTTACCGCTAGAGTTGGATGACCCGCCAGCTGCGGCAGACTGGCCAGGTTGGTGTGAGTGGGCTTTGTTTGAGCCACCTTTTCTAGGCCTTTCCCTAATGATAGGGTGAGCAGTGCCTCCCTGAACAGGGCTGCTCAGACGCAGAGGGTGCTGCCTCACCGGATCTCCGCTTTGTAATCCATGTGCGACCACTCTCCCCCTGCTGCCTCACCGGATCTCCACTCTGTAATCCATGTGCGACCACTCTCCCCCTGCCGCCTGCATGAAGACTTGTGACTACGCTCCCAGCTGATCAAGCCTACTGCCTACTGCTTCGCTACTTGTCCGTCACTACAGGACTTGGGTGTGTTGAGGATACCCCACTCCTCAGAAAGGAACAGCATGTCCGTGAGTGGATTTTAAGTGAGTAGGGGTTGCACAGGTCCAGACCCACCCTCTTGACATCCCCTCCCGGATCCAGAGGCTGGGGGATGTTCTGTTGTAGTGAATGGCCAGATCAAGCTTCGATGCAAGGGATGCCCTTTCCGCGCTTCACGGCACGTGTTTGCTAGATGGCCATTGACCCTACGAGAGGGTTCATCCGCCCTTTGACAAGTCTTGTTTATCGTCCTGCAGGGTGTCTAGCTACCCTCCTCACCAGGCAAGCCTGGTGGAGGAACCGGTTTAGTCGCCGACCACCCGACCATGCAACAGGTAGTACTGGGTTAAGTGGTACCAGTAGCACTCAGACAAGTGACCTGATGATGAATCCTCCCTACTTACGCTATGTCTATATTCCTCCATTTTTCCTAAATCCGTGTGCCTATCCAAACGTCTCTTAGAAGCCTCTAATATATTTGCCTCTACCACCTTACAAGGCAGGGCATTCCAGGCATCCATCACTCTCTGAGTGAAAAAACATCCCTCACATCCCCTTTGAATCTACTCCCTCTCACCTTCAATGCATGCCCTCTGGTATTAGACATTTCAACCCTGGGAAACAGATGCTCCCTGTCTATTCTATCCATGCCTCTCATAACCTTATAAACCTCTATCAGATCTCCCCAAAGCCTTCACCATTCCAGAGAAAACACCCCAAGTTTATCTAGCCTCTCATGATAGCACGTGCCCTCTAAAATAGGCACCATCCTGGTGAACCTCTTCTACACCCTTCCTATAGTGGGGCAACCAGAACTGTATACAGTACTCCAGATTTGGCCTAAACAGAGTTTTATAAAGTTGCAACATAAGCTCTTGACTTTTGAACTCTGTGCCTCAACTAATAAAAGCAAGCACTGCATAAGCCTTCTTAACCACATTTGAAGCCATTTTCAAAGAGCAATATATTTACTTGCACCCCAAGATCTCTCTGCTCAGCAACACTTAAGGACTGTCTCCTTGCATTTGCCGTACCAAGGTGCAACACTTCACATTTATCTGGGTTAAACTCCATCTGTCATTTCTCTTCCCAGATCTGCAACATATCTATAGAAGTTTGTCTGTTTAGGGTGACATGCCGAATCCACACAAACGTCTGAGAAAGCAGAGGCACTGTTGTGCCTTCTTTGTGGTGGCAGTTAAATGCTGGTCTCAGAACAGATCCTGACATGATAACACCACTGAATTTAAAGTTACTGACTCTCCACCTCTGACCCCTAATGAAATTTGGCTTATGGATCTCCGGCTTTACTCCTGTAGTCAATAATCAGTTTGTGGCATTTGCTGACATTGAGTGAGAGATTGCATTTGGATCCAATGCAGTTATTAGCCTTCGAAGGTGGACTGTTCATTGGATGGGCAAAGTGCAGGAATCCCAAGGTTTATTGATTTGTAAACAAGATTAATGAGAGAACTATACAGGACAAGAGAGCAGATAGGACCATAGAACACTATAGCACAGAAAGCAGGCCATTCAGCCCTTCTAGTCTGTGCCGAAACTTTATTGCGCTAGTCCCATTGACCTGCACCCAGTCCATAAACCCTCCAGACCTCTCCCATCCATGTATCTATCCAATTTATTCTTAAAACTTAAGAGTGAGCCCGCATTTACTACATCAGATGGCAGCTCGTTCCACACTCCCACCACTCTCTGAGTGAAGAAGTCCCCCCTAATGTTCCCCCTAAACCTTTCACCCTAAAGCCATGTCCTCTCATATTTATCTCTCCTAATCTAAGTGGAAAGAGCCTACTCGCATTTACTCTGTCTATACCCCTCATAATTTTGTAAACCCCTATCAAATCTCCCCTCAATCTTCTATGCTCCAAGGAATAAAGTCCTAACCTGTTCAATCTTTCCCTGTAACTCAACTCCTGAAGACCCGGCAACATCCTAGTAAGTCTTCTCTGCACTCTTTCAATCTTACTGATATCCTTCCTATAGTTAGGTGACCAGAACTGCACACAATACTCCAAATTTGGCCTCACCAATGTCTTATACAACCTCCCCATAACATCCCAACTCCTATACTCAATACTTTGATTTATGAATGCCAGGATGCCAAAAGCCTTCTTTACAACCCTGTCTACCTGTGACGCCACTTTCAGGGAATTATATATCTGAACTCCCAGATCCCTTTGTTCCTCCACACTCCTCGGTGCCCTACCATTTACTGTGTATGTCCTACCTTGATTTGTCCTTCCAAAATGCAACACCTCACACTTGTTTGCATTAAATTCCATCTGCCATTTTTTGGCCCATTTTTCCAGTTGATCCAGATCCCTCTGCAAGCTTTAAAAGCCTCCCTCACTGTCCACAACGCCTCCAATCTTAGTGTCATCGGCAAACTTGTTGATCCAATTAACTACATTATCATGGAGATCATTGATATAGACAACAAACAACATTGATCCCAGCACAGATCCCAGAGGCACACCACTAGTCACAGGCCTCCAGTCTGAGAAGCAGTCATCCACTGCGACTCTCTGTCTTCTCCCACACAGCAAATTTCAAATCCAGTTTACAACCTCTCCATGGATACCTAGTGTCTGAACCTTCTGAACTAACCTCCCATGTGGGATCTTGTCAAAGGCCTTATTAAAGTCCATGTAGACAACATACACAACCTTTCCTTCATCTACGTTCTTGGTAACCTCGAAAAACTCTACAAGATTTGTTAAACCTGATCTACCACGCACAAAGCCATGCTGACTATCCTTAATCAGCATGGCTTAATCAGCTTGGCTGTCCAAATACTTGTATATCCGATCTCTCATAACACCTTCCAATAATTTACTTACTACCAATGTCAGGCTCACTGGCCTGTAATTATCTGGTTTACTTTTGGAGCCTTTTTTAAACAAAGGAACAACATGAGCTACCCTCCAATCCTCCAGCACCGCACCCGTGGCTAAGGACATTTTAAATATTTCTGCCAGGGCCCCTACAATTTCTACACTAGTCTGTCTCAAGGTCTGAGGAAATATCATGTCAGGCCCAGGAGATTTATCTACCTTTATTTGCTGTAAGGCAGCAAGCACCTCCTCCTCTTTAATCTCTATATGCTCCATGACACTACTGCTTGTTTCCCTTCCTTCCATATACACTATACCAGTTTCCTGAGTAAATACTGATGCAAAAAAACTGTTTAAGGTCTCCCCATCTCATGAGGCTCCACACATAGACGACCACTCTGATCTTCTAGGGGACCAATTTTGTCCCTTACTATCCTTTTACTCTTAATATACTTGTAGAAACCCTTTGGGTTTACCTTCACATTATCTGCCAAAGCAACCTCATGTCTTCTTTTTGCCTTTCTGATTTCCTTCTTTAGTATTTTCTTACATTTTCTATACTCTTCAAGTACCTCATTTGTTCCTTGTTGCCTATACCTGCTACACACCTCTCTCCTTTTCTTAACCAGATCGCCAGTATCCCTTGAAAACCAAGGTTCCCTCTGCATGTTGGCTTTGCCTTTAATCCTGGCAGGAACATGCAAATTCTGCACTCTCAAAATTTCGCCTTTGAAGGCCTTCCACATACTGAACACATCCTTGCCAGAAAACAACTTATTCCAATCCACTCGTCCTAGATCCTTTGTCATTTCCACAAAATTGGCCCTTTTCCAATTTAGAACCTCAACTCGAGGACCAGACCTATCCTTATCCATAATTAACTTGAAACTAATGACATTATGGTCACTGGACCCAAAACGTTCGCCTACACATACTTCTGTCACCTGACCTGTCTGGTTCCCTAATAGGAGATCAAGTACTGCATCCTCTCTCGTTGGTACCTCTATGTATTGATTTAGAAAACCTTCCTGAACACATTTGACAAACTCCAAGCCATCTAGCCCTTTCACAGTGTGGGAGACCCAGTCAATATGTGGAAAGTTAAAATCCCCTAATGTTACAACTTTTTGTTTCTTACATCAGTCTGCCATCTCTCTACAGATTTGCTCCTCCAATTCTCTCTGACTATTGGGCAGTCTGTAATACAACCCTATCAGTGTGGTCATACCTTTCCCGTTCCTGAGCTCCACCCATATGGCCTCTGTAGACAAGCCCTCTGGGCTGTCCTGCCTACGCACAGCTGTGTTACTTTCCCTGACTAGTAATGCCACTCCTCCCCCTTTCATCCCTTCCCCTCTATCATGTCAGAAACAACGGAACCCCAGAACATTAAGCTGCCAGTCCTGCCCCTCCTGCAACCAAGTCTCACTGATAGCAATAATGTTGTAATCTCATGTGCCAATCCATGCCCTAAGCTCATCTGCCTTACCTACAATACTCCTTGCATTGAAATAGATGCACCTGAGAACATTTCTATCATGTACGAACCTTTGATTTCGGTCTGTACATGCAGTCCTCGCATGACCTTTATCCTCCTCCACCTCACTATCTGCTCTAACGCTCTGGTTCCCCTCCCCCTGCAAATCTAGTTTAAACCCCCCGGAGCAGCACTAGCAAACCTTCCCGCAAGGATGTTAGTCCTCCTCCAGTTCGGGTGCAACCCGTCCTGTCGGAACAGGTCCCACCTTCCCTGGAACAAAGCCCAATTGTCCAGAAATATGAAGGCCTCCCTCCTGCACCATCTCCTTAGCTACATGTTTAGCTGCATTATCATCCTATTTCTACCCTCACTGGCATGTGGCACGGGTACGAATCCTGAGATTGCAACCCTGGAGGTCCTGTCCTTCAACCTTGCACCTAACTCCCTAAACTCTTTTTGCAGGATGATCTCCTCCTTCCTGTCCACGTCATTGGTCCCTACATGGACCACGACATCTGGCTGCTCACCCTCCCTCATGAGAATACCGAGAACTCGATCTGAGATATCATGGACCCTGGCACCAGGGAGGCAACAGACCATCCGGGATTCTCGATCTCTCCCACAGAACCTCTTATCTGTCCCCCTAACTATCGAATCCCCTATCACTACTGATCTCCTCTTTTCCCTCCTTCCCTTCAGAGCTGAGGGTTCAGTCTCGGTGCCAGAGACACGACCACTACAACTTGTCCCTGGTAGGTCGTCCCCACCAACCGTATCCAAAGAGGTATACTTATTGTTGATGGGAACGGCCTCAGGGGTGCTCTGCTCTTTCTGTCTATTCCCCTTCCCTCTCCTGATTGTCACCCAACTACCTGCTTCCTGACTTTTAGTGGTGACTATCTCCCTGAAACTTCTGTCTATTTCTGCCTCTGCCTCACGAATGATCCGAAGTTCATCCAGCTCCAGCTTCAGTTCCCTAACCCGGTTTGTCAGGAACTGCAGCTGGATGCACCTATTGCAGGTGTAGTCATCAGGGACAATTGTGCTGACCCTGACTTCCCACTTACTGCATATGGAGCACTCGACTGCCCTAACTGCTGCCTCCATTACCTACTCCTAAGTTAATTAAACTAGTTAAAGGAATTTACCTGGCCTGACCTCACTGGGAGTGAAGCTCGTCCTCAGCCTCTGCTCGCCGAAGCCTCTCGAGCCAAAACCTCAAAGCTCCACTCCTACCCTGAGCCACTCACACACTGGCCGCTCCTCGCGATATAGTTACAGTGGTTGGAGATCGAAACATCATGGAGACAGAGTTTGTAAGACGAGTTAGAATGCATAAAGAAAATTTATTGTCTTGTGATTTATCACAAGGTGACATTGCAAGGATGGGAAGACAAGAGACAGGACAGGGAGTGAGGCTAATAGTGGAATGGGATGGACTTACAGGATGGGCTTCCAGATAAGGGAGAAAGATATGTATGGCATGTGTATGCAGTACAGGGAGGCAAGTTTATTAGTTGGTTATACATCACAAAGAGGGAGTTCTGTATTTTTTCAAGTGTCGTAAGGAAAGGTCTTTCGTGTTATGGGATATGGGTTGTACGAGCAATTGGAAGGGGCACACAGTATTAGTATTTAAAACAAAGGTGATTTATTAAAATTGGAACCAGTCAAAGTTGATCTGTCTGAGCACAAATTTGATACAGCTTTTCAAGTTGAAGTTTAATGTCATCTGACTGTAGAACCAAACAAAACAATGTTTCTCTGACAACACACATCAAATTTGCCGGTGAACGCAGCAGGCCATTCAGGGTCTCGGCCTGAAACGTCGACTGTACCTCTTCCTAGAGATGCTGCCTGGCCTGCTGCGTTCACCAGCAACTTTGATGTGTGTTGCTTGAATTTCCAGCATCTGCAGAATTCCTCATGTTAATGTTTCTCTGGACCACACTGCACCCACAAAACATATGACACACAGCAAAATGTAAACCAAAATATTACCATAAATAGGTTAATAAAATATAATTCAAAATGAATGCGACACAGGTAAACAGTTTACTATACGGTAAACAGATTACTATACGGTAAACAGCTTACTGTCCTACTGACGAGACTTTGGTAGGGGCAAGGTATCATTAGTCTCACAAACTGAAGGAAGATGTTAGTGAGTCTGGCAGTCCTGGTCCTGATGCTCCTGTACCTCCTTCCTGATGGTAGTGGGTCAGAGAGACTGTGGGATGGGTGGTAGGGAGCAATACTTCGGGCCCTTCATTGGCAACATCCCGGTAAATGTTACAAACGGGTGGAAGTGAGGCCCAGTGATCCTCTCAGCAGTTTCAACTATACTCTGTAGGGTCTTGCAGTCTGATGCCTTGCAGCTTCTGTACTACACAATGATGCAGCCAGACAGGACCCTCAATGGTGCTCCTGTAGAAAGTTGTTAGAATCGGGCAGGGAGCCTTGCACACCTCAGATTCCTCAGAAAGTGTAGGTGCTGCTGTGCTTTCTTATCAGTGAGGAGGTGTTGTGGGTCCAGGTTAGGTCATCTGTTATGTGCACACCAAGGAACTTAGTGCTTTTCACTCTCTCTACGACAGAACCATTGAGAAACAATGGAGAGTGGTTGTCCTGTGCCTTCCTGAAGTCCACAATGATATCTTTTGTCCATGTTTAGACTCAGGTTGTTCTCACACCATTTGACAAGCCTCTCTACCTCCTCTCTCTGTATGCTGACTCATCATTGTTGTCAATGAGGCCAACTACTGTAGTATCATCAGCAAATTTAATAGAACATATAGAATAGTACAGCACAGTACAGGCCCTTCAGCCCATAATGTTGTACCGACCCTCAAACCCTGCCTCCCATATAAGCCCCCACCTTAGATTCCTCCATATACCTGTCTTAGTAGTCCCTTAAATTTCACTAGTGTATCTGCCTCCACCACTGACTCAGGCAGTGCATTCCACGCACCAACCACTCTCTGAGTAAAAAACCTTCCTCTAATATCCCCACTGAACTTCCCACCTCTTACCTTAAAGCCATGTCCTCTTGTATTGAGCAGTGGTGCCTGGGGAAGAGGCGCTGGCTATTCACTCTATCTATTCCTCTTATTATCTTGTACACCTCTATCATGTCTCCTCTCATCCTCCTTCTCTCCAAAGAGTAAAGCCCTAGCTCCCTTAATCTCTGATCATAATGCATACTTTCTAAACCAGGCAGCATCCTGGTAAATCTCCTCTGTACCCTTTCCAATGCTTCCACATCCTTCCTATAGTGAGGTGACCAGAACAGGACACAGTACTCCAAGTGTGGCCTAACCAGAGTTTTATAGAGCTGCATCATTACATCGCGACTCTTAAACTCTATCCCTCGACTTAGGAAAACTAACACCCCATAAGCTTTCTTAACTACCCTCTCCACCTGTGAGGCAACTTTCAGGGATCTTTGGACATGTACCCCCAGATCCCTCTGCTCCTCCACACTACCAAGTATCCTGCCATTTACTTTGTACTCTGCCTTGGAGTTTGTCCTTCCAAAGTGTACCACCTCACACTTCTCCGGGTTGAACTCCATCTGCCACTTCTCAGCCCACTTCTGCATCCTATCAATGTCTCTCTGCAATCTTTGACAATCCTCTACACTATCTACAACACCACCAACCTTTATGTCGTCTGCAAACTTGCCAACCCACCCTTCTACCCCCACATCCAGGTCGTTAAGAAAAGTCACGAAAAGTAGGGGTACCAGAACAGAAACAACAGGAATTGTCACTTCTCACGCTCTTAAACTTTTCGATGATTTTAAGTTCCCTGGCCCTCACCGCTTTATTTTCACAATGGATGTCCAGTCCTTATATACTTCCATCCCCCATCAGGAAGGTCTCAAAGCTCTACGCTTCTTTTTGGATTCCAGACCTAATCAGTTCCCCTCTACCACCACTCTGCTCCGTCTAGCGGAATTAGTCCTTACTTTTAATAATTTCTCCTTTGGCTCCTCCCACTTCCTCCAAACTAAAGGTGTAGCTATGGGCACCCGTATGGGTCCTAGCTATGCCTGCTTTTTTGTTGGGTTTGTGGAACAATCTATGATCCGTGCCTATTCTGGTATCTGTCCCCCACTTTTCCTTCGCTACATCGACGACTGCATTGGCGCTGCTTCCTGCACACATGCAAAACTTGTTGACTTTATTAACTTTGCCTCCAACTTTCACCCTGCCCTCAAGTTTACCTGGTCCATTTCCGACACCTCCCTCCCCTTTCTAGATCTTTCTGTCTCTGTCTCTGGAGACAGCTTATCCACTGATGTCTACTATAAGCCTACTGACTCTCACAGCTATCTGGACTATTCCTCTTCTTACCCTATCTCTTCCAAAAACGCCATCCCCTTCTCGCAATTCCTCCGTCTCCGCCGCATCTGCTCTCAGGATGAGGCTTTTCATTCTAGGACGAGGGAGATGTATTCATTTTTTAAAGAAAGGGGCTTCCCTTCCTCCACTATCAACTCTGCTCTTAAACGCATCTCCCCCATTTCACGTACATCTGCTCTCACTCCATCCTCCCGCCACCCCACTAGGAATAGGGTTTCCCTGGTCCTCACCTACCTCCCCACCAGCCTCCGGGTCCAACATATTATTCTCCGTAACTTCTGCCACCTCCAACGGGATCCCACCACTAAGCACATCTTTCCCTCCCCCCCCCCCTGCATTCCGCAGGGATCGCTCCCTACACAACTCCCTTATCCATTCGTCCCCCCCATCCCTCCCCACTGATCTCCCTCCTGGCACTTATCCGTGTAAGCGGAACAAGTGCTACACATGCCCTTACACTTCCTCCCTTACCACCATTCAGGGCCCCAAACAGTCCTTCCAGGTGAGGCAACACTTCACCTGTGAGTCGACTGGGGTGATATACTGCGTCCGGTGCTCCCGATGTGGCCTTTTATATATTGGCGAGACCCGACGCAGACTGGGAGACCGCTTTGCTGAACATCTACGCTCTGTCCGCCAGAGAAAGCAGGATCTCCCAGTGGCCACACATTTTAATTCCATATCCCATTCCCATTCTGACATGTCTATCCACGGCCTCCTCTACTGTAAAGATGA
This sequence comes from Mobula birostris, assembly GCF_030028105.1. NCBI lineage: Eukaryota > Metazoa > Chordata > Chondrichthyes > Myliobatiformes > Myliobatidae > Mobula > Mobula birostris. The sequence goes on from NC_092373.1 coordinate 207,061,803, forward strand.
AGCCACACTCAGTTTGGAGGAACAACACCTTATATTCCGTCTGGGTAGCCTCCAACCTGATGGCATGAACATCGACTTCTCTAACTTCCGCTAGGCCCCACCTCCCCCTCGTACCCCATCTGTTACTTATTTTTATGCACACATTGTTTCTCTCACTCTCCTTTTTCTCCCTCTGTCCCTCTGAATATACCTCTTGCCCATCCTCTGGGTCCCCCCCCCCCCACTTGTCTTTCTTCCCGGACCTCCTGTCCCATGATCCTCTCGTATCCTTTTTGCCAATCACCTGTCCAGCTCTTGGCTCCATCCCTCCCCCTCCTGTCTTCTCCTATCATTTTGGATCTCCTCCTCCCCCTCCAACTTTCAAATCCCTTACTCACTCTTCCTTCAGTTAGTCCTGACGAAGGGTCTCGGCCTGAAACGTCGACTGCACCTCTTCCTACAGATGCTGCCTGGCCTGCTGCGTTCACCAGCAACTTTGATGTGGTCCCAGAACAGATCCTTGTGGGACACCACTAGTCACAATCCTCCAATCTGAATGTACTCCCTCCACCACCACCCTCTGCCTTCTGCAGGCAAGCCAATTCTGAATCCACCTGGCCAAACTTCCCTGGATCCCATGCCTTCTAACTTTCTGAATAAGCCTACTGTGTGGAACCTTGTCAAATGCCAGATCCATATAGATCACATCCACTGCACTACCCTCATCTATATGCCTGGTCACCTCCTCAAAGAACTCTATCAGGCTTGTTAGACACGATCTCCCCTTCACAAAGCCATGCTGACTGTCCCTGATCAGACCATGATTCTCTAAATGCCTATAGATCCTATCTCTAATAATCTTTTCCAACAGCTTTCCCACCACAGATGTAAGGCTCACTGGTCTATAATTACTCGGACTATCCCTACTACCTTTTTTGAACAAGGGAACAACATTCGCCTCCCTCCAATCCTCCGGTACCATTCCCGAGGACAACGAGGACATAGAGATCCTAGCCAGAGGCTCAGCAGTCTCTTCTCTCGCCTCGTGGAGCAGCCTGGGGAATATTCCGTCAGGCCCCGGGGACTTATCTGTCCTAATGCATTTTAACAACTCCAATTCCTCCTCTCCCTTAATATCAATATGCTCCAGAACATCAACCTCACTCATATTGTCCTCACCATCATCAAGTTCCCTCTCATTGATGAATACCGAAGAGAAGTATTCATTGAGGACCTCGCTCACTTCCACAGCCTCCAGGCACATCTTCCCACCTTTATCTCTAATCGGTCCTACCTTCACTCCTGTCATCCTTTTTTTCTTCACATAATTGAAGAATGCCTTGGGGTTTTCCTTTACCCTACTCGCCAAGGCCTTCTCATGCCCCCTTCTTGCTCTCCTCAGCCCCTTCTTAAGCTCCTTTCTTGCTTCCCTATATTCCTCAATAGACCCATCTGATCCTTGCTTCCTAAACCTCATGTATGCTGCCTTCTTCCTCCTGACTAGGTTTTCCACCTCACTTGTCACCCATGGTTCCTTCACCCTACCATTCTTTATCTTCCTCACTGGGACAAATTTATCCCTTACATCCCGCAAGAGATCTCTAAACATCGACCACATGTCCATAGTACATTTCCCTGCAAAAACATCATCCCAATTCACACCCGCAAGTTCTAGCCTTATAGCCTCATAATTTGCCTTTCCCCAATTAAAAATTTTCCTGTCCTCTTTGATTCTATCCTTTTCCATGATAATTATAAAGGCCAGGGAGCGGTGGTCACTGTCCCCAAGATGCTCACCCACTGAGAGATCTGTGACCTGACCCGGTTCATTAACTAGTACTAGATCGAGTATGGCATTCCCCCTGGTCGGCCTGTCCACATACTGTGACAGGAATCCATCCTGGACACACTTAACAAATTCTGCCCCATCTAAACCCTTGGAACTAATCAGGTGCCAATCAATATTAGGGAAGTTAAAGTCACCCATGATAACAACCCTGTTATTTTTGCACCCTTCCAAAATCTGCCTCCCAATCTGCTCCTGTGTATCTCTGCTGCTACCAGGGGGCCTATGGAATACCCCCAATCGAGTAACTGCTCCCTTCCTGTTCCTGACTTCCACCCATACTGACTCCAAAGAGGATCCTGCTACATTACCCACCCTTTCTGTAGCTGTAATAGTATCCCTGACCAGTAATGCCACGCCTCCTCCCTTTTTTCCACCCTCTCTATCCCTTTTGATGATGTGGTTTGAGCTGAATCTGGCAGTACGGCCATGAGTACGGTCATGAGTACATAGCCCTGGGGCATACTGGTGTTCAGTGTGATGGAGCTTGAGGTGTTGCTGCCAACTCAAACTGACTGGAATTGTTCAATTAGAAGTTCAAGATCCAGTTACGGAGAGGAGTGGGGAATCTCAGTGAGGACAGTTTACCCACCGGTCTCTGAGGGGTGATCATGCTAAATGCCAAGCTGAATGCAATTAACAGTATCCAGACATATGAGGCATCCTCTTCTAGGTACGACAGGACAGAGTGGAGGGCCAGGGCTATGGCGTCATCGGTGCACCTGTTTGAGCGGTAGGTGAATTAGAAAGGGTGCAGTGTGGCTGGAAGGTGGCATTCTATATGTACGATCCATTACCAGCCGCTCAAAGCACTTTATGATTGTTGAAGTCAGTGCCACTGGGTGATAGTTGTTCAGGTCAGTTACCATTGCTCTCTTGGGCACCAGAATGAAGCCTTGAAGCCCACAGTGATTGTGGACTATTTCAAAGAGGTGTTAAAGATATTTATTAATACTATTTTGTTAGCGGATCTGCACAGTACCTCAGCACCTGACCGGCTACTGTTTGTTGTCTGGCCCTGCAGCTTTGCCTGGGTTTACTCTGGCTAGGATCCTCCTCACCTTGGCTGCGAGGTGGTACCTGTTCTTCAGGGCTCAGGGGGAGGGGAGTGCTTTCAATGTCACATCGTTCGATGCATCAGATCATGAATAGAAGACATTCAGCCTATCAGGAAGAGAGTTGTCACTGTGCAAGGTGGACTTGTAATCCATTATGGTCTGAATACTCCGCCACGTGCGCCACCTGCCCCTGTTGTCACAGAGGTGTCTGTGAATTTTCTGTGCGTACTCACACTCTGCTTTCCTGATGGCACAGGAGAGTGTGGCTCTTGCTGAAGTTAGGGATGACCCCAATCTGAAAGCAGTGTCTCAATCCCTAAACTGTGCGCAAACCCACGCAGTCAGTTTAGAATATAGAATGATACAGGCACATCAGCCCACGGTTGTTCTCACCTTCTAACAAACTCCAAGGTCAATCTAACCTTTCCCTCATACAAAGCCCTCCATTTTTCTTTCGCCATGTGCTTATCCATGGTTCTCTTAAATGTCCCTAATGCATCTGCTTCTTCCACAACCCATGACAGTGCATTCCATACATCCATTACTCTGTGTAAAAATACCTACCTCTGACATCTCCCTTATACCTTCTTCTAATCACCGTAAATGGCTCGTATTAGCCACTTACACTCTGGGAAAAAGTCTCTGGTTGTCCACTCGATCTATACCTCTTGTCATCTTATATACCTCGATCGTCACCTCTCATCCTCCTTCAATCCACAATCCACATCCCAGTTCTTAGACCTCAGTACTCTTTCCCCCACAACAGATATTTATGTTGATAATTATTGCAGGAATCAGTGCTAGTGTCTATTGTTGTTTGTCATCTATATCAACGATCTGGATGGTAATGTGGTTAACTGGATCAGCAAATTTGTGGATGACACCAAGATTAGGGGTGCAGTGGACAGCGAGGAAGACTAACATGGCTTGCACCAACTGGAAAAATGGGCTGAAAAATGGCAGATGGAATTTAATGCAGACATGTACGAGATATTGCCCTTTGAAAGGACCAGCCAGGGTAGGTCTTACATAGTGAACAGTATGGCACTGAAGTGTATAGTAGAACAAAGGGATCTGGGCATACAGATTCATAATCCATTGTAAGTGGCATCACAGGTCGATAGGTTCATAAGGAAAGCTTTTGGCACTTTGGCCTTCATAAATCAAAGTATAGGAGATTGGATGTTATGGCGAAGTTTTATAAGACATAATTTGGAGTATTATGTACAGTCTTGGTCAATTGCCTGAAGGAAAGATGTAAACAAGGTTGAAAGATGCAGAGAAAATGTGCAAGGATGTTGCGATGTCTGCAGGACCTGATTTATAATGAAGGATCGAATAGGTTAGGACTGTATTCTTTAGAACACAGAAGTTTGAGAGGGATTTGATACAGATATACAAAATTATGAGGGGTATAGGTCGGGTAAATGCAGGTAGGCTTTTTCCACTGAGGTTGGGTGGGTCTACAACTAGATCATGGATTAAGGGGAACATGAGGGGAAAATTCTTCTATCAGAGGGCTGTGACAGTGTGGAATGAGCTGCCAGCACAAGTGGTGCAGGGCAAGCTCAATTTCAATGTTTAAGAGATGTTTGGATAGGGGTATGAAGGGCTATGGCCCCTTGGCAGGTTGATGGGACTAGGTGGTTCAAATGGTTTGGAATGAACTAGATGGGCTGAAGGGCTTGTTTCTGTGCTGTACCTTACTATGACTCTAATTCCTGATATTTCCATCTCATTTCAGTTTTACAGACCATTGTATCTTCGAATTGCACTAATTGGTGTTGAGGTGTGGACAACAGACCAGATTGTGGTGGACGACAATGCATTGGCCACCATGAAACGATTCCTGACATGGAGGAAAACAAACCTTCTACCAAGGTTGCATAATGACAATGCCCAGCTTATCACGTAAGCTACTGTTACTGAGATAACTCACTGGTGCAGAATGTGAATTAGATCCTTTTACCTTCACAGATCCTACTAAGCCTGCTGAGTTCCCCCACCAGTTCAACATTTGCAGCTTATTTCCAACACTTCAAGGTGACATTTTACATGATTATGCGGTTATCGTTAAATCTGATTGCTTTGTCTATTTAGAATCACTTCTGCAAACCTTTTTACTTCTCTCATGAGGCTTACATTTTCATTTTATATTCTTTTTTGTGCATTTTTTCTGCTTGAAATGAGAAATGAGAAAGAGGAAAGGTATGACTACCTTAATGGGGCTATATTACAGACCAAGGAACAAATTTGTAAAGAGATAGCAGTCTGTGCAAGAAAGATAATGTTGTTATAGTTGGTGATTTAAAATTTCCACATCTTGGCTGGGAATTGTCATGGTCCGGTCCGTGGACTCCGGACTCTGGGTCTTCTGGCTGTCCCTTGTTTCAGTTGGGCTTAATCATAGGCACCTGATGCTCATCTTGGGGCTGGGAATATAAATGGCCCTGGTTTTGAGTGCTGTTGCTGGTTTGTCTTGTCAGTATCCTGTCCTCGCTTCCATGGGGGTAAGTCAGGCTGTCTTTGCTGTTACCCTGCGGTTGGATCTGTCCCTTCCTGTCCTTGCCTCTGTTGGGTAAGTCAGGCCATCTTTGGGGTTACCCTGAGGTTGGACTGTTCCTTTCCCTTCCCTTCCCCTTCCTTCTGAAGCCTTGCCCCGCAACCTGTGTCTGGAGCCTTGCCCTGCAACCGGTGTTTAGTTCAACCACCGGAGTGAGACCGGAGCCTTGCTGTGTCAAGATAAGGAACTGTCTATCGTTGAGTTGGAAATTTCTCTGTGTCCATGCCTTTGCTAGGTAGGTCCGGCAGATTGCCGCTACCTAGTGTTGGGAACTGTCTCTGAGTCCACGCTCTCCCAAGGTAGGTCCAGCCATTTGCCACTACCTAGAGTTGAAAATTGTCTTGTCATGTTCAGCATTCTGTGTATGAGTCCTGGCCCTGTGTCCTGTTCCCAAGGAGGGGTCCCTGCTCTGTGTTCCATGTTCCTGTCTCTCAAGTCCAAGGCTCTGTGTTCCCATGCTCTAGACCGAGGCTCTGTGTTTCGTCCTCCCCAAGACCAAGTCAAGGCTTCCAGCTTTGTGTTTCGAGATTCCTGTCTCCCAAGACCACTTCATGTCTTCGCCTAGTCTAAGCCCTAGTCAAGACCCAGGTTCTGGGTCCTTGTCCAGTCTCTGGCTCGGAGTCCAAGCCCAGGCTCCTAGTTCCCAGTTCCTAGTCCTGGTCCTGCTTGCCTAGCCAATATCCTAACCCAAGTCTGTGTTCTTGTCCCAGCTCCTTGACTACATCCAGTCACGTCCCTAATTCTAGTCTCTAGTCCTGTTCTGTTCCTAGTACTTCAGTGTCTGTGTCTTGCATTTGGGTCCGCTACCAGCATCCCCACTATGACAGGAATTGAATACTGAAAAAGGACTGATAGAGTTTCTCAAATGTGTTCTGGAAAGTTTCCTTTGTCAGCATGTAGAAGAACTGATGACAGAGCATGCTATACTGGATCTGCTGTTAGGGAGTGAGACAGGGCAGGTGATAGAAGTTTGTGCAGGGGAACACTTTGCATCTAGTGACGACAATGCCATAAGTTACAAAGTAAATATACCAAGAGAAAGATCTGGTCCATGGGTTGAGCTTCTAATAGAGCTTTGGCCAGTGACCAATCCGGACTTTGGAAATTTCGAGAGGAAAGGACTTCAATCAGGTCCACTACCCGAGGGTAGAATCAGCACCAGGTCGCAGCAGCATAATAGAGCTTTGACCAGAGGCCAATCGGTGTCTCGGATTGATTAGTAAGAGCAAATCAAAGGAAGCCAGGAGCGATAACAGTGGCTGTCATCTGTGTGGGCATGGTCATAGTGGTGATCTTAAGGTTTTTTGAGGGTTCTGTGCTTTATATCTGTTCAGGACAGTAGAGATGCCAGGCAGGATAGTTGAATGCTCCTTTTGTGGGATGTGGAGAGACAGGGAGATCTCCAGCATCTCTGGCAACTACAACTGAGAAGTGCATCCAGCTGCAGCTTCTAACAAACCCGTTAAGGAATTGGAGGTGGAACTGGATGAACTCTGGATCATTCAGGATGCTGAAGGGTTAGAACATACAAAGAGGTAGTTAAACCCAAGGTGCTGGACACAGGAAACTGGGTGACAGTCAGGAAGGGGAAAGGGGTTAAGGAGCCAGTGCAGAGTAGTCCTGTGTCCATCTCCTTCAAAAACAGGTATATCACGTTGGATGTTGTCAGAAGGGGATGACCAAACAGAGGAAAGTCACAGTGGTTGGATCTCTGCCGCTGAGTCTACCTCTGTGACTTAGAAGGGAAGGGGAGAAGAGGCATGCTGTGCTGATAGGAGATACATTAGTCAGGGGAACAGAAAGGAGGATCTGTGGACAAGAATGAGATTTCCGGATTGTACTTTGCTTCCCGGGTGCCAGGGTCTGGGATATCTCAGATCGAGTCTTCAGTGTTCTTCAGTGGGAGGGTGAACAGCCAGAGGTTGTGGTCCACGTAGGTACCAATACCATGGGTAGGACAGGCGACGAGCTTCTGCATGTTCAGGGAGATGAGTGCAAAGTTAAAGGGCAGGACCTCCAGGGTTCTGATCTCAGATTTCTACCTATACATAGGAACATGGAAACATAGAAAACGTACAGCACAATACAGGCCCTTTGGCCCACAAAGCTGTGCCGAATATGTCCCTACCTTAGAACTACCTAGGCTTTACCCATAGCCCTCTATTTCTCTAAGCTCCATGTAGCCATTCAGGAGTCTCTTAAAAGACTCTATCGTTTCCGTTTCCGCCTCCACCACCGCTGCCGGCAACCCATTCACACACTCACCGCTCTCTGCGTACAAAAACTTGCCCCTGACATCTCCTCCACCTACTTCCAAGCACCTTAAAACTATGCCCTCTCGTGCTAGCCATTTCAGCCCTGGGAAAAAGCCTCTGACTATCCACACGATCAATGCCTCTCATTATCTTGTGCACCTCTATCAGGTCACCTCTCATCCTCCATCACTCCAAGGAGAAAAGACTTAGTGAGAATTATATAGTTTAATACTTGGCTAAAGAGTTGGTGTAGGAAGGAGGGTATAAGATTTTTCGATTATTGGGCTCTCTTCCAGGGAAGGGACAGCTTGCACCTGAACCGGAGTGGGAAGGTTTGTTAATGCTGCAGGGTGGGGTTTAAACTAGAGTTGCAGGGGAATGGGAATCTGAATGCTAGAATATTTAGTGGAGAGATTGTGGAGGCGGATGTTGGTAAGACCTCAGATAAAGTTGGAAGTCAAAAGGTTGAGTGCAAATACTGTCCTGAGCTGCATATATTTCAATGCAATAAGTATCGTAGGAAAGGCTTATATTACTGCTGAAGATGAGGGAGCTGGTTTACAGAGGCAATGCGTAGTGAGGAAAGACTGTTGATAAGACAAAAGTGCAGTCAGCAGCGTGAGTTGCAACGTAAAAGGTGGACAGTGTCGAAAAGGGTGAATAAAGGACTAAAGGTGTTGTATTTGAATGCATGCATTTATGGAATAAAGTAGATGAACTTGCACCACAGTGGCAGGTTGGCAGGTATGATGTTGTAGGCATCACTGAATGATGGCTGAAAGAAAATTATAGTTCGGAGCTTAATGTCTAAGGATACACATTATATTGAAATAATAGATAGGAAGGCAAAGGGGGTGACCTGGATCTGTGTGTAAAAAATGAAATCAGGTCATTAGAAAGAGGTTACAAAGGGTCAGAAGGTGTTGATTTATTGTGGATAGAGCTAAGGAACTGCAAGGGTAAAAAGACCCTTTTCGAAATCATTGATATACAGCAAAAAACAGAAGCGGCCCCAACAACAACCCTGATCCTTTTATTCCCACTCACTGTCTCCTACTACTCAGCCAATGCTCTAACCATGTTAGTAACTTTCCTGTAATACTGTGGGCTCCTAACTTGGTAAGCAGCCTCATGTGTGGCATGTTGTCAAAAGCCTTCTACAAGTCCAAATTGATAACATCCACTGCATCCCCTTTATCTATCCTACTTGTAATCTTCTCAAAGAATTCCAGCAGGTTTGTCAGGCAAGATTTCCCTTGAGGAAACCATGCTGACTTTCTCCTATCTTGTCCTGTGTCACCAATTACTCCAACACCTCATCCTTAACAATTGACTCCAACATCTCCCCAACCACTGAGGTCAATCTAACTGGTCTATAATTTCCTTTCTGCTGCCTTTCTCCTTTCTCTAAGGGTAGGGTGACATTCGCAATTTTCTGGTCCTCTTGCACCATGCTAGAGACCAATGATTTTTGAAAGATCATTACTAATACCACCATAATCTCTACCGCTACCTCTTTCTGAACCCTAGAGTGGCTTATGTACTCTTAGGTCTTTCAGTTTTTTGAGTACCTTCTCCCTTCTCACTTCTCTTCCCTCACACCCTTTCAACATCTGGCACACTGCTAGTGTCTTCCATGTGAAGACTAATGCAAAATACTCATTTGCCATCTCCTTGTCCCCGTTATCATTTCACTGGCTTCATTTTCTAGCATTTCTATACCCACTCATCTCTCTTATTATTTACATACTTGAAAATGCTTTTACAATCCACTCTAATATTGTTTGCTAGCTTGCTTTCATATTTCATCTTTTCCCTCCTAATGATTCTTTTAGTTGCTCTCTGTAGGCTTACCGATCCTCAGTCTTTCCACCAATTTTTGCTTTGGTGTATGCCCTCTTTTGCTTTTATATTAGCTTTGACTCCCCTTGTCAGCCACAGTTGTACTATTTTGCCATTTAAATATTTCTTCATTTTTAGAATACATCAATCCCTCTCCTTCTTCAGTTTTTCCCAGAAACTCATGCCATTGCTGCTCTGCTGTCTTCCCTGCCAGCATCTCCTTCCAATTTACTTTGGCCAACACTGCTCTCACCACTGTAATTTCCTTTACTCCATTGAAACACTGATACATCAGACTTTACTTTCTCACTATCAAATTTCAAGTTGAACTCAATGATATTGAGGTTACTGGCTCCTAAGGGTTTCTTTACCTTAAACTCCCTAATCGTCTCCAGTTATTTGCATAACACCAGTCCAGGAAAGCTAATCCCCTAGTCGGCTCAATGACAAACTGCTCTAAAAAGCCATCTCTTAGGCACTCAACAAACTCACTCTTTTGAGATCCATTACCAAGCTGATATTCCCAATCGGCCTGCATGTTAAAATCTCCCATGACTGTCATAACATGGCCCTTTTGACATGCCTTTTCTATTTCTTGTTGAAATCTGTGTTCCACACCACAACCCAGCTACTGCTGGGAGGCCTGTATATAACTGCCATCAGGGTCTTTTTACCCTTGCAGTTTCTTAACTCAACCCACAAGGATTCAACATCTTCCAATCCTATGTGACAGCATTCTAATGATTTGATGCCATTGTTTATCAGCAGAGCCACACCACCCCCTCTGCCTACCTTCCAATCCCTCTGATACAATGTGTAACCTTAGACAGTCAGCTCCCAACTACAACCATCCTTCAGCAACGTTTCAGTGCTGGCCACAACATCATACCTGACAATTTGTAAAGTGCAACAAGATCATCCACCTTATTTCTTATACTCCATGCACTGAGATAGAGCACTTTGAGTCCTGTATTTACTACCCTTTCTGATTTTCCATCCTTAATGCACTGATACTCACCCTGCTAGCTGCAATTTTGTCTTATCATCTGCCTGACGGTCTGACTGCACACTATCTTGCTTTTTTTTTTCCATCTGTCCTGTCCTGAGTCCCTTCATTCGGATTCCCACACCCCTGCCAAATTAGTTTAAACCCTCCCCAACAGCTCTAGCAAACCTGCCCGTGACAATATTGGTCCCCCTTGGGTTCAGGTGCAACCCGTTCCTTTTGTACAGGTCATATCTTCCCCCAGAAGAGATCCCAGTGATATGAGAACCTGAAGCCCTGCCCCCTGCACCAGCTTCTCAGCCACACAGTTATCTGTCAAATCATCCTGCTTCTACCACCACTAACAAGTGGCACAGGTAGCAATCCAGAAATTACTATTCTGAAGGTACTGCTTCTCAGCTTTCTGTCTAGCTCTCTAATTTCCCTCTTCAGGACCTTATCACTTTGTCATTGGTACCAGTATGTACAAGAGATCTGGCTGCTCTTCCTCCCTCTCTAAAATGATGTGGACCCTGGAACCTGGGAGGCAACGTACCATCTGGGGTCTGACCAAGGTCTTATCACTGTCAACCTGTGCAGCAGCTTTGAGTGTCCAGTGGACACTTATCTGGGTTGTCATCCATCTGCCACTTCTCAGCCCAGTTCAGCATCCTATTGATGTTCCTCTGACAACCCTCCAGACTATCCACAACACCCCCAACCTTTGTGTCATCAGCAAATTTACTAACCCACCCTTCTACTTCTTCATCTGGGTTACTTATAAAAATCACAATGAGGAGGGATCCCAGAGCAGATCCCTGTGGAACACCACTGGTCAGAGACCTCCATGCAGAATATGACCCGTCTACAACCACCCTTTGCCTTCTGTGGGCAAGCAAGTTCTGGATCCACAAAGCAATGTCCCCTTGAACCCCATGCCTCCTTACTTTCTGAGGGAGCCTTGCATGGGGAACCTTATCTCATGCCTTTCTGAAATCCATATATACTACATCCACTCCTCTACCTTCATTGATGTGTTTTGTTACATCCTCAAAGAATTCAGTCGGGCTCGTAAGGCACAACCTGCCCTTGACAAAGCCATGCTGACTATCCCTAATCAGATTACATCTCTCCAAATGCTCATAAATTTTGCCTCTGAGGACCTTCTCCAATAACTTGCCCACCACTGAAGTCTAACTCACTGATATATAATTTTCTGGGTTATCTCTACTCCCTTTCTTGAACAAGAGAACAGCATTTGCAACCCTCCAATCCTCCGATACTTCTTCTGTCCCTATTGATGATGCAAAGATCACTGCCAGAGGCTCAGCAATCTTCTCCTTCGCTCCCCACAGTAGCCTGGGGTATATCTCATCTAGTCCCAGTGACTTATCTAACTTGATGCTTTTCAAAAGCTCCAGCACATCCTCTTTCTTAATGTCTCTATGTTCAAGCATTTCAGTCTGCTGTAAATCATCCCCACAATTGCCAAGGCTTTTTTCCCCGGTGAATACTGAAGCAAAGTATTCATAAAGTACCTCCTCCGACTCTATGCACACATTTCCACAATGGCACCTGATAGGTCCTATCGTTTTATCGATACGGTTTATCCTCTTGCTCTTCACAAACTTGTAAAATGCCTTTGGTTTTCCTTAATCCTGTTCACCAAGGCCTTCTCAGAGCACCTTCTGGCTCTCCTAATTCCATTCTTAAGCCTCCCAGTAACCTTGTAATATCTAGAGCTCTAACGGTACCTAGTTTCTTCAACCTTTTGGAAATGTTTCTTCTTAACTAGATTTTCTACATTCTTTGTACGCCATGGTTCTTTTACCCTACCATCCTTTCCCTGCCTCAATGGAACATACCTATGCAGAACTCCATGCAAATGTTCCCTGAACATTTGCCACATTTCTGCTGTGCATTTCCCTGAAAACATCTGCTCCCAATTTATGCTCCCTGCCTAATAGCATCATATTTCCCCCGACCCAATTAAATGTTTTCCCAAGTTTTCTGCTCCTAACCCTCTCTACTGCTATGGTGAAGGAGATAGAGTTGTGGTCTCTACCTCCAAAATGCTCTCCCACAAGAGATCTGACACCAAACCAGGTTCATTTCCCAATACCAAAACAAGTACAGCCTCTCCTCCAGTTGGCTTATCTACATATTGCGTCAGGAAACCTTCCCGAACACACTGAAGAAACTCCACCCCATCTAAACCCCCTGCATGAAGGAGATGCCAATTGACGTTAGGAAAGTTAAAATCACCCTTCACAACAACCCTATTAGTATTGCACATTCCAGAATCTGCCTCCCTATCTGCTCCTCGATATCCCTGTTACTATTGGGTGGTCTATAAAAAAAACAACCAGTAGAGCTATTGCCCCTTTCCTGCTTCTGACTGCCACTCACACTGATTCAGTAGATAATCGCTCCATGACTTCCTCCTTTTCTGCAGCCGTGACACTATCTCTAATTAGCAATGCTGCGCCCCCACCTCTTTTGCCTCCCTCTTATTCTTTTTGAAACATCTAAAGCCTGGCATACTCAGCAGCCATTCCTGCTCCTGAGACATCCAAATCTCTGTAATGACCACAACATCAGAGTTGTACGTATAGAACCACACTCTAAATTCATCTGCTTCGTTTATGATACCCCTTGCATTAAAATAGACACATCTCAAGCCATCAGACTGATTGCATCTTTGCTCTAACATCTGCCTATCCTTCCTCACAAACTCCCTACAAGCTGTCTCTACTTGTGCTCCAACCTCCCCGTCTTCTGCCTCTTCACGTTGGTTCCTTTGCAAATCCCACTGCAAATCTAGTTTAAACCCTCCCCAATAGCATTAGCAAACCAGCCCGCCAGGATTTTGATCCCCCTCAGATTCAAGTGCAACCCGTCCATTTTGTACAGGTCACACCTGCCCCAGAAGAGGTCCCAATGATCCAAAAATATGAATCCCTGCCCCCTGCTCCAATCCTTCAGGCATGCATTTATCCTCCACCTCATTCTATTCCAATACTCACTGTCGTATGACACAGGCAGCAACCCCGAGATTACTACCTTTGAGGTCCTGCTTCTTAGCTTCCTTCCTAACTTGCTGTATTCTGCTTTCAGGACCTCCACACTTTTTCTACCTATAAGACCATAAGATATAGGAGCTGATGTAGACCATTTGGCCCTTTGAGTCTTCTCTGCTCTTCAATCATGGGCTGATCCAATTCTTCCAGTCATCCACATTTCCCTACCTTCTTCCCATACTCTTATATGAAGAACCTATCTATCTCTGACCTTAAATACATCCAATGACTTTGCATCCACAGCTGCTCGTGGCAACAAATTCTACAGATTTACCACCCTCTGACTAAAGTAATTTCTCCACTCCTCTGTTCTAAATGGACGTCCTTCAATCCTGAAGTCATGCCCCTTTGTCCTAGACTCCCCTACCATGGGAAATAACTTTGCCATGTCTAATCTGTTCAGGCTTTTTAACATTCGGAATGTTTCTGTAAGATCCCCCTAATTCAGGATGTTTCTATAAGATCTCCCTCATTCTCCTGAACCCCAGGGAATACAGTTCAAAAGCTCCCAGTGTCATGGTCCGGTCCGTGAAGTCAGCGTTCTGGTTCACGGTCTGGTCCGTGGACTCCAGACTCCTGGTCTTCCAGCTGTCCCTTGTTTCATTTGGACTTAATCACAGGCACCTGATGCTCGTCTTGGGACTGGGAATGTAAGTGGCCCTGGGTTCGAGTGTGGTGGGTGGTTCGTCTTGTCAGTATCCCGTCCTTGCCTCTGTGGGGTAAGCCAGGCCGTCTTTGCTGTTACCCTGAGGCTGGACTGTTCCCTTCCCTTCCCCTTCCTTCTGAAACCTTGCCCTGCAACCTGTGTCTGGAGCCTTGCCCTACAACCTTGTCAAGTTCTACCACCAGAGTGAGACCAGAGCCTTGCTGTGTCAAGATAAGGAACTGTCCTCTGTGTCCATGCCTTTGCTAAGTAGGTCCGGCCGTTGTGGAGGCATTAGTAATGATCTTTCAAAAATCATTGGATTCTGGCATGGTGCCAGAGGACTGAAAAATTGCAAGTGTCACTCCACTCTTTAAGAAAGGAGGAAGGCAGCAGAAGGGAAATTATAGACCAGTTAGCCTTACCTCAGTGGTTGGGAAGAGGTTGGAGTTAATTGTTATGGATGAGGTTATGAAGTGCTTGGTGACACAGGGCAAGATAGGACAAAGTCAGCATCGTCTCCTTCAGCGAATATCCTGCCTGATAAATCTGTTGGAATCCTTTGAGGAGATTACACATAGGTTAGATAAAGGGGATGTAGTGGATGTTGTATATTTGGACTATCAGAAGGTCTTTGACAAGGTGCCACACATGAGGCTGCTTACTAAGTTAAAAGCCTATGATATTACAGGAAAGTTACTAACATGGTTAGATCATTGGCTGATTGGCAGGAGTCAGTGAGTGGGAATAAAAAGATCCTTTTCCGGTTGGCTCCACAGGGGCTGCTTCTTTTTATGCTGTATATCAATGATTTAGATGATGGAATAGATTGCTTTGTTGCCAAGTTTGCAGATAAAACAAAGATTGGTGGAGGGGCAGGTAGTGTTGAGGAAACGGGTAGGCTGTAGAAGGACAGACAGATTAGGAGAGTGGGCAAGAGAGTGACAAATGAAATACAATGTTGGAAAATGCATGGTCATGCACTTTGGTACTAGAAATAAATGTGCAGACTATTTTCTAAACAGTGAGAAAATCCAAAAATCTGAGATGCAAAGGGACCTGGGAGTTCTTGTGCAGAGCACCCTAAAGATTAACTTGCAATTCGGTTCTGTGGTGAGGAAGGCAAATGTCATGTTAGCATTCATTTCAAGAGGTCTATAATACAATAGTAGAGGGTTTATAAGGCACTGTTGAAGCTTCACCTTGAGTATTGTGAACAGTTTTGGGCTCCTCATCTGAGAAAAGATGTGCTGGCATTGGAGAGGGTTCAGAGGAGGTTCACAAGGATGATTCTGAGAATGAAAGGGTTATCATACAAGGGACATTTGTTAGCTCTTGGTCTGTACTCGCTGGAATTCAGAAGGATAACGGGGGATCTTATTGAAACCTTTCGAATGTTGAAAAACCTAGACAGAGTAGATGTGGAAGGGATGTTTCCCATGGTGGGGGAGTCTAGGACAAGAGGGCACAGCCTCAGGATAGAGGTGCATCCATTTAAAACAGATGCAGAGAAATGTATTTAGTCATAGGGTGGTGAATTTGTGGAATTTATTACCACTGGCAGCTGTGGAGACCAGGTTATTGGGTGTATTTAAGGCAGAGCTTGATAGGTTCTTGATTGGCCACAGCAACAAAGATTATAGGGAGAAGTCCGGGGAGTGGAGCTGAGGAGGGGAAAAATGGATTAGCCATGATCGAATGGCAGAGCAGACTCGATGGGCCAACTGCTCCTCTGTTTTATTGTCTTATGGTCTTCTAGCTAAGC
This sequence comes from Mobula birostris, assembly GCF_030028105.1. Taxonomy (NCBI): domain Eukaryota; kingdom Metazoa; phylum Chordata; class Chondrichthyes; order Myliobatiformes; family Myliobatidae; genus Mobula; species Mobula birostris. The sequence goes on from NC_092373.1 coordinate 207,077,819, forward strand.
CTTTTGTAATTTTACATACCTAAGTTAAATCTCTTCTCAACTAACTCTGTTCTTAATGTGCATTAATCTTTCAGTCTCTGTTTTGAATGAACGTAATGACTGAGCCTCCTTTGGTAGAGAATTACAAAAGTTCAACACCTCTGAATGAAGATATTTTTCCATCAAGCTTCTTTACATCCTTCAGCATAATCTCAATGCTATCCAGTTTTATTGTATTAGCAAGCTTGGAAACATGGTAGTCAAAGTAGGTATATTATCGAAGTACATATATGTCACCATATACAATCCTGAGCTTCATCTTCTTGTGGACGTACTCAGTAAATCCAAGAACCGTAATAGAATCAGTGAAAGACCGCTTGAAAGACTACCAATGTGCAAAAGACAAGGAAGTGAGAAAATACATACATAGTTAAACAAGCAAGTAATAAATATCAGGAACATGAGTCCATAGATTGTTGGGACAATTAATCCCCTCAATTAATTTATTGATATGGATAATAAACATCTGGGTCCAAGACTCAACTGGCCATAGTCTGTTAATTGAGAAACCCATTAATTCTTTGCTTTTTGACAGGTAACCATTCCTTTTGTTCCTGTTGGTTTAAAATCTATGCTGGTATATTGCACAAAATTCCATGTGCGTAATCTTGTGAATCAACTTTATTATCAAAAGTATTCTACAAAATCTAATTGTGCTCTGTCTCCGGTCACTGTTGGAATCTACCCAAATATCTGTGTACCAAGTTATCCCTTATTGATTTAAGTCTATTTTGTGGAGAAGAGAACAGCAGTGAACCAACTTCCAAATGACTTAGGTCAAACCTCACCTGTACATCATTAGCATTCATGTTTTATCTTGTTTCTAGAGGCAGGAGCTTAAATAACATCGACAGACAGCTTGCTGAATTTGGATCCATGTGTTCCCAGGATTACTCAGGAGGTATTGTTCTGGTAAGCATCAGCCTGTTTGCACAAATGTGGTATGATTGAAGGTCCAAGGTAACAGAACAAAAGTACTGGTGGAATACAAAAGATTTAATAAAGCCAGAAGCAAAGCTCAAAGCAATGGTTATTCAATAATCATGTGCAACAGGGAAAAGTTTAGAGGATCAATTTATTGGATGCATTTGGGACAGTTTTCCAAAACAGTACAAATTGATTCAAATTCAGATTTATTTATCACATGTACATCATTTGTGTTAACAACCAAGACAAGCTAAGGACGTGCTGGAGCAGCCTGCAAATGTCAGCACACAGTCCAGCACCAACACAGCATGTCCACAATGCTCAGCAGAACAAAACTGAATGGACTCAGTGACAGAGCAAAAACAGCAAAACAAACCCCATTCCTCCCTACCATCCACCTACCCATCTACATACACAGTCCACTAACCCCAGGACAAGGTGCCTTCATGGATTTGCAGATATTGGGCCTTTGACTCCCCAGCAGGCTCAGATTCACGACTCCATCTGTCAGGATTTGAATTCTGGGCAGCTGAGCACCTTTCGGCTTCGAAATGGACTTCCAATCAACTTTTGGGTTTCAGTCTGGATATCCAATTGATCTCCGGGCTTCAATCTTCAGTATAAACCTAGGACTTGCTGATGACGACAAATGAGGACCAAGGATGAAGATCTGAACTCCAGTCCTCAAACTCTGATCTTGCCAACTCGTGTATCTAGCACCCTCGCACCTCCTGCCTCCTGCCAATCACTTGCTGACAGGGAGACAGGAATAGACTTGGTCAGACCTTAATCTTCTGAAGTGAGACAGAGGGTTTAATATGAAATCCGAGAGGAAGAGAACCATGAGGAAGTAATCACAACATGACAGTATTTTATAAGCGTCTTTTTAGAGGACAGACCGGGGGTAAGTCTGTCTCATATCGCGGGAAACGGTGTTTTTGGAGGAGAGACCGGGGGTAAGACTGTCTCATATGGCTGGGAAACAGTGTTTTTGGAGGAGAGACTGAGGATAAGTCTGGCTCATATGGCTGGGAAACGGTGTTTTTGGAGGAGAGACCGGGGGTAAGTCTGTCTCATATGGCTGGGGAACGGTGTTTTTGGAGTAGAGCCCGGGGGTAAGATTGTCTCATATGGCTGGGAAACGGTGTTTTTGGAGTAGAGACCGGGGGTAAATTTGTCTCATATGGCTGGGAAACGGTGTTTTTGGCATCTTTTTAGAGGAGAGACCGCGGGTAAGACTGTCTCATATGGCTGAGAAACGGTGTTTTTGGAGGAGAGACCGCGGATAAGATTGTCTCATATGGCTGGGAAACAGTGTTTTTGGAGGAGAGACCGGGGGTAAGTCTGTCTCATATGGCTGGGAAACGGTATTTTTGCAGGAGAGACCGGGGGGTAAGTCTGTCTCATATCAGACACTGTCTGATATGACTGGGAAATGGTGTTTTTGGAGGAGATACCGGGGTAAGTCTGTCTCATATGGCTGGGAAACAGTGTTTTTGGAGGAGAGACCCGGGGTAAGTCTGTGTGATATGGCTGGGAGATGGGGGTTTTGGTGTGTTTTTGGAGAAGAGACCGGGGGTAAGACTGTCTCATATGGCTGGGAAACGGTGTTTTTGGAGGAGAGACCGGGCGTAAGACTGTCTCATTTGGCTGGGAAACGGTGTTTTTGGAGGAGAGACCGGGGGTAAGTCTGTCTCATATGGCTGGGAGACGGGGGTTTTGTCGTTTTTTTGGAGGAGAGACCCGGGGTAAGTCTGTCTCATATGGCTGGGAAACGGTGTTTTTGGCATGTTTTTGGAGGAGAGACCGGGAGATGACGGACGTGCTGGGAGCGCTCTGGTCGATCTCCTTGGGCGGTCCCGAGCGGCGAGTCGAGGGGGTCGGAGTGGATCGTAGGGTGAAGAGAGAAGACCCCAGGTTTTTGAGCTCCAACTGTGTGCACCAAGTAATTGAACTTTGATACGTCTGGTGCCTTTTTGTTCATTCCCTTTTGTATTGTATCTCTATTAATCTCATAGTCTTAGTAAGATTTATAAAGTGTAATTTGTAAAATGTACATTGTGTGCTGTCTGATGATTGATGTTTGAGCCGTATCAGGTGGCATTGCACAGCAACCGACACAACCGGGAGACGAGGTTGGGCGGCAGACGGTGTTTTCCCTGGATAAATACGAGCCGACATAGCTGAGCATTACAGTTAAAATTAACCCATGAGAAAATACTGTCCACTTAATGAATTGAATTGACTTTACTTCTTACATCTTCGCATACTATACATGAGTAAAAATATTTACGTTACATCTGTCTAAGTGTACAATGTGCAAGCATAGTAATTTATAATAAATAGAACAGGCAATGTAACATTGAAATACACTCAAATCAGCATGATTTAATCAGTCTGATTGCCTGGTGGAAGAAGCTGTCCCAGAGCCTGTTGGTCCTGGTTTTTATGTTGCGGTACCATCTTCTGGATGGAAGCAGTTGGGACAGTTTGTGGTTGGGGTGACTCAGGTTCCCAATGATCCTTCGAGTCCTTTTTACACACCTGTCTCTGTAAATGTCCTGAACAGTGGGAAGTTCACATCTACAGATACGCTGGGTTGTCCGCACCACTCTGCAGAGCCCTGCAATTGAGGGAAGTACAGTTCTCATACCAGGCGGTGACGCAGCCAGTCAGAATGCTCTCAATTGTGCCCCTGTAGAAAGTTCTTACCTGGCTGGTGGTGCAGTGACATCAGCGCTGGACTCCAGAGCGAAGGTTCCCGAGTTCGAATCCAGTCAGGCCACTTCTGAGCACGCTTTCCATATGTGCTGGTTGAGTGTCAAGCTCACAGCTTGACCTCGTAAAAAAACTGCGCTGTCAGAAGGATGTAAGGGACCACTCACAGAATCTTTCCTTCAAGACAACCACTTGAAAAGTGGTCACCGAGGCTCTGGCAGAGTATGGCACGCAAGAAAAAAGAAAGTCCTTAGGATTTGGGGACCCATACCAAATGTCTTCAACCGTCTGAGGTGAAAGGGGCACTGTTGTGTCTTTTTCACCACACAGCTGGTGTGAGGTCCTCAATGATGTTGATGCCAAGGAACTTAAAGCTGTTTACCCTCTGATCCCCAGATCTTTTGATGTCAATAGGGTTAGCCTGTCTCCATTCCTCCTGTAGAAACATAGAAAATAGGTGCAGGAGTAGGCCATTCAGCCCTTCGAGCCTGCACCGCCATTCAGTATGATCATGGCTGATCCAACTCAGAACCCTGTACCTGCCTTCTCTCCATACCCCCGATCCCTTTAGCCACAAGGGCCATATCTAACTCTCTCTTAAATATAGCCAATGAACTGGCCTCAACTGTTTCCTGTGGCAGAGAATTCCACAGATTCACCAACCTCTGTGTGAAGAAGTTTTTCCTCATCTCGGTCCTAAAAGGCTTCCCCTTTATCCTCAAACTGTGACCCCTCGTTCTGGACTTCCCCAACATTGGAAACAATCTTCCTGCATCTAGCCTGTCCAAATCCAATCCCTTTAGAATTTTATACGTTTCAATAAGATCCCCCCTCAAATCTTCTAAATTCCAGTGAGTATAAGCCTAGTCGATCCAGTCTTTCATCATATGAAAGTCCTGCTATCCTAGGAATCAATCTGGTGAACCTTCTTTGTATTCCCTCTATGGCAAGAATGTCTTTCCTCAGATTAGGGGACCAAAACTGCACACAATACTCCAGGTGTGGTCTCACCAAGGCCTTGTACAACTGCAGTAGTACCTCCCTGCTCCTGTACTCGAATCCTCTTGCTATGAATGCCAGCATACCATTTGCCTTTTTCACCGCCTGCTGTACCTGCATGCCCACTTTCAATGACTGGTGTATAATGACACCTAGGTCTCGTTGCACCTCCCCTTTTCCGAGTCGGCCACCATTCAGATAATAATCTGTTTTCCTGTTCTTAATTGGCTGTAATTCACAACCAGCTCAGTTTTTGTGACATTGAGGGAGAGGTTGTTTTCTTGACACCACTGTGTCAGAGAGATAACTTCTTCCCTGTAGGCCACCTTGTTATTGTTGGAGATTAGGCCAATCAATGTAGTGTCATTGGCAAATTTAATTAGCAGATTAGAGCTGTGGGTGGCGACACAGTCATGGGTATACAGAGAGCAGGGGGAGACTCGGGTCTCCCTGAGGGGCTCCTGTGTTGAGAGTCAGAGGGATGAAGGTAAGGGAGCCCACTCTTACCACCTGCCAGCGGAGTCCAGGATCCAAGGCAGAGTGAAGGCTGAAGTCTGAGCTTCCTGTTGAGCCCGGATGGAATTATGGTGTTGAATGCTGAACTGTGGTCCAAGAATGGTTCCAAGATTGTCAAGACGAGGAGTGGTAGTGGGGATAAGCTCCCACTACCTAAAAGTGCACCTCATGGCATGCGTCTCAAATAGCCTCTGACAACCCAGTCCAACTCCTGGCCTCCTTGTGTGGCTTAGCCTCTAAGCCCAGTGGAACTGTTTCTACTGACAGAAGGGGCAAAGGTGGGCCCTGGCGCCTTAAAACCAGTGCTTTGGGTAGATGGAGCTTGTCAGCCTGGGAAGGCAGTCCATCCAAGACAGGGAAACTCTGATTTCAAACCTCAGCTGCCTTGCGGCCATCCCCACTCATGGGAAAGGCTTCGGGAGTAAACCCTGAGGACAAATCCAGAGCTGGAGTCCCTAAGGCAGTTCGACGTTGCCTTCAACCTCGTTCTGGCAACTCCTGAGATGACACTGGTGCCAAGCTGTATCAGCCTTTGCCCTTCCCTTGGACAACATTGGTGTCGTGGAGAGGGGAGACTTGCTGCATGGGCAACTGCCGGTTTTCTATATAACCTTGCCCAGGCCTGCACCCTGGAAACTTCCAGGTGCAGATCCATGGTCTCATGAGACTAACGGATGCCACCACCTGTCCAAGAACAGCATCCTCACATAAGCATCCTTCTTTTCCAGATGTGAAAGAATAAAGAAGCAAAAAAGCTTCTAAAATTATACCTTATAAAGTTCAAAAGGTTCAAAGTAAATTTTATTATCAAAGTACATAAATGTCACTATATACAACCTTGAGATTAATTTTCCTGCATGCATACTCAGCAAATCTATAGAATAGTAACTATAATGGAATCAATGAAAGATCAGCTAGAAGGATGCCATCGTCTACCTGCTGAACCATGTCTACGCCCACCTGGACAAGCCAGCGAGCACTGTGAGGGTCATGTTTTTTGACGACTTAAGTGCGTTCAATACCATCCGTTCTGCTCTGCTGGGGGAGAAGCTGACAGCGATGCAGGTGGATGCTTCCCTGGTATCATGGATTCTTGATTACCTGACTGGCAGCCCACAGTACGTATGCTTGCAACACTGTGTCCGACAGAGTGATCATCAGCACTGGAGCTCCACAAGGGACTGTCTTGTCTCCCTTTCTCTTCACCACTTACACCTCGGACTTCAACTACTGCACAGAGTCTTGTCATCTTCAGAAGTTTTTGGATGACTCTGCCATAGTTGGATGCATCAGCAAGGGAGATGAGGTTGAGTACAGGGCTACAGTAGGAAACTTTGTCACATGGTGTGAGCAGAATTATCTGCAGCTTAATGTGAAAAAGATTAAGGAGCTGGTGGTAGACCTGAGGAGAGCTAAGGTACCGGTGACCCCTGTTTCCATCCGGGGGTCAGTATGGACATGGTGAAGGATTACAAATACCTGGGGATACGAATTGCCAATAAACTGAACTGGTCTAAGAACACTGAGGCTGTCTACAAGAAGGGTCAGAGCCGTCTCGATTTCCTGAGGAGACTGCGGTCCTTTAACATCTGCCGGACGATGCTGAGGATGTTCTACGAGTCTGTGGTGGCCAGTGCTATCATGTTTGCTGTTGTGTGCTGGGGCAGCAGGCTGAGGGTAGCAGACACCAACAGAATCAACAAACTCATTCGTAAGGCTAGTGATGTTGTGGGGATGGAACTGGACTCTCTCACGGTGGTGTCTGAAAAGAGGATGCTGTCTAAGTTGCATGCTATCTTGGTCAATGTCTCCCATCCACTACATAATGTACTGGGTGGGCACAGGAGTACATTCAGCCAGAGACTCATTCCACCGAGATGCAGCACAGAGCATCATAGGAAGTCATTCCTGCCTGTGGCCATCAAACTTTACAACTCCTCTCTTGGAGGATCAGACACCCTGAGCCGATAGGCTGGTCCTGGACTAATTTCATAATTTACTGGCATAATTTACATATTACTATTTAACTATTTATGGTTCTATTACTATTTATTATTTATGGTGCAACTGTAACAAAAAACAATTTCCCCTGGGATCAATAAGGTATGACTATGACTAGAGTGCAGAAGACAACAAACTGCAAATGCAAATGTAAATAAATAGCAATAAATAATGAGAACATGAGATAACAAGATAAAGGGTCCTTAAAGTGAGATCATTGTTTGTCGTGGGAACATCTCAATGGGTTGGCAAGTGAGTGTAGTTATCCCCTTTTGTTCAAGAGCCTGATGATTGAGGGGTAGTAACTGTTCTTAAATCTAGTGGTGTGAGTCTTGAGTCTCTTGTACCTTCTACATTAGATTAGATTAGATTAGATTAGATTCAACTTTATTGTCATTGGGCCGAGTACAGATACAAAGCCAATGAAATGCAATTAGCATCTGACCAAAAGTGCAAAAGAATAGTATTATTTACAAAATAACCGCGAATAAAAAGTAAGTGCTACAGCATACAAATATAAAAGTACTGATTGTGGAGTTAGAACTGTGTACAGAAACGCAGTCATAGGTGAAAAGGGAGTACAGAAGAGGGCTCAGCACACCGCCTTGAGGCACGCCAGTATTCAGGGTGAGAATGGAGGAGAAGTGGTTGTCTAAGTTAACAGATTGGGGTCTGTTAGTCAGAAAGTCCAAGGTCCAATTGCAGAGGGATGAGCTGATACCAAGATGGCGAAGTTTGGCGATCAGCTTGGAGGGGATCATAGTATTGAATGCCGAACTAAGGTCAATGAACAGCATTCTGATGTAAGAGTTGGGGCTGTCCAGGTGGGTCAGGGCAGAATGAAGTGCCGTGGAGATGGCATCCTCTGTTGACCTGTTGTGACAGGCAAATTGATGGGGGTCCAGGGTAGTGGGCAGAAAGGATTTCAGATGTGATAGAACCAGTCTCTCAAAGCACTTCACAATGATGGGGTGAGTGCAACTGGGCGGAAGTCATTCAGGCCCGTGGCAGTGGAATAATGGCAGCAGTGAGTAAAGAGCATGACTTTGGTGGTGGAGATCTCTGATGATGGATGCTGATTTCCTACGGCAGTATTTCATGCAGATATGCTCAATGGTTGGGAGGGTTTTGCCTGTGATGTATTGGGCTGAATCCTACTTTTTGTTCCACTCAAAGGCATTGGTGTTTCCATTCCAGGCCGTGATGAAGCCAGGCAATATACTTTCCACTACGGTTTGTTGAAGTTTTAAATGTCATGCCAAATCTCTTCAGACTCCCAAGGAAGTAGAGATGCAGCCGTGCTTTCTTTACAATTGCATTTATGTACTGAGTCCAGGACAGATCTCCAGAATTAGTAACACCTTGGAGTTTAGAGTTGTTAACCCTCTCCACCTCTGATCTTCCAATGAGGACTGGCTTGTGGACCTCTAGTTCCCTTTCCTGAATACTGCATTCACCAGTATAGACTTATTAAACTGTTACGTACATAAAGACTACTTAAAATACAAACAGATAACACTGGACAGCAAATTGTTTTGAAAGTGTTGCTTCCTCAGAAATTTTTATGTTTCTGATAGACCACTTGAAGCTGAACACAAATATAATTTCAGACTACTTGTACCACGTAGGAAGTTGGAGAAACAAGAAAAATAACTTTTATTGAATGTAATGCATTTAATTGCATAGCTAACACTTTACAATAGTTCAACTAAGCTAAAAATGTTTTGTTGATAATTTTCATTTGTACTTGTTGTCTGAGGCTTCTCACTTAATGTCCAACAATGATCAGCTAGCGTTGATTGATTCCAGTTGCCCTGATACTGTTTCTTCATAACCACAATGTCCTGGTGAAATCTTTCACTATGCTCGCCTCTGACAGCGCGAAGATTTGCCGTGAAGAAGTCTAAATGGGAATGCAGAAAATGACATTGTTTGATGCTCTATAGCTGCCAGGAAAATTTTCAGTAACATCCTCGAATGCCTTCCATGTGATTTTTCTCTTGTCCCATTAGAAATTCTTCCAATTGTCTGTCATTGATGACCTGGTTGATTTGTGGATGAACAAGAATGCCTTCCTTAATCTTTGCATTTGTCAGATTATTCTGTCAAATCACCGGCAAATGGTAAGACTGAGCTCCCTCACCTCTGCCCCTCAACACAGGTGCCCCTCAAGGCTGTGTCCTCAGCCCCCTTCTTTACTCTCTGCATACCCATGACTGCATCGCCACCCACTGCTCCAATCTTCTAATCAAATTTGCTGATGATTCCTCATTGATTGGCCTTATCTCAAATAATAATGAGGCAGCCTAGAGAAAAGAAGTCATCACCCTGACACAGTGGTGTCAAGATAACAACCTCTCCCTCAATGTCGCAAAAACAAAGGAGCTGGTTGTTGACTATGGGAGGAATGGAGACACGTTAACGTCTATTGACATCAATGGATCTGGAATTGAGAGGGTGAACAGCTTTAAGTTCCTTGGCATACACATCACCGAGGATCTCATGTGGTCTGTACATACCGGCTGTGTGGTGAAAAAAGCACAACAGTGCCTCTTTCACCTCAGACGGCTAAAGAAGTTTGGTCTGGGCCCCCAGATCCTAAGGAGTTTCTCCAGGGGCACAATTGAGAGCATCCTGACTGTCTGTATCACTGCCTGGTATGGGAACTGTACTTCCCTCAATCGCAGGACTCTGCAGAGTGTTGTGGACAGCCCAGCGCATCTGTAAAAGAAGAGGCCGAGTTGCTAGCTTGACGCTCAACCCAGCACAGATGGAAAGTGTGCAAGGGAGCCAGCTGGATTTGAACTCGGGAGCCTTCGCTCCGAAGTCCGGCGCTGATGCCACTACGCCACCAGCTGGCTATCTGTAGATGTGAACTCCAACTATACAGGACATTTACAGAGACGTGTGTAAAAAGGGCCCGAAGGATCATTGGGGACCCGAGTCACTCCAACCACAAACTGTTCCAGCTGCTACCATCCAGTAAATGGTACTGCAGCGTAAAAGCCAGGACCGACAGGCCCTGGGACAGCTTCTTCCACCAGGCCATCAGACTGATTAATTCATACAGATACACTTGTACAAACCCCATTTCCAGAAAAGTTGGGATATTTTCCAAAATGCAATAAAAACAAAAATCTGTGATATGTTAATTCATGTGAACCTTTATTTAACTGACAAAAGTACAAAGAAAAGATTTTCGATAGTTTTACTGACCAACTTAATTGTATTTTGTAAACATACACAAATTTAGAATTTGATGGCTGCAACGCACTCAACAAAAATTGGGACAGAAGTTAAAATAAGATTGAAAAGTGCACAGAATATACAAGTAACACCGGTTTTGAAGACTCCACATTAAGCAGGCTAATTGGTAGCAGGTGAGGTATCATGACTGGCTGTTGCAACATTGGCAAAACATTTTGCTACCACAAGTACTGTTAAAAATACAACTACTTTATTATAATGAGTGCACACAATGTGCTATGCTCGTAGAGCATGCACATCAATATGATCGCCAATCGATATACATGTAAACACAATGCATAGAATGATGTGTGTGTGATGCTTTTATACCTTTCTAAAACCTGCCCTGCCATGTAGCATCTGTCCTGCCTAATCATGCCCAGGCATACCATGACAAGATAGAAAACTTCTCAACGTTGAGGGCAACATTTTAATTGACTTGAATTATGAATTCAAATAACAAATATAGAGGATTTCAAAAAAATAATGCTTGATAGAGATATTTCATTGTGATTTTCATGGTCAGCAGCCCAAAAAGTATTCAGGAAGCAAAATCTTTGTTGTCTAGTGTAATTGATTGTTAAACTGCAAAGAAAATGACATTTAAAATTAAACAGTATCCAACACAGGCTTGTTTACCATTGCAAGGAAGGGAGGCATGCAGAGAACTGAAGGAACACCTCTCATTGGGTCAAGGTCTTCATCAAGGACTTGGGAATTTTCTCTCCTTCCTCGTTCAATTACCTGATATATATCCCACCAAGCCTTAGGGACCCAGTAACACCTTCTCCAACTCAAAATACCCAGGCACATGTTCATGGCTCACACTCATCTCTAAATATAAAGGGAAATTATACGATGAATGGCATGATATTTAACAGGATTAATGTACCATAGAACCATGGAACACTGCAGCACAGAAAACAGGCCACTCGGCCCTTCTAATCTGTGCCAAAACATTATTCCGCTTGTCGCACTGACCTGCATCTAGTCCATAACCCTCCAGACCTCTCCCATCCATGTATCTATCCAATTTATACTTAAAACTTAAGAGTGAGCCCGCATTTACCACGTCAGATGGCACTCCCACCACTCTCTGAGTGAAGAAGTTCCCCCTAATGTTCCCCCTAAACCTTTCCCCTTTCACCCTAAAGCCATGTCCTGTCATATTTATCTCTCCTAATCTAAGTGGAAAGAGCGAAGTACCAAGGGAACTTGAAGTCCAAGTGCAAAGTGACTGCGCAAAGCAGACGGGGTGGTAAAGAAGGGAGAGAGGTGGAAGAAAGGAAATTATAAACCAGTTAACTTGACCTCAGCAGTTAGGAAGATGCTGGAGTCTTATTAAAGATGAGGTTTGGGGTTACTTGGGTGCACATGGTAAAATAGGTCAGCATGGCTTCCTTAAGGAAAAAACTTAGGTCCGTAAGATATAGGAGTAGAATTAGGCCATTTGGCCCATCAAGTGTGCTCCACCATTTCAGCATGGCTGATCCATTTTCCTTCACAGCCCCAATCTCCTTCCTTCTCTCTGTATCCCTTCATGCCCTGACCTATCAAGAATTTAGCAACCTCTGCCTTAAATTAGATAATGACTTGGCCTCCACAGTCACCTGTGGCAACAAATTCCACAGGACTAGAAGCAACCCTTAGATGACTGGCCTCCTCCAACCTGACCCCCAGAAGCACCCATGTCCCGTGGGCTGAGTATGCCCACCACACTCTCTGCTGCTCTTCCACAGGTCTTTGCTCTTTCAAATGCTATTTCAGATACCAGCCACCCATGTTTCTCGAGCAGGAGGTTGTGGTGTGGGTCCCTTCTGCACATCCAGTCATAAGACCATAAGATATAGGAGCAGAATTAGGCCATTGACTCTGCTCCACCATTTCATCATGGCTGATCCAATTTTCCTTTTATGCCCAGTCTCCTGCCTTCTTCCCATATCCCTTTGTGCCCTGACCAATCAAGAATCTATCAACCTCTGCCTCTGCCTTAAATATACGTAAAGACTTGGCCTTCACAGTCACCTGTGGCAACAAATTCCACAGATTCATCACTCTCTGGCTAAAGAAATTCTTCCTCATCTCCATTCTAAAAGGTCACCCCTCAATTCTGAGGCTGTGTCCTCTTGTCCTAAACTCTCCCACCATAGGAAACATCCTCTCCACATCCACTCTATTGAGGCCTTTCACCATTCAGTAGGTTTCAATTAGGTTATCCCTCATTCTTCTGAATTCCAGTGAATACAGGGCCAGAGAGATCAAACACTCTTCATAAGACAAGCCATTCAATCCTGGAATAATTTTCGTGAATATCCTTTGAATCCTTTCCAGTTTCAGCACATCCTTTCTAAAATAAGGGATCCAAAGCCACTACAATACTCCGCGTGAGGCCTGACCAGTGCTTTATAAAGCCTCAACATTGCATCTTTGCTTTTATATTCTAGTTCCCTTGAAATAAATGCTAACATCACATTTGCCTTCCTCACAACCTGCAAATTAACCTTTAGGGAGTCCTGCACAAGGACACCCAAGTCCCTTTGCGCCTCAGATTTGCACCTCATTCTTAATAATCAACTCCAACATCTTCCAACCAAACTGGCCTATAATTTCCTTTCTTCTGCCTCTCTCTCTTCTTGAAGAGTGGAGTGACATTTGCAATGTTCCAGTCCTCCGGAACCATTCCAGGATCTAGTGATTCTTGAAAGATCATAACTAATGCCTCCACAATCTCTTCAGAACACTGGGATGTACACCATCTTGTCCTGGTGACTTACCTACCTTCAGACCTTTCTGACAAATCTGTTGGAATTCTTTGAGGAAGTAAGTAGGATAGACAAAGGAGAATCGGTGGATTTGTGTACTTATATTTTCAGAAGGCCACACGTAGCAAGATAAGAGCCCATGGTATTACAGGAAAGATACTTGTATGGATAGAGCATTGGCCGATTGGCAGGAGGCAGAGAGTGGGAATAAAGGGAGGCTCTTTCGATTGACTGCCGGTGACAAGTGGTGTTCCACAGGGATCAGTATTGGGACTGCTTTTTACGTTATGTGTCAATGATTAGGATGATGGAATTGATGGCTTTGTGGCACAGTATATGGATGATATGGAGATAAGTGGAAGGGCAGGTTGTACTGAGGAAGCAAGGTGGCTGGAGAAGGACTTAGACAGATTAGGAGAATGGACAAAGAAGTGGCAGATGGAATACACTGTCAGGAAGTGCACTCAGGTAAAAGGAACGAAAGCATTCTAAGTGGGGAGAAAATTGAAAACTCCAAGGTTCAATGGGGCTTAGGAGTCCTTGAGTAGGATTTGCTAAAGGTTAACTTGCAGGTTCAATTGGTGATGGAGGAAGGCAAATATGCTGTCGGCATTCACTTTGAGATGACTAGGATATTAATACAAGGATGTAATACTGAGGCTCTGTAAGACACTGGTTATACCACACTTGGAGTATTGAGAGCACTTTTGGACCCCTTATCCAAGAAAGGATGTGTTGATATTGGAGAGGGTTCAAAAGAGGTTCACAGAGATGGTTTCAGGAATGAACTGCTTATCATATGAGAAATGTTTGATGGCTCTGAGCCTGTAACCGCTGAAATTTAGAAGAATGAGGGGGAAATCTCATTGAAACCTATAAAATGTTGGAAGGCCTAGATGGAGTGAATGTGGAGAGGATGATTCCTATAGTCTGGGAGTTTAGAACCAGAGGGCACAACCTCAGAATAGAGAGCCGTCCATTTAGAACAGAGATCAGGAGGAATTTCTTTAGCTAGTGAATATGTGGAATTTGTTGCCACAGGCGGCTGTCAATGCCAGGCCATTAGGTGTATTTAAGGCAAAATAAATAGATTCTTGATAGGTCAGTGTGTCAAAGGTTGAGGAGAGAAGGCAGGAGAATGGGGTTGAGAGGGAAATAGATAAGCCACAATCAAATGGTAGAGCAGATTTGATAGGCAGAATGGCCTGATTCTGCTCCTATGTCTTATGGTCTTATTTCGAAGCTTTGATTAGGCTGTATTGAGAGTGTTATGTGCAGTTGTGGTTGACCCATTACAGGAAGGATGTGAAGGCTTTAGAAAGGGTGCTGAAGAGGTTCACCAGCGTACTGCCTGGATGAAAGTGCATGAGCTATCGGAAGAGGCTGAGTGAATTTGGGATGTTGGAGACTGAGGGGAAACCTAGTAGCAGATTACACAATTATGAGAGGCAAAATTGTCTCCATGCGTGGGACAGACATGGTGAGTCAAGGGGCCTGTGCCTGTGCTGTTTGTTCTCCGTGCTGAAAGATGGGATTGAGAAGTGTGCCCACTGGCTAGTCTGCACATGGCGAGTAGAATGGATGCTTCCAAGTTGTATCACTCTATGACTCAAAGTCATTACTCTTTTCTTCTAGGACACCACTGCTGAAAGTTTGGGCATTGCTTCTAACCTGGCTCATGGAATTGGACATAATCTAGGAATTGACCATGACTTCCAAGATCCAAATTGCGTATGTGCAGACAAGAAGGCTGCTTGCATCATGGCAGAAGTCCGCAGGTAATATATCTGTAGATGTGACAGAGGGTAGTCACTATTGTCCTGGTCATGGAAGGCAGAGGGTGGTCACTATTGTGTTAGTCATGGAAGACAGGGTAGTCACTATTGGGTTAGTCACGGAAGGCAGAGGGTAGTCACTATTGGGTTAGTCACGGAAGGCAGAGGGTAGTCACTATTGTGTTAGTCATGGAAGACAGGGTAGTCACTATTGTGTTAGTCATGGAAAGCAGAGGGTAGTCACTATTGGATTAGTCACGGAAGGCAGAGGGTAGTCACTATTGGGTTAGTCACGGAAGGCAGAGGGTAGTCACTATTGGGTTAGTCACGGAAGGCAGAGGGTAGTCACTATTGGGTTAGTCATGGAAGACAGAGGGTAGTCAGTAGTGTGTAAGTAATGGAAGACAGAGGGTAGTCACTATTGTCATGGAAGGCAGAGGGTAGTCACTATTGTGTTAGTCGTGGGAGACAGAGGGTAGTCACTATTGTCTTCGTCATGGAAGACAGAGGGTAGTCACTATTTGGTTGGTCTTGAAAGGCAAGGGTAGTCACTATTGACTTGGTAGACAAAAGCAGAGGATGATGATGTAAGGTTGAGGTAAAGCAGAAGGTGGGTGTGTGGGGGTCGTGGGGAAAACGTCACGGCAAATGTCACGGCAATGCTCAGTCAGGACAGGCTGGAGAACTTGTCTAGTGAGGCATTATGGGTGGAACTGAGAAGTAAGAAAGGTTTGACCATGTTAATAGGGTTATATTACATCCGACAGATTTAGAGGAACAGATTTGCTGGGAGTTTGCAACATAAGGTTGTTATAATACGTAGATGATTTTAACTTTCCACTTATGACTGCAACTCCCATTCTGTAAAATTACTCGGAATGGATAGAGTTTGTCAAACGTATTCAGTAAAGTTTCCTTAATCAGAATCAGGTTTATTATCACCAGCATGTGATGTGAAATTTGTTAACTTAGCAGCAGCAGTTCAATATAATAGATAATCTAGCAGAGATAAAATAAATAAATAAACAAACAAACAAACAAGTAAATCAATTACATATATTAAATAGATTTTTAAAAACGTGCAAAAACAGAAATACTGTATATTTTTAAAAAATTGAGGTAGTGTCCAAAGATTGAGTGTCCATTTAGGAATCGGATAGCAGAGGGGAAGAAGCTGTATGAAATCGCTGAGTGTGTGCCTTCAGGCTTCTGTATCTCCTATCTGACGGTAACAGTCAGAAAAGGGCATGCCCTGAGTGCTGGAGGTCCTTAATAATGGACGCTGCCTTTCTGAGATACCGTTCCCTAAAGATGTCCTGGGTACTTTGTAGGCTAGTATCCAAGATGGAGCTGACTAGATTTACAACCCTCTGCAGCTTCTTTCGGTCCTGTGCAGTTGCCCCTCCATACCAGGTAGTGATGTAGCCTGTCAGAATGCTCTCCATGATACAACTATAGAAGTTTTTGAGTGTATTTGTGGACATGCCAAATCTCTTCAAACTCCTAATAAAGTACAGCCGGTCCTCAGAGACCTTGACACCCAGGAACTTGAAGCTGCTCATTTTCTCCACTCCTGATCCCTCTATGAGGATTGGTATGTGTTCCTTCGTCTTACCCTTCCTGAAGTCCACATTCAGCTATTTCGTCTTACTGATGTTGAGTGCCAGGTTGTTGCTGAGGCACCACTCCTCAGTTCGCATAATCTCACTCCTGTATGCCCTCTTGTCACCACCTGAGATTCTACCAACAATGGTTGTATCATCAGCAAATTTATAAATGGTATTTGAGCTATGCCTAGTCACACAGTCATGTGTATATAGAGAGTAGAGCTGTGGGCTAAGCACACACCCCTGAGGTGCGTCAGTGTTGATCGTCAGCGATCTGCACAGATTGTGGTCTTCCGGTTAGGAAGTCAAGGATCCAATTGCAGAGGAAGGTACAGAGGCCCAGGTTCTGCAACTTCTCAATCAGGATTGTGGGAATAATGGCTAAATGCTGAACTATATTCGATGAACAGCATCCTGACGTAGGTGTTTGTATTCTCCAGGTGGTCTAAAGCTGTGTGGAGAGCTATTGAGATTGCGTCTGCCATTGACCTTTTGTGGCGATAGGCAAATTGTAATGGGTCTATGTCCTTGCTGAGGCAGGAGTTCAGTATAGTCATGACCAAACTAAAGCATTTCATCACTGGCAATGTGAGTGCTACTGGGCGATAGTCATTAAGGCAGCCCACATTATTCTTCTTAGGCACTGGTATAATTGTTGTCTTTTTGAAGCAAGTACGTAGAAGTCCCAACAAGAGAGTGTACGGTACTGGATCTGCAAGAGAACACTTAAGAAAAAAAAATCAGGAAGGCTGAAAGAAGGCATGAGGATGCCCTGGCAGGCAAGGTGAAGGAGAATCTTAAGGGATTTTACATATATGCTAAGAGCAAAAGGATTGTAAGGGACAAAACCGGTCCTCTGGAAGATCACAATTGTAATCCTTGCTGGCAGCCAAAAGAAAGAAGGAGATCTTAAATAATTTTTTGCATCTGTGTTTACTCAGGAGATGGACACAGAATCTATAGAAGTGAGGCAAAGCGGCTTCAACTTCATGGACCCTACACTGATTACAGAGGAGTAAGTGTTTGCTGTCCTGAGGCAAATTAGGGTGGACAAATCAGGGCCTTACAACGTGTTACCTCAGACCATTAAGAAAGCTGGGACCCTAGCAGAGATATTTAAATCATCCTTAGTGACAGGTGAGGTACCGGAGGATTGGAGGATAGCTAATGTTGTTCTGCTGATTAAGAAAGACTAAAAATAAACCTGGAAATTATAGGCTGGTGAGCCTGATACAGTCAGTCGTGGGAAAGTTACTGGAAGGTATTCTAAGGGACTGGTTATATAAGTATTTGTATAGACATGGACTGATTAAGAATAGTCAGTGACTTTGTGCGTTGTAGGTCATATCAGGCTGATCAGAAGGTTCAGTCAATCGGCAATCAAGATGTAGTAAATTGGATTAAGCATTGGCTTTGTGGAGAAGCCAGAGTGTGGTAGTAGATGGTTGCCTCTCTGACTAGAGACCTGTGACTAGTGGGTTGCCACAGGGATCAGTGCTGGGTCAGTTGTTGTTTATTGTCTGTATCAATGATCTGGATGATAATATGGTTAACTGGATCAGCAAATTTGCAGATGATGCCAGGTTGGGTGTGTAAGTGAACGACTGTCTACCATCGCCAGATACTGCTACAATACAGAGATCGCCCAAAAACAAACCTTCATGAAGATCTGCTGGTTAAATTGTGTGACCTTGGCTTGCTGAGGGAATGGGGCCCGCAGTCCTCAGAGTCGCCTGATGCTGGTGGCCGGAGGTGGGGACATTGTAAGCGGTGTGCAAAGAAGCCGAAGCGAGGCGAGCAGGCAGGAGTCCATGCCAGGAAAAAGGCAAGCCTTAGCCGGCTGGCTCTCCTGTCCATTCTGCCCTCCAAAGTCTGTTTGCTGAGGGAATTGGGCCTGCAGTCCTCAGGGTCACCTGATGCTGGTGGCCGGAAGTGGGGAGGTTGTAAGCGGTGTGTGAGGAAGCCGAAGCAAGGTGAGTGGGCAGGGGTCCGTGCCAGGAAAAAGGCAAGCCCTAGCCGGCTGGCTCTCCCGTCCATTCTGCCCTCCAAAGGACATTAAATTGGACTGCAACCAACTCCAACAAAATACTCGGCAGGAGTACAGAAACGGACGGAATCCCGGACTCAGCTGTCTATGTAACAGTTTTTTTCCCCCAAGCCATCGGACTACCAACCTACTGCCCTCTGCTGTGCCTATTGTCTTGTTTATTATTTATTGTAATGCCTGCACTGTTCACATTGACCTTCATAAATCAAAGTATTGAGTACAGGAGATGGGATGTTATGTTGAAGTTGCATAAGACATTGGTGAGGCCTAACTTAGAGTATTGTGTTCAGTTTTGGTCAACAACCTACAGGAAAGATGTAAATAAGGTTGAAATAGTACAGAGAAAATTTGCAAGAATGTTTTGCTAGGTCTGGAGGACCTGAGTTATAAGGAAAAATTGAATAGGTTAGTACTTTATTCCTTGAATGTAGAAGATTGGGAGGATTGGGAGTAATGAGAAGAGGGCATGTTTGTGATAATGAGGGTTTTTAATGCTGGATTCTGCCTTCTGAGGTACCACCTCTTGAAGATGTCCTCACTGGTGAAGAGCTTGAGCCTCTGATGGAGCTGGCTGAGTCTACAAACCTCTGCAGCTTCTTGTAGTCCTGTGTATTACAGTCTCCATATCAGGCAGTGATCCAACCAGTCAGAATGCACTCCACCATACATCCTTGGAAATTTGCAAGAGTTCTTGGTGACATATCAGATCTCCTTAGGTTCCTATTGAAGTAGAGCCGCTATCAACAGATCACCCGCAACACTAGAGGACCCAACACACTCAACTACCGCGATACCACTACTAGGAATATCTACCACTCCATCCACAAAGGCTGTTTGGTAAATCTGACCACTTGTCTGTGCTTCTTCTGTCTGTGTACAGACAAGTTGAAGAGTTTGGCACTGGGGAAGAGGACCATAAACAGCAGAAGCAGAAGACGGAATTCAGGAGATCTTCGATTTAGTGGACTGGATCATATTCAAGAATTAATCAGCTGACCTGGATAAATAGTATTAATAATAATAATAATAAGTACTTTATGATCTCGAGTGGAAAATTATTTAGTTACAGCAGCAACATTTAAAAACATACTTAATAATAAATATAATAACTAATACTAAGTACAGAATAATAATATACACAATAATAATGTACCAATGTGCAATAATAATGTATGAAATAATAAAAAAGAGGCTATTGTACTACAATGTGTGTTCTCTTGTCACACAGAGATGAACTGTTGTATATTCTTATTGCACTTGGTAGGGAAGATTTTCTGTAGCAATCCTTGTGACAGTGGAGCTGAATGAGTCTGTTTGAAAGGGTGCTCAGTGGCTTATTCTGTAGGTCATAGAGAGGATGCGTTTTAACCAAGGACGGATCCAGCCTTTTTGATGAGTTTATTTAATCTTTTTGCTTCACCAGCACCAATGCTGCTTCCCCCAACATAAAGCCGCAGAAAAGACTACACTCGCTAAAACAGACTGATAAAAGATCTCCAAATTGCGCACATTGAAGGATTTCAGCTTCCTTAGAAATCACTGACTTCAGTATCAGAATCAGGTTTAATACCACCAGCATATGTTGTGAAATTTGTTAACTTTGAGACAACAGTACAATGCATACATAATAAATATAGAAAAATAAATAAATCAATTATATTAAGTATATATATATATATGTTCTGTAGCTCAATAGTTCCATTTAATATCAGAAGATGTATACAATGTACAATGTGAAATTCTCGCTCTCCACAGGCATCGTCGAAACAGAAGAAAAACCACCAAAGAATGAATGACAGAAAAAATAAGAACCCCAAAGCCCCCTGCCCAGCTCCCGTGCACAAGCAGCATCAACCCTCCCCGTCCCCCCACTTATTCTAGCATAAAGCATCAGCATTCCCACCACCCACCATGCAAGCAAAAGCAAAGCCCCCAAAGTGAGACCATGGTCTACGGTCCATCTGTATACTACAAAAACTCTCATGCTCTGTCTGTCTGTTTGTGACCTCCAATTAGCGCAAACGGTGCATCACAGCGGCATTTTTTTTTGGCAAAATCGAATTAAAATGCGCTAACTTACAGAATGCAGACAAAGTTCAGGGTTATATATTCGTATAAAATTGCTCATTCGCAAAAATTAACAGGCTTCCTTTTAACCCGAGAGCCGATCCACCATCATGGAAATTGGGACGTGACAGCCCGATGCATGCGCACAGCCAGCCTCAGCAGCGACACCTACCAGAGCAAAAGGGCAGGGCAGCTCTATTTCGAGGGGTCGCATTCTGCTAATCACCATCAGCATGTGCAGGATTGGGACAGATCTAACTGCCACCCATCAATAAGAGATAATTAAATCTTATTGTAATGAGATACTTCGAGACACACATAAGACCCTTTGCTGCAGTCAAAGGACAGCGGTGACTATATCACGTCCATTTAGGAGAGCGCCCACCACATCATCAAGAATAATCAGCATCCTTTGGTGTTAGTGCTTCGTATATTCTATCCAGCATTAGGGTAAAACAAATGGTCAGCCTAATTATGCTGCGTGGAAAGGGAAGGGGGACATTATGGTCAAGAGATGACACCAAACGTCGTCAGGAAGCGGCAAGGAGAAGGACAGAACAAGAATCAGATGAGGCCAGGGCCGCACGACTCCATGATCAAAGAGTCAGAACAAAAAAAGATGAGAGAAGAAGAGACAGAGGAGGAGAGGCACACATGTCTCCAATATGACAACAATAGGCACAGAACGAGAATCGGATCAGGCCAAGGCAGCATGACTCCAGGATCAAGGAGAAAGAACAAAGGATAGAAGAGATGAAGAGACGAAGGATGAAAGGGCTGCGTGTCGGGGAGATGGAGGTGTTGCTATTGCTATAGCATCATCCAGTATTGCAGCAACATTGATGCCTGGTGTTAGGACAGCACATTCAAGATTCAAGATACCCCTCAAAGTCAATGAAGATGCCCTTTGTAACAGCGATAAAAACACCAATACTGCAAATTTACTCTGAAATGCGAGGTTTATTGTCTGGGATGAGTGCCGTATGATTAGGAGGGAGAGCTTCAAAGCCGTGGACCGGACTCTTCGTGATGCATCCGGCAAGAATGAGGCCTTCAGCGGTATTTTAACCATTTGCTGTGGCGATTTTCGTCAGCTTCTAGCAGTTGTGAAATGAGGAAATGATGCTGATGTGGAGAATTCATGCATAAAAAATCCTACCTATGGAGAAGCTTTATCCAGTTTCAAGAGAAACATGTGAGTGAGGGAGAAGGATGATATTCTGAGTTCTTATTGGATGTTGGAGAAGACAAGATTGAGAAAAATGAAAATTATGAAATCAAATTACAGGTACCTGAAGATATGATTCTGCCAGCAAAAACTATTGAAGAAGGTATTGATTTCATCTACCCGACATTTGACAATCCTGCAGAACTGTTCTCAAGGAATTCTAGCTTGGTTCCTCTCGATGAAATGATGCGAAAAATAAATTTCACATGCATTAGACGCTTCCCTGGAATCATGAAAGAATACTGTTCCTTCAATGCCGTAAGTGAAGAAGCTAACGCCACTCATTTTCCAACAGAATTCCTTGATTCGGTTGAACTCTCTGGATTGCCACGACATAAACTGGAATTAAAGAGGGGATCGCCCATCATTTCAATGAGGAACTTGAATCTACCAAGGCCAAACCATGGAGAATGTGTTGATTTATCTGGAGAAACCGGTATTCCAGCATGATGAGCTGTATGTGGCTTTAAGTTGGGGAAAAAGAAATGACAACGTTAGAGTATTCTTGAAGGGTGGCAGATCAACCAGAAATGTTATCATCGAAAGTGTCCTTCGTTAAACGAGGAGGAGCTATATTTGTCTTGCTACGCGTCTTTCTTCTTTAATAAACTGAGTTCTCCTTCTTTAATTTCCAAAGCAAAGCAATAGAAATAGCATTTGAGGAAATTTAATGTTCATTCTGGTCACATATTTGTCCTGCTATTCGTCTTTCTACTTTAATAAACTGAGTTTTTCTTCTTTAATTTCCAAATCAAAGAGATAACAATAGCATTCAGGAAAATTTAATGTTCATTCTGGTCACATCAGACTGCACTACCCTTCTCTCAAAGGGTGCCCCAACTGGTCACCCCGTTGTCTAGTCAAAAACTAAATGTTCACACCAACATTTTAACATCCCTCAGACTCTCTCTCACTAACATGACAGAGACAGATATTGCTCCTTCCACAGTGACAGAGAAGATAACAGTCACCATTTTAATGTTACAGTCAGTCTGAAGTGTTGCTTTTTTACTTTGAGTTCCCCAACTCGAGAATCGGCAAATCAATTACCGAGTACAGAGCCCTCTGACACCTACTCTCACTTTCTTCAATGTTCCAGCTTCTGCTACGTTCAGTATGCAACACTGGCGAGAATTCATGCCCATGGGGCCTTGCAAGCATCGAGGCCACCCGACTGCAGGCTGAACGTGGACATGCCAAAACAGGAACGATCAGCGAGTTCCAAGAATGGCAACATGCCGTTGTGCAGAGCCACAGTCTTTGGGTGCTGCTGTAGATCAAAGATCCTGATAGGACCCAGCAGCTCTGAAAAGGAAAATAGAGACATTAGAATAGGAAGAATTCAAAGGTTTCACTGATGAGCTGGGAGAAGTCACCTTCTGATACCATCTTTAGCAACACTATTAAAAATAGTGCAAAAACAGAATTAATTAAAAAAAAGTGAGGTAGTGTTCATGGGTTCAATGTGCATTTAGAAATTGGATGGCAGAGGGGAAGAAGCTGCTCTTCAATCACTGAGTGTGTGCCTTCAGACTTCTGTACCTCCATCCTGACAGCAACAATGAGAAGAGGGCATATCCTGGGTGATGGGGGTCCATCTTCCTGAGGCACTGCTCCTTGAAGATGTCTTGGATTCTATGGAGGCTATTACCCATGATGGAGCTGACTGATTTTACAACTTTCAGTAGCTTCTTTTGATCCTGTGCAGTAGCTCCCCCCCCCCAATGCCATACCAGATGGTGATGCAGCCAGTCAGAATGCTCTCCACAGTACACCTATAGAAGTTTAAAGTGCTTTAGGTGACAAACCAAATCTCTCAAATTCAGAATGAAATATAGCAGCGGTTTTGCCTTCTTTATAGCTGCATCGATATGTTGGGACCAGGTTAGATCCTCAGGGATATTGACACCCAGGAACTTGAAATTGCTCACCCTCTTCACTTCTGATCTCTGTATGAGGATTGGTTCATGTTCCCTCATCTTACCCTTCCTGAAGTCCACCATCAGCTCTTTGGTTTTGCTGACGTTAAGTGCAAGGCTGTTGCTGTGACACCACTCAACTGTTTGTTATATCTCGCTCCTGTACGCCCTCCTTTCACCATCTAACATTCTGCCAATAATGGTTGTATCATCAGCAAATTTATTGATACCATTTGAACTATGCCTAGCCACACAGTCATGGATATAGAGAGAGTAGAGCAGTGGGCTAAACACATATCCCTGAGGTGTACCAGTGTTGATTGTCAGCATGGTGGAGACGTTGTTACCAATCCGCACATATTAGGAAGTCAAGGCTCCAATTGCATAGGGAGGTACAGAGACCCAGGTTCTGTAGCTTTTCGATCAGTACCGTAGAAATAATGGTGTTAAACGCTGATCTATAGTGAATGAACAGCATCCTGACATAGGTGTTTGTATTGTCCAGGTGATCTAAGACCACATGAAGAACTATTGAGTTAGGCGGTTGCCGTAGACCTATTGTGGCAGTAGGTGAATGGCAGTGGTTCCAGGTCCTTGCTGAGGCGGGAGTTGTTTTTAGCCATGACCAACCTCTCAAAACATTTCATCACAGCAAAACATTTTGAGGCCAGTTCATTGGCTATATTTAAGAGCGAGTTAGCTATGGCCCTTGTGGCTAAAGGGATCAGGGGGTATGGAGGGAAGGCTGGTACAGGGTTCTGAGTTGGATGATCAGCTATGATCATACTGAATGGCAGTGCAGGCTTGAAGGGCCGAATGGCCTACTCCACCTATTTTCTATGTTTCTTATATGTTTCACCATAGGTGTGAGTGCTGCTGGGTGATAGTCATTAAGGCAGCTGACATCTTCTTGGGCACTGGCATAATTGTTACCCTTTTGAAGCAGATGGGAACTTCTGACCTTAGCAGTGAAAGATTGAAAATGACTTCACAAGGACATGGTAAACATAGTGGACTTGAGCAAGCTAGCACTTTGCTCTTTGGATTGAAGGAAGATGAGAGGTGACTTAATAGAACTGTACAAGATGATAAGAGACAGAGGTAGAGTGAACAGCCAGAGATTTTTTCCAGAGTAGAAATGGCTAATGTGAGAGGATTTTAAGGTGATTGGAGAAAAGTATAGAAGGGTTATCAGAGGTAAGCTCTTTTTATACAGAGTGGTGAGGGCATGGAACACACTCTCAAGGGTGGTTGTAGAGGCAGATACATTTCAGAGACTCTTAGGTAGATACATAGATAAAAAGGAGGCCTTTGTGGGAAGGTAGAGTTAGATTGATCTTAGAGTTGGTTAAAAGATTGCACAACATCCTGGGCCAATGGGCCTGCACTGTGCTATACAGTTCTATCTTCTATGACGTGCATGTACGAGTATGTACCCACAAAAACATACCCCTTTATCTCCAACCAGGAGCTCCAAATGAACCAGGAGAATTGGTAATCTTCTGAGGATTAGATTTGTGGTGTTTAGAGCTGGCGACCCTGGGGCATATCAAAAGTCCAGGTACAACTTCTAGAAGTCCATTATGAGTACAAAGACACAATTTCAGACTAAACTGGATGCTTGACAGCTGTGGCAGAGCTTGCACAGTGTAAATTCCCAAAAGGCTAGATCGGGCAGTATAAGTGGCAGCGATACACCACAACCACAAGCTGCTCTAAAAAGCCCTCTCATTGGCATTCTACAAATCTTTCTCGGAATTTGGCACCAACCCTTTTCACATACCTTTTCTATCTCCCTTTGTAATTTGTAGCCCACACCTGGCTACTGTTCAGTGACCTGTATGTAACTCCCATCAGAATCTTTTCGCTCTTGCCGTTTCTTAACTGTAACAAAAAGGATTCTACATCTTCCAATCCTTTGTTATCTCTTTTTATGGATTTGATTTCATTTTTGACCAACAGAGCCATATCACCCCCTCTGCCTACCTGCCTGTCCTTCTAATACAATGTGTATCCTTGGATGTTAAGCTCTCAACTATATTTTTTTAGCCATGGCACTGTGATGCCCACCTGACAATTTCTAACTACGCCATTAGCTCATCTACCTTTTTTCTTAGCGTGTGCATTCAGATACAACACTTTCAGTCCTGTATTAACCACCCCACTCCTCAGATTTGTCTTCATCTTGTTTGAAGGTGAATTCTTAATCTGTCTAAACTTTCTGACCTGTTTATTCTGGAGTACCCTCTCTTGTGCCCTCCTCCCTTTTTTACTTGATCTACTTTTCCAAGTAATCGAACCCACTCCCCTACTATCTAGTTTAAAGCTCTATCCATAGCCCTGGTTATACAGTTTGACATGATCCTAGTTCCAGCATGCTTCAGGTGTCACTATCCCATGGATCTTTAACTTTCTGATCTTATTGACCCTGTGAGAGAAAAAGAAATTGTGGACAACTTCAGAAGTATGTTGTGTCAGTTTTCACTGTGGAAGATTCTAGCAGTATGCCAGAAATTAGAATGTCAAGGCTGAAGTGAGCATAGTTCCTATAACTAAGAAGAAGGTGCTTGGGCAGCTGAGTTCCTCCAGCATTTTGTGTGTGTTGCTCAGATTTCCAGCATCTGTAGATTTTCTCTTGTTCGTGACTTGCCATGTGAAGAGTATTTGAGGGCTCTGTGCCTGTATTCAGAAGAATGAGGGGACACCTAATTAAAACCAATTGAATGATGAAAGTCCTTGATAGAGTGGATGTGGAGAGGATGTTTCCTATGGTGAGAGAGTCTTAAGACCAGTGGACACAGCTTCAAAAGAGAGGAACATCCTTTCAGGACATAGATAAGATGGAATTTCTTTAGCCAGAGTGGTGAAGTTGTGGAATTTGTTGCCACAGGCAGATGTGGAGGCCGTCTGTATATGTACTTAAGGCAGAGGTTGATAGATTCATGAAGAGATACGGGGTGGGAGGAAAGCAGGAGATTGGGGCTGGGAGGAAAAACGTATCAACTGTGATGAAATGGCGGAGCAGACTCCATGGGCCAAATGGCCTAATTCTGCTTCTATATCTTAAGGTCCAGTCACTGGATTCTGGAGTAGTTCCAGATGATTGGAAAATTGCAAATGTCACTCCAGTCTTTAAGAAGGGGGGGAGAAAGAAGAAAGGAAATGATAGGTAAGTTGGCCTTTCTTCAATGGTTGGAAAGATGTTGGAGTCCATTATTAATGATGAGGTTTCAGAGTACTTTGAGGCACATGATAAAGTAGGCCAAAGTTAACATGGTTTCCTTCAGGAAAAAAAATTACCTGACAAATCTGTTGAAATTCTTTGAGGAAATGACTGGCAGAATAGACAAAGGAGAGTCATTGGGTGTTATTTACTAAGATTTTCAGAAGGCCTTTGACAGAGAGCTGAACAAGATAAGAGCCGATGGCATTACAGAAAAGATACTGGCATGGATAAAGCAGTGGCTGACCAGCAGGAGATAAAGAGTGGGAATAAAGAGCGCCTTTTCTGGTTCTCCACAGGGGTTGGTATTGGGACCAGTTCTTTTCACATCGCATGTCAATGATTCGGAATTAGCTTTGTGCCAAGTTTGTGGATGATATAAAGGTAGGTTGAGGGGCAGTTCATGTTGAGGAAGTAGGGAGACTGCAAATGGACTTAGATAGGTTAGGAGAATGGGCAAAGTGGTAAATGGAATAAAGTGCAAGGAAGAATATGATCATGGACTTTGATAGAAGGAATAAAGGTGTAGACTATTTTCTAAATAGGCAGAAATTTCAAAAGGACACAGGAGACCTTGTGCAGGATTCCCTAAAGGTTAGGGAAGAATTTAGTCAGAGAATGGTGAGTCTGTGGAATTTATTGCCACTGGTGGCTGTGGAGGCCAAGTGATTGGGTATATTTAAAGTGGAGATTGATAGGTTCTTGAATAGTTAAATCAGAAACGAGAAAATCTGCAGACACTGGAAATCTAAGCAACACACACAAAATGCTGGAGGAACTCAACAGGCCAGGTAGCATCTCTGGAAAAGAATACAATTGACGTTTTGGGCCGAGACCCTTCATCAAGACACTTGAATAGTTAGATTGTCAAAGGTTGCAGGGAGAAGGTTGGAGAATGGGGTTGAGAGGGGTAATAAATCAGCCATGATCGAATGGCAGATCAGACTTGATGGACCAAATAGACTCATTCTGCTCCTATGTCTTTTGGTCTGTACCAATTTCAACATGGCAAGATTATTACTCTTTTGATTCAACTTTTTAATTTAGTACCTTGCTGCTTAAATTTCTTCAGCAGAACCTGTTTTCTTATTCTACCTACATTGTTGGTACCCACTTAAATGACAACAAAGGCCAGGTGAGATCCCCCTAAAAGCAATATGAGATGCCCTGAACCGAGGCACCTGCCAGGCAACACAGTCAATCCTTCCTGCAGAGAACTTGACTTCAGGAAGGAGAAGCAGGGCAAACGTGCTAATCTACATGGGGAAGGTAAGCAGTGGACAGAGTCAGCACTTCCTGGGCATTAAGATATCAGATGAACTTTCCTAGGCCCAGCTCATAAGGAAAGCAAATCAGTGTCTACTTTCTCTGGAGCTTAAGGAGGTTTGGCTTTCCCACACCACCAGGTTCAGGAACAGTTATTACCCCACCACATCAATCTCCTGAATCAACGAGGATAGCTTCAGTCAGTACAATTCTCAACTGATTCCGCAAAGTGCAGACTCACTTTCAAGGACTCCACAACTCGTGTTCTCAGTGTTAGTTAGTTAGTTGCTATTTATTTATTTATTTATTGGGGGGCGGTTTTTGTATTTGCAGTGTGTCTTTTACACAATGGTTGCTTGTCAGTCTTTGTGTGTAGTTTTTCATTGATTCCGCTGCATTTCTTTGTTTTACGTACATACCTTGATACTTCTATTTGATTGTTTAATTTATTCTTTCAGGCTTCAGCCAGCACAGGTCTTCAGCAGCTGTAGCAAAGATTCCTTGGAGCGAAGTCTAGCTCGTGGTGTTGGGATATGCCTCTATAACCTACCTGATCCCAGTTTGTTGGTTCAAGGACCAAAATGTGGAAATTTCTATGTAGATGTAGGTGAAGAATGTGACTGTGGAAAGCCTGAGGTAGGTAATGGTAGATCAGTTTATTATGGTCGCATGTACTTGTTTTTTACTAGCACCCAAGAAGCCTTTGTATTTAATAGTATTTTTAATTTTTTCCTCCTGTAATCCAATATTAGCCATTTTTAGTTGCAGTTTTGTGTTTTAAAGCGTTATTAGATGGTTATAAAACAAATAAAACTGCAGATATCGGAAGCTTGTTTTTGGCATTATGATTACAAAGAATCCCAAGGCACTTTATGTGTATACAGTGCCTATAAAAAGTATTCACTCCCCCCTTGGAAGTTTTCATGTTTTATTGTTTTACAACATTGAATCACAGTGGAATTAATTTGGCTTTTTTGACACTGATCAATAGAAAAGACTCTTTCATGTCAAAGTGAAAACAAATTTCTACAAATTGGTCTAAGTTTATTACAAAATAATTGATTGCATAATTACACACCCCTTTCAAGCCAGTATTTAGCAGATGCACCTTTGGTAGCGTTTACAATCTTGAGTCTGTGTGGATAGGTCTCTTCAAACAACACACACAAAAAATGCTGGTGAACGCAGCAGGCCAGGCAGCATCTATAGGAAGAGGTACAGTCAACATTTCATGCCGAGATCCTTCGTCAGTACTAACTGAAAGAAGAGATAGTAAGAGATTGAAAGTGGGAGGGGGAGGGGGAGATCCAAAACGATAGGAGAAGACGGGGGGAGAGGATGAGGGTTGGAGCTAAGAGCTGGAAAGTTGATTGGCAAAAGGGATACGAGGCTGGAGAAGGGAGGGGATCATGGGATGGGAGGCCTAGGGAGAAAGAAAGGGGGGGGGGAACCCAGAGTATGGGCAAGGAGTTATAGTGAGAGGGACAGAGGGAGAAAAAAGAGAGAGAGAGAGAATGAATGAATGAATCAATCAGTCAATCAATAAAGAAAGAAAGATATAAGGGATGGGATCAGTTTTGCATATTGGACACTGCAATTTTTCCCGATTCTTCATATAACGAGTCTGTGGTAGCCAGTGCTATCATGTTTGCTTTTGTGTGCTGGGGCAGCAGGCTGAGGGTAGCAGACACCAACAGAATCAACAGACTCATTCGTAAGGCCAGTGATGTTGTGGGGATGGAACTGGACTCTCTGACGGTGGTGTCTGAAAAGAGGATGCTGTCCAAGTTGCATGCCATCTTGGACAATGTGTCCCATCCACTACATAATGTACTGGGTGGGCACAGGAGTACATTCAGCCAGAGACTCATTCCATCAAGATGCAGCACAGAGCATCATTGGAAGTCATTCCTGCCTGTGGCCATCAAACTTTACAACTCCTCCCTTGGAGGGTCAGACACCCTGAGCCAATAGGCTGGTCCTGGACTTATTTCATAATTTACATATTACTATTTAACTATTTATGGTTTTATTACTATTTATTATTTATGGTGCAACTGTAATGAAAACCAGCTTCCCCCAGGATCCATTTCTTAATGCATGCACTACTAAATGACAATAAAAGAGGACTGCGTGTCCTCATAATCTAAGCTAATAATCTAATCTAACTTGGAATGCTGTGTCCAGTTCTGGTCACCTCACTATAGGAAGGATGTGGAAGCATTGGAAAGGGTACAGAGGAGATTTACCAGGATGCTGCCTGGTTTAGAGAGTGTGCATTATGATCAGAGAATAAGGGAGCTAGGGCTTTACTCTTTGGAGAGATAGAGGATGAAAGGAGACATGATAGAGGTATACAAGATATTAAGAGGAATAGATAGAGTGGACGTCCAGGGCCTCTTCCCCAGGGCACCACTGCTCAATACAAGAGGACATGGCTTTAAGGTAAGGGGTGGGAAGTTCAAGGGGGATATCAGAGGAAGGTTTTTTACTCAGAGAGTGGTTGGTGTGTGGAATGCACTGCCTGAGTCAGTGGTGGAGGCAGATACACTAGTGAAGTTTAAGAGACTACTAGACAGGTATATGGAGGAATTTTGGTGGTGGGGGGGTTATATAGGAGGCAGGGTTTAAGGGTTGGCACAACATTGTGGGCCAAAGGGACTGTACTGTTCTATGTTCTATATATTTCCCCATCTCTTCCCCCAGGGTATGGATATCCAATGTTTGCTGGTAGACTTTCTGGGAGCAATGGTACACAAGATCCTGGTCCCCAGGATGTCCTCATGGGCCATCCATAAGTGATTTCAGCTGGTGACAACCATGTTTCCCCTGTGGGGTAACCCTCATGTGGAATAGGGCTAGCGGTAGGACCTTCAACCAAGTGAGTCCAGTCTCCGCCGTTAGTTTGGCCAATTTACTCTTCAGAGTGCCATTGGCTCTTTCCACTATGCCAGCAGCCCGTGGGTAGTGTACACAGTGGAATTGTTGCTTGATAGCTAGTTCATTACATAGCTCTTCGTTTACTTTCGTCACAAAGTGTGGGCCACTGTCAGAACTCAGCATCTCTGGCAGGCTGTACCTGCGAATTATATCCGCAATAATACCTTCACAACAGTCAGCAGTATCATTGGTAGTTGGATTAGCTTCAATCCATCTACTAAACACACCTATAATAACTAAGCATATCTATAGCAATGTACGCTAGGCAATTCAATAAAATCAACTTGTAGACACGAAGAAGGTTTACCTGACAAGGGAG
Organism: Mobula birostris; assembly: GCF_030028105.1. Taxonomy (NCBI): domain Eukaryota; kingdom Metazoa; phylum Chordata; class Chondrichthyes; order Myliobatiformes; family Myliobatidae; genus Mobula; species Mobula birostris. The sequence continues at coordinate 207,109,418 of NC_092373.1, forward strand.
TCAAACGTGGTGTGCCAGGGTACAGGTTACCAACCATTCTCTCCTTTTCCAGGTGTGTACAATTATGTATATAATCGACCAATATTGGTAAAATCTGTGTAGAAACACAAACCTGTCCCGCTGGGGTGATCCGAAAACCTAGGTCGCTGGCACTCTATCTGGGACCACAGCGGCATCCCCCTGAAAAGTATGTACCTCCCACATGTCTGGCAAACCTGTTCTGCTTAAGTCACAGAAGGTTGCTTGACGGGAACCCGAGGGGACTACAACTACTGAGGATTGTGCCACAATTTTTGCTGTCTTATCTGCTAAAGCAGTGGTCCCCAACCTCTGGGCATAGCATGCAGTGGTGCAGCGGTAGTCAGAGTGCACCCAGCACATCTTTAAGAAAAAAGCCGAAGTAAACAAGCTAATTAATTAGGTGCCGCCCAGAAGCCAGTCTTCATTAGAGGAACTGAGGTGAAGAGGGTCAATAACTTTAAATTCCTCGGCATTAAGGATCGGCGTTTCTCTCTCTGAAAAGTGTCAGAGGATCTGTCCTGGGACCAGCACGTAACTGTCATTACAAAGAAAGCACGGCAGCGCCTATACTTTATCAGAAGTTTGTGTAGATTCAACATGTCACCTCGATCCTGACAGCCCTGTCTTTTCAGCCTGTCTGGGCTAGTGTTTAAATTGGCCAAACAATGGAAGAGCTAAAGGCTCCAGCGCCCTGGAAAGAGGAGTGAACATCGCGTAGAGCAAGTGAAATCGGCAATCACCTCTGATCTGGGCCGACATTTATGTGCTGGGTGGCACCTAATTAATTAGTTTGTTTATTCTGGCTTTTTTCTTAAAGATGTGCTGGGTGTGCTCTGGCTACCGCTGCACCCATGCAGGCTTCGCGGCCCGGTATCGGTTCATGGCCCAGGGGTTGGGGACGACTGTGCTAAAGCATTGCCTTTAGTGACCCGGTCGGACATGCGAGTGTGGGCCGCACTTAATAATAGCCATAACTCGAGGTAGCTGTAGAGTGGTGAGTAAGTTGTTTACAAAGGTGGAATTACTAATGGGGTGGCCAGAGGAAGTCAGGAATCCCCGATGTTCCCAGACAGCCCCATAGAATGTACAATTCCAAATGCATAAAGGGAGTCTGTGTAAACATTCGCACTTTTGTCTGTTGTTAGGATAGAGGCACAAGTCAGAGCAATTAGCTCAGCCTTCTGGGCTGTGACAGCTGCTTCAAAAGAAACCTGCTCAACTACGTCACTGTCCGTCGCTATTGCATGGCCAGAACATCGTTTCCCTGCTGGATCCACAAAAGAGCTTCCATCCTCATAAAACGTTGCCTCGGGCTTGAGGGGGTATTGCAGAATGGATGGGAGAGTCTGTCCTTCTTTCACAGTGATCCGGACAGTGGGGGGGGGGGGGGGGTGCAGTTGGTGCGACTGACTTCATGGCCTGAAATTGCCCAGAGATGGGGTCATTGTCATGGCTATCCCTCGAGGTCGAGGATGATGGTCTTCGTTCTGAAGAAGTGGCCCACAGAGCGAAGACGCCTGTGCGTGTATTTGTTTAATGTGTACTTGATGTTGCACTCCAAGAAGCACACAATACTTCACAAATCAACCCACTGATTCCAATGGCATGGAAACCATGACGATTGGAGCTGATGGATTTGTTGCAGCCTTCATCCGCCTTCATAGCTGTTGAGTTCGAAGTAACTTCGTCTGCCTGTTCCACCGTTGAGGTCTTGGTTGGATTGTTCTTTGTCAGGGACCTCACCCTCGACCTTACCGCCATGGGTGACCGTACCAGGAGCATAGCTCCAGACAGCATTATTCTCGGGATCACAGGACCACACAAGCTTCTCCACCGCGACAAGGTGACAATCCACGGAGGAGAAAGATGGGATACAACATCTCAGGTTCGGTCAATATTAAAAGAATGTCTTACCAGATGTCCCGTCTTCACCTCAGGTTTCTTCCAGTATCAGAGTCGGCCTGCAGCCAAGTCTCGCCAGTCTCCCTCGGTGCTGGAGGCTTGTTTCATCAGGGTGTAGGCAAGGAACCCTAGGCTCTTTGGCTTGAACCCAGGGTAAACCCTAACGGTGGTATGGGGAACCACTAGTCTTGTCTGTCGCCAAAGGAAATCTGGAACTTCAGCCAGTAATGCACTGTCCTCTCTTCCTTTAACCTCCCCAGTCACCGTGACTGGGAACTTCTGTCCCTCAGGGGGTGCATAATATAATATTGGCTTTCCTCAGTTGAGCACCCCCTAGGGTCATAGCACAGGGTCACATGAGGGGCGATCGCTAGCAGAGGGGGTTCAAACGAGGTGGAGTCCAGATTAAGTGCCCGCCACTGGGAGGGGTGGGATTCTGGAGAAGCTGTCAGTTGTGTCATGTCAGCACAAATAACATGGGGAAGAAGAGGAAAGACATTCTACAGCGTGACTTCAGAGAACTTGGAAGAAGGCTGAAAAGCAGGATTTCCGGGGTGGTTATCTCCGGTTTGCTTCCAGTTCCTTATGCTGGAGTGGGCAAGAACAGGGAGATAATGGATCTGAATGTATGGCTGAGGAACTGGTGCAGGAAGCAAGGATTTACATTCTTGGAGCACTGGGGTATGTTTCGGGGTAAGGATGAATTGTACAAAAGGGATGGGTTGCACCCTAATAAGCGGGGAACCAGCATTCTGGCAGGTAGGTTTGCCTCTGCAACACGGGTGTGTTTAAACTAAGTAGTCGGGGGGAGGGGACGAACTGGAAACATAAGGATGGAGATAAAGGGAAAGTGAGAATAAGAAAAGTTAAGAATGACGGCAGAATCAACAGAGTAGAAAGCTCAAGAAGGGATCGTACAGTATGGCCAAGTGAAATAGGAATTGATACGGGAGGTGAGGGGAGTAATGAATTAAAAGTATTGTATATGAATGCACGGAGTATAAGAAATAAAGTGGATGTGCTTGAGACACAGTTGGAAATTGGTAAGTATGATGTTGTGGGAATAACAGAGACATGGCTTCAAGTGGACAGGGCCTGGGAAATGAATATTCAATCATATACATCCTATCGAAAGGACAGACTGATGGGCAGAGGGGGTGGGGTGGCTCTGTTGGTGAGGAATGATATTCAGTCCCTTGCGAGGGGGGACATAGAATCAGGAGACGTAGAGTCAGTATGGATGGAACTGAGAAATTCTAAGGGTAGAAAGACCCTAATGGGAGTTATCTACAGGCCCCCAAACAGTAGTCTGGATGTAGGGTGTAAGTTGAATCAAGAGTTAAAATTGGCATGTCGCAAAGGTAATGCTACGGTTGTTATGGGGGATTTCAACATGTGGGTAGACTGGAGGAATCAGGTTGGTACTGGACCCCAAGAAAGGGAGTTTGTGGAGTCCCTCCGAGATGGATTCTTAGAACAGCTTGTACTGGAACCTCCCAGAGAGAATGCAATTCTAGGTTTAGTATTGTGCAATGAACCAGATTTGATCAGGGACCTCGAGGTAAAGGAGCCATTAGGAGGTAAGTTTTAATCTACAATTTGAGAGGGAGAAGGGAAACTCGGAAGTGTCAGTATTACAGTTGAACAAAGGGAACTGTGGTGCTATGAGGGAGGAGCTGGCCAAAGTTCAATGGAACAATACCCTCGCAGGGATGACAATGGAACAGCAATGGCAAGTGTTTCTGGGAATAATGCAGAAGGTGCAGGAACAGTTCATTCCAAAGAGGAAGAAAGATCCTAAGGGGAGTAAGGGGATGCCGTGGCTGACAAGGGCAGTAATGGACAATATAAAAATAAAAGAGAAGTATAACATAGCAAAGACGAATGGGAAGCCGGAGGATTGGGAAACTTTTAAAGAGCAACAGAAGGTAACTAAGAAGGCAATACACGGAGAAAAAATGAAGTACGAAGGTAAACTAGCCAAGAATATAAAGGAAGATAGTAAAAGCTTCTTTAGGTATGTGAAAAGGAAAAAAATAGTTAAGACCAAAATTGGGCCCTTGAAGACAGAAACGGGTGAAATTATTATGGGGAACAAGGAAATGGCAGGCGAGTTGAACAGGTACTTAGGATCTGTCTTCACTAGGGAAGACACAAACAATCTCCCAGATATAATAGTGGCCAAAGCACCTAGGGTAATGGATGAACTGAAGGAAATTTATATTAGACAGGAAATGGTGTTGGATAGACTGTTGGGTCTGAAGGCTGATAAGTCCCCAGGACCTGATAGTCTGCATCCCAGGGTACTTAAGGAGGTGGCTTTAGAAATCGTGGACGCATTGGTAATCATTTTCCAATGTTCTATAGATTCAGGCTCAGTTCCAGTGGATTGGAGGGTGGCTAATGTTGTCCCTCTCCTCAAGAAGGGGAGGAAGAGAGAAAACAGGAATTATAGACCGGTTAGCCTGACGTCGGTGGTGGGAAAGATGCTGGAGTCAATTATAAAAGATGAAATTACAACACATCTGGATAGCAGTAGCAGGATCGGTCTGAGTCAGCATGGATTTACAAAGGGGAAATCATGCTTGACTAATCTTCTGGAATTTTTTGAGGATGTAACTATGAAAATGGACAAGGGAGAGCCAGTGGATGTAGTGTACCTGGACTTTCAGAAAGCCTTTGATAAAGTTCCACATAGGAGATTAGTGGGCAAAATTAGGGCACATGGTATTGGGGGCAGAGTACTGACATGGATTGAAAATTGGCTGGCTGACAGAAAACAAAGAGTAGCGATTAACGGGTCCCTTTCGGAATGGCAGGCGGTGACCAGTGGGGTACTGCAGGGTTCAGTGCTGGGACCGCAGCTGTTTACAATATATATTAATGATTTAGATGAGGGAATTAAAAGTAGCATTAGCAAATTTGCTGATAACAGAAAGCTGGGTGGCAGTGTGAAATGTGAGGAGGATGTTATGAGAATGCAGGGTGACTTGGACAGGCTGGGTGAGTGGGCAGATGCATGGCAGATACAGTTTAATGTGGATAAATGTGAGGTTATCCACTTTGGTGGTAAAAACAGGAAGGCAGATTATTATCTAAATGGAGTCAAGTTAGGAAAAGGGGAAGCACAACGAGATCTAGGTGTTCTTGTACATCAGTCACTGAAAGCAAGCATGCAAGTACAGCAGGCAGTGAAGAAAGCTAATGGCATGCTGGCCTTCATAACAAGGGGAATTGAGTATAAGATCAAAGAGGTCCTTCTGCAGCTATACAGGGCCCTGGTGAGACCACACCTGGAGTACTGTGTGCAGTTTTGGTCTCCAAGTTTGAGGAAGGACATTCTTGCTATTGAGGGAGTGCAGCGTAGGTTCACAAGGTTAATTCCCGGGACGGCAGGACTGTCATATGTCGAAAGATTGGAGCGACTGGGCTTGTATACTCTGGAATTTAGAAGGCTGAGAGGGGATCTTATTGAAACATATAAGATTATTAAGGGATTGGACACGCTGCAGGCAGGAAGCATGTTCCTGCTGATGGGTGAGTCCAGAACCAAAGGCCACAGTTTAAGAATAAGGGGTAGGCCATTTAGAACGGAGCTGAGGAAAAATTTTTTCACACAGAGAGTGGTGGATATGTGGAATGCTCTGCCCCAGAAGGCAGTGGAGGCCAAGTCTCTGGATGTTTTCAAGAAAAAGATGAATAGAGCTCTTAAAGATAGCGGAATCAAAGGTTATGGGGATAAGGCAGGAACTGGATACTGATTGTGGATGATCAGCCATGATCACAGTGAATGGAGGTGCTGACGCGAAGGGCTGAATGGCCTACTCCTGCACCTATTGTCTATTGTTCGCTAGTCCCAGGGTGATACCCTTGTCCGTGCATAGAATCTCGACTTCTAACGGGCAGAGCAAGTCTCTCCCTGCTAGATTACACTCTAGACTAGTGGTGACTGTAAATGAAACCTCACACTGGTTCCTCTGAAATTCCACCTGCAGTGGCTGAGTATGTGAATAGGACGTTCTGTGCCTTCGAACCCAGACAGAGTTGCATCTGATAGCTGGAATCTCTTTTCCAATACTATTTCCTGATTGAGAGTGGATGCGATTGCCCCCTGTATCAATCATAAAAGGAATTGGAATTCCAGCAACTTGCAATATTACATTGGACTCTACCTGAGGGGTGGTACTCATGGTAGGGAGCATCCTTGCTTATCAATTTCTAAACGGGTTGTGGGCAGAGAATGCAGTCGTTGTCCCCCCTGTCCCTTGGTAGGTTTTTGTTCCCATGGGCACCTCGCCCTCCAGTGCCCATAACATCCACAATTGAAGCACACCCCACTTGGTCCGGGGTTGGCCCCCCCATACCCATGGCCTGTCTGTGATAATGATTCGCGGTGGGCCAGGCCTACCATTCCTAGAATCCTGACGGTTGAGTGGAAGCCGTTGGGCTAACATTCTATTGCGTCCTGTCCAATAAGAGTCCGGGTTGTCAGGGTACAGCCAATCGGGAAAATGATCCCAGTTCTGATCCCCAGATATAGCCCTCTTGCGTCCTTCATCCCACTGAACATATTCACCTTTAATATTAGTTCCCTTCGGGTTGATCGGGATTCGAAAGTCGGGTCCCAGTAATATATCAAAGCTCGTCGCATTCGATTTCGGTCATTGTCAGGCCAATCCATTTTATTTGTTTTAATCATCTTGGCTAACTTAATTGGTAAGCATTGGAGCAGTAGGGCATTAAACTGGGGGGCGGATTCCCATTATTAAAGGCTAGGTCTCCTGCGAAAGTGCCGTAGCAGGCCACAAGTCGCTCCCGATAGTCTGCTCCCGATAGTCTGGTCCCGATTCTCCAGGCTTAGGTTTGCATTCAAGTACTTTAGTGATGTTTACAGGTTACTAGAGAGCCCTTTCCAAGGCTTGAATGCTCTGGTCTGTCTGTTCATTCTCATTATGGATTCCCGCCTGTAAATTCTGATAGGTTTGGTATCTTAATTCTGCCTTTCCATTTCTGCCCCTCATCAGGTGAGAGAATCATGCAGCAGAGACCGAATAAATCTTGCATTTGTATAGTACTGTGGACATACTGAGCAAACTGTGCTGGTTTTCCTTTTCTATCTGGGGCCTGATTCACAATCATTATCATTTCCTGAGGCTTCCAGGGTGCATACACAGGAATTACTGAGGGCTGTCCTTCCTCGGCTACTCGTGGACTGGGCAGCATTCGTGTGGGCAATTGTCTTGGTGGGTCCATTAACTCTGGGGTTTTATTGAATTCTTCCCTCCCTGTCTCAGAATCATCCTCGGTATTCCCTTTCTGGATCTCAGGGTATAGGGACCTCTCTTTCCCTGCCACCACTGTTTTACCCGAGAGGGCACCGTATCTGAGTACTGGGAGGATTGGGGTTCGGCAGCACTGGGTGCACTTGGCCCCTGGTAAGGTGGGTGATACGGTGGGTGCCCACTCCTCATCACAGTCACTGTCTCCGAACAGGGTTGGTATGCCAGACATGGGCTCGGGATCCCTTGTTTCCCTATTAGTTCGAACTCTAGACTGACATTCCTGCCCTTCTCTCTGATCTAGGTCAGCCTTGGTTTGCTTACGTTGTTTTTCCTGTTCCCATTTTCGGTGCCCATCCACCCATTCACGCTCCGCCTTTAGCGTCTCCCAGCCTTTGGCGTTCCTTCTGCAGTACATACCTCTATCCCTTTGTCACACACATTATCCCTCCAACTTGCTAATAATGTACTGTTCCACTTTACACCTGCCTTTTCCTTCCTTTCCCTTTTCAACAATTTCCACTTCTTTCCACAGTTCTTTTTCCATATCACATTTACTGCTTGTTCTCATGAGGTAATATCCTAGGCTCCCCCCCAGTGGCCATATTTTGTTCCCCAATTTCTTATTCAGTGCTGCACTTAATATTCGTAAATCTTTTCCCTTGTCTGGAAAACTCTCACACATACAGTGTAGGGCTGCTCCTGGCCCACTCATATCAGTTGACTGCAATTGACCCATGTTCTCTAAGTAATTTACCTGGCACAAAGCCTCCTGCTCAATTAATAAAATTTGCCTATCTTATACAAGTCTCCCAGCAGATTCTTTCCCGATCCCGACAAAGTTATGCGATCAGCCTTGGGTAAGGGACCGTCCCTCCAAAGGAACTAACAGAGAGCGACAAAAGGTAAAATACCTATTGGGCGCCCAGTTGGTCTCCGCAGTCCCCAGAGTGGTCCAGCTGCTTACTCAGCCCGTCTGCTTGGCACTCCCTATATTGGGATCCTGTTCGTGATGCCAAATGTTAAAGTCGAATCTGAATAAAACTCAGGAGACCAGCTTCTTATCGTCACCACAGTTTATTGCGCATTCTCCTGCAGGAGTTTGAGACCCATTTGTCAAAGGGAAGGCACGTAAGCACTGCCACCCTCTGACAAGTGGGACTGACTTTGTCAGATTACAGCTGTATATTTATACATAGTAAGCCCTATACTTTATTATTGCAAGATGTTATTTGAACTGGTATGCCCACCAAGCCTGTTGGTGCAAAACTTCGTTACAGATAAGAGAGTCCACTGAATCAAGGTTTAATTACAGATAGATGTACTGTCCAGTCCTTATCAGTTATTCCCCTTGCTAGGTCCTGACTTAATTATAGATGGATATTCATACCTGTCCTTATCGGTGAGTCCTTACTCAAACAATGGTACAATATACTATTTATCAAATTCTCAATGTCTCTCTGCCAATTAAAAGGGAACCAGTATAAGCCGGTTATCTTTAACTGCTGAAGACAGAGTTTACTTCAGTTCAAAAAATTCCTGTTCAGTCCCAATTATTCTTTTAGCCAGAAGTTACATAAGTTCAAAATTATATATATATTCTCAATTCCTCAACCCTAAGATCCCTCTGATCCTCCACACTACCAGGAGTCTTACCGTTAATGCTACATTCTGTCATCATATTTGACCTACCAAAATGAACCACCTCACACTTATCTGGGTTGAACTCCATCTACCACTTCTCAGCCCAGTTTTGCATCCTATCAATGTCCCACTGTAACCTCTGACAGCCCTCAACACTATCCACAACACCTCCGACCTTTGCATCATCAGCAAATTTGCGAACCCATCCCTCCCCTTCTTCATCCAGGTCACCTAAGGAAGTTACGAAGAGATCCCTGAGGCACACCACTGGTGACTGACCTTTATGCAGAATATGACCCGTCTACAACCACTCTTTGCCTTCTGTGGGCAAGCCTGTTCTGGATCCACAAAGCAAGGTCCCCTTGGAGCCCATGCCTCCATACTTTCTCAATAAGCCTTGCATGGGGTAACTTATCAAATACCTTGCTGAAATCCATATACACTACATCTACTGCTCTTCCTTCATCAATGTGTTTAGTCACATCCTCAAAAAATTCAATCAGGCTTGTAAGGCACGACCTGTCTTTGACAAAGCCATGCTGACGATTCCTAATCTTATTATGCCTCTCCAAATGTTCATAAATCCTGCTTCTCAGGATCTTCTCCATCAACTTACGAATCACTGAAGTAAGACTCACTGGTCTATAATTTCCTGGGCTATCTCCACTCCCTTTCTTGAATAATGGAACAACATCCACAACCCTCCAATCCTCCGGAACCTCTCCCGTCCCCATTGTTGATGCAAAGATCATTGCCAAAGGCTCAGCAATCTCCTCCCTCGCCTCCCACAGTAGCCTGGAGTACATCTCGTCCAGTCCCCGTGACTTACCCAACTTGATGCGTTCCAAAAGCTTCTACACTTCCTCTTTCTTAATATCTACATGCTCAAGCCATCAAGTCTCTTAGTGGCCTCTCTCACTAGTCCCCTTACACAGTCACTCAGTTTTTGAGGATGGCCTGCTCTAGGCAGATTTATAACTGTGTCATACTCTTTCCATTTCTTGATGATTGACTTAACTGTACTCCAAGGGATATTCAGTGACTTGGAAATTTTCTTGTGTCCATCTCCTAACTTGTGCTTTTCAATAACCTTTTTGTGGAGGTGTTTGTAGTGATCCTTTATCATCATGGTGTAATTTTTGCCAGGATACTGACTCACCCACAGTTGACCTTACAGGTGTATTTTTACTACAGTCAGTTGAAACAACTTAACTGCACACACGTCTCCAAAAACAAATCTCCATTTAATTAATTATGTGACTCCTAAAACCAGTTGGCTGCACCAGTGATGGTTTGGTGTGTCATATTAAAAGGGGCAAATAGTTATACAATTATTTATTTTGTGTTTTATATTTGTAATTAATTCAGATCTCTTTGTAGAATTCTGTTTTCACTTTGACATGAAAGAATCTTTTTTCTTTTGAACAGTGTCAAAAAAGCCAAATTAAATCCACTGTAATTCAGTGTTGTAAAACAAAACATGAAAACTTCCAAGGGGAGTGAATACTTTTTATAGGCACTGCATTAGCAACAAGAGGGAAGCTGTATTCACCAATGAGAGGGACATGGATGATAATGAAAACAGTGAGGGCTATGTTGGTATTAACAAAGACAAGGAATTGGGTCACTTCAGAAATTTTACTGTGCCTAAGTTCTAAGTGCCTGCTGGGATCTATGCCAGGATACTGAAGAAGGCAGAGGTGGAGACTGCTGGAGTCTTGACAGAGTTCTTTGTATCTTCTTCAGCCTCTGTCAAGGTCCCAGAAAGTTCAAAGTAAATTTATTATCAAAGTACATATTTGTCACCATTTACAGCCCTGCGAGTCACAATAAATACAAAGAGACACAATAGAATCAATGAAAAACTGCAATCAAAAGAATGGATAAACAACAATGTGCAAGACAACCAAATGTGCAAATACAAAAAAAGAAAATAATAATAAATAAATAATCAAATAAATAAATTTGTTGAGCTGATTATGGATTTTGCAGCTGACACAAAAATTGTCAGAGGTGTAGATGATGATAACAGCTGTGTTGTCAGAGCTGTAGCCGTAGTAGGTGTAGGCAAGTGATCATAATATGATCAGATTCACCTCGAATTTTGAGAAGGAGAAGCTAAAGTCAGATGTATCAGTATTTCATTTGAGGAAGGGGAATTACAAAGGTATGAAAGAGGAGTTGGCTAGAATTGACTGGAATTTAACACTGGCAGGGATGACAGCGGAGCAGCAATGGCTGGAATTTCTGAAGCAATTCGGAAGGCACAGGATATGTACATCCAAAGAGGAAGAAGTATTCTGTAGGCAAGATGATACAACTGTGGCTAACAAAAGTATTTAAAGCCAACATAAAAGTCAAAGAGAGGACATATCATTGAGCAAAAATTAGTGGGAAGTGAGAGAATTGGGAAGCTTTTAAATACCAACAGAAGGCAACTAAGAAACGTTATTAAGGAAAAACTGAAATACAAAACTAAGCAAGCCAATAATATTAAAGAGGATACCAAAGGTTTCTTCAGATGCATAAAATGTAAAAGAGAGGTGAGAGTGGATATCAGACCACTGGAAACGATGCTGAGGAGGAGTAATGGGGGACAAGGCAATGGTGTACCAACTGTAACAGTCTTCACTATAAAAGACACTAGCAGTATGATAGAAGTGTGTGAATTTATTAGGCAGAAGGTCCTTGGGAAACTGAATAGTAGATTAGTCACCTGGACCAAATGTTCTACACCCCAGGGCTGAAGAGATCATGGAGGCATTAGGAATGATCTTTCAAGAATCGCTAGATTCTGGAATGATTCTGGAAGACTGGAAAATTGCAAATATCCTTCCACTCTTCAAGAAGGGAGAAAGGCAGAAGAAAAGAAATTATAGGCCATTTAATCTGATCTCAGTGGTTGGGTAGATGTTGGAGTCAGATGTTAACGATGTGGTTTTGGGGTACTTGGAAGCACGTGATAAAATAGGCCATGGTCAGCATGGTTTCCTCAAGGGAAAATCTTGCCTGACAAATCTGTTGGAATTTGAAGAAATAACAAGCATGATAGACAAAGGAGAATCGGTTGATACTCTGTACTTGGATGTTCTGAAGGCCTTTGACAAGGTGCCACACATGAGGCTGCTTAACAAGTTACAGGAAAGATTCTAGCATGGATAAGGTAGTGGTTGATCGATGGGAGGCAAAGAGTGGGAATAAAGGGAGGCCTTTCTGGTTGGCTGCCGATGACCAATGGTGTTCCACTGGGATCTTTGTTGGGACTGATTCTTTTACATCATATGTCATTGATTTGGATGATGGAATTGATGGCATTGTTGCAAAGTTTACAAACATTACAAAGATAGGTGGAGGGGCTGGTAGTTTTGAGGATGTAGAGAGGCTACAGAAGGACTTAGATTAGAAGAATGAGCAAAGAAGTGGCAGATAGAATACAGGGAAGGGAAGTAAATGGTCATACACTTTGGCAGAAGAAACAAAAGGGCTGACTATTTTCTAAATGGGAAGAAAATACGAAAAACTGAGGCGCAAAGAGACCTGGGAGTCCTTGTGCAAGATTTTCCAAATGATAATTTTCAGTTAGAGTCTCTAGTGAGGAAGGCAAATGCACTGTTAGCATTCACCTTAGAGGACTAGAATATAAAAGGGAGGATGTAATGTTTAATCTTTATTAAGCAATGGTGATTCCTCACTTGGAGTATTGTGAGCAGTTTGGGCCCTTTAGAAAGGATGTGCTGAAACTGGGGAGGGTTCAAAAGAAGTTCACGAAAATGATTCCACAATTAAATGGCTTGTCATATGAAGTGCGTTTGATCGCTCTGGGCCTGTATTCACTAGAGTTTAGAAGTATAAGGGGTGACCTCATTGAAACCTATCGAGTGGCTAAAGGCCTTGGTAGTGTGGATATGAAGAGGATGTTTCCTATGGCGGGAGAGTCTTAAGACAAGACAACACAGCCTCTGCATAGAGAGGCATCTGTTTAGAATGTAGATGAGGAAGAATTTCTTTTGCCAGAGAGTGGTGAATCTATAGAACTTGTTGCCACGGGTTGCTGTGGAGACCAATTCTGTATGTATATTTAAGTCAGAGGTCGATAGATTGGCCCAAATGGCCTAAATCTGCTCCTATGTCTGTGTTTTATGGTGACAAAAGTTGTAAGAGATTGTCAAAGAAGGGAGATCAGTTGGAAATTTGGTCAGAGAAATGGTAGATAGAGTTAAATCAAGTATAAGGTGTTGTATCTTGGCAGGTTAAATGAGAACATAGATCAATGCAACATAGGACCGACCCCTCCCCCCGCAATAGATGCCTACACTGAATATGATGCCAATTTAAACAAAACCTCCTGTGCCTGTACGTGAGCCATTTCCCTCCAATCCCTGCATAATCATGTGTCTATTCAATGCTTGGCCACCTGTTCAAGGCACCTACCACTTCCCGTAAAAAAAAGCGATCTTGCCCCACACAACTTCTTTAAACTTTCAACTCTCTCCTTAAAAGAATGAAATCTATTATTGTTAAAATGCAAATGAACTGCAGAGAATAATCCAAATGACTGAATGATGAAGGTAGAGCAGTAGATGTAGTGTATGTGGATTTCAGCAAGGTATTTGATAAGATACCCCATGCAAGGCTTATTGAGAAAGTATGGAGGCAGTGGATCCAAGGGGACATTGCTTTGTGGATCCAGAACTGTCTTGCCCATAGAAGGCAAAGAGTGGTTGTAGACGGGTCATATTCTGCATGGAGGTCGGTCAGCAATGGTGTGTCTCATGGATCTGTTCTGGGACCCCTACTCTTAGTGATTTTTATAAATGACCTGGATAAGGAAGTGGAGGGATGGGTTCGTAAATTTGCTGATGACACAAAGGTTGGAGATGTTGTGGATAGTGTGGAGGGCTGTCAGAGGTTACAGTGGGACATTGATAGGATCAGAAACTGGGCTGAGAAGTGGCAGATGGAGTTCAACCCAGATAAGTGTGAGGTGGTTCATTTTGGTAAGTCAAATATGATGGCACAATATAGTATTAATGGTAAGACTCTTAGCAGTGTGGAGGATCAGAGGGATCTTGGTGTCCGAGTCCATAGGACACTCAAAGCTGCTGCGCAGGTTGACTCTGTGGATAAGAAAGAATACGATGTATTGGCCTTCATCAATCGTGGGATTTAGTTTAAGAGCTGAGAGGTAATTTTGCAGCTCTATAGGACCCTGGTCAGATCCCACTTGGAGTACTGTGCTCAGCTCGGGTCACCTCACTACAGGAAGGATGTGGAAAGCATAGAAAGGGTGCAGGGGAGATTTACAAGGATTTTGCCTGGATTGGGGAGCATGCCTTACGTGAATAGGTTGAGTGAATTCAGCCTTTTCTCCTTGGAGTGAGGAGGATGAGAAGTGACCTGATAGAGGTGTGTAAGATGATAAGAAGCATTGATCGTGCGGATAGTCAGAGGGTTTTTTCCAGGGCTGAAATGGCTAGCACGAGAGGGCACAGTTTTAAGGTGCTTGGAAGCAGGTACGGAGGAGTTGTCAGGGTAAGTTTTTTACTCAGGGTGGTGAGTGCGTGGAATGGGCTGCCAGCGATGGTGGTGGAGGCGGATATGATAGGGTCTTTTAAGAGACTCCTGGTTAGGTATATGGAGCTTAGAAAAATAGAGGGCTATGGGTAAGCCTAGGTAATTTCTAAATTAAGTAGATGTTCGACTTAGCATTGTCGCCAAAGGACCTGTATTGTGCTGTAGATTTTCTGTGTTTCTATGTTTCAAATCAGACCTCACTATCATTTTACACACTTCAATATCTATATACTACTAAAACTCTCATGCTCTGTCTGTCTGTTTGTGACCTCCAATTAGCGCAAATGGTGCATTACAGCGGCACATTTTTTGGCTAAATCGAATTAAGATGCGCTAACTTACAGAATGCAGGCAAAGTTCAGGGTTATATATTCGTATAAAATTGCTCATTTGCCAAAATAAACAGGCTTCCTTTTAACCCGAGAGCCGATCTGCCATCATGGAAATCAGGACACAACAGCCCGACGCATGAGCACGGCCAGCCCCAGCAGCGACACCTACTGGAGCAAAAGGGCAGGGCAGCTCCATTTCGAGGGGTCGCATTCTGCTAATCACCATCAGCATGTGCAGGATTTGGACAGATCTAACTGCCACCCATCAATAAGAGATAATTAAATCTTATTGTAATGACGTACTTCGCGACACCCATAAAACCCCTTGCTGCAGTCAAAGGACAGCGGTGACTATATCATGTCCATTTAGGAGAGCGCCAACCACATCATCAAGAATAATCAGCATCCTTTGGTGTTAGTGCTTCGTATCTTCTATCCAGCATTAGGGTAAAAAAAAATGTCAGCCTAATTATGCCGCGTGGAAAAGGAAGGGGGACATTATGGACAAGAAGTGACGCCAAACATTGTCGGGAAGCAGCAAGGAGAGGGAGAGAACAAGAATCGGATGAGGCCAGGGCTGCACGACCCCAGGATCAAAGAGTCAGGACAAAAAAAGATGAGAGAAGAAGAGACAGAGGAGGAGAGGCATGCACATCTCCAGGATCAGAGACAAACAACAAACAGCAGAAAAGATGAAGAGGCGGGGGTGAAAGGACTGCACGTCTCCAGAATGACAACGAGATGCACAAGGGTGGCAGATAAACCAGAAATGATGCCATCAAAGGTGTCCTTCGTTAAATGAGGAACAGCTATATTTGCTTTGCTACGTGTCGTTCTTCTTTAATAAACTGAGGTTTTCTACTTCAGTTTCCATAGCAAAGCGATACCAATAGCATTCGGGAAAATTTAATGTTCATTCTAGTCACATCAGACTGCACTACCCTTCTCTCAAAGGGTGCCCCAATGGGTCACCCCGTTGTCTAGTAACATTCTAACTCCTGTCTCAGTACTTTGGTTTAGGAAGACCACCGTGCCAAAAGCTCACTCTATGACCCTATCTGCCTGTGATGCCACTTCCAAGGAATTATGGATTTGTATTCCCAGATCCCTCTGTTCTACCATACACCTCAATGCAGTACCGCTTCCTGTGTAGGACCTACACTGGTCTGTCTTCCCCAAAGTGCAACACCGTACTTATCTGAGTAAAATTCCATCTGCTACTTTTCAGCCCATTTTTCCAGCAGGCCCACATCCTGCTGCAAGCTTTGATAGTCTCACTCACTATCCACTATGCCCCTAATCTGGGTGTCATCCACAAATTTGCTTTAAGTTTCATTCAAAAGCTTGAATTTGTGCCAGTGAGGGAGGATGTGTGTTGCATAACTTGTGATATCCTTTAGTGCATATGTGATATGTCCACTGGAGAGGCTGGATGTAGTTTCACCAGGAAATGATCAGTAGGACAATCCAACCTGGTTAAAGTAGGCTTGACTGGGTTCAACAGACCTTCTGTAGTTATTGATAAAACTGTATTGTTGTAATTCCAATCATTTCTCTTTTCACATAGGATTGCATGGACCCCTGTTGTGTCGCCTCTGTGTGTAAACTTCGGCCCGGTGCCAAATGTGCATCAAGTGATATCTGCTGTCGAAACTGCAAAGTAAGTCTTTGATTCTTCCTTTGCCACCATAATTATATAGATGGAAGGATTCCTTTACTTGGTTAATCTGCTGTCTGAAGTTTCATGAGTTGACAATTCACTGCCATAGTAGTCAACTATCAGATCTCCTAGCTGTACTCTGTAGCTGACTGCTAAAACCAAGACCATTGAATGTCTGCCTATCCTCCCAGTGTTGCTTGGTACAGATAACAGAAATATTTGTACCTGTAGACTGAAAATAAGATTGTGTTCCTCTATTCTGATGTTCCAATTATACATTTCATTCTCCTCATTATGTCCTTATGTGCAAAAGCTTGCAGGTTCCCCAGAATAGTACATTCAGCATCTCTGATAAGGAATGTCACCACTCATCCTCCTTCCCTCCAGAGTGGACAAGCCCAACCTACCTAGAACAAAAGACCTCCCATCCAGCCAACACCTGGAAAATTTCCTACACCCCATTTCAGTGCAAACATGAACTGCACAGAATATTTAATTTGCAGCCTAAAAAGGTTTTTGTAAATTAGCAACGTAATGTCCTGATTCTAATATTCAGTGTTCTGACCTCTGAAACATACTGCTCTGTCAACATGTGTAGCCACTTTTGGAAAACTATAGACCTGCACTCTTAAGTTTTCTGTGTTCATTAACACTCCCTCGAGCCCTGCCACTTCGGCTGTACTGTTTGTCTTACTTGTACTTGGCTTCCCAAAATGCATCACCTTGCCCTTTATGGGATTAAATTCCATCTACCAATGATTTATGCAACTTTCCATCTGATCTGTATCCTGGTCCAGTCTTAGACAGCTTTCTTCACTTTCCAAAACACCACCAGTTTTCCAAGTCAACCATAAGCTTGCTAATCATAGCCTAAGGCCCAACCCAACCAAAGGCCTGATCCACAGGCCTGTGACACCAGAGCCCAATGCCAAAGACCCACTGAATCAGAGATCTGACCATACAGAACACCTGAGGCCCCACAAGACACTCCTCATTCACTTATATGACAACCAACTCTACACCAGGACTCCCAGACCCAATTAGAAGACCATATGACATAGAAGCAAAATTAGGCCATTCAGACCATTGACTCTGCTCCACCATTCCATCATGACTGATTTATTATTCTTCTCAAGCCTTCTTTCTGTAACTTTTGATGCTCTGACTAATCAAGAAACTGTCAACCTCCATTTTAAATATACTCAATGACTTGGCCTCCACAGTCACCCATGCCAATGAATTCTACAGATTCACTACCCTCTGGCTCAATAAATTTTTTTCTCATCTCTGTTCTAAATGGATGTCCCTCTAATCTGAATCTGGACCTCTGGTCCTAGACACCCACGATAGGAAAATCTCTCCCTATATCCACTCTATCTGGACCTTCCAATATTCAATGAGATCTCCCCCCATTCTTCTAAACTCCAGCAAGCACAGGCCAAAGCCATCAAGCTGCTCATGTGTTAACCCTCTCATTCCCTGAATCATTCTTGTGAATCTCTTCTGGATCCTCTCCAACGCCAGCACATCTTTTCTTAAATAATGAGCCCAAAGCTCCGTGTAACCTGGCCAATGCCCTTTAGTTGAGGGCAGTTCATTGGCTATATTTAAGAGGGAGTTAGATATGGCCCTTGTGGCTAAAGGGATCAGGGGGTATGGAGAGAAGGCAGGTACAGGGTTCTGAGTTGGATGATCAGCCATGATCATAATAAATGGCAGTACAGGCTCGAAGGGCCGAATGGCCTACTCCTGCACCTATTTTCTATGTTTCTAAAGCCTCAGCATTACATCCGTACTTTTGTATTCTAGTATTCTCAAAATGAATGCTACCGTCACATAGAAACATAGAAAAACTACAGTACAATACAGGCCCTTCAGCCCACAATGCTGTGCCAAATGTGTACTTCCTTTAGAAATTACCTAGGGTTACCCATAGCCCTCTATTTTTCTAAGCTCCATGTACCTATCCAGGTGTCTCTTAAAAGACCCTATCATATCCGCCTCCACAACCATTGCCGGCAGCCCATTCCACGCACTCACTACTCTCTGTGTCAAAAACTTAACCACTGATATCTTCTCTGTACCTACTTCCAAGCACTTTAAAACTGTACCCTCTTATGCTAGCCATTTCAGCCCTGGGAAAAAGCCTCTGACTATCCACATGATCAATGCCTCTTATCATCTTATACACTTCTATCAGGTCACCTCTCATCCTCCGTCGCTCCAAGGAGAAAAGGCTGAGTTCACTCAACCTATTCTCATAAGGCACACTCACCAATCCAGGCAACATCCTTGTAAATCTCCTCTGCACCCTTTCTGTGGTTTCCACATCCTTCCTGTAGCAAGGTGACCCGAACTGAGCACAGTACTCCAAGTGGGGTCTGATCAGGGTCCTATATAGCTGCAACATTACCTCTCCGCTCTTAAACTCAATCCCACGGTTGATGAAGGCCAATACACCATTGGCCTTCTTAACCATAGAGTCAACCTGCGCAGCAGCTTTGAGTGTCCTATGGACTCGAACCCCAAGATCTGTCTGATCCACCACACTGCCAAGAGTCTTACCATTAATACTATATTCTGCCATCATATTTGACCTACCAAAATGGACCACCTCACACTTATCTGGGTTGAACTCCATCTGCCACTTCTCAGCCCAGTTTTGCATCCTATCAATGTCCCGCTATAACCTCTGACAGCCCTCCACACTACCCACAACACCCCCAACCTTTGTGTCATCAGCAAATTTACTAACCCATCCCTCCACTTCCTCATCCAGGTCATTTATAAAAATTCACGTTTGTCTTCCTTACCACCGACTCTCCCTGCAAGTTAACTTTTAGAGGATCCTGCATGAGAACTCCTGAGTCTCTTGTCACCTCTGATTTATGTACATAGACTTGGCCACAAAGCAATCAGTTCTGCCATTGACTCCTGCAGCACCCCACCTAGCCACCGGCAGCCAACCAGAAAAAGCCTTCTTTATTCCCTCTCTTTGCCTCCTGCCAGAAAGCCAATCTTCTATGCATACTAGTACTGTTCCTGTAATACCATGGGCTGTTATCTTGTTTAGTAGCCTCATGTGCAGCACCTTGTCACAAACCTTCTGAAAATCCAAATGAACAACATCCACTGACTCTCCTTTATCTATCCTGCCTGTTAGTTCCTCAAAGAATTCCAACTGATTTGTCAGGCATGATCTCCTCTTTAGAAAACCATGCTGATTTTGGCCTAGTTTATCATGTGCCTCCAAGTACTCTGAAACCTCATCCATGATAATAGTCTCCAACAACTTACTAACCACTGAAGTCAGGTTAACTGGCCTATAATTTCCTTCCTTCTACCTCCCTCCATTCTTAAAGAGTGGAGTGACATTTGCAATTTTCCACTCCTCCAGAACAATGCCAGGATCTAATGATTATTAAAAGATCATTACTAATGCCTCCACAATCTCTTCAGCTACCTTTCAAATCTTGGTGACTTATCTACCCTCAGACTTTTCAGCTTAACAAGCACCTTCTCCTTAGTATTACAAACTATACTCACTTATGCCCCCTCACACTCTCACATTTCTGGCATCCTTCTAGTATCTTCCACTTATTAAGTTCATCCGGTATTCCTTTGCTCCACCATTACTACGTTTCCAGTGGTCTGATATGCAGTCTCTCGTCTCTCTTTTACTCTTTATATATCTGAAAAAACTTTTTCTATCATCTTTTATATTATTAGCTAGCTTATCTTCATATTTCAGCTTTTCTCTTTAGGGCTTTTTTCGTTGCTTTCTGTTGGTTTTTGAAGCTTCCTAATCATCTACTTTTCCATTCATTTTTGCCATATTATATGACTTCTCTTTAGCTTTTATGCTGTCTTTGACTTCCCTTGTCAATCACGGTTGCTTCACCCTCCCTTTAGAATAATTCTTTCGTCTATTCTGAGCCTTCTGAATTTCACCTAGAAACATCAGCTATTATGTTCTGTCATTTTCCCTGCTAGTGTTCCCTTCCTATTATTTTTGACCAGCGCCTCTCTAATGCCTCTGTAATTCCCTTTACTTCACTATAGCACTGATACATCTGATTTTAGCTTCCACTTTCAAACTACAGGGTGAATTCTGGCATATTATGATCATTTTCTCCTTAGGGTTCTTTTACCTTTAACTCCCTAATCAAAATCAGGGTCATTACATAACACTCAATCCAGATTAGTCATTCCCCTTGTGGGCTCAACCACGAGCTGCACTAAAAAGTCACCTCATAGGCATTCTAGAAATTCCCCCACTTGGAACCCGGTGCCAACCTGATTTTCCCAATCTACCTGTATATTGAAATCTCCCATGACTATTGTAACGTAGTCCTTTTGGCATGCATTTGTGTCTCCCATCATAATTTGTAGACCAAATCTTTACTACCGTTTGGGGGGTCTGTACATGACTCCCATCCGGGTCTTTTTCTCTGGGTCTGTACACAGTGATTGAACATCTTCCAACCCTGTGTCACCTCCTTCTAATGATTTGATTTCATTTTTTACCAATGGAGCCACCCCACCCACTCAGCTTACCTGCTTGTCCTTTCGATACAATCCTAGATCCAAACAGATCTTCTTTCAGTGATGACTCAGAAATGTCCACATCATACGTGCTAATCTCTAACTGCACTACAAGATCATCTATCTTATCCTGTATACTGCGTGCATCCAAATATAACATCTTCATTCCTGTATTCATCACCCTTTTTGATTTTGGTCCTCTATTACATTTTAATTCATCCACTGACTGCAGTTTTGTCCTGTCATTGCCTGCCCTTCCTGATAGTCTCACTACACACTGCATCTAGTTGTAAATTAACTGCTCCACCCTCAGTCCCATCACTCCAGTTCCCATTACCCTGCCAAATTAGTTTAAACCTTCCCCAGCAGCTCTAGCGTACCTGCGTACAAGGATATTGGTCCCCCTCGGGTTCAGGTGTAACCCATCCTTTTCTGTACTCGTCATGCCTTCCCCAGAAGAGATCGCAGTGATCCAGAAGTCTGAAGTCTTGCCCCCTGAACCAATTCTCAGCCATGCATTCATCTGCCAAATCATCCTATTTAGCAAAGGCACCATAAAGCCAAACCCATTATAAGAATATCCCCGGGGGGGTTCTCGGGGGAGAACTTGAAGTGCGCACACTCAACGCAATGACAGAATGACAAGGCAATGTTTGTGTATGTAAATGTGTACGTGTACGGAGTGCAGAGACCGAGCGCTTTCTGTCACATTGCTAAGCCATGAGCTGCCACAGGCTCAATGGATGAAGTGGTGATCCCTAATGTTATGACAAATCTATCATATTACCTTCTATCTGAATAAAATTGTTTGGATGAATATAATCACTTACTCATTGATACACAGTATTAACAATAAATGTGATTTCAAATATGCAGTTATTAAAAAGAAGTAGATATATTAATTGAGAAAAGTTTTCAGCAGTTATAATTGGATTTGAGTCAGAAGGTTGGATACTGTAATTGTAACTATTAGTTATTTTTAATTTTTAATTATCTTTAATTTTGAACTGTTCCAATAAAAATTGCTGTTACTAATTTGTGATTAAGATTAATGTGCTTTTATAAATTACAGTTTGTAAAACCAAATAGAATTTGCAGGAAATCCATTGGAGAATGTGATTTTCCAGAGTACTGCACAGGCTCGTCCTCAAAGTGTCCTGTGAACATGTATAAGAAGAATTTTTACCCCTGTGCAAATGGAACTTCCTATTGTTATAATGGTGCATGCCAGACTCTGCAAAGTCAATGTCAGAATATATGGGGACCAAGTAAGTACACGACAGATAGGAAGTGATCGGTTACACACAGGTTTTGTAGTGTTTGCTCACTTATTTTATTTTATTGCATCTATTAGCTTTGTTATATGTTTTAACATTAGTCAAAAAGAGTGAAATATTTAAAAATAGGGATCATTTTCATAACGAGGAAGACTATTCAGATAAAAGGTTCTGGATATGGAATGTTACCTTTCACTTTTCACTGACCTGATGTGTGTTTCCAGCATTTTTTGTTTTCACTTTAGATTTTCATGCCTGCACTTCCCTTCATTTTCATTTAGGTTAAGTAAATGATATCTAATTTTGAAATTAGGTGAGAGGCACAATGCTGAAGTGAGTCAAGAAAGAAATTCCAGTGCATAATGAGACAATAAAGAGAAAAGAGAAGTGAGATATGTTGAAGAAATTGGAATAATGGGCAATAAAGTGATTTTTTACATGGCTAAAGAAAGTTACTGGAGTAATTGAGGGAGATAGAGGGTTTGAAAACAAAGATGGGTAATGTCAAAGATTAATACAGGCAGTGCCAGTCCGGGTACCACGGTGTCTGCAAGCAGAGAAATATGAGAGACAAAGAGTTAGGAGCATGGAAACAGGCCCTTCAGTACTACTCATCAATACCAACCAAGGTGTCCATCCGAGCTATTCCTGTTTGCCTAGATCCTTCTAAACCTGTCTAAATGCTTCCTCTAACAGATTGTTCTATATTCCTACCATCCTCTGTCTGGAAGAGGTGCCTCTCAGGTTCCTTTTAAATCTTTCCCTCTCACCTTAAAACCTCTCATCTACTCTTTTCAAAGTTTCCATATCATTCCTGTAATGGAGTGACCCCAGTTGCATACATTACTCTAAGTATGGTTACTCCAAAGTGTTACATAACTGCAGCGTGATTTTCTTATACTCACTGCCCCAACCAATGAAAGCAAGCGTGCCATACACCGCCTTTATCACCCTGCCTACTTGTGTCACTATTTTCAGGGAGCTTTGAACAAGACCCCTCTGTACATCAAAATCTACCTGAATGTCGCACATTGCCTCAGTACATTAATTCTGTACACTGATCAGTTCTGGGACATCTGCCGTTGGCAATAAATATAAATAATTTGGACAAAGTATGTAGATGGGCTGGTTAGTCAGTTTTCAGATGTCACAGACATTAATAGAGTTTTTGATGTTGAGGAAAGTTGTCAAAGGATTTAGCAGAATATATACCAGATGGAAATCTGGGTAAGGAAATGGCAGATGGCGTATAATCCAGTCCAGAGCGATATATTTGAGAGGTCAAGTGGAAGAGATAAGTATACAATGAATGGCAGGACCTTAGGTGCATTGATGTACAAATGGATCTTGGGGCAGAAAGCTGCAAACTCAGCCAGTTCTATCGTGGGCACTAGCCTCCCCAGCATCAAGGACATCTTCAAAAGGCGATCCCTCAGAAAGGCAGCATGTATCATTAAAGACCCCCATCACCCAGGACATAACCTCTCCTCATTCCTACCATCAGGGAGCCTGAACTTAGGAGAATAGTTGAACACATTCAACATGTTAGGAACAGCTTCTTCCCTTCCACCATCAGATTTCTGAATGGACAATAAACCTATGTAAACTACCATACTTTTTTCTTTTTTTGCTTTCTTTTTGTACTACTTATTTAATGTAATTATATCTATATATAATTCCTATTCTAATGTATAGTTTTTTAAATTATGTAATGAATTTACTGTTGCCACAAAACAAAATATTTTATGACATATGCCAATGATATTAAACCTGATCCTAATTCTGTTTCTGATTCAAGACCATAGCTCTTTGAAAGCAATAGTATAGAATCCCTCACAGTTGCCACACAAGTTATGTTAAAAATTGTATAAGATGTTGGTGAGGCCTAATTTGGAGTATTGTGTGCAGCTTTGTTCACCTACCTACAGGAAAGATGTAAACAAGGTTGAAAGAGTACAGAGAAAATTGACAAGAATGTCACTGGGTCTGGAGGACCTGAATAATAAGGAAACATTGAAGAGGTTAGGACTGTATTCTTTAAAATGTGGAAAATTGAGAGGAGATTTGATAGAGTTATATAAAATTATGAAAGATATAGAAAGGGTAAATACAAGCAGGCTTTTTCCAGTGACATTGGATGGGATTACAACCAGAAGTCATGGCTTAAGGGTGAAAGGTGAAAAGTTTAAGGGAAACATGAAGGAAAACCTCTTCACATGAGAGTGTTGAATGAGCCACCACTACAAGTGGTCCATGCAAGCTCATTTTCAACGTTTAAGAGAAGTTTCAATAGGTACATGGATAGTAGGGATATGGAGGGCAATGGTCCTGGTGCAGGTTGATGGGATTATGCAGTTTAAATGGTTTTGGTTACCTCACTATAGGAAGGACGTGGAAGCTTTAGAGAAGGTGCACAGATTTACCAAGATGCTACCTGGACTACAGGGCATGTCTTATGAAGATAGGTTGAGCGAACTAGGTTTTTCTCTTTGGAGCAATGGAAGGTGAGAGATGACTTGATAGAGGTCTTCTCTGATGATTGCAACATTTTGTGGTGGAAGGCTTGTATGTTCCTAAGATCCCAAGAATGGAGTTTAGCCATCTGGCACTTAGTTCCTGATAAGATCACCCGTGGCAGTAAGGTCAAAGTGGACGTACCAGACAAAGCATAGTCCAACCAAGATCTCAACGGTAGAGCTTGCGGAAGATGATGACACATCACAATGGCAGAGAAGGTGGAATAAGGGTGGAGCAATGAAGGGCCCCCAGTCATCTTGCGTTTCATACAACTGGACCCTGGGCCCGATCTGTTAATGACCATGTGGTGGCTGCCCATGTATCAGCCTCTGTACATGAAGCAAAAGTTATGCACAGGCATTCACCATTCATGTGGCTCTCAGATCGGCCACTAACGCCACCTGGAGACCCACCATAGACGACCCCTTTGGAGAACATCATACTGAACTTGAGTGATTGCACTACTAGAAGTGTATGAGATAAGAGGCCTTTTCCCAGGATGGAAATGGCTTATACGAGGGGCATAATTTTAAGGTGATTGGAGGAAAGTATCAGGGGAATGTAAAGGGTAAGTTCTTTACACAGAGAGTGGAACACACTGCCAAGAGTGGTGGTAGAGGCAGATACATTAAGGGCATTTAAGAAACTCTTAAATAGGCACATGGATTATAGAAGACCGGAGGATTATGGAAGAGAGAAGGGTTAGATTCATCTTAGAGTAGGTTAAAAGTATGGCACAACTTGCTGACTCGAATATCCTGTACTATGGTGTAATGTTCTATGTTTTGTAAGTAGATAGGGTGGTAATGAAAGTTTATGGTATACTTGACTTCATTGGTTAGGACGCTGAGTATAAAAGTCAGGGAGTCATGTTATAGCTATATGCAACTTTGGTTAGGTGACATTTGGAGAATTGCTTCTGGTTCTGTTGCTTCATTACAGGTAGGATGTGGAGACTTAGGAGAGGGTGCCAAAGATTATGAAGATGTTACCTGAATTAGAGGGTATGAGCTATTAGGAGAGTTTTGACAAACTTGGATTATTTCCTCTGAAGCTCTGGAGAGACAGCCTGATAGAATTTAATAAAATTGTGAGTGTCATAAATAGGGTAGATTGAGTCTTTTCTCCGGGGTGGAAATGTCAAATGCTAAAAGCTATAGCATTAAGATGAGAGAGGGAAGTTTAAAGAAGATCATTCTGGCAAGCTTTTTTGCGAGGGGTGTAGATAACTAGAATGGTGAAAGTTGATTTGCTGGCAACATGTAAGAGGTATTTAGACAGACATATAGCCAGGCAGCGAATAGAGGCACATAGACGCGTGCAGATGAAATTTGTATTTCAGTTAGCACACCTATATTATATGTAACATGTATATAGGCTAATTCAGTCTCTCTCATGGACCTTCACAGCACTCTTCTCCCCCAGTGCATCCCTTTTTGGTAAGGAGGCAAGAATCAGTGTACAATGTATGGAGATATCTTCACTCTTTTCCTCAGTTCTGTAGTATTAAAGGCCAACATACCAGTTGCCTTCCCAAATGCCTTCTGCACCTTCATATTCTCTATGATTTGAGCACAAGCATAACTAGGTATTTTTCAACATAAAGACAGAGGTTTAAAGGAGAAGGGAAAGATTTAAAAGAGACCTGATAGTCCCATTAAGATGAGCTATCCATGTATTTGTGGTCTTTCTGTAGAATAAAAGTATCCAGAGCCCTGTCAGTTATTGTATTGGAGAGAATTAGAATTGTGATTATCTTGCTTACCAGGAAAGGAAACTTTTGGGTTTTTCTTTTCAAATGTTTATATTTTAAGCATAAAATATTAATGTAAGTTGGGTTATGTTTAACACATTTTATTTTTCCTTCTTTCCAGCTTCTGTTCCCAGTCCCATTTTGTGTTATTGGTACATGAACATCATAGGAAATCAGTTTGGAAACTGCGGCCGGAAAGACGATGGTTCCTTTCTGAGTTGCCCGATAAAGTAAGTAAAAATATCCAGTGAGTGCTGTCTTCCACCCATGCAGTCTAAGGAGATTGTGGTGCTAATCCTCACTGGAAACAAAAGTAAGATGCTTCATACAGAGCTGTGTCATTGGATGCAGGCTGACCTATTTCTTGAGAATGATCAAAATATATAGGTCAGCATATCATTGTGCACAGAAGGTCTAAACGACCATAGAGTGCTGTAGTATTCAGTGAGCAATCTGTTCACCTCAAGTATTTAAACCAACATCTCATGCAGTCGGTTCTTCGGGATTGATGATGTCTGAACTGCATATGTTCCACAGTTTGGCTGGTCAAATTCCTATCAAATGGGACCAACTGTATTTTGGATCAAGGAGTAGCAACCTTGTTCTTGACCCTAACACCAGAGGGAGTGACTATCTCATGCTCATTTTTATTCTTTATTAGTTCAGATAAAGCTCCCAAAGATGAGAGAAGTAGGTACTAAATTAGATTAGATTATGAGGACACTCAGTCCTTGTTTATTGTCATTTAGAAATGCATGCATTAAAAATGATACAACGTTCCTCCAGAATGATATCACAGAAAAACAGGACAAACCAAAGACTAACACTGACAAGACCACATAATTATAACATATAGTGACAGCAGTGCAAAGCAATACCATAATTTGATAAAGAGCAGACCATGGCCACGGTAAAAAAAAGTCTCAAAGTTCCGATCAACTCCCGATAGTCCCGCTAGCAGGCGGCAAAAGGGAGAAACTCTCCCTGCCATAAACCTCCAGGCGCCGACAACTGCCGATGCATTGTAAGCACCCAACCACAACCGACTCTGAGTCCGTCCAAATACTTCAAACCTCCGACCAGCCCTCCGACACTGAGCACCGAGCACCATCTCTGCCGAGCGCTTCGACCCTGCCTCGGCCGCCAAGCAACAAGCAAAGCTGAGGACTCGGGGCCTTCTGCTCCAGAGATTCTGGATCACACAGTAGCAGCGGCAGCGAAGAAGGCAGTTTAGAAGTTTCTCCAGATGTTCCTCCGTGCTCTCACGTCTGTCTCCATCAAATTAGGATTGTGCACGGCACCCTACTTGACAGATAACAGATATCATTCACCGGAGTGGCCGCTGCACGCTGCGTTGCGCCGCCATCTTCTCCTCCTCCTCTTTATCTGTATTATCTGAAATATTAAGAGAAAAAATTAGCGTGAGATAGTCAGTCACTGCCTCTGATTATAGCTTATCTATTCAGATCTAATCTAATCTAATCTAATTGGTGGGCTACATTACAAACCACACAATAGTCCATGGGATTTAGAAGAACAATTTTATAAAAATCACAGACTGTTGCAAGAAACATAAGGTTGTGATAGTAGGTGATTTTAACTATCCACATATTGACTGGGACTCCCACACTGTAAAATGAGATAGAGATGAGATAGAGTTTGTCAGGTGTATTCAGGAAAGGTTCCTTAATCAGTATATAATCAGTACAGTCCCAATGAAAGAGTGTGTGTTACCTGACCTACTATAAGAGAATGTGACAGAATAGGTGACTGGAGAATACTTTGCATCTAGTGATAATAATGCCATTAGTTTCAAAGTAACTATGGAAAAAGACAGGTCTGGTCCACGGGTTGAGATTCTAAATTGGAGAAAGGCCAATTTTGTTGGTCTCAGAAAGGATCTGGCATGTGTGTATTGGGACGGGCTGTTTTCTGACAAAGGTGTACTTGGTGTACTTTAACTTCAAAAGTTAAGTTCTGAGAGTACGAAACATACAGCCTGTCAGAATAAAAGGTAAAGGTAACAGGTTTAGGGAACCTTGGTTTTCAAGACACATTGTGACCCTGGTTAAAAAAAAAGGAGCTGCATAGTATGTACAGGTACGAATGAGGTAGGTATGGAGTACAAGAATTGCAAGAGAACACTTCAGAAAGAAATCAGGGGGGCTAAAAAAAGGTATGAAGTTGCTCCAGCAGACAAGTTGAAGGAGAATCCTAACAGATTCTAAGAGATGTTAAGAGCAAAAGAATTGCAAGGGATAAAATTGGTCCTCTGGAAGATCAGAATGGTAATCCATATGAGGAGCCAAAAGAGATGGGGGAGATCTTAAATTAATTTTTTTGCATCTGTATTTACTCAGGAGTCAGACACAGAGTCTATAGAAGTGAGGCAAAGCAGCATCAACTTCATGGACCCAAAACAGAATACAGAAATGGAGGTGCTTATTGTCTTGAGGCAAATCAGTGTGGGTAAATCCCCAGATCCTGACAAGGTGTTACTTCAGACCCTGTGGGAGGCAAGGGCAGAAAATGCAAAGGCCCTCGCAGAGATATTTAATCATACTTAGCGACAGGTGAGGTGCCGAAGGATTGGAGGATAGTTAATGTTGTTCTGCTGTTTAAGAAAGGCCCTAAAAATAAACCAGGTAATTGTAGGCTGCTGAGCCTGGCATCAGTAGTGGGAAAGGAATTGGAAGGTATTCTAAGGGACCGGATATATGAGTATTTGGATAGAACATGGACTGATGTGGGATAGTCAGCATGATTTTGTGCATGGTAGGTCATCCGCAACCAATCTTAGAGTTTTTCAAGTAACTTACCAGAAATGTTGATGAAGACAAGGCAGTGGATGTTGTCTACATGGACTTTAGCATTTGACAAGGTCCTGCATGTGAGATCAGACAGGAAGGTTCAGTCACTCAGCATTCAAGATCAAGTAGTAAATTAGATTGGACATTCGTTTCATGGGAGAAGCCAGTGATTGATAGTATATGGTTGCCTCGCTCAATGGTAGCCTGTGTCTAGTGGAATGCCACAGGGATCAGTGCTGAGTCCATTGTTGTTTGTCATCCATATCAGTGATCTGAATGATAATGCTGTTAACTGGATCAGCAAATTTGTGGATGACAACAAGACTGGGAGTGTACTGGACAGTGAAAAAGACAATCAGAGCTCACAGTGGGATCTGGACCAGCTGGAAAAATTAGCTAAAATATAGCAGATGGAATTTAATGCAGACAAGTACACGGTGTTGCTCTTTGGTTGGACCAACCAGGGTAGACCTTACACAGTGAACAGCAGGATACTGAGGAGTGCTGTAGAGCAAAGCAATCTGGGAATAGAGGTCCATAATTTATTGAAGGTGGTGTCATAGGTAGATAGGTACATAAAGAAAGCTTTTGGCATATTGTCCTTCATAAATCAAAGTATTGAGTACAGGAGATGGAATGTTATGTTGAAGTTGTGCAAGACGTTGGTGAGCCCTAATTTGGAGTCCTGTCATCACCTACAGGAAACATGTAAATAAGGGTGAAAAAGTATAGATACAATTTACAAGGATGTTGCTGCGACTGGATGACCATGAATTATAAACAAAGATTGAATAGGTTAGGACTGTATTCCTTGCAACATAGAAGATTAGGAGAGCTAAAAGGGGCCATGAGAAGGCCTTGGTGAGCAGGATTAAGGAAAACCCCAAGGCATTCTACAAGTATGTGAAGAGCAAGAGGATGAACAATCAGGTGTGATAGTGGAAACATCAGGTGGAGGTAGCGGAGGTACTTAATATTTTGCTTCAATATTCACCAGTGAAAAGGACCTTGGCAATTGTGGGGATGACTAACAGCAGACTGAAATGCTTCAGTGCATAAACATTAAGAAAGAGGATGTGCCGGAGCTTTTGAAAGGTATTAAGTTAGATAAATTCCTGGGACCGGACGAGATATACCCAGGCTACTGTGGGAAGCAAGGTAGGAGATTGCTGAGCCTCTGGTGATGACCTTTGCATCATCAATAGGGACAGGAGAAGTACCAGAGGATTGGAAAGTTACAAATGTTGTTCCCTTGTTCAAGAAAGGGAGTAGAGATAACCCAGAAAATTGTAGGCCAGTGAGTCTGACTTCAGTGGTGGGCAAGTTGTTGGAGAAGATCCTGAGAGACAGGATCTATGAGCATTTGGAGAGACATAATCTGATTAGGGATAGTCAGCATGGCTTTGTCAAGGGCAGGTCATGCCTTATGAACCTAACTGGATTCTTTGAGGATGTAACAAAACACGTTGATGAAGTTAGAGCAGCAGATGTAGTGTATATGGATTTCAGTAAGGCATTTGATAAGGTTCCCCATGCAAGGCTCATTCAGAAAGTAAGGAGGCATAGGATCCAAGGGGATATTGCTTTGTAGATCCAGAATTGGCTTCCCCACAGAAAGCAAAGGGTGGTTGTAGATGGTTCCTATTCTGTATGAAGGTCAGTGACCAGTGGTGTTCTGCAGGGATCTGTTCTGGGAACCCTCCACTTTGTGATTTTTATAAGTAACCTAGTTGAGGAAGTAGAAGGGTGGGTTAGTAAGTTTGCTGATGATACAAAAGTTGGGGGTGTTGTGGATAGTCTGGAGGGTTGTCAGAGGTTACATTGGGACATCGATAGGATGCAGAACTGGGCTGAGAAGTAGCAGATGGAGTTCAACCCAGTTAAGTGTGAAGTGGTTCATTTCTGTAGGTCAAATTTGAAGACGGAAGGTAGTATTAATGGTAAGACTCGACAGTATGGATCTTGGGGGTCCATAGCCATCAGACACTCAGAGCTGCTGCACGGGTTGACAGTTGTTAAGAAGGCGGATGCCTTCATCAACCACGGGATTGAGTTCAAGAGCCGAGAGGTAATGTTACAGCTATATAAGACCATAGTTAGAACCCACTGTGTTCAGTTCTGCTCACCTCATTACAGGAAGGAAGTAGATACTATAGAGAGAGTGCAGAGGAGATTTACAAGGATGGTGCCTGGATTGGAGAGCATGCCTTATGAGAATAGGTTGAGTGAACTTGGCCTTTTCTCCTTGGAGCAATGGTGGGTGAAAGGTGACCTGTTGGATAAGATGATGAGAGGCATTAATTGTGTGGATAGCCAGAAGCTTTTATCTAGGGCTGAAATGGCTAACATGAAGGGGAACAGTTTTAAGGTGCTTGGAAGTAGGTTCAATGGGGATGTCAGAGGTAAGTCTTTCACACAGAGAATGGTGGATGTGTGGAATGCGCTGCCAGCAAAGGTGATAGAGACGGATCAATAGGGTCTTTTAAGAGACTCTTAGATAAGTACACGGAGCTTAGAAAAATAGAGGGCTATGCGGTAGGGAAATTCTAGGCAGCTTCTAGAGTAGGTTACGTGGTCGGCGCCACATTGTGAGCTGAAGGACCTGTAATGTGCTATAGATTCTCTATATATCTATTCAGGGGAAATTTGATAAAGGTATACAAAATTATGAGGGGTATAGATAGGGTAAATACAGGCAGGCCTTTTTATCTGTGGTTGGATGGGACTGCAACCAGACGTCATGGCTTAAGGGTGAACGGCAGAAGTTTTAAGGGGAACATATTCACTCAGGGTTGTGAGAGTGTGGACTGAGCTGCCAGCCCAATTGGTGCATGTGAACTCGATATAAACACACACAAATCAATGAAACAAAATTCCTCCAGACCGTGGTGCACCCAAAAACCATACATCACACACAACACATAAGATAAAATATTACCCTAATGAATCCCACTTACTGTTTGAGCACAGTCCAACTCCAAAAATCATGCCCAATCAGTAAGCAGGAGCACGAGAAGAAGTGGTGATTTCATTTGTCCGCAGCTGAAGATTAAAAAAGGCAGCACTTTGCAGCAGTTTTCAGAGTTGAACTGTATCCAATCAGTGAACAGGAGCATGAGAAGAGGCAGTGATGTCACTTAGGTTTGCAGCCTAAGATTAAAAAAGGCAGTTTCAGCACCCAGTTAGTGAGTGGCATTCATTAGGAAGGGCGAATAAAAATAAGCAGGGGCAAGCAGAACAGCCATTGAGAGAATGGGTCAGTGTTGGATTGGCTTTGGCTCATCAGGCTTGGGTGAGGTAAGTATCTGGCAAGTTTGTTTTTTCTTCTTTATTCCTCATCTGTTAGGACACAGTTTGTGCAATGAGAATAGCTCCAGGGACTGTTTTTTTTTTTCTGTGTGTGAGATGTGAGAATTCTGGGAAACCTCCAACCTCCTGGGTAACCACATCTGCACCGGCCTCAGAGTACGTGTTAAGGAACTGGAGCTGCATCTCGGTCTTCAGCTATACGGGAGACTGAGGAAGTGATAGGTAGGAGCTACAGGCAGGTTGCACGAGACAGGTAGCTGGGTGACTGTCAGGAGAAGGGAGGGATGTGGGCATCCAGTGCTGAGTATTACTGTGGCCATTCCCCTCAATAATAAGTATACTACTTTGAATACTGTTAAGGGGGATAACCTACCATGGGGGGCTGCAGCGACCAGGTCTCTAACACTGAATGTCATGCTGCAGCTCAGAAGAGAAGAGAGGTGTAGAGAACTGCAGTAGGAACTTCCATAAATAGAGAAATATTGATTGATTGGAAAGTTGAGCCTACTAGGCCTGAACACCTCCCTCTGCAACTGGATCCTAGACTTCCTGACTAGGAGACGTCAGTCAGTCCGGATCGGAAGCAGCATCTCCAATACCATCACACTGAGCACGGGGGCCCCCCAGGGCTGTGTGCTCAGTCCACTGCTGTTCAATCTGCTGACCCACAACTGTGCTGCAACACAGCTCGAACCACGTCATCAAGTTCGCCGATGACACGACCATGGTGGGTCTTATCAGTAAGAACAATGAGTCAGCATACAGCGAGGCAGTGCTGCGTAGTAGTGTAGTTTAGTTTTTGTGTTGTTTTACGTAGTTCAGTGTAGTTTTTGTATTGTTTCATGTAGCATCATGGTCCTGAAAAACATTGTCTTGTTTTTACTGTGTACTGTACCAGCAGTTATGGTCGAAATTACAATAAAAAGTGACTTGACTTGAATAGAGACGAGATTCTGTGGACATGGTAGAGATACCCACAGGATATGTTGCCTCCCAGGTGCCAGGGTCAGTAGTGTCTCATGTTGGGTCCATAGCATTCTGAAGGGGGAGGATGAACAGCCAGAAGTCTTGGCACGAGTGAATTACTGTAGGTAGGAAAGGTGAGGAGATCCTGAAGAGAGATTTTAAGGAGCTAGGTAGAAAGCAGAAAAAAAGAGCCTCCATGGTGGTACTGTCTGGATCACTGCCTATGCCACATTCCTGTGGAGGTAAGAATAGGATGATTTGACAGATAAATGTTTGGCTGAAGAAGTGGTGCAGGGGGGCAGTGGTTCAGATTTCTGGATCATTGGGATTTGTTTTGGGGAAGGTATGACCTCTACAAAAGAGACGGGTTACACCGAAACCCAAAGGGGACCAATATTATTGCTCGAGCTGTTCAGGAGGGTTTAAACTTATTTGGCAGGGGGGTGGGAACTAGAATGATGGTGATGAAGATGGGGTAATTGGTTTACAGACAGAGGCAGTGTGTAGTGAGTCTGCTAGCAAGGAGAGGCTGATGATCGGGAAAACTTACAAGTCAGCAGGATGAGCTGCAATGTAAAAGAGGGACTTATTCGAAAATGGTGATGAATACACCCTGAAGGTGTTGTGTTTGAATGCGCACAGTACACAGAATAAGGTAGATGAACTTGTAGCATAGTTACAGATTGGCATGTATGGCATTGTGGGTATCACTGAATCATGGCTTAAAGATTATAGCTGGCAGCTTAACATCCAAGGATACATATTGTCTTGAAAGGTCAGGCAGGAAAGCAGAGGAGATGGGGTTGTTTTGTTGGTAAAAAATGAAATCAAATCAATAGAAGTAGATGTCATAGGATCAGAAGGTGTAGAATCATTGTGGGTACAGTTAAGAAACTGTAAGGGTGAAAAGACCCTGATGGGAATTATATATACAGATCACTGAGTAGTAGCAAATATGTGATCTACAAACAGAAGATGGAAAATGCATCTCAGAAAGACAATGTTATGATAACTGTGGAGGATATCAATATGCAGGTAGATTGGAAAAAATCAGGTTGGGTCTGGACCCCAAGAGGGTGGATTTTGTAGAATGAACACAATCGTGCGGATAGTCAAAGGCTTTTTCCCAGGGCTGATATGGCTATCACGAGAGGGCATAGTTTTAAGGTTGTTGGAGGTAGGTACAGAGGAGATGTCAGAGTTAAGTTTTTTAAGCAGAGTGGTGAGTGCATGGAATGGGCTGCCAGTGATAGTGGTGGAGGCGGATACAATAGGGTCTTTTAAGAGTCTCCTGGATACGTACATGGAGCTTAGAAAAGTAGAGGGCTATGGGAACCCTAGTAGTTTCTAAAGTAAGTACATGTTTGGCACAGCATTGTGGGCTGAAGGGCCTGTATTGTGCTGTAGTTTTTCTATGCTTCTATACCTTTTTGGAGCAAATCATGATTAAGCCCACTTGGGGATAAGCTATTCTGGACTGAGTGTTGTAAAGTAAGCCAAAATTGATTAGAGAGCTTAAGCTAAAAGAACCCTTAGAGACCAGTGATCATAATATGATAGAATTCACACTGCAGTTTGAGAAGGGGAAGCTAAGTTCAGAAGTATCAGTATTACAGAGGAGTAAAGGGAATTACAGAGGCATGAGAGAGAAGCTGATCAAGATTGATTGGAAAGGAACACTAGCAGGGATGACAACTGTGCAGCATTAGCTGAAGTTTCTGGGAACAATTCAGAAGGCACAGTATAGATAGATTCCAAAGAAGAAGAAGAACTATTCTAATGGCAAGATTACGTCACTGCGGAGACAAAAGAAGTCAAAGCCAACATAAAAACCAAAGAGAAGCCAAATAGAGCAAAAATTAATAGGAAGTTAGACGATTGGGAGGTGTTTAAAAACCAACAGAAGGCAAGTAAAAAAAAAGTCACAAAGGAAAAGACAGAATACGAAGGTAAGCTACCAAAGGTTTCTTCAGATATATGAAGCATAAAAAAGCAGCAAGAGTAGATATTGGACTGCTGGAAAATAATGATCATTAGTAAAGGGGGGAGGAAATAGCAGAAGACTGAATAAGTATTTTGCAAGCAAGACAAAATCTGCAGATGCTGGAAATCTGAGCAACACACACAAAATGCTGGAGGAACTCAGCAGGGCAGGCAGCATCTATGGAAAAAAGTACTGTCGACGTTTCAGGCTGAAGGGGGTTGAGAGAGAATGCCAGGCGGTAGGTGAAACTTGGAGGGGGAGGAATGAAACAAAGAGCTAGGAAGCTGATTGGTGAAAGGGACCAGAGACCATGGAAGAAAGAGGAAAAGTTGGGGAGGAGCATCAGAGGGAGGCAATGGGCAGGCAAGGAGATAACATAAGAGAGGGAAAGGGAATGGAAGCATTACTGGAAGTTTGAGAAATCGATGTTCATGCCATCAGGTTGGAGGCTACCCAAATAGATTATAAGGTGTTGTTCTAACCTGAATGGAGCCTCATCACAACAGTGGAGGAGGCCATGGATAGCCATACCGGAATGGGAAGCAGAAGTGGAATTAAAATGGGTGGCCACTGGGAGATTCCGCTTGTTCTAGTGGGCAGAGCGTAGAAGCTCAGCGAAGCAGTCTCCCAATCTTTCTTGGGTCTCACCGATATACAAGAGGCCACACCAGGAGCACCGAACACATTATATGACTCCAACAGACTCGCAGATGAAGTGTCTCCTCAACTGGAAGGACTGTTTGAGGCCCTGAATGGTACTGAGGGAAGAGGTGTAAGGGCAGGTGAAGCATTTGTTCTGCTTGCAAGTATAAATGCCAGGAGAGAGATCAGTGGGGAGGGACGAATGGACAAGGGAGTCGCTCACGTAGGGAGCGATCCCTGCATAAAGCAGAAAGTGGGGGGGGGCAGGGAAAGATGTGTTTGGTGGTGGGATCCAGTTGGAGGTGGCAGTGGTTTCGGAGAATTATGTGCTAGACGTGGAGGCTGGAGGGGTAGTAGGTGAAGACAAGAGGAACCCTATCCCTGGTAGCATGGCGGGAGGTTGGGGGTAAGAGCAGACGTGCATGAAATGGAAGAGATGCAGTTGAAGGCAGCATTGATGGTGGAGGAAGGGAAGCCCCTTTCTTTGAAACAGCAGGGCATCTCCTTCATTCTAGAGTGAAAAGCCTCATCCTGAGAGCCGATGCAGTGAAGACAGAGGAATTGAGCAAAATGGATGGCGTTTTTACAAGTAGCAGGGTGGGACAAGGTATAGTCCAGGAAGCTGTGAGAGCCTGTTGGCTTATAATATACATCAGTGGATAAGCTGTCTCCAGAGATAGAGACAGTGAGATCGAGAAACAGGAGGGAGGTGACAGAAATGGACCAGTGTGTGAGTGACAGAGAAGTTCAAAAGGTCGGGTGGAAGTTGGAGCCAAAGTGGATGAAATCGACGAGTTCAGCACGTTTGCAAGAAGCAGCACCAATGTAGTCATCAGTGTAGTGTAGGAAAAGTGCAGGATGGTCACCAGTGTAGGCTAGCAATATAGACTGTTCCACGTAGCCAACAAACAGACAGGCATAGCTGGGACCCATGTGAGTGCCCATGGCTACCCCTTTTGTTTGAAGGAACTGGGAGGACCCAAAGTCTTCACTGTGAATGCCACTAGCATTGTGTTGGGAGTTCTAGGTGTCAATGGTCATGAAGTGTGTGAAGTTACTATTACAAGAGAGAAGTTTTTTAGGAAACCATAAGGTCTGAAGGTAGATAGGTCACCTGAACAAGATGGCATACATCCCAGAGTTCTGAAAGAGGTGGCTGAAGAGATTGTGAAGGCATTAGTAATAATTTTTCTGGAATCAATGGATTCTGGCATGGTGTAGAAATACTTTGTTAGAAGAAGTAAAAGCATAGACTCTTTTCTAAAAGGACAGAAAATTCAAAAACCTGAGGTGCAAAGGGACATGGAGACCTTGTGTAGGATTCCCTAAAGGTTGAGTCAGTGGTGAGAAAGACAAATGTAATTGAAACCCCCAGTTTGCTTGGCTGCATAAGTTTAGGGAAAACCTTCCCCAGTCTCGCCAGACTCGAGAGACCGAGACAGCTTTCCTGCCCCAAACCCCGGTTTGTGTGGATGCTGTGTAATTTGCTTCCCTGTTACAAATTAGAGCCACAAAACAACAGACAGTGCACTGCATACCATTGACAGAATTATATTTATGGATTTTAACTAAAGGGTTAGTGAAGAAAATCAAAAAGAAAGGGGCCATTTTAATTAAACAGTCAAATGTGCACAAATTGGAGCTCATTTTGAACTTCTGTGTCACTCACACACTGGTCCCTCGGTCAGTGTGAAAGCACACACCACCTTCCAAATGTCGCTCGTAATCCATCTCGAACAAACGGGTCTTCCAACAGATCGTATCCTGCAACTGGTTCTCCCCAGCGTCTTCTCTCTTCATCGCTCACCAAACCAAAAAAAACCCAAGACCAACCTTAGTGTCCCTCACTGAGAAAACCTCCCCCTAAATGGATGGCACACATTCCACATCATTTTCCTCCAGTGATCTTAAAATGTCACCTCCTCTTATTAGTCATTTTCACCCTGGGAAAACTCCTTGGCTATTCACTTGGCCTATGCCTCTTATCAAAAGGACAAGCAGGGTGGACAGAGGAGAGGCAGTGAATGTCATTTACATGGATCTTCAGAAGGCATTTGATAAGATGCCACAAATGAGACTGCTGGACAAGATAAAATCCTGTGACATGTCCTGATCGGTCAGGACATGGTAAGCCATGGCGGAGTGGCAGTGCAGACTCAGTGGGCTGGATGGCCTAATTCTGCTCCTTAGTCTTACGGTCTTATCATCCTGTACACCCCTATCAGCATTCTCTCATCCTTCTCCACTCCACAGAGACAAGTCCTAGGTTGCTCAACCTATTGTCAAAAGACATGCTCTTCCATCCAGGTAGATCTCCTCTGCACCCTCTCTGAAGCTTTTACATCCTTTCTATAATGAGGTAACCAGAACTGAACAGAATGTTCTAGTGTGGTCCAACCATGATCTTATAGAGCCACACAGTCTTGAACTCAGTTCCCCCAAGTAATGAAGTCCAACACACCATTGAATTTTTTGAGGATGTAACTAGTAGAGTGGATAGGGGAGAACCAGTGGATGTGGTATATTGGATTTTCAAAAGGCTTTTGACAAGGTCCCACACAGGAGATTAGTGTGCAAACTTAAAGCACACGGTATTGGGGGTAAGGTATTGATGTGGATAGAGAATTGGTTAGCAGACAGGAAGCAAAGAGTGGGAATAAACGGGACCTTTTCAGAATGGCAGGCAGTGACTAGTGGGGTACTGCAAGGCTCAGTGCTGGGACCCCAGTTGTTTACAATATATATTAATGACTTGGATGAGGGAATTAAATGCAGCATCTCCAAGTTTGCGGATAACACGAAGCTGGGCGGCAGTGTTAGTTGTGAGGAGGATGCTAAGAGGATGCAGGGTGACTTGGATAGGTTGGGTGAGTGGGCAAATTCCTGCCAGGTGCAATTTAATGTGGATAAATGTGAAGTTATCCACTTTGGTGGCAAAAATAGGAAAACAGATTATTATCTGAATGGTGGCCGATTAGGAAAAGGGGAGGTGCAACGAGACCTGGGTGTCATTATACACCAGTCATTGAAAGTGGGCATGCAGGTACAGCAGGCGGTGAAAAAGGCGAATGGTATGCTGGCATTTATAGCAAGAGGATTCGAGTACAGGAGCAGGGAGGTACTACTGCAGTTGTACGAGGCCTTGGTGAGACCACACCTGGAGTATTGTGTGCAGTTTTGGTCCCCTAATCTGAGGAAAGACATTTTTGCCATAGAGGGAGTACAAAGAAGGTTCACCAGATTGATTCCTGGGATGGCAGAACTTTCATATGAAGAAAGACTGGATGAACTGGGCTTGTACTTGTTGGAATTTAGAAGATTGAGGGGGGATCTGATTGAAACGTATAAAATCCTAAAGGGATTGGACAGGCTAGATGCAGGAAGATTGTTCCCGATGTTGGGGAAGTCCAGAACGAGGGGTCACAGTTTGAGGATAAAGGCAAAGCCTTTTAGGACTGAGATTAGGATAAACTTCTTCACACAGAGAATGGTGAATCTGTGGAATTCTCTGCCACAGGAAACAGTTGAGGCCAGTTCATTGGCTATATTTAAGAGGGAGTTAGATATGGCCCTTGTGGCTACGGGGATCAGGGGGTATGGAGGGAAGGCTGGTGCAGGGTTCTGAGTTGGATGATCAGCCATGATCATAATAAATGGCGGTGCAGGCTCGAAGGGCCGAATGGCCTACTCCTGCACCTATTTTCTATGTTTTCTATGTTTTCTATATGCCTCTTAGCCACCCCATCAACTTGTACAGCAACTTTGAGGGATCTATAGATCACGATCTCTCAAGTTGTACTCTCTGTTTCTCTGCACTGCCTTCAAGCTTGACCTTCCAAAGTGCACTTCACACTTACTTTACATCACTTTTTATTATTATTCCAGATTTGAAATTATTTGCTTTTCTGTTGGAAATTCACCAAGTGAATGTTGTACTGATCCAGATAATACCAACCTTTAGTCATTTACTCTTCTCTTGTAGAGATGTAAGATGTGGAAAGCTTCAGTGCAATGGAAAAGGCAGTTCACCAGCAATTGGTGGAAGAATGGAAAATGTGGTGTCTCAGTTCTCCAGTAAGGGCAAAAATATTGAATGTTATGGAACATACTTCTCAGGCGATGCTGAAGGCGTTGATTTGGTGGTAGATGGCACTCCCTGTGGTTCAGGAAAGGTAATTCACTTTCAGTTATAAAGATTAACAACATAAAATATGCTATTTGATGCAGTGTCTGACCGCGTCAATTCCCAGCTGTCACTCCATTGATCCATAGCTGCAAAGTGCATTATCAAGTGTTCATCTGAGTACTGTTTAAATATGATGAAGTTTGCTTTATCAGTAACACCCCGAAAATCACAGAGAGCTTACTGATCTTTCCTCTCATCAATGGTCCTGACCTCGTTACTGTTCACCCCTTGTTGGTTTTCTCTGATTGCCATTTCTAAGATGAGGGTTGTTAAGTTAATTGAACTCCAAAGGTTTTGTCAGACATGATTCTGTTGATTGTTCCTTATTTATCTTGCTTTCAGTGTTCTATTACTCCTTCCTTAATATTGTCCTTCCTCAAGCATTGTCCTTGTACTCATGTGAGGCTTACTGGAGCATAGTTATACTTTCTGTTTCATTTCTTAAATAGTCAGGTACATTTGCTGCTGTCTAATCTGTGGGAACATGGTGGTAGCATAGCAGTTAGTATAATGTTATTACAGCACCAGCCACCCAGGTTCACTTCTGCTGCTGTCTACTAAAAGTTCTACTTTCTCCCTATGACTGCAGTAGTTTCCTTTGGATGCTCCAGCTTCCTGCCACATTCCAAAGGCAGACAGGTTAAGTTTAGTAAGTAGTGGGCATTCTATGTTGGTGCCAGTATCATGTTGGCATTTGTGGGCTGCCCTCAGCACATCTTTATACTTTGGTGGTCATTGATGTAAACAACACATTTAAGTGTATGTTCTGATGTATGTACATGTGACAAATAAAGCTAATCTTCATCTCTTTAAGATCTAGAATCTGGAATTT
This sequence comes from Mobula birostris, assembly GCF_030028105.1. Classification (NCBI taxonomy): domain Eukaryota; kingdom Metazoa; phylum Chordata; class Chondrichthyes; order Myliobatiformes; family Myliobatidae; genus Mobula; species Mobula birostris. Next base: position 207,150,651 of record NC_092373.1, read on the forward strand.
ATTGTTTGTTTTCTCTGTTTCTCTTGACTTTTCTTCTTGGTATGTTATTGTTCATCAAATATTCCTTACCCTCACCAAATAGATTAATAGAGTCACACAGCAAGGTAACAGACCTAGCAGCCCAACCAAGATTCCCATCTAAGATAGTCACATTTGCCTTTATTTGGCTCATATTTAAGCTTTCCCCATCCACTGAAGTGCTTTTTAAATGTTGTTAATGTGCTGTACCTGCCTCAACCACTCCATCTGGCAGCTCATTCCACGTACTGACCACCCTTTGGATGAAAATGTTGCCCCTCACAGTTTATTTAAATCTCTCTCTCTCATCTTAAACTTCTGCACTTTAGTTCTTTATTACTGGGAAAAAGACTGTGCACATACACCCTGTCTGTGACTTTCATCATTTTATAAGGCTCTCGGTAAGATTCCACTTCTCACCGTGCAAACCAGCCTCGTCTTTATGGATTCTGTCTACATATCTCACTGCCTTGCTAAAGCAGCTGGCATAATCAAAGGCCCCACCTGCCCCAGGCATTCTCTCTTCCTACCACCAAAAATATGTTCTGATGTACGCAAATGTGACAAATAAAGCTAATCTTTATCTCTTTAAGATCTAGATGTCACAACCATGGATTCGGCAGCTCAGTAGATACAGCAATTGTGCTTGTGAATTTGCACATGTCAGCTAATTATTATTTATCGTGACAGTATTTAACTCCATATTTGTCGTTGTGGTGCTTGTCGAGACTTGGACAGAGCATAGCAACGCTTTGCTGCTGTTTTGAATTTGGCCTTCCCTGGGATGTTGGACTTTCAAGTCAACTGACTTTGAAGACTAACGGTATTTGTTTAATGTTTAGATGTTCTTTTCAGCCGCAGTGTAGGTGTCATAAGGGGGACGCTGGTGGTGGACCCAAATGCAAGACACAGACACTGAAGTACTAGGAACAGGACTCGGAGTGTCAAGAAAGCAAGGGAAGTGGGGAAGAAAGGACGCTGGACATTGACACAGGCCCTGGACGAGACTAGGATGCAGGGCCTAGGCTAGGACATGGACAAGAAACACAGAACCCGGACAAGGAACTAGGAACAAGGAGTCTGGACTAGAGACACGGAGCTCCGGAACCAGAGCCTGGACAAGGACCCAGAACCTGGGTCTTGACTCAGAACCGGAACCCAGGTCTAGGCTAGGACTCGGGACTAGGATCTTCGCAAGGACAGGACGTGGCTACAGAACAGGACGTGGAATTCCTGCACAGGACAAGGCACATGGACAGGACAAGAACACAAAGCCTTGACTTGGACAGGATGGGAAATTCCTGGACAGGACGAGGAAACCCCAGCACAGAACAAGGGAACCCCAGCATCGGGCTGGGCAAGGTACTCCTGGGCTGGGCGAGGCACATGGACAGGATGAGACCCCGAAGTCTTGACTTGGTCTTGGGAGACAGGAATGCAGAGCCTTGGTCAAGGGAGAACAGAAACGCAGAGCCTTGGTCCAGGGAGAACAGGAACGCAGAACGCAGAGCTGGGACCCCTCCTTGGGAACAGGGCGTAGGGCCAGGACTCATACACAGAACACAGAGAGACAGTTCCCAACACGATGTAGCAGCAAACGGCCAGACCTACCTAGTGAAGGCATGGACACAGAGACGGTTACCAACACAAGGTAGCAGCAAACAGCTGGACCTACCTAGCAAAGGCATGGACACAGAGACGGTTCTCAACACAAGGTAGTGGCAAACGGCCAGACCTACCTAGCGAAGGCATGGACACAGAGACAGTTCCAAGCAACAATAGACAGTTCCTCATCTGGACACAGCAAGGCTCTGGTCTTGCTCCAGCAGTAGAACTTGAAAGCGATACAGGCAGAGGTTGCAGGCAAGGCTTCAGGAGGAAGGTGAAGGGAACAGTCCAGCAAATGAAGCTGAACCCAGGAGCTATTTATGTAGCCAGCCCAAAATCAGAATCATGTGCCTCAATTAAGGCATACAACAGGACAAGGGAAAACCGGAAAACCTGGAATACGGATCGATGGACCAGGCTGTGAATCGGAATGCGGATTTCATGGACCGGACCATGACAGTAGGCTTCGTTTTTCTTTTGAGAGTTTTAGTTAATGGCCCTGTTTGGCCGAGTGTTTATTGTTTTATTTTCCCTTTAACACTGTTCGTATTTAAGTCTGTGAATTAGCGACCTGCTTCAGTGTCTCTCACTCCGCACTTGGGCTATATCTGAACCTGGTAACAGTAAGTCTGGAACACAAGCATGGACCCAGCAGAGAGAGTGCAGCTGACCTTGGCCGTAAGATTCATTGGTCAGGTAGGAGACAAGCTACAGGGAATGGAATCTGTTCTCAGTGAAGTTACGGAGGCAATGAGGCAGATAACTTTGTGCCAACAAGCCCAATCTTACTTGGAGGAACAGGTATCGTCCCTAGCCACAGCTGTTCAACAGCTCACCACAGACAATCGGCCTCAGGTGTCTGCGATTACCGCACTCACGGCCGCTGTCCGTGAACTTACTGTGAACAGCTAGCATCAGCTGACAGCCATTAACGTTCTTGCCAGCTCAATTCAGCAGCTTCAGGCCGCCTCAGTCCCACTCCCAGCATCTCGCAGATCCTTCTTTTCTGCTGCCCCGATGATCTCTGCTACTAATGCTCCTGCTCCCGTGCCCGGACCAGATCCGACTCCCACGACTGTTCAGGAACCAAGTATTCCACCAGCAGGCAGATATTCTGATGATCCCAATGGTTGCAGGAATTCTATTACCCGATGTGCGTTGACATTCCAAGCCCAGACTGGTCGTTTTGGTGATGATGCGTGAAAATTGGCGTACATGGTCAATCTTCTTGATGGACATCCACTCAGCCTGTTCAATGCTTTACGGGAGCAAGGATACCCTGCAGCCCAGTCATTCCAACATTTTGTGGCGGAGTTAAGGAGGGTTTTTGATCTTCCAGTACGGGGTCAGGAGGCTGCCCCCCAACTCATGGACCTGCACCAAGGCAGAGGAACGGTGAGAACCTATGGAGTCAAATTCTGTACCCTTGCAGTAGAGATGGGATGGAATGAGATATCTCTCATCACTGCCTTCCAGTGTGGACGGAATGCAGGGCTCCGGCATGAGATAGCGGTCCTGGATGAGCAGGGTAGTTTGGATGACCTGATTAATCTATTCGAGTTGACGACCGGGTAACTGAGTGGCTTAGGGAAAGAATGTTTCAAACTTCCTACGCACACCAGATCACTGTCTTTCCTTGCCCCCTCCCTCACCTGATCACCATGTTTTCTCAACCTCTCCCCCTCCCTCACCACCCAGCACCCAGCCCACGGAGGAGCTTATGCAAGTGGGGTGCATGCGCCTGTCTTGGAAGAAACGAGAGTGGCGCTGGAGAACAGCTTCCTGCTTCTGTCGTGGTGATCCAGGACACTTCCGGGCGGCATGTTCCAAGCGTCCAGTAGAAGAGAGTACCCATCAACAAGGAAGGGAATCCTGACGGGTCGGTTCTCTCTTCAGTCAGCTTCCCCTAATTCTGTAATGCTCACAGCTTCCTTGTCGTGGAGGTCTCAGACGCATGAACTTAAGGCGTTTATCGACTCCAGTGCAGCTGGAAATCTCATTGACATCTCTCTCATTCAAAGATGGGGAGTTCCAACTCAGGAATTAAGAGAAAAGATCAACGTCAAGGTGCTGAACGGTTGACCTCTGGGAACCGGCCAGATCCACCTTTCCACCCAACCCCTCCAACTGGTGCTCAAAGGCAACCACCATGAAGAAATATCTTTCTGTCTGGTTAATTCACCTGAACTGCCACTGGTACTTGGTCTCCCCTGGTTATCCCGACATAACCCACGGATCGATTGGTCTCTGAAGGTACTCCAAGAGTGGGGACCAACATGCTTGTCTACCTGTCTGGGTCCAGCTCAAGCTCCATTCCATGAATTCCTTCCTGTGTCAGCTAAGGATGTGGACCTGTCTGGGATTCCAGCTGAATATGTGGATCTCCTTGAGGTCTTCAGTTAAAGAAAGGCCACCGCCCTGCCCCCACACTGGCCATACGACTATGCCATAGACCTCCTACTGGGCATTAGTCCTCCCCAGGGCCGGCACTTTTCCCTCTCTTGTCCCGAAACGGTGGCCATGGAGGAATACATCAAGGAGGCATTGAGCATTGGGTTCATCTGTCTGTCAACCTCACCAACAGGAGCGGGTTTCTTTTTGTGAGCAAGAAAGATGGCAAGCTCCATCCCTACATCGATCATCGGCCCCTGAACAACATCACTGTGAAGAACCGCTACCCTCTTCCCTTGCTGGTGTTTGTGTTTGACCAACTCCAGGGAGCAACAATATTTTCCAAAATTGATCTGCACAATGCTTACAATCTGATCCGCATAAGAGAAAGGGATGAGTGGAAAACGGCTTTCAGCACCTCTAATGGCCGCTATGAGTACCTGGTGATGACTTTTGGACCGGCCAGTACCCCCACTGTATTTCAGTCCTTGGTTAACGATGTGCTCAGGGATATGTTGAACTAGTTTGTGCTTGTGTATTTAGATGACATCCTTATCTATTCCCGCTCTCATCAGAAGCATGTCCAGCATGTCCGGAAAGTACTCAGACGCCTACTTGAATACGACTTGTACGCCAAGCCTAAAAAATGTGAATTCCATAAAGACCAGCTGTCATTTTTGGGCTATATATTTACCCCATCCAGTGTTCAAATGGACCTTAGTAAAGTTCTGGCAGTTGCAGATCGGCCCAAACCATCTACAGTCAAACAGGTACAGCGCTTCATGGGGTTTGTGAACTTTTATCGCCGCTTCATTTGGAATTTCGGCTCAATTAATGCACTCACCAAGAAGAATTAATCACTGCAGGAAACATGAAGTTGTGGTGGTAGGGGATTTTAATTTCCCCCAATTTGATTGGGACTCCCATACTGTTAGGGGTCTAGATGATTTAGAGTTTGTAAAATGTGTTCAGGAAAGTTTTCTAAATCAATATATAGAGGTACCAACTAGAGGGGATGCAATATTGGATCTCCTGTTAGGAAACGAGTTAGGACAAGTAACAGAAGTGCGTGTAGGGGAGCACTTTGGTTCCAGTGATCATAACACCATTAGTTTCAACTTGATCATGGACAAGGATAGATCTGGTCCTAGGGTTGAGGTTCTGAACTGGAAGGAGGCCAAATTTGAAGAAATGTGAAAGGATCTAAAAAGCGCGGATTGGGACAGGTTGTTCTCTGGCAAGGATGTGATCGGTAAATTGGAAGCCTTCAAAGGAGAAATTTTGAGAGTGCAGAGCTTGTATGTTCCTGTCAGGATTATAGGCAAAGTGAATAGGAATAAGGAACCTTGGTTCTCAAAGGATATTGCAAGTCTGATAAAGAAGAAGAGAGAGTTGTATGACATGTATAGGAAACAGGGAGTAAATCAGGTGCTTGAGGAGTATAAAAAGTGCAAGAAAATACTTAAGAAGGCAATCAGGAGGGCTAAAAGAAGACATGAGGTTGCCTTGGCAGTCAAAGTGAAGGATAATCCAAAGAGCTTTTACAGGTATATTAAGAGTAAAAGGATTGTAAGGGAAAAATTGGTCCTCTTGAAGATCAGAGTGGTCGGCTACGTGCGGAACCAAAAGAAATGGGGGAGACCTTAAGTGGGTTTGCTGCGTCTGTATTTAATAGGGAAACTGGCATGAAGTCTATGGAATTAAGGGAAACAAGTAGTGAGATCATGGAAACTGTGCAGATTGAAAAGGAGGAGGTGCTTGCTATCTTGAGGCAAATTAAAGTGGATAAATCCCAAGGACCTAACAGGGTATTCCCTCGGACCATGAAGGAGACTAGTGTTGAAATTGCAGGGGCCCTGGCAGATATATTTAAAATATCGGTGTCTACGGGTGAGGTGCCGGAGGATTGGAGAGGTGCTCATGTTGTTCCGTTGTTTAAAAAAGGATCGAAAAGTAATCTGGGAAATTATAGGCCGGTGAGTTTGACGTCCGTAGTGGGTAAGTTATTGGAGGGAGTACTAAGAGACAGAATCTACAAGCATTTGGATAGACTGGGACTTATTAGGGAGATTCAACATGGCTTTGTGCGTGGTAGGTCATGTTTGACCAATCTATTGGAGTTTTTCGAGGAGGTTACCAGGAAAGTGGATGAAGGGAAGGCAGTGGATATTGTCTACATGGACTTCACAAGGTCCGGCATGGGAGGTTAGATAGGAAAATTCAGTCGCTAGGTATGCATGGAGAGGTGGTAAATTGGATTAGACATTGGCTCAATGGAAGAAGCCAAAGAGTGGTAGTAGAGAATTGCTTCTCAGAGTGGAGGCCTGTGACTAGCGGTGTGCCACAGGGATCAGTGCTGGGTCCATTGTTATTTGTCATCTATATCAATGATCTGGATGATAATGTGGTAAATTGGATCAGCAAATTTACTGATGATACAAAGATTGGAGGTGTAGTGGACAGTGAGGAAGGTTTTCAAAGCTTGCAGAGGGACTTGGACCAGCTGGAAAAATGGGCTGAAAAATGGCAAATGGAGTTTAATACAGACAAGTGTGAGATATTGCACTTTGGAAGGACAAACCAAAGTAGAACATACAGGGTAAATGGTAAAGCACTGAGGAGTGCAGTAGAACAGAGGGATCTGGGAATACAGATACAAAATTCCCTAAAAGTGGCGTCACGGGTAGATAGGGTCGTAAAGAGAGCTTTTGGTACGTTGGCCTTTATTAATCAAAGTATTGAGTATAAGAGTTGGAATATTATGATGAGGTTGTATAAGGCATTGGTGAGGCCGAATCTGGAGTATTGTGTTCAGTTTTGGTCACCAAATTACAGGAAGGACATAAATAAGGTTGAAAGAGTGCAGAGAAGGTTTTCAAGGATGTTGCCAGGACTTGAGAAACTCAGTTACAGAGAGAGGTTGAATAGGTTGGGACTTTATTCCCTGGAGCGTAGAAGAATGAGGGGAGATTTGATAGAGGTATATAAAATTATGATGGGTATAGATAGAATGAATGTAAGCAGGCTTTTTCCACTGAGGCAAGGGGAGAAAAAAACCAGAGGACATGGGTTAAGGGTGAGGGGGGAAAAGTTTAAAGGGAACATTAGGGAGGGGCTTCTTCACACAGAGAGTGGTGGGAGTGTGGAATGAGCTGCCAGACGAGGTGGTAAATGCGGGTTCTTTTTTAACATTTAAGAATAAATTGGACAGATACATGGATGGGAGGTGTATGGAGGGATATGGTCCGTGTGCAGGTCAGTGGGACTAGGCAGAAAATGGTTCAGCACAGCTAAGAAGGGCCAAAAGGCCTGTCTCTGTGCTGTAGTTTTTCTATGGTTTCTAAGACCTCGGCAGGATTCCTTTGAACGGACGAGGCTGACCAAGCATTTTCCAAGCAAAAGCAACGTTTCAGCACTGCCCCGCTGCTGCAACACCCAGACCCATCTCAACCATTCATTGACAAGGCGGATCCATCTGATGTAGGCATTGGAGCTGTCCTCTCACAGCGCTCATCTGCAGATAGCCGGCTGCACCCTTGTGCCTTTCTTTACCGTCGCTTGACTCTGGCCGAGAGGAATTACGACGTTGGGAACCAGGAGTTTCTGGCTGTTAAAGAGGCCCTGAAGGAATGGCGTCACAGGCTGGAGGGGGCAGAGCATCCGTTCTTCGTCTGGACAGATCACAAAAACCTCTCGTATATTCAGGATGCTAAGAGACTCAACTCTCGTCAAGCCTGGTGGGCTCTCTTCTTCACACGGTTCAATTTCATCCTCACTTATCGTCCCGGCAGCAAGAATACAAAGGCCGACGCTCTCTCCTAGCAGTTTGACAGATCTGAGGACAATGCCAATCCAGAGCCCGTTCTTCCTCGCTCGTGTATTGCTGCTCCAGTTATCTGGGGAATAGAGGCAGAGGTGAGGGCCACCCAACAATTAGATCCAGGCCCGGATGGGGTTGCTCCCAACCGGCTGTTTGTCCCTGCTGCGGTGCGTTCCAAAGTGTTGAAATGGGGTCACTCCTCCCGTCTGGCTGGACGTCCGGGAATTCAGCGGACTCAGGCGTTTATAAAGAGACAATTTTGATGGCCATCTATGTCCCAGGATGTCCACGACTTTGTGTCTGCCTGTCCTACCTGCGCTCGGAACAAGACATCACGCCAGCATCCTGCGGGTCTGTTATGTCCACTGCCTGTGTCCCACCACCCCTGGTCCCACCTCTCAGTAGATTTTATCACTGGCCCACCCCCGTTGAATGGAAACACCACCATTTTGGTCGTTGTGGATTGATTTTCCAAGGCTGCCCATTTCATTGCCCTCCCCAAGTTTCCATCGGCTCGTGAGACTGCCACACTCAGGTTCAACATGTGTTCAGGCTCCACAGCTTTTCCCAAGACATAGTGTCTGATCGTGGACCGCAGTTCACTTCCCGCTTTTGGAAGGCTTTCTGCTCTCTTGTAGGAGCCACGGCCAGCCTCTCGTCTGGTTTTCACCCCAGTCTAATGGCCAGAGAGAGAGAGAGAGAGTGAACCAGGAGTTGGAAACAACCCTGCACTGTCTTTCCTCTTCCAACCCCACGTGCTGGAGCATACGATTGGTTTGGGCAGAGATCACCCACAATAACCTCCAGTCGTCCTCCACCGTTATGTCTCCCTTTGAATGCCAGAAGGGATTCCAGCCCCATCTCTTCCCTGATCAGGAGATCGACGTAGGAGTTCCTGCTGCTGAACAGCTAATCCAGTGTTACAAGCACACCCGGAGACAAGCCAGAGCTTCTCTGCTGCGTGCTCAGAAACAGCATTCCCGGCAGGCTGATCGGCTCCATTGACAGGTAAGGCCATTCGAGCCAGGAGAGGAGGTCTGGTTGGCATCAAGGGATCTTCCCCTGAAAGTCGAGAACCGGAAATTGGCACCACGCTACGTGGGACCGTTTGTAGTGCAAAAGGCTGTAAACAAGGTGTCCTATAGATTGCATCTACCAGCATCATTGAAGATCCACCCAGTATTCCATGTTTCCCAGCTCAAACCGGTTATTACCTCTCCCCTGGGCCCAGTCACCCTACCACCCCTTCCTCTCCACCTGGTAGATGGTTCCCTTGTCTATACTGTACGGGGTCTCCTAGCATCTCACCAGGTACATGGTAAGGTCCAGTACCTTGTGGACTGGGAAGGGTATGGCCCAGAAGAACATACTTAGATCCCAGCGAAGGACATCTTGGACAACTGACACAGGTCTGTGGTGGCTCAGGGGCTGTGCCTAGAGAGGGGAGCCCTGTCACAACCGCAGATTCGGCAGCTCAGTAGATACGGCAATTGCGCTTGTGAATTTGCACACGTCAGCTAATTATTATTTAATCGTGATAGTATTTAACTCCATACTTGTTGTCGTAGTGCTTGTCAAGACTTGAACAGAGCATAGTAACGCTTTGCTGCTGTTTTACATTCGGCCTTCCCTGAGATATTGGACTTCCAAGTCAACTGACTCTAAAGACTAGTGGTATTCGTTTAATGTTTAGATGTTTTTTTCAGTCACAGTATAGGCTTCGTTTTGCTTTTGAGAGTTTTAGTTAACAGCCCTGTTTGGCCAAGTGTTTGTTCTTTAATTTTCCCTTTAACACTGTTTGTATTAAAGTCTGTGAACTATTGGAGAGAATTATTTCTTCAGCGGTTTGATTAGGGCACGACTGCGTAAGCGTGTGGACATCAGCCAGTGAGAACAGCGAGAAGAGTTTAAAAGGAGACACCTTATAGAGCAGGCCTCAGAGTAGAGGGAGACAGAGTAGGAAGGCTTTGGGTAAACAGGGCTTCGGCGATAATGGGTCAAGGCAAGGAAGGTTATCTGTGCAGAATACAGACAGGAAGTATGCGTGTGAGGCTGGTGTTCTATGCTCAGTCTCAGATGTGGGAACTCCCAGCCTCCCGGACAGTCACATCTGCGCCAGGTGCGTTGAGCTGCAGCTCCTTAGGGTCCGTGTTAGGGAACTGGAGATGCAGCTCGATGACGTTCGTCTGGTCAGGGAGAGTGAGGAGGTGATAGAGAGGAGCTATAGGCAAGTAGTCATACCGGGGCCTGAGGAGACATAAGTGGGTAACAGTCAGGAGAGGGAAGGGCAGGAGTCAGATGCTAGAGAGCACCCCTTTGACTGTCCCCCTTGACAATAAGTACTCCTGTTTGGTACTGTTAGGGGGGTCGGCCTACCTGGGGGAAGCAACAGTGGCTGCACCGCTGGCACAGAGTCTGGCCCTGTGGCTCAGAAGGGTAGGGAAAGGAAGAGGAAGGCAGTAGTGATAAGGGACTCTGTAGTTAGGGGGTCAGAAAGGCGACTCTATGGACGCAGGAAAGAAGCGCAGATGGTAGTCTGCCTCCCAGGTACTAGGGTCTGAGATGTTTCTGATCACGTCCACGATATCCTGAAGTCGGAAGGAGAACAGCCAGAGGTCATGGTACATATTGGTACCAATGACATAGGCAGAAAAAGGGAGGAGGTCCTGAAAGCAGATTACAGTGAGTTAGGAAGGAAGTTGAGAAGCAGGACCACAAAGGTAGTCACCTCAGGATTACTGCCTGTGCTACGTGACAGTGAGTATAGGAATAGAGTGAGGTGGAGGATAAACGTGTGGCTGAGGGATTGGAGCAGGGGGCAGGGATTCAGATTTCTGGATCATTGGGCCATCCTTTGGGGCAGGTGTGACCTGTACAAAAAGGACGGGTTGCACTTGAATCCCAGGGGGACCAATATCCTGGTGGGGAGATTTGCTAAGGATATTGGGGAGGGTTTAAACTCAGATTGCTGGGGGGTGGAAACCAAACTGAAGAAACGGAGGCAGAGATGGTTGGCTCACAAATAGAGAAAGCTTGGAGACAGTGCGAGAGGGAGGATAGGCAGGTGATAGGGAAGGGACACACTGAGACCAGTGGTTTGAGATGTGTCTATTTAATGCAAGGGGTAGTAGGAACAAAGTGGATGAGCTTACACTGTGGACCAGTACTTGGAGCCATTAATGTTGTGTTGTGGCCATTACAAAGACTTGGATGGCTCAGGGGCAGGAATGGTTACTGAGAGTGCCAGGCTTTAGATGTTTCAGAAAGACAAGGAGGGAGGCAAAAGAGGTGGGGGCGTGGCACTGTTGATCAGAGATAGTGTCACCACTGCAGAAAAGGAAGAAGACATGGAGGGATTGTCTACAGAGTCTCTGTGGGTGGAAGTTAGGAACAGGAAGGGGTCAATAACTCTGCTGGGTGTTTTTTATAGACCACCCAATAGTAACAGGGACATCGAGGACCAGATAGGGAGACAGATTCTGGAAAGGTGTAATAAAAACAGGGAGTTTTTAATTTCCCAAATATTGATTGGCATGTCCCTAGAGCGAGGTGTTTAGATGAGGTTGAGTTTGTTTGGTGTGTTCTTGACACAATATATAGATAAGCCTACAAGAGGAGAAGCTGTACTTGATCTGGTATTGGGAAATGAACCAAGTCAGGTGTCAGATCTCTCAGTGGGAGAGCATTTTAGAGATAGTGATCACAATTCTATCTCCTTTACCATAGCATTGGAAAGGGATAAGAAAAGGCAAGTTAGGAAAGTGTTTAATTGGAGTGAGGGGAAATATGAGGCTATCAGGCAGGAACTTGGAAGCATTAATTGGGAACAGATGTTCCCAGGGAAATGTACTGAAGAAATGTGGCAAATGTTCAGGGGATATTTGCGTGGAGTTCTGCATAGGTATGTTCCAATGAAACAGGGAAAGGATGGTAAGGTACAGGAACTGTAGTGTACAAAGGCTGTTGTAAATCTAGTCAAGAAGAAGAGAAAAGCTTACCAAAGGCTCAAAAAACTAGGTAATGATAGAGATCCAGAAGATTATAAGGCTAGCAGGAAGGAACAAGAATGAAATTAGGAGAGTCAGAAGGAGCCATGAGAAGGCCTTGGCAGACGGATTCAGGAAAACCCCAAGGCATTCTACAAGTATGTGAAGAGCAAGAGGATAAGACATGAGAGAATAGAACCAATCGTGTAACAGTGGAAAAGTGTGCATGGAACTGGAGGAAATATCAGAGGTACTTAGTGAGTACTTTGCTTCAGTATTCACGACGGAAAAGGATCTTGGCAATTGTAGGGATGACTTACAGTGGATTGAAAAGCTTGAGCATGTAAATATTAAGAAAGAGGATGTACTGGAGCTTTTGGAAAGCATTAAGTTGGATAAGTCACCAGGACCGGACGAGATGTACCCCAGGCTACTGTGGGAGATAAGGGAGGAAATTGCGGAGCCTCTGGCGATGATCTTTGCATCATCAACGGGGACGGGAGAGGTTCTGGAGGATTGGAGGGTTGCGGATATTGTTCTATTATTCAAGAAAGAGAGTAGAGCTAGCCCAGAAAATTATAGACCAGTGAGTCTTACTTCTGTGATTCATAAGTTGATGGAGAAGATCCTGAGAGGCAGGATTTATGAACATTTGGAGAGGCATAATAAGATTAGGAATAGTTAGCATGGCTTTGTCAAAGACAGGTCGTGCCTTATAAGCCTGATTGAATTTTTTGAGGATGTGACTAAGCACATTGATGAAGGTAGAGCAGTAGATGTAGTTTATATAGATTTCAGCAAGGCATTTGATAAGGTACTCCATGCAAGGCTTATTGAGAAAGTAAGGAGACATGGGATCTAAGGGGACATTACTTTGTGAATCCAGAACTGGCTTGCCCAGAGAAGGCAAAGTGTGGTTGTAGACGGGTCATATTCTGCATAGAGGTTGGTGACCAGTGGTGTGCCTCAGGGATCTGTTCTGGGACCCCTGCTTTTTGTGATTTTTATAAATGACCTGGATGAGGAAGTGGAGGGATGGGTTAGTAAATTCTCCGATGACACAAAGGTTGTGGATAGTGTGGAGGGCTGTCAGAGGTTACAGCGGGACATTGGTAGGATGCAAAACCGGGCTGAGAACTGGCAGATGCAGTTCAACCCAGATAAGTGTGAGATGGTTCATTTTGGTAGGTCAAATATGATGACAGAATATAGTATTAATGGTAAGACTCTTGGCAGTGTGGAGGATCAGAGGAATCTTGGGGTCTGAGTCCATAGGACACTCAAAGCTGCTACGCAGGTTGACTCTGTGGTTCAGAAAGCATAAAATACATTGGCCTTCATCAATTATGGGATTGAGTTTAGGAGCTAAGAGGTAAATGTTACAGCTATATAGGACCCTGGTCAGACCCCACTTGGAGTACTGTGCTCACTTCTGGTCGCCTCACCATAGGAAGGATGTGGAAACCATAGAAAGGGTGCAGAGGAGAGTTACAAGGATGTTGCCTGGATTGGGGAGACAACAGACAATAGGTGCAGGAGTAGGCCATTCGGCCCTTCGAGCCAGCACCACCATTCACTGTGATCATGGCTAATCATCCACAATCAGTATCCATTTCCTGCCTTATCTCCATAACCTTTAATTCCGCTATCTTTAAGAGCTCTATCCATCTCTTTCTTAAAAGCATCCTGAGACTTGGCCTCCACTGCCTTCTGAGGCTGAGCGTTCCAAATATCCACCACCCTCTGGGTGAAAAAGTTTTTCCTCAACTCTGTTCTAAATGGCCTACCCCTTATTCTTAATCTAGCCTCTGGTTCTGGATTCACCCATCAGCAGGAACATGCTTCCTGCCTCCAGCATGTCCAATCCCTTAATAATCTTATATGTTTCAATCAGGTCCCTTCTCATCCTTCTAAATTCCAGTGTATACAAGCCCAGTCGCTCCAATCTTTCAACATATGACAGCCCTGCCATCTCAGGAATTAACCTCGTGAACCTACACTGCACTCCCTAAATAGCAAGAATGTCCTTCCTCAAATTTGGAGACCAAAATTGCACACAATACTCCAGGTGTGGTCTCACCACGGCCCTGTACAGCTGCAGAAGGACATTTTTGCTCCTATACTCAATTCCCCTTGTTATGAAGGCCAGCATGCCATTAGCCTTATTCGCTGCCTGCTGTGCCTGCATACTTGCTTTCAGTGACTGATGTACAAGAACACCTAGATCTCATTGTACTTCCCTTTTCCTAACTTGACTCCATTTAGATAATAATCTGCCTTCTCGTTCTTACCACCAAATTGGATAACCTCACATTTATCCACATTAAACTGCATCTGCTATGCATCCGCCCAGTCACCCAGCCTGTCCAAGTCACCCTTATACCTTGGTGGTTGGAAGTAGGTACAGAGGAGATGTCAGGAGTAAGTTTTTTACCCAGAGAGTGGTGAATGCATGGAATGGGCTGCCGGCAACGGTGGTGGAGGTGGATACGATAGGGTCTTTTAAGAGACTCCTGGATAGGCACATCATGCTCAGAAAAATAGAGGGCTATGGGTAACCCTAGGTAATTTCTAAGGTAAGGACATATTCGGCACAGCTTTGTGGGCCGAAGGGCCTGTATTGTGCTGTAGGTTTTCTATGTTTCTGTGTCTATCGACCTGGTTCAGTGCCTCTCAGTTCGCATTTTGGCCATATCCGAACCTGATAACACTAGAATCCTTGGGATTTACCTCTCCTCCTCTCTGCACTTTCTGCACAGATCGCACCCTCCATGATTTCCTTGTCCATTCATCCTTCCCCACTAATCTTCCTCCTGGTACTTATCCCTGCAAGTGGCCAGAGTTCTGCACCTGCCCATTCACCACCTCCCTCACCTTCATTCAGGGCCCCAAACAGTCCTTGCAGGGGAGCCACCAATTCACCTGTGAATCTGCATGGGTCGTCTATTGTGTCTCGTGCTCCTGATATGGCCTCATTTACGTTGGTGAGATCCATCATAAATTGGGGGACCATTTCGTCGAGCACCGCTGCTCTATCCACCAAAAGCAGAACTTCCTGGTGACCAGACACTTTAATTTCAGTTTCCGTTACCATTCTGACATGCCCCCGCTTGTGCCATGAGAAGTTCACCCTCAGGGTGGAGGAGCAACAAGTTATATTTGGTCAAGGTAGCCTTCAGCCTGATGGCATGAATATCACTTGCTGGCCCTCCTGGTTAAAAAAAATTCCCATCCCCTCCTCTCTTCTATTCCCCTTCTGGCCCCTTACTTTTTCTCACCTGTCTATCACCTCCCTCTGGGTCCACTCCTGCTTCCCTTTCTCCTGTGGTCCACTTTCCTCTCCTATCGGATTCCTTCCTCTCCAACCCTTTACCTTTCCTATCAACCTGGCTTCACCTTTTACTGTCTAGCTATCTTCCTTCCTCCTGCCCCCCCCCACCTTTTTATTCTGTCATCTTCCCCTTCCTTTCCAGTCCTGAAGAAGGGTGTCGGCTCAAAATGTTGACTGTTTATTCATTTACAGCGATGCTGTCTGACCTGCTGAATTGCTCTTGTATTTTGTACATGTTGCGTCAGATTTCCAGCATCTGTAGAATTTCGTGTTTGTTCTCTCTTCTCCCCCTTCCCAAAGTCAAAGATTCAAAGTATATTTGTTATCAAAGTATGTATGCAGTATACAGCCCTGAGATTTGTCTTCCCACAGACAACCACGAAACAAAGAAACACCATAGGACCTGTTCAAAGAAAACAAACACCCAACATGCAAAAAAAAGAACAAATCGCGCAACGGGAAAAAATTAGCAAAAAACACAAAATATAAATCATTAAACTACAGAATCATTGAAATTGACTCGGAATGTTCAGTTTAGTTCAGTTCAGTTCAGTTCAGTTTGGTGCTTTATCATTCATTGTCTGCAGGCCGCAGAGCCAATTCACCCTGATTGCACAAAATAGCAATAAAAATGGAGTAACCAGAAACACATATAACAGAAACTGCTGAGTCCAATCCGCAAACCATCTCGATTAAACCTTGCCCAAGGCACCATCCTTCGGCAGCATCAAGCAAGAGGGAGAGAGAACCTGGTTAAATGCAGGCGCTTTCCTCTGGGAGCAGCGAGCGAGAGGGAAAGACAGACCGGTCAAATGCAGGCAGACCCTCTCACCTTCTGCTGACATCGTCGTTGATTTCAATCTTGCTCGATGCTTTAATTGGCGAGATCGGTGAGTATTGGAGTTGATCATGGGCTCGCACCCCGTCTCCAGGCGTCTTGGCCTCCAAACTGCACACTCTGCTGCAAACCACACCGAACTCCCTCACAGACAGCAATGTGCCAGATCACTTCATCGACCCATTGGTCAGAAGGTACAAAAGCTTGAAAGTACGTACCACCATACCACCATGGACAGTTTCTATCACGCTTTTATAAGACCATCGAACAACCCTTTTTCACAATAAGATGGACTCTTGACCTCGTCATGGCCTTGCACATTTTCTGCCTGCACTGCACTTTCTCTGTAACTGTAACACTTCATTCTGCATTCTGTTATTGCTTTTTCCTTGTACCACATCAATGTACTGATGTATTGAAATGACTGTTTGAAGGTATCCAAAACAAAGCTTTTCACTGTACCTCAGTATATGTGACAATAAGAAAACAATTACCCCTCAACCTCTCTCCGTAACTCAGTCTCTCAGATCCTGGAAGCATCCTTGCAAATTTCCTTTGTACTTTTTTCAGCTGAATGGCATGTTTCCTTTAGGAGGGTGACCTAAATGAACACAATATCCCAGCACATCATTCTCCATAGCTTTCGCTATCTCCAATGAGATTCTACCCCTGAACTATATTCTGCCGCACCCTCTCTTCTGCTTTCCGTAGGAATTGCTCTCTATTTGACTCTCTTGACCACTTCACCACTACATTGATGAGACTTGATGCATATCAGTGTCTGCTCTGTCAGGCTTCTTCACGCTGTCACAAAATATAGGCTTTCCTGCTGGTTATGCATTTCAATTTGTCTTCTCATTCTCATTTCCTCCTCTACTGCCACGATGAAGCCAAACTCAGGTTGGAGGAGCAACCTCTCATGTTCCGTCTGGGTAGCTTCCAACCTGATGGCATGAACATCAATTTTGCTATTTCTCTAACCTTCGGTAATTTCTCCCCCCCCCCCCACCCCTCTTCCCTTTCCATTCTCTATTCTGGTTCCCCTTCTTCTCTTTCTTCAACGGTCCACTGTCTTCTCCTGAAGGAAATATCTTCAGCCCTTTGCCTTTTCCACCTATCGCCTCCCATCTTCTCACTTCTTCCCACCCACCTTCTCCCCTACCTGGTCTCACCTATCATCCGCCAGTTTGTACGCCTTCCCCTCCCCACACCACCTTGTTCTGGCTTCTTACCTTTTCTCTTCCAGTCCTGATGAAGGATATCAGGTCAAAGCATTGGGATTTTATTCATTTCCATAGATGCTGCCTATGTTGCACAAGCATGCCTTGCATCTTTTTCACCACCTTATCTCAATGCCACTTTCATGCTCTTGAACCCTAGATCCCTCTGTACATATACTGTATAATTTCCTAATATACATAAACTTCACTTGGCACTTGCCTGCATTAAATTCCATTTGCCATTTCTCCATCCAAAATTTCAAATATTTTTGGTCTATTGTTAGGCTACAGTTGATTTATATATTGTCAATGAAGTGTGGTATGAAAGTGTAAATTTTTTAAAAAGACAGGTCTTTTAAAGTGTAGACTGTCTTATCCTTCAGGTCTGCATCAACAAAGTGTGCCGTAATGTGGCTGGTTTCGGTGTCGCCAAGTGCAACAAGCACTGCAGTGGCCACGGGGTAAGTGCAACAAAAGATACTTCTCCTGTATTCTTCATCCAACTGAGCCATAAGGAATGACCTCTAAAAACGTGGCCCTTCTAAATCATCAGATTTGAGTCTGTAAAGCCCCAGATATAACTGGGAAAAGAGAAAGAAGATATTAATAGAAACCATAGAACCATAGAAACTACAGCACAGAAACAGGCCTTTTGGCCCTTCTTGGCTGTGCCGAACCATTTTCTGCCTAGTCCCACTGACCTGCACAGACCATATCCCTCCATACACCTCCCATCCATGTATCTGTCCAATTTATTCTTAAATGTTAAAAAAGAACCCGCATTTACCACCTCGTCTGGCAGCTCATTCCATACTCCCACCACTCTCTGTGTGAAGAAGCCCCTCCCTAATGTTCCCTTTAAAGATTTCCCCCCTCACCCTTAACCCATGTCCTCTGGTTTTTTTCTCCCCTTGCCTCAATGGAAAAAGCCTGCTTGCATTCACTCTATCTATACCCATCATAATTTTATATACCTCTATCAAATCTCCCCTCATTCTTCTATGCTCCAGGGAATGAAGTCCTGGTATTATTCTGGTATTATGATGACATGAGTCTAAAAACAGATCAGCTTTTGCCAAAGTCACAGATGGCAAGCTGGATTTTAAAAAAAATATGAGAATCCATGGAAGACAATTGTTCCTGAAACGTTGAATATGTCTCTTCAGGCTCCTGTACCTCCAACTTGATAGTAAAAATGAGAAGAGGGCATGTCCTGGGTGATAGAGGTCCTTAATGATAGATGCTGCTTTTTTGAGGTATCACCTTATGAACATGTCCTGAATGGGGGAGGCTACTCCCATGGTAGAGCTGTCTTATTTCAATCCTGTGCAGTGGCGCCTCCGAGTAATGCAATCAGAATGCTCTCCACAGTACATCTGTAGAAATGTGTGAGTGTTTTTGGTGACATACAAATTCTCCTCAAGCATTGTGCTGCTGTAGTGCCTTCTTTGCAATTGCATCAATATGTTAGACCCAGAATACGAGGGGTGATTGATAAGTTCATGGCCTAAGGTAGAAGGAGTCAATTTTACAAAACCTAGCACATTTATTTTTCCTACATTTACACACTTAGTCCAGTGGTTGTGGAGCATACAGATCCCTTCTTTGTAGAAGTCGGCGTCTTGGACCTCCAGAAATGGTCCACAGCAGCGGTGATTGATAAGTTTGTAGCCTAAGGTAGAAGGAGATGAGTTATTAACTTCAAATTTTCTACATTTTCACAGAAAGAGTTGGACTGTACATGCATGTAATGAGAGCTGTATAACTCATCTCCTTCTACCTTAGGCCACGAACTTATCAATCACCCCTGCTGTAGACCACTTCCACAAAGAAGGGATCTGTATGCTCCATGACCGCAGGACTATGTGTTTACATGTAGGAGGGGACTGTATTGAAAAATAAATGTGCTTGGTTTTCTAAGATCGACTCCTACCTTGGGCCACAAATTTATCAATCAGCCCTCGCAGATCCTCAGAGATGTTGACACCCAGGAACTTGAAACTACTCATCCTTTCCACTGCTAATCTCTTGAGGAGGACTGGTGTGTGTTCCCTCGACTTTACCTTCCTGAAATCCAAAACCAATTCCTTGGTCTTACTGATGTTAAATGCAGTGTTGTTGCTGTGACACCACTGATGACAACCAGCTGATCTATCTTGCTCCTGTATGCCTCCTCATTATCATCTGAAATTAATTACCATTATGAAGCTTGCAGATTCAGGTGAGAAAGCAGGCAGGGAACATCAAATGGAGACCGTCTTTGTTGTTATAACTGACTTTTTCCAACTTGTATCAATTGATTTCAGCTGACAGGAAAAGAGCTACTGTTCAATTGTAGAAAAGTGCAGATTGAGATTTACAGTATGGCTTTTTCACAGTGGATCTCAGTATGGTGAATGAGGGAACTGCAGTGACTTAAGGTCCAAAGTTCCAGGGAATCTTCTCAACATTGATCAATGTAGACATAGAAAAACAAAGAAAACCCACTGCACAATACAGGTGCTTCAGCCGACAAAGCTGTGCCAAACATGTCCTGAAATCACTCATGTCCTGACATGAGCATATTCACCACCTTCCCTTCCTGAAGTCAGTGACAGCCTCCTTTGTTTTACTGATTCGAGGGGAAGGTTGCTCTCTATCTCCATCCTGTACTCTAACTCATCGTTACTTAAGACACATGCCACTACACTAGTGTTGGTTCTCTTGAAAAATGTTAAGGTGGATAGCTCCCCAGATTATTCAGAGAGGTATGAGAGGAGATTGCTGAGCTCTTGATCAATATCTTTGTGGTATGTTCATTGAGAATGTTAAAGTGCAGAGGATGTATGGTGACTTGGCTGCTTTGATGCAGATTGGTTTGCCCAAGAAAGAGAGTGGAGCGGGCGATAGGTTTGAGGTCCATAACGTATTGGAAGGATGTCGGAAGAGGTTTACCCGGATGCTGCCTGGATTAGATGTGCTATAACGAGAGATTAGACAAACTAGGGTTGTTTTCTCTGGAATGGTGGAGACTCGGGGGAGAGAAGCTTAAAATGATGAGTGGTATAGATAGAGTAAACAGCCCACATCTTTTTCCCAGATTTGAAATATTTAATGATAGAGGCCATGCATTTAAGGCGAGAGGAGAAATTTGAATGTACACAGTCTGTCCTAAAGTTGGGGAATCAAGATTTAGAGGACATAGGTTTAAGTTTAAATAGGAGAGATTTAACAGGAACCCAAGGGAAGCCTTTTCATACAGATTGCAGTCTAGATATGGAATGAGCAGCCAGGAATAGTGGTTGAAGCAGGTATATAACCAATATTTAAAAGACACTTGGACAGGTAAATGGTTAAGAGAGATATAGAGGGAAATGAGCCAAATGTGGGCAAAAAAGGGATGTGTTTAGATTTACATTTTAGTCGGCATGAACCGTTTGGGCTGAAGGGCCTTTTTCTGTGCTGTATGACTCCACGGCTCTATAATTGATAGTTGGTAAAGATTAACCTACTGCTACCATTTCATCCAAAGCTTCAAAATATAAAATATGCATGGTTGCATATTACCAGTTTTAACACTTGTTAATAAGGATTGTTTAATCAATAGTTTTGGATTTTATCATCTTAGGTGTGTAATAATAATGATGCATGCTACTGTGACCCTGGCTGGGCTCCCCCAAACTGCACCTCTGCAGGACAAGGTGGTAGTATGAACAGTGTAACATGGTTTTCCCAGCAGCCAGGTAGGTGTCCAATGGTGTAATCTCTGATTTGCTAAAGACTGTTGCCTTATATAACCCTTCTTGCAGCCTCTGTTCTTCATGTTTTCATGTACTGACCACACTCAGGTGGTGTGGTGACACAGCTGTAGGGCTGCTGCATTGTTGCACCAACTCAGATTCGATGCAACTCTACCATGCTGACTGTGACTGCATGGGTTTACTCTGCATGCTTTGGTTCCCACCCACATCCCAGATACACTCAGTACCTCCTCGAGCTAATAAAGTTGCCTCTGGCTGTATGTTTGTGATCTTCTGGTGCTGTAGCCCATCTACTTCAGGGTTTGATGTGCTGTGTGTTATGTGAGTTACTGTCACCTTCCTGTTAGCTTGAACCAGTCTGGCCATTCTCCTCTGACCTCTCTCATTAAAAAGGCATTTTCACCCACAGAACTGCCACTCATTGGATGGTTTTTATTTTTCACACCATTCTCTGTAAACTCTAGAGATTGTTGTATGTGAAAATCCCAGGAGACCACCCTTTCTGCGACCAACATTCATTCCACGGTCAAAGTCACTTAGATCACATTTCTTCCCCATTCTGATGTTTGGTCTGAACAACAACTGAACCTCTTAACCATGTCTACATGCTTTTATGCATTGAGTTGCTGCAACATAATACTTGCATTAAAGAGCAGGTATATAAGTGTACCTAATAAAGTGGCCACTAAGTGTGTATGCAGGTTGGGAAGTAATTATTGTTACGTACCCCGAAACTGGGTTGCCAAACCAGCAGAAATGGAACGCTCGTTGGAGTCTGTGATTACTAGGAACTAATAAAGTTTTATTAAAGAAATAAGTAATACAGTACACTAATCGCAAGGATATAAATGTAACAGGTTAGCAATGATAATACACACATATACACAGAAACAGGGTAATAGGAATCAACCAAGCTCTATCGCAGTCTAGGGGTAAAATGATCAGTCTTAAGTGAAGCAGGGTTCAGTTCAGTTTAGTGCAGTTCGAAGTAGTCACTGTTGTTGTACCGTTGGAGAGAGAGTGAGAGATGCAGCTGGTTTCAGGCAGACCTTTTGATGTCTTCGCAGTTGGTTTCAGACAGACCTTTTGATGTCTCCTAATCCCACTGTGGTCACCGACTGTGACCCCTCCGTTCCGGATACGATCGTTCTTCCGCGGTGAACCCGGCACCCAGGCAAGGGCGGACACACACCCCAGGTTCCCACCGATCGTACCTTTACACCCTGTGAGCCTCTGATCGGTTCCCACGAACCGGTCCTCCACACTCCCACCAACTTGTGGGGTTACACTGCTCTTTCCAGGGTCGCATGGCGTGTCTCATGCCTTAGCAAACCTGCTCTTTTTATCCCCCTGCTGGGGTATCACCTGTCCATCAAACTTCAAACAGTTCAGGTTCAAAGCAACCGGTCTGTCAATATCTGAATTGTGTTTCTTTCTCGTTAATCTCTCTCTTCTCTCTTATTAGCATTTTGAATGTTTCTCCATTGTCTTCCGTTATCTCTCTCATTAGCATCATCCGTCCGGTAGCTTTGCTTGGCGTCACACATGACATTATTAACTAACTTACCCCTAGTATAGGTGAATTGTCGAATCTGGAGGGAATTAATGGGAATGTTATGAGAATAAAAGAAAAATGGATTTGATGCAGTGAGCCCTGATGATTGACACCAACTCAAGAAGAAAGAATGTAGAAGTAGGAGCAACCGCCAGGTCCTTTAATTCTACCCTGCCATTCATCTTTCAACGCCTCTCTGTGTCAGGTTTCCACCTTGAGACCTGGGAATTCTGTAGATTTTTTAACCACTAACAGAAGAAATTTTTATGCACCTCAGTGTTAAACTGTCCGGCCCTTTATCCTGTGCCTAGTGTTCCTTTATAGACATACAATCAATCTATTTATATAAACTATCTTATAAGACCACAAGATACAGGAGCAGAATTAGGCCATTTGGCCTATTGAGTCTACTCTGCCATTTCATCATGGCTAATCCATTTTTCCTCTCAGTCCCAGTTTCCTGCCTCCCCCCCCCCCATATCCCTTCATGCCCTGACCAATCAAGACTCTGTCAATATGTGCCTTAAATATACATCTTTATGTATATTTAAGTCTTTACTTGGCCTCCACAGGTGCCTGTGGCAAAGAATTCCATAGACTCACCACTCTCTGGCTAAATAAATTCCTCTTCATATCCATTCTAAAAGGATGCCCCTCTATTTTGAAGCTGTGTCCTCTGGTCTTAGACTTTTGCCCCATAGGAATCATCCTCTCCACATCCACTCTATCAAGGCCTTTCACCATTCGATAGGTTTCAATGAGATCACCCCTCATTCTTCTGAATTCCAGTAAATACAGGCCCAGAGCCATCAAACACTCTTCATATGACAAGCCATTCAATCCTGGAAGCATTTTTGTGAGTCTCCTTTGAACTCTCTCCAGTTTCAGCACATCATTTCTAAGATAAGAGCCCCAAACCTGCTCTCAATACTCCAAGTGAGGCCTCACCAGTGCTTTCCAAAGTCTCAGCAATACATCCTTGCCTTTACATCCTAGTCCTCTTGAAATGAATGCTAACATTGCATTTCCCTTCCTCACCACAAATTCAACCTGCGAATTAACCTTTAGGAAATCCTGCACAAACTCCTAAGTCCCTTTGACCCTCAATGTTTTTATTTTCTCTCCATTTAGAAAATAGTCAACCTTTTCACTTCTTCTACCAAATTGCATGACCATACACTTGCCAACAATGTATTCCATCTGCCATTTCTTTGCCCTTTCTCCCTATCTGTCTAAGTCCGTCTGTAGCCTCTGTACTTCCTCAAAACTATCTGCCCCTCCACCTATCTTCATATTGTCTACAAACTTTGCAACAAAGCCATCAATTCATCATCCGAATCATTTATTTCTAACATAAGATGAATTGATCCCAACACAGACACTTGTGGAACACCACTAGTCACTGGCTGCCAACCAGAAAAGGCTCCCTTTATTCCCACTCAAGGTTGGCCCTTTCAAGGTTGTGAGGAAAATAAATCTGGTTAGCTACCAACTCAAGTTGCCTCGATCTGTGAAAATCGACCTCACTTTCCATGTGTCCCTCCTGTGGTCTGTAACCAATTTCCCCCTGGCCCTGAAGCTCGACCCCATTCTGCAATATCGATGGTCAGTCTGCCAACCACTGGACTCCTGCATGGCCCACAGACAACTTCAGTACCCGGTGGATTGGGAGATGTATGGGCTGGAGGAACATTGCTGGGTCCTAGCTTGGGAAGTATTGGACCCGGAATTGACTAAGAACTTTTGTCATCGACCCAACCATCTTTGGGGGAGAGAAGTATCAGAAGGCGTGCCTAGGGGTAGAGGGTGGCCCAGTCAGGAATTCAGGGTCCATCCCACAGTTGGCCACTGGAAGCCCTCAGTGAGCTTCTGTTTTTCAAACATTGACACCTTGCTGTATTACTTGTATGGTAATTGACTACACTTGTGCGTAGTTATTCTGAGTATTTAAGGTGTGTGAATTCTGTTGTTCTTTGCTTGGTCTTTGAGCCAACACTTGAATGGGGGCCTGTCTTATAATCCAGTGGTATATCCCTTTCAAGTGTTTTTTTGTTTGGCCCATGCCTTGCTATTTTTGTATTTTGGACCTGTTTTATTTTTGAACTTAGGATTCAGTCTGTTGTGTTTTTAGGAAAAGCTTGCCTGTTTCTTTTTGACTTCTGTTTTTTGTTATATTGCCCAGCCTTCCGATTTGGATTATTGCCTTTGTTTTGGAATTGTGCTGGAAAAGCAAAATATCCAGTGAAGTACCTGTCTGAATATTCATTCTGGCCTGGGTTCATTTCTCACTCAACCCCTTGAGTATGGTCATAGACTTCCAGACTGCCACGTCGGAGCACCGGGTTCAACTCAAACAGGTCTTATGGACTCCAGAACATGCTGTCTCTGGGGGAGCCATCAGCCTCTGTCCACATTGGTTTGTGTTGGGCATTGTGGCCCAGTCAGTGGATGTCCTATATCTGCATAGGTGTCTTTCAAATGCAGATTGGGGACTTAAGACTCGGGCTGGTCACTTGGATTCACTCTAAATAGCCTACTGAAGTAATAGGTCTACTACCTCATTGGCTCTTCACACAACCCTAGAACATCTGGACAGCAAAAGTGCATACATCAGGATGTTCTTTATCGATTACATTTAACACCATCATCCCCTCAAAACTAACCAGTAAATTCCAAGAACTGGGCCTCAATACCCCCTTGTGCAATTGGATCCTGGATTTCCTCACTTGTAGACCCCAATCAGTTCAGATTGGTTAAAAACATCTCCTCCACAATCTCCATCAGCACAGGAGCACCGCAGAGATTTGTGCATAGTCCTCTGTTCTGCTCGCTTTAAACCTGTGACTGTCATTAAGTACAGCTCCAACACAATATACAAGTTTACTGACAACAATACTGTTGTGGGCTGTATCAAAGGGGTGATGAATCAGCATACAGGAGGTTGATTGAAAACTTGCCTGAGTGGTGTGATAGCAACAACCTCTCACTCAATGTCAATAAAACCAAGGAACTGATTATAGACAACAAACAACGTCCTGACGAAGGGTCTCGGCCTGAATTGTCGACTGTACCTCTTCCTAGAGATGCTGCCTGGCCTGCTGCGTTCACCAGCAATTTTGATGTGTGTTGGTTGAACTGATTATAGACTTCAGGAGAAGGAAACCAGAGGTCATGAGCCAGTAATCGTCAGAGGATCAGAGGTGGAGAAAGTCAGAAACTTTAAATTCCTGGGTATCACTACTTCAGAGGACCTGTCCTGGACCCGACCCATCATATAAATATAATTGTGAAGAAAGTACGACAGCGCCTGCACTTCCTCAGGAGTCTGTGGAGATTCAGCATGTCATCGAAACCTGGCAAACTTCTCCGGATGTTTGGTGGAAAGTGTGCTGACTGGCTGCATTACAGCCTGGTATCCTCACTACCCAGACCATGCTCTTTTCTCACTGCTGCCATCAGGTAGAAGGTACAGGTTTTTCAGGACCACCGTGTTCAAGAACAGTTACTGCCACTCAACCATCAGGCTCTTGTTTAAAAAAAAGGGTTTGCTACACTCTTTTAAGGACTCCATTATATTGTTATTTATTTATATCTGCGTTTGCACAGTTTGTTTACAGTTAACAGATCCCAATGCTTACAGTTACTGTTTAATAGATTTGCCAAGTATGCCTGTAGAAAAAGAATCTCAGGGTTGTATGTGGTGACATGTATATACTCTGATAATAAATTTTACTTTGAACTTTGGGCTCTCCTCCAATTCCCTTACATCTCCATTTTCAACCCCTAACTTCTTACCCTTAACACTCCTGTCTGTCTCCATAGCCATCCCCACAAACCCAAAAAAAAACATCAAACTGAGCCACAATCTCAACGGAGGTCACAGATCGACACCGTCTTGATCCATGTACTTGGAAACATGCAGTGAAAAGCTGGGAGCAACCCGCAAGGATGTCCTGTAGTATTAGCCATTATCACCCTGAGAAAAAGGTGCTGGCTGTCCACTCTATCTATGCCTCTTGTAATCTTTTGCATCTCTATCAAGTCGTCTCTTATTCCCCATCAAAACAAAGAGATAAGCCATAGCTTACTCAAAATTCCATAATAAGACAATTCTCTTTATCCAGGAAGCATCCTGATATATCTTCTCTGCACCATCTCTAAACCTTCTCATCCTTCCTATAATGAGGTGATTAGAACTGAACATAATTCTCCAAGTGTGGTCTAACTGCATCCTGGTCTATCAAGGTTCAAAGTACATTTATTATCAAAGAATGTATAAATTATACAACCTTGAGATTTATTTGCTTACAGGTAGCCACAAAGCAAGAAACTTGAATAACCCAATTAAAAGAAGACCATAACCGCTACACTAAGAAGGAGGGGAAAAAATGCTCAACAGACAAACAATAGGTGCAAACAACAGCATATTGAACCAGATTGTGTCCTTAGATCCACTCCCCCAAGCAGCCAGAGTAGATCCAAGCCTCGATCTCAGTTCATCATATTAGTGGGGCAAACATGCCGAGAAAGTCACAGAGACTAGTTGCCGGAGCAGTCCACAATCTTGGTGCCACAGAGAGAGGAATGAATAGTGTGGGAGAGCAAGCAAAATCAGCCCAACCCTCATCTCCAGTCCTGACACTCGCACTTTCCAGTCTACCTGAGCAAGTACAGGGTAATGCCTCCTCTAGGACCTGCACCCAGCACAGTGACACACACAGGCTGCACATGCCAAAGGCGTTCTTCATCTCACTAAATTGGCTTGGTTCTTGGAATGATCCAGCCTCGCACCCAGGTTAGGAGGACAGGCATTGAAACTCTTTCACATCAACTCCTCTCCAAATCGTTCACTCCAACAGTGACTCTGTCTGCCATGATATCTTGAACACATTGTGTTTCAGCTTTGCGGTACATCAGTACTGCTTATCCTTCGAATTGACACGAACCCCATGACGGGTTAAAGTACCAACAGAAATGGAAAACACCTTGGAGTCCAGTATTGCTATTAACTAATGGTATTTATTAGTAACTACTGTGACAAAAGAGGGTTACAAAAGTACACATAGATTAAGATGTTAACTGTCCTGTGCTGGCACCAGTGGGATCAACAGTTGATCTGCCACCTGTCTTTGGGAGAAAGAGAGATAAATAAGACAATGGAGCGGCATTTTGGAAATGTTAATGAAGAGAGAGAGGGTTTAACGGAAGGAGACACCGGTAGGCAAGAGTGGCTCCGTTTGAACCCTGAACTGTTTGAAGTGATATGGACAGGTGAAACCCCAGCAGGGGGATAAAAAGGGACAGGTTCGCTAAGGCAACACACACGACACCACGAGGTAACAAGACCCCGGAAGCGGTGCGCTTCCCGCAAGTCGGCGGGAATTGTTGGAGGTCTGGTCGCGGGACCAGCCAGAGACGCACAGGGTAGAAAGGTACGGATCGGCAGAAACCTGGTGTGTGTGTCCACCCTTGCCTGGGTGCTGGGTTCACCACGGAAGAATGATCGTATCTGACACGGAGGGATCACAGTCAGTGACTTCAGAAGACATTACAAAGGGCTCACCCGAAAGCTGCCTGTGAGCAATATCGAAGGTCTGTTTGGGAATCCGATTTTGAATATTCATTCGCTCTCTCTCTCTCTCTCCCACGGCGACAGTGATTACTGTGAACTGAACTGAACTCAATTGAACTGAACTTTGCGTCACTTTGAAACTGGTCATTTACCCCTAGACGACGATAGAGCTTGATTGATCCTATTATCCTAGATCTGTGTACATGTGTGTTTATTCATTGCTAACCTGTTGCATTTGTATCCTTACTATTAGAGTACTGTGTTGCTTGTTTCTTTAATAAAACTTTCTTAGTTCCAGTAATCCAGACTCCAACTGAGTGATCCATTTCTGCTGGTTTGGCAACCCAGTTACGGGGTACGTAACACTACGCAATACAGTAAAATAAATGCAGATAAATCAAACAGATTAGCAATGATAAGGAAGTATATCAGTAAGTATGGAAATATATGAAAACCAAGCTTCTTCAAGTCTAGGGGTAAATAGATAGTCTTACGATGATGAGTAAAGTTCAGTTCAGTTCGTGGTATTGAGTTGAGTAGTGATGAAGAGAGGGGGAGAGATTTGAGTCTTCAGGTGAGCTGACGCAGTCGATCTTCCCATTGTCCTCCGAAATCCTTTAAAAGTCACCGACTGTGACCACAACAAAGGGGACCGTTCTTCTGTGGTGGAGCTATCAACCCACGTGAGGGTTGGACACACAAATAACTTCCCACCGGTCATGCCCTGTTAACACTGCGAGAGCCACTGATCGATCTGCCTAATCAATCCTCCAAAACCCACTTTTTCTGTGGGCACAACAAAGCTCATTCTGTGTCCAAAAACCATGTGTTTCTGGTCTATCATCTGACCTTCTATTTATCTCCCTGTACTGAGTACCAACTGCCACTCAAATAGCCCCTCCCTTCTCTGTCTGTAAGAACGTACAAGCAGGCAATGTCCTTGGGAAAGTATAAACAAACTGTGAGCAGTCCTAGTCTCTCTCTCTCTCTCTCTTTCTTAAAAACAAGATGTCGGTGTTAGTCCTGACGAAGGGTCTCGGCCTGAAATGTCGACTGCACCGCTTCCTACAGATGCTGCTTGGCCTGCTGCGTTCACCAGCAACTTTGATGTGTGTTGCTTGAATTTCCAGCATCTGCAGAATTTCTGTTGTTTGTCGGTGTTAAATACCTCTCTCTCTCTTTTCAAAAGCACAGTTCATAGGGGTAATTCAGGACCCCGTCACAGAATTAGTTTACCTTCCACTTGCTTCTACATTGCGGTGATAGTTGACCACAATTTACTTCAGAAAAGGTTTTTAGTCATATTTCTTGCCTTCTGAACTACCAGTAAGCTGTCACACAACTTCAATAGCACCATCTTAAACAGGAAAGCCATCCCCACCATTGAGTACATCTATAAGGAGCGCTTTTGCAGGAAAGTAGCATCCATCATAAGGGTCTCCCACCACCCAAGCCATGCTGTCTTCTCAAGATGGAGGTACAGAAGTCTCAGGACTCGCACCACCAGCTTCAGGAACAGTTATTACCCCTCAACCATTGGGTTCTTGAACCAGCAGGGATAACTTCACTCAACTTCACTCACCCAACATTGAACTATTCCCACAACCTATGGACTCACTTTCAAGGACTATTCATCTCTGATTCTCAATATTTATTGATTGCTTATTTTTTTATTATTATTTTCCTTTTTGTATTTGCACAGTTTGTTGTCTTTTGCACATGGGTTCGTCCGTTTTGATAGATAGATATACTTCATTGATCCCGAGGGAAATTGGGTTTCGTTACAGCCGCACCAACCAAGAATAGAGCATAAACATAGCGATACAAAAACCACAAACAATCAAACAACAAAATGCAGACTATGCCAGATGGAAAAAAGTCCAGGACCAGTCTATTGGCTCAGGGTGTCTGACCCTCCACGGGAGGAGCTGCAAGTTCAATGGCCACAGGCAGGAACGACCTCCCGTGCCGCCCAGTGTTGTATCTCGGTGGAATGTGGCCGAAGTCCAACAGTAAAAAGTTCAATATCCAGTCTACGAACACATTCCTCAATCGTAATATGACCCGGATTGCACCATCTGTTGTTAACCAGAACAGTAAGCCCCCAACTCCTTTACGATTACTGCTCTCAGTGCACTTCCGGTGAGCCGGAATGGTCTGGAAGCCGTCCGTGGAAAAGTTTTGGTCGGGTATGTCCTCGTGCAGCCCCGTTCCAGTAAAACACATAACACTGCACTCCTGAAATGTTCTCTGACTCCTGGCTAGCACCGTGAACTCATCCATTTTATTACCCAGTGAACTCCTCTTCTCCATAAGTCTCTGTTGTCTCGACCCGGTCCTCTTTCCTCAACTTTGTGATCCCCCTCTGCATCCTCTGTGTGTTTTCCTCCAGATTTCAGCAGGGGTGTCCGCCGCTCTGCTCGCTAAACCGGCTGACATTAGCGCAAGCAGCTGGTCCCTGGAATGAGCAATGCAACCATGCTTCTGTCCCGCGTGACGGGATGTAACTACTTCCAGCGCTAAAAACCCAAATAAAACTCTCTCTACCAGCACGTTAGAGAGGGTGCAGCTTCGACATGTAACCGTGAAAAAAAAATTACAAAAAATAACGTGTTAAAAAGTAAGAAGAAAAGAGTAAGAATCTGATCGGAACGGCTGTAACAGGCTGCATGCACGACCGGCGCATGTGCACTATATGAGGTTGTGTGTGGTTTTTCATTGATTCTATGGTGTTTCTTCTTATGTACTGTGAATGACGCAAGCAAATGAATCTCGGGGTTGTATATGGTGACGTACATGTAACATACATATTGTGACATATACATATACATGTAAGGATTCACTGCTAATGTAATGGCTTTGTAATGTTCACTGCTGAGGTAATGGTTTCTCTGAAGCAGCAATGTTAGGTTTATGGCTGGAGATAACAGACTGTGATATGCATGTTAGCCAATCAGGAGACTGTTGCTCTGTCTTGTGAATCTGGAAGGAGACTTTTTGCAGTCTTTTGCCGGGGAGAAATGAGGAGAGAAGACGCAATTGGAGAGATTTGGTAGACCGCCGGACAGAATGGACTTGCGAGCGAGGGTTCGGAGGGCAGCGACGATCAGAGGAGGTCGATGGTGGACGATCGACTTATCAGTGAGCTCCAACATTGCGCAACAGACTGTTTAATAAGATTGGGCCCTTTTTTTTTTCTTTTTTTCATTTCTTTACTAACCATATAGTCAAAGTAAGAATTATAAAGCTTAATTGTTTAATCGCATATTGTGTACTGTTTGTTATTTCGGGGTACTGATTTGTAACAGGGGACACATCGCGCAGCATCAACCCAAATGAGATTTCTTAAGTTTGGCCGGGCCGGGTGTTATCACCCCCTATATTGAGCCGCTAGCCGAAGTGAGAGTTACATACATTGTGTACTTTGATAATAAATTTACTTTGAACTTTGGAACTATTATAGAGCTATAACATTACATCACGGCTCTTGAACTCAATCCCCTGACTGATGAAGGCCAGCACACAATATGCCTTCTTAACAACCCTATTAACTGGCATGGCAACTTTGACGAATCTATGTACACAGACTCCAAGATCCCTCTGTTCCTCCATACTGCTAATAATCCTACCATTAATCTTGTATTTTCCCTTCAAATTTGATCTTCCAGAGTGAATCACTTCATACTTTTCAGGATTGAACTCCATCCGCTACTCGACAAACAGGCTCCGGGACATTCAGTGTCTCTCTCATGTGATTGCAAAAGAAATTCCTTCCTTTATCCTTGAGTGGTCCTGCACTCTCCTTCATTATCTTCTTGTTTTTAATGTAAGAATAAAGTGCCCTCAGATTCTTTTTAATCCTGCCTCTCTAGGGACTTGTTTTAGTTTTAGCTTCCTGCATATGATTCCTTTTCCTTTTGACTAAATTCACCACCATGATCTTCCTGACTGGCAGGGCAGGCTTGATAGGCCAGACGGCTACTCCTATTTTTTTATGTTCTCTTAACATCCAAGATTCCCTTACCTTGCCATCTTAGTCCTTCCTTCTTACTGGAATATACCTGTCCTATACATTGTGCAGTGAGTATTCTGTGTTTTTCACCTGATCTTTCTTTTTGTGTGTGTGTGGGGGGGAGAGGGATTTGAGTGTTGATCTTGCTGCTGCTGTTTCTTGGTTTCATGGCTCTCTGGAGAAGAATAATTTTGTAATTGTGTACTTTGACACTAAATGAACCGTTGAACCTTTTTAGATGGGAAGGTTGGGGAATATGTGCCAAATAGGACTAACCTGAGTAAGCATCTGGTGGTCATGGGCACGTTAGGCCAAAGGGCTTGTAACATCTCTTTGTCTCTAAGATTGTATTTTGACTAATTATTCACTGGAAATAGATTTTTCAGGGAATTACAAGTTGTTAGTGATCTTCAGATGATCAAAAGCTTTCCACATTGAACTCGTGTTAATTCTGGATGGAGAAGGATTGTGAGCCCAAGATCGTTGCTTACTCACTGCATTTTGATGTTTTATATTTCACAGCTAAAACCATCAATATTAAAGCACTAAAACCAAATGCTGATATTACTGAGAACAATTTAATCTATTCCAAAGGAAAACCAACCAGTGCAGCAAATGGTAAGTGAACTCTATCAACTCCATTAGTCAGCATCAGTAAGGAGATTGGGAAGTGCTGTTCAAAGCTGCACATGTCCTCGAAAACATGAAGGTAGAGCAGGCAGTTTGGAAGACAGGTGGTATTTTTTCAAATATTGCCTGACTATTTGAATTTAAAAGTGAGGATATCCTACTGCAATTATATAGGGTGGCCACACCTGGCATATGTGTGCAGTTTTGATCTAAACCAAAAAGATAGAAGGAATTTGGGATGACTGCTCTGTTTTCTGAAGGAAGACTGAATCAGAGATTGAATTATCCTTCCATCTTCAGAAATTAAAAGAATGGGAGGCAAACTTACTGCAACTTAACAAATTCTTAAAAGAATCAACAGGGTAGATATGGGGCAAAATGTTTTCTCAAGATGAAGTATTTGGAACAAACGACCATACTTTCAACTGAAAGAGCCAATATTCAGGACTGTTGACAAAGGGTGGTGAATTTTCAGCACACAGTATCATGGCTGACCATGATGTCTGCATACATGTGTTCTTTATCCCTCTGTACCCAGCTTGAAAAATGTGCCTGTCTGGATGTCTCTTTCAAAGTTACGTTTGTACCTGTTCCCTTTACTTCTACTAACAGCATGTTTCAGGCACTTAAAGCTCTCTGGGTTAAAAACTTGCCTGATAAACCTGCTTTAGACATTCGGCTTCACCTTAAACCTATGCTCTCATTTTTGAGCTTTCCACCCTGGGGAAAAGAGATCTGCCTCCCATGGTTTTTAATACAAGATTGTAGCAGATTTTTAACTTCTCCAGTATTGATTGGGACATCCTTACTGCTAGAGGCTTAGGCTGGGCAGAATCCCTTCTTAAAATAGTTTGTAGATAGTCCAACTAGTGGAAAGGCCATACTTGACCTTGTATTGGGAAACAAGCTTGGCCAGTGATTGGAGTTTCAGTGGGAGAGAATTTTGGGAACATTGTTCGCAACTCCTTAAGTTTTAAGATAGATATGAATAAGGAAAAGTCTGGACCTCAGAGGAAAGTGTGAAATCCTTACGTGAAAGGCAAATTACAACTTTCTTTGGCAGGAGCACAGATTGCAAATAGCTGTTATTGGACAGCACCACATCTGGCATTTGCGGCATTCAAAGACCAGCTGATCAGAATTCAGGACTGACACGTTCCATTCAGGAGAAAAGATAAGGATAGCCTTCCTCACTGTCCACTACAGAGAGCCACAAGGATAGCCTTCCTTGCTATCCACTAATAGCCACAGGGATAGCCTTCTTCACTGTCCATTACCAGTAGCTGCAAGGATAGCCTTCCTCACTGTCCACTATGCCCCCAATCTTAGTGACAAATGCAAATTTGCTGGTCCAGTTTACTACGTTATCATCCAGACCATTGACAAGCAAAAACAGACCCAGCACTGATCCCTGCGGCACTCCACTAGGCACAGGCCTCCAGTCAGAGAGGCACTATCTACTACCACTCTGTGGCTTCTCCTATAAAGCCAGTGACCAATCCTATTTACTATCTCATCTTGAATGCTGAGTGACTGAATCTTCTTAACCGACCTCCCATCTGGGACCTTGTCAGATGCTTTTCTGAAGTCTACGTAGATAATATCCACTGCCTTGCCTTCATCAACTTTCCTGGTAACTTCCTCAAAAAACTCTATAAGATTGGTAAGACTCGATCAACCACGCATGAAGCCATAGATTGATTCCAGGATTCAGGAATCTTATGTGATGAGAGATGTCAGAAAGGAAAAGGAAGCACATATAAGTTTCATGATGCAGAAATTGGACAGTGCCTTTAAGTAATGTAAAGAAAGCAGGAAAGAACTGAAGCATGGAATTAGTAGGGACAAAGGGAGCCATGAGATGTCCTCAGTGAATAGGATTAAAGAAAATCCAAGGCATTTTATCTGAACAAGAGAGGAGCTGTGAGAGAGTAGCACCAGAGCTAGAGAGGCTCTAATCATTGTGTCTTGACTTCTGGACCTCTGATCAACCTTTGGGCTTTGATCCAGTCCTCTGATTGAACTTTGGGCTTCGATTCAGTCCTCCAATCGACCTTTGGGCTTCGATTCAGTCCTTCGATTGAACTTTGGGCTTCAATCCAGTACTCGGATCGAACTTTGGCTTCCAGCAGATTGTTGGATTCACAGAAGTTGGGCCTTCAACTTTCCCAGTGGACTCAAAGATTTCCAGACTCAGGGTTTCAGCCATTGGGCCACAATTTCTGCAATTTCTGGACCTATAATCGACCTCTGGGCTTTGATTCTGGGTAAAGATCCCAAAGTTCACCAATAACAAAAAATGAAGACCCTGGATGAGGATCTGCACTCCAGGCCTTGAGCTGCAGACTCACTGACGATGGGACTCTGAGCAATATTCTTGCCAGTCTGACAGCCCGATATCCAACCATGCCCTCATCTCTGTCCCTAAAACCTAACCAGACCCCAAAGTCCCCTCTCTCTCCCCAAAAACCATCCCATGAAATGGAAGATCAAGAGATTGTTAATCATCTGGGGCATGTTGAAGTCCAGAAGGAAGTGGTGTTGGGTCACAGACAAAGGAATAATACAGCATAGAAACCATCCCTTCAGCCCATCCAGTCCATGCTGACCTGAACTTCTGCCTAGTTCCTTCCACCTGCACTAAGACCATATCTCTCCAAACCCCTTTCATCCATGTACCTATCCAAACTTCTCTTAAATGTTACAATTGAACCTGCATCGACTATTTCCGTTGTTAGTTCATACCACATTCTCACCGCCCTCTAAGTGAAGAAGATGCCCCTCGTGAAACATTTCACCTTTCACCTCGAACCCATGATTTCCAGTTCTTGTCTCAACCAACCTCAGTAGAAAAGGCCTGCTTAAACTTACCCTATTGATACCCCTCATAATTTTGTATACTTCTATTAAATATCCCCTCATTCTCCTTCACTCTAGGGAATAAAATCCAAACCTATTCCATCTTTCTCCATTAGGTCCTCAAGTCATGGCAATATCTTTATAATTTTTTCCATCAGACATAGGAGCAGAGTGAGACCATTTGGTCCTTAAATGTTAAAAAAGAACCCGCATTTACCACCTTGTCTGGCAGCTCATTCCACACTCCCACCACTCTCTGTGTGAAGAAGCCCCTCCCTAATGTTCCCTTTAAACTTTCCCCCCTCACCCTTAACCCATGTCCTCTGGTTTTTTTCTCCCCTTGCCTCAGTGGAAAAAGCCTGCTTGCATTCACTCTATCTATACCCATCATAATTTTATATACCTCTATCAAATCTCCCCTCATTCTTCTACGCTCCAGGGAATAAAGTCCTAACCTATTCAACCTTTCTCTGTAACTGAGTTTCTCAAGTCCCGGCAACATCCTTGTAAACCTTCTCTGCACTCTTTCAACCTTATTTATATCCTTCCTCTAATTTGGTGACCAAAACTGAACACAATACTCCAGATTCAGCCTCACCAATGCCTTATACAATCTCATCATAACATTCCAACTCTTATACTCAATACTTCGATTCATAAAGGCCAATGTACTAAAAGCTCTCTTTACGACCCTATCTACCTGTGATGACACTTTTAGGGAATTTTGTATCTGTATTCCCAGATCCCTCTGTTCCACTGCACTCCTCAGTGCCTTACCATTAACCCTGTATGTTCTACATTGGTTTGTCCTTCCAACGTGCAATACCTCACACTTGTCAGTATTAAACTCCATCTGCCATTTTTCAGCCCATTTTTCCAGATGGTCCAAGTCCCTCTGCAGGCTCTGAAAACCTTCCTCACTGTCTACTACACCTCCAATCTTTGTATCATCAGCAAACTTGCTGATCCAGAGTCAGAGGCTTTTTCCCAGGGCTGAAATGGCTAACAGGAGAGGACACAGTTTTAAGGTGCTTGGAAGTAGGTACAGAGGAAATGTCAGGTTTAAGTTTTTTTACACACAGAGTGGTGAGTGTGTGGAATGGGTTGCCGGCAATGGTGGTGGAGGCAGATACAATAGGATCTTTTAAGAGACTCGTGGATAGATACAAGGAGCTTAGAAAAATAGAGGGCTATGGGTAACCTTAGGTAATTTCTAAGTAAGTATATGTTCAGCACAGCATTGTGGGCTGAAGGGTCTGTATTGTGCTGTAGGTTTTCTATGTTTCTATTTATTTCTTCCCATTTTCCAACATTGTATTTCATTTGGCACCTTCTTGCCTATTCTCCTAATCTGTCTAAGTTTTCTGCAGCCTTTCTGTCTCAACACTACCTGCCCCTCCACCAACATTTGTATCATCTGTAAACTTGGCAACAAAGCCACCTATTTCAACTAAATAATTGATATAAAAAGAAGCAGTCCCAACACCAACCCCTGCAGAACACCACTAGTTACTGGCAGCCAACCTGAAAAGTATCCTTTCATTCCCACTCAACCAGTGCTCTAACCATGCTAGTAACTTTCCTGTAATACCACGAGCTCTTAACTTGGTAAGCAGCCTCATGTGTGGCACTTTATCAAAGGCCTTCAGAAAATCCAAATATGCAGCATCCACTACTTCCCCTTTATCTATCAGACTTGTAATCTCCTCAAAGAATTCCAACAGGTTCGTCAGGCAAGATTTTCCCATAAGGAAACCATGCTGACTTTGTCCTAACTTATCCTGTGTCTCCAAGTATTCCATAATCTCATCCTTAACAATTGACTCCAAACTCTTCCCAGCCACTGAGGTCAGGCTAACTGGTCTATAATTTCCTTTATGCTGCCTCCCTTTTTTCTTAAAGACAGGAGTGACACTTGCAATTTTCCAGTTCTCTAGAACCTTACCGGAGTCCAGTGGTTCTTGACAGATTATTAATTCCTCCACAATCTCTACTGCTACCTCTTTCAGAACCTAGCGTGCGGTTCATCTGTTCTGGGTGACTTATGTTCCTTGAGGTCTTTCAGCTTTTTGATTATCTTCTCCCTTGTATTAGTAACTGCACTCACTTCTCTTCCCTCACATCCTTCAACACCTGACACACTGCTAGTGTCTTCCACAGTGAAGACTGATGCAAAATACTCATTCAGTTCATATGCCATCTCCTTGTCCCCTGTTGTTATTCCTCCTGCCTCGTTTTCTAGTGATGTTAGATCCACTCTCATCTCTCTTACAAACTTGAAAAAGCTTTTTCTATCCTCCTTGATATTGTTTGCTAGCTTGCTTTCATATTTCATCTTTTCCCTCCTAATGATTCTTTTAGTTGCTTTTTGTAGGTTTTTAAAAGCTTCCCAATCCTCCAACTTCCTGCTCATTTTTGCTTTGTTGTATGCCCTCTCTTTTGCTTTTACATTCGCTTTGACTTCCCTTGTCAGCCATGGTTGTACTGTTTTGCTATTTGAGTATTTCTTTGTTTTTGGAATACATTTATCTGTACCTTCCTCATTTTTCCCAGAACTCAAGCCATTGCTGATCTGCTGTCATCCCTATCAACATCTTCCAATTTACTTTGGTCAACTCCACTCTCATACCACTGTAATTCTCTTTACTCCACTGAAATACTAATATGTCAGACTTTACTTTCTCTCTATATAAGTTCAAGTTGAACTCATCATATTGTGATCAATGCTTCCTAAGGGTTCCTTTACCTTAAGCTCCCTGATCACCTCCAGTTCATTGCATAACATCCAATCTGATATACTGATTTTCTAGTAGGCTTAATGACAAACAGCTCTAAAAAGTTATCTGTTAGACATTCAACTTGGGATCCATTTCCAACCTGATTTTCCCAATCTACCTGCATGTTAAAATCTCCCATGACTATCATAAAATTGCCCTTTTGACATGCCTTTTCTATTTCCCTTTGTAATCTGTAGTCCACTGTTTGGAGACCTATATATAGTCCTTTTACCCTTGCAGTTTCTTAACTCAGCCCACAACATCATCTGATCCTATGTCACATCTTTCTAATGATTTGATGCCATTCTTTACCAGCAGAGCCCCGCCACCCCCTCTGCCTACCTTACTATCCATCTGATACAATGTGTAACCTTGGACATTCAGCTCCCAACTACAATCATCCTTCAGCCACAATTTGGTGATGGCTACAACATCATACCCAATAATCTGTAAAAGTGCAACAAAATCATCCACCTTATTTCTTCTACTCCGTGAATTGAGATATAACGCTTTGAGTACTGTATTTGCTACCCTTTTTGATTCTGCATCCCTAATGCACTGGTACTCACCCTGTTGACTGCAATTCTGTCCTATCATCTGCCTGCCCTTCCTGACAGTCCAATTGCATGCTATCTTTTCTTTTTTACCATCCATCCTATCCTGAGTCCCTACCCTCTGGTTCCCATCCTCCTGCTAAATTAGTTTAACCCCTTCCTAACAGCTCTAGCAGACCTGCCCACAAGAATATTGGACCCCCTCAGGTTCACATGCAACCCATCACTCTTGTACAGGTCATACCTCCCCCCAGAAGAGATCCCAATAATCCAAGAACCTGAAGCCCTGCCCCCTGCACCAGCTTCTCAGCCACACATTTATCTGCCAAATCATCCTGTTTCTACCCTCACTGGCACGTGGCACAGGCAGCAATCCAGAAATTGCTACTGTGGAGGTCCTGCTTCTCAGCTCTCTGCCTAGCTCTAAGTTCTCTCTTCTGGACCTCTTTGCTTTTCCTTCCAATGTCATTGGTACCAATATGTACCAAGGCACCTGGCTGCTCTCTCTCCCCCTCCAAAATGCTGTGGATGCAATCTGAGATGTCCCTGACCCTGGCATCTGGGAGGCAACATACCATCTGGTTGTCCCGTTCAAGAACATAAAATCTTCTGTCTGTTCCCCTCGAGTCCCCTATCACTACTGCTCCCCTTTTCTCCCCCTTTTCCTTCTGCACCACAGACCCATGCTCAGTGCTCTAACCTGATGTCCGTTGCATTCCCCTGGGAGGTCAACCCCACAATAGTATCCAAAACAGTATACTTATTATAGAGGGGAATGGCCACACAGGTACTCTGTGCTAGTTGCCTATTCACCTTCCCATTCCTTCTCCTGATAATCACCCAACTACTCACCTCCTGCAATTTAGGAGTGACCACTTCCCTGTAACTCTGATCAATGATCTCCTCACTCTTCCATACAAGCTGAAAGTCAACCAGCTGCTGCTCCAGATCTCCACAGATCAGAATCAGGTTTATTATCACTGGCATGTGATGTGAAATTTGTTAACTTAGCAGCAGCAGTTCAATGAAATTCATAATATAGAAGAAAAAAATAAAAATAATAATAATAAATTACAATATATGTATATTGAATAGACTAAAAATCATGCAAAAAGCAGAAATACCGTATATTGAAAGCAGTGAGGTAGTGTCCAAGGGTTCAATTCCATTTAAGAATCGGATGGCAGAGGGGAAGAAGCTGTTCCTGAATCACTGAGTGTGTGCCTTCAGGCTTCTGTATCTCCTACCTGATGTAACGGTGAGAAAAGGGCATGCCCTGGGTGCTAGAGGTCCTTAATAATAGACGCTGCATTTCTGAGACACACTCCCTGAAGATGTCCTGGGTACTTTGTAGGCTAGTACCCAAGATGGAGCTGACTAGATTTACAACACTCTGCAGTTTCTTTTGGTCCTGTGCAGTAAAAGACAGTGATGCAGCCTGTCAGAATGCTCTCCACAGTACATCCATAGAAGTTTTTGAGTGCATTTGTTGACATGCCAAATCTCTTCATACTCCTATAGCCACTGTCTTACCTTCTTTATAACTACATAAATATGTTGAGACCAGGTTCACGCAGATGTAGTTCCCTGGGAGTCTCTGAGTCTCCCAGGACTCCAAGTTTAAATGGCAATGGCCTCTTCCAGCCAAAGCCTCCTTTGAGCCAAAGCTTGACGCTCCCACTCTCACCACTGGCCCAATCCCAACAATGGCAGCTGCACTTGTCACTTCAGTACTTTTATTTGCTCCTCTCTGCGCTGGTCCCATCTCTAATTGGCACCCAAATGACACCAAACGTCCATGAAGCTGTCCTTTAAATGAGCACCATTTTCTGCCCTCTTTCAGTCTTATTGATATCTTTCCTGTAGGTACACAGAATACTGCAAAATAGGCCTCACCAATGTCTTATACAATTTCAACATAACACCTCAGCTCCGTACTCAGTGTCCTGATTTATGAAGGCCAATGTGCCAAAAGCTCTCTTTATGATCCTATTTACCTGTGACACCACTTCCAAGGAATTCTGGATCTGTATTCCCAGATCCCTCTGTTCTACTGCACTTCTCAGTGCCCTACCGTGCACCTTGTAAGACTACTCTGGTTTCTCCTTCCAAAGTGCAACATCTCACTTCACTATATTAAATTCCAGCTGCTATTTTTCAACCCATTTTTCCAGCTGATTTAAATGCTGCTGCAAGCTTGCTTGCAATTGTTAAAAATGTTTGAACTGGTTAATAAAACCATAACTAAAAGCAACTGCATAAAATTGTCATGATGATATTTACATAGAGACTTGTAAGATCAGCATTGAACAACACACAACGCTGGAGGAACTCAGCAGGCCAGCAGTTGAAGTTTTGTGCCGAGACCCTTCATCAGGAGTGGAGAAAAAAAGATGAGGAGTCAGAGTTAGAAGGTAGAGGGAGAGGAGGAAGAACCACAAGGTGATAGGTGAACTGCGAGAGGG
Organism: Mobula birostris; assembly: GCF_030028105.1. Taxonomy (NCBI): domain Eukaryota; kingdom Metazoa; phylum Chordata; class Chondrichthyes; order Myliobatiformes; family Myliobatidae; genus Mobula; species Mobula birostris. The sequence continues at coordinate 207,192,027 of NC_092373.1, forward strand.
AAGGGGTGATTGGTGAAAGAGATACAGGTCTGGAGAAGGGAAATCTAATAGGAGAGGACAGAAGCCTTGGAAGAAGGAAAAGGGGGAGGAGCACCAGAGGGAGGTGATGAGGAGGTAAAGAGATAAAATGAGTGAGGGAAAAGGGAAAGAGTTATGGTGAGGGGAAGGGAACATTACCAGAAGTTTGAGAAATCGATGTTCATTCCATCAGGTTGAAGGCTATCCAGACAGAACATAAGGTGTTGCTCCTCCAACCTGAGTGTGGCCTCATCGAGACAGTAGACAAGGCCACAGACTGCCTGGCCTAATGAGTTCCCTCAGCATTTTGTGTGTGTTACTTGGATATCCATCTGCAGATTTTCTCTTGTTTGAGATTAGCATGGAGACCAATGCCTGCTCAGTGAGAGAAGGGTGTGAAATCTGTTTGTCAATTATTGCATTAATATTTCAGGTGTTACTATTTCACTGCAGGTACGAAAGCAGGCACAACTACACCACAACTGCCTGAAGATTCGGGTAAGGAAACACACCAAATAAATCACTTCACATTTCCAAGAAAGCATGTTTTAAAAGTTCCCATTAAACTGAGGAGAATTTTAGACAGACAGCATTTCTGAAAAGTAACCATAATCTATATGAATTATTACTGTTTGTTTTAGTCATCAGTTTGCAATTCCTGAGTATTGGACGGGTACCCATTGGTGATGCTGAGGCTCTAAAAGGCACTGGTGAGGCCTCACCTTGAATATTGTGAACAGTTTTACATAGAAAACCTACAGCATAATACAGGCCCTTTGGCCCACAAAGCTGTGCTGAACATGTCCTTACCTTAAAAATTACCTAGGGTTACCCATAGCCCTCTATTTTTCTGAGCTCCATCTACCTGCTTTTTGCCTTCTCCGTGGATTGTCACCTTGTCGCGGTGGAGAGGACAGACTGGAGTGCTCATCTACTGAGTCTATTTGTCTGGAACTGAGGAATAAGAAAGGATGAGCACATTCCTGGGATTATATTTATAGACCTCCCTGTTGTCAGAAGGATTTAGAGGGATAAGTTTGTAGAAAGATAGCAGACTTTTGCAGAAGAATAAGGTTGTGTAACATGATTTTAACTTCACACATATTGACTGAGACTCCTATACTATAAAAGGATTGAATGGCCTAGAGATTGTCAAATATTTTCAGGAAAGTTTCCTTAATCAATATGTAGAGTTCTCCATGGATTGTCACCTTGTCGTGGTGGAGAAGCTTGTGTGGTCCTGTGATCCCGAGAGCGATGCCGTCTGGAGCTATGCTCCTGGTAGGGTCACCCATGGCGGTAAGGTCGAGGGTGAGGTCCCTGACAAAGAACAATCCAACCAAGACCTCAACGGTGGAACAGGCGGATGAAGTTACTTCGAACTCAACGGCTGTGAAGGCGGATGAAGGCTGCAACAAATCCATCAGCTCCAATCGTCATGGTTTCTATGCCATTGGAATCAGTTAGTTGATTTGTGAAGTATTGTGTGCTTCTTGGAGTGCAACATCAAGTCGACGTTAAACAAATACACGCACGGGCATCTTTGCTCTGTAATGAAGACCATCATCCTCGACCTTGAGGGATAGCCACGACGACGACCTGTTTTTTGCCCTTCATCTTAGAAAAGATGTGCTGGCATTGGAGAGGGTGCAGAGGAGGTTCACAAGGATGATTCCAGGAATTAAAGGGTTATCATACGAGGTGTTGTAGATAGTGTAGAGTAGGGGGTCACCAACCCATCAACCGCGATCGACTGCTCGATCTTTGAGACTTTCCCAGTAGATCCCGAAAAAAATCAAAAATAAATACACAAATACTTTTGTAATGTGAGCATTATAAAAATAAGTAATACTAATTAGGATAATTGTAATATAGCAATACTTTTGCTACAAAGCTGCTTGTAAAGAGAGATTGTTTCCAGGTTGCGGTGTTTTAGTTCCGTTCTTTCTGCCCAGTGGCCCAGTGCGCATGTGTGTAGCACCCCCTCCATGAGCTGTGTTCTCAGCATAGCTTGTGCTGCAAAAAAGTGACCAATTAGATTAGATACGCAGTGGTCCCCAACCACCGGGCTGCGAAGAATGCAGCAGTACAATGTTAGTCGGAACGTGCCCAGCACATCTTTAAGAAAAAAGCCGAAATAAACAAGCTAATTAATTAGGTGCTGCCTAGCACGTAAATGTTGGCCCAGATCAGAGGCAATTGCCGACTGTGTCACCTCTGATCTGGGCCGATATTTACGTGCCGAGCAGCACCTAATTAATTAGCTTGTTTATTTTGGCTTTTTTTTCTTAAAGATGTGCTGGATGCGTTCCAGCCACCGCTGTACTGCTGCATTCTTCGCGGCCCGGAGGTTGGGGACCATTGGATAAGAGTACAGACTGTCGCAAACATCAATACAGCACTCGCTCATGATATCCTGATAGCATAGCAGAGGCTCCATGAAAGAAGGCGAAAACGTACAACTTCCATCCAGAATGGGAAGAGGAATTTCTATTTACCTTGGTGAAAGACAAGTATGTATGTAAGTTGTGCCACCAAACACAAGCACTAACTAAAAGAGGGAATCTGGAGCGGCACCGCAACACCAACCACCAGAAATTTAAAGGCACCTACCCCCCAAAGAGTGCAATTCGTGCCTGGAAAGTTGAGGAGCTGAAATCGGGGTTGAAGGCCCAGCAATCATTTTTCCCAAAACATGCTGCTCAAAATAAGGTTGCTTTGAAGCATCATTTCGTGTAAGTCACCTTTTGGTTAAACACAAGAAGCCTTTTACAGATAGTGATTTATTCAAGGAAGCAATGGCCATTACCGCAGAGACTGTTTTTAATGACTTTAAAAACAAGAACGACATCACAGTCGCAATACATAATGTACCGCTTGGCCCTGCAACAGTGACAAGGAGGGTAGAGTCACTGTCAGAGGACGTGGGTATTTTTCACCACAATTCGATGAATCCCTGGATGTAATGCAAACAGCTCAGCTTATTGTATTTGTCAGAATGGCTTTCCAGGATTTTACAACAAAGGAGGACTTCCTCACTCTTTTGCAATTAAAGGAGAGAACAAGGGGTGAGGATATTTACAATGAGTTTAAAAAATATATCCGTGAAAATGACATCCCCATTCATAAACTGGAGGCAATTACTACTGACGGGGCCCCAGCAAAGCGCAGTGTGCACATTGGTTTTATAGCACTAAGAGTCAGTGCCTACTTTGGGTCAACTTATCTGTGTGAAATTGCACTTTCACAGATGAAAAATTATTAAATCTAAGTACAGGAGCTGTCTTACTGACAGACACCTCACAGACTGTCTCAGACTGGCTGTCTGTAGTTATGAGCCAAATTTCAGGGAACTAGCAATAAGTATTCAGCCCCAGTCATCACACTGAGTGCAACAGTCAATTTCTATTCGTATATTTTTCATGTTGAAATAAAATTAAATAATGAAACTTAGAATTAAAGGTGTGAAGTATTGTAATATTCTTAAAGGAAGATATGCTAGTTACAGTGTTTTCTTGTTTGAATTAGTTTTACCTACTACGATTTAGTAGGTAGATCTTGCCTTTCACTAAGGTCGAGGTAGGGGATCTTGGGCTTAAAAAGGTTGGTGACCACTAGTGTAGAGGATTGTCGAAGATTGCAGAGAGACATTGATAGGATGCAGAAGTGGGCTGAGAAGTGGCAGATGGAGTTCAATCCAGAGAAGTGTGAGGTGGTACACTTTGGAAGGACAAACTCCAAGGCAGAGTAAATGGCCTCTTCCCCAGGGGACCACTGCTCAATACAAGAGGACATGGCTTTAAGGTAAGGGGTGGGAAGTTCAAGGGGGATATTAGAGGAAGGTTTTTTTACTCAGAGAGTCAGTGGTGGAGGCAGATACACTAGTGAAATTTAAGAGACTACTAGACAGGTATATGGAGGAATTTAAGGTGGGGGGTTATATGGGAGGCAAGGTTTGAGGGTCGGCACAACACTGTGGGCCAAAGGGCCTGTACTGTGCTGTACTATTCTATGTTCTATGAATGTTTGATAGCTCTGGGTCTGTACTCGCTGGAATACAGAAGGATGAGGGGGGGATCTCATTGAAACCTTTTGAATGTTGAAAGGCCCAGACAGAATAGATGTGGAAAGGATGTTTCCCATGGTGAGAGAGTCTAGGACAAGAGGGCACAGCCTCAGGTTAGAGAGGTGTCCTTTCAAAACAGAGATGCGGAGAAATTTCTTTAGCCAAAGGATGGTGAATTTGTGGAATTTGTTGTCACATGCAGCTATAGAGGTCAGGTCATTGGGTGTATTTAAGGCAGAGATTGATAGGTTCTTGATTGGACATGGCATCAAAGGTTACAGGGAGAAGGCCAGGAACTGGGGTTGAGGAGGAGAAGGAATAAAGATCAGCCATGATTGAATGGTGGAGCAGACTCGATGGGCCAGATGGCCTAATTCTGCTCCTATGTCTTATGGTCTTATGATCTTAATTTCCTGAATTATCTCTACTCCCTTTCTTGAACAAGGAAATAATGTTTACAACCCTTCAATCCTCTGATACCTTTCCAACCCTATTGGTGATGCAAAGATCATCAACAGAGGCTCAACAATCTCCTCTCTTGATTCCCCAGTAGTCTGGGGTATCTTGACTGGTCCCAGCAACTTACCTAACTTAATACCTTTCAAAAGCTCCAGCACATCCTCTTTCTTAATGTCTATATGCTCAAGCATTTCATTCTGCTGTAAGTCATCCCCACAATTGCCAAGGTCCTTTTCACTGTTGAATACTGAAGCAAAGTATTCATTAAGGACCTCCACTCCATGCACACATTTCCACTATCACACCTGGTTTGTCCTATTCTCACACGGCCCATCCTCTTGCTCTTCACATACTTGTAGAATACCTTGGAGTTTACCTTAATCCTGCTGGCCAAGTCCTTCTCATGGCCTCTTTTGCTCTCTTAATTCCATTCTTGAGCTCCTTCCTGGCACCCTTGTAATTTTCTAGAGCTCTAACAGTACCTAGTTTCTTGAACCATTTGTAAGCTTTTCTTTTCTTCTTAACTAGATTTTCTTCATCCTTTGTACACCATGGTTCTTTTACCCTACCATCCTGTCCATTCCTCAATGGAATATACCTTGGCAGAACACCATACAAATGTTCCCTGAACATTTGCCGCATTTCTGCCGTGTATTTCCCTGAGAACATCTGCTCCCAATTTATGTTCCCAAGTTCCTGCCTAGTAGCATCATATTTCCCCCTACCCCAATTAAATGTTTTCCCAAATTGTCTGTTCCTATCCCTCTCCAGCGCTATGATAAAGGAGGTAGTGATCACTATTTCCAAAATGCTCTCCCATTGAGAGATCTGACACCTGACCAGTTCATTTCCCAATACTCTGAACATCTTAAGTATCAGCTGGGAAGATAGAAGAACCAACGTCAGTGTGCTAAGTGAAGCAAAAACAACAAGCATTGAAGCTTACGTCATCAAGAACCAACTAAGATGGAACAGTCATGTTGTTCAGATGAAAGACGAACGTCTGCCAAAACAAATCTTCTACTCCCAGCTTAAAGAAGGCAAATGTAAAAGAGGCGGACAACAGAAGAGATTCAAAGACATCTTAAAAGCCAACATGAAGAGATGTAACATCGACATCAACAATTGGGAAATCAATGCTAAGGACAGGAAACTCTGGCAAGCCATCATCCAAGAAGGAACAGCAACTTTCAAAGCCAATAGATGTGCAGAATTAGAAGAAAATGGAAAGAGAGACAGCAACAACCAAAGCCCGATCTGCCATCTGGAACTACCTGTCCAGAATGCGGAAGAACTTTCAAAGCCAAGGTTGGACTTGAGAGCCCATAAGTAGATCAACAGAATGAAGACCATCATCCTCGACCTCAAGGGATAGCCGCGACGACCAGATCAAGTAAAGCCTCTCCTCTAGTTGGTGTATCTACAAATTGCATCAGGAAACCTTCCTAAACACACCTAACAAATTTCACCCTGTCTAAACCCCTTACGCTCAGGAGATGCCAATCAATATTAGGAAAGTTAAAATCACCCATCACATCAACCGTATTATTATTGCACCATTCCAGAATTTGCCTCCTTATCTGGTCCTCGATGTCTCTGTTACTATTGGGGGATCTATTAAAAAAAACACCCAGTAGAGTTATTGCCCACTTCCTGTTTCTGACTTCCACCCATAATGACTCAGTCAACTATTCCTCCATTACTGCCTCCTTTTGTGCAGCTGTGATTTATCCCTAATTAGAAATGCCATACTACTATCTCTTTTGTTTCCCTCCCTGTGCTCTTTGAAACATCGAAAGCCCAGCATACGCAGCAGCCATTCCTGCCCCTGAAACATCCAAGTCTCTGTAATGGCCACAACATCAGAATTCCACGTATTGATCCACGTTCTAAGTTCATCTGCCTTGCTTATGATACTCCTTTCTTCTGCTTTTTCGTTTCTTGAAGAGTGGAGTGACATTTGCAATTTTCTATTTCACTGGAACCATGCCAGAGTCAATCAGTTCTAGAAAGATATTTGCTAATGCCTCCACAATCTCCTCGGCCACCTTTTTTAGTATATGCCGTCTGTTCCATATGACTTAAATTTCAGGCCTTTCAGTTTCCCAAGAACCATCTCCCTAGTAATGGCAGCCTCACACTTTGCCCTCTCACGCACTCAATCTTGTGACATACTGCTAGTCTTTTCCATAGTGAAGACTGATACAACATGCTTATTTAGTTCATCCACCATTTCCTCATCACCCATTGGTACTTTTCCAGCATCATTTTTGAGGGATCCAATATCTATTCTCGCTTCTCTTTTACACTTTAAGTATCTGAAGAAACTTTTGGTATCCTCTTTAATATTATTGGCTAGCTTACCTTTGTATTCCATCTTTATCTTCTTAATGACTTTTAATTGTCTTCTGATGGTTTGTAAAAGCTTCCTAGTTCTCTAACTTGCCACTAATTTTTGGTCTATTATATGTCCTCTGTTTGGCTTTTATATTGGCTTTGACTTCTCTTGTTAGCCACAGTTGCGTCATCTTGCCTTTAGGATACTTATTCCTCTTTGGGATGTATACTGTATATCCCGTGCCTTCCAAACTGCTTCCAGAACTTCTAGCCATTTTTACTATACCATCATCCCTACCAGTGTTTTTTCCAATCAATTTTGTCCAGCTCCTCTTACTGTAATTCCCTTTACTCCACTATAATATTGATACCTCTGACTTTAGCTTCTCCTTCTCAATTTGCGGAATGAATTCCATCATATTATGATCACTAGCCCATAAGGGTTCTTTTACCTTAAGCTCTCTAATCAATTCTGTTTCATTGCACAATGCCAAATCCAGAATAGCTGATCCATAGTGGGCTCAACTACAAGCTGCAATAAAAAGCCATCTCATAGGCATTCTAGAAATTCCCCCCCTTGGGGTCCAGCACCAACTTGATTTTCCCAATCTACCTGCATATTGAAATCCCCCATGATGATCATAACATTGGCCTTTTGGCATGTATTTTCAATCTCCGTTTTAGAACATAGAATAGTACAGCACAGTACAGGCCCTTCGGCCCACAATGTTGTGCCGACCCTCAAACCCTGACTCCCATATAAGCCCCCACCTTAAGTTCCTCCATATACCTGTCTAGTAGTCTCTTAAACTTCACTAGTGTATCTGCCTCCACCACTGACTCAGGCAGTGCATTCCACGCACCAACCACTCTCTGAGTAAAAAATCTTCCTCTAATATCCCCCTTGAACTTCCCACCCCTTACCTTAAAGCCATGTCCTCTTGTATTGAGCAGTGGTGCCCTGGGGAAGAGGCACTGGCTATCCATTCTATCTATTCCTCTTATTATCTTGTACACCTCTATCATGTCTCCTCTCATCCTCCTTCTCTCCAAAGGGTAAAGCCCTAGCTCCTTTAATCTCTGATCATAATGCATACTCTCTAAACCAGGCAGCATCCTGGTAAATCTCCTCTGTACCCTTTCCAATGCTTCCACATCCTTCCTATGCTGAGGCGACCAGAACTGGACACAGTACTCCAAGTGTGGCCTAACCAGAGTTTTATAGTGCTGCATCATTACATCGCGACTCTTAAACTCTATCCCTCGACTTATGAAAGCTAACAACCCATAAGCTTTCTTAACTACTCTATCCACCTGTGAGGCAACTTTCAGGGATCTGTGGACATGTACCCCCAGATCCCTCTGCTCCTCCACTCTACCAAGTATCCTGCCATTTGCTTTGTACTCTGCCTTGGAGTTTGTTCTTCCGAAGTGTACCACCTCACACTTCTCCGGGTTGAACTCCATCTGCCACTTCTCAGCCCACTTCTGCATCCTATCAATGTCTCTCTGCAATCTTTGACAATCCTGTACACTATCTACAACACCACCAACCTTTGTGTCGTCTGCAAACTTGCCAACCCACCCTTCTACCCCCACATCCATGTCGTTAATAAAAATCACAAAAAGTAGAGGTCCCAGAACAGATCCTTGTGGGACACCACTAGTCACAATCCTCCAATCTGTTTAGTTTGTAGACCACACCTTTACTATTTGAGGGTCTGTATATAACTCCCATCAGGGTCATTTTACCCTTGCAGTTCCTTAACTCTACCAACAATGATTCAACATCTTCCAACCCTATGTCACCTCTTTTTTATGATTTGATTTCATTTTTTACCAACAGAGCCATATCACCCCCTCTGCCTACCTACATGTCCTTTCAATACAATGTATATCCCTGGTCATTAAGCTCCCAACTATAATCTTCTTTCAACCATGAATCAGTGATGCCCACAATGCCATATATGCCAATCTGTAACTGTGATGCAAATTCATCTTCCATATACTATGTGTAATGTTCTGTGTTCACTTATGTTGCTGACTATGATTCAACTAGTCAATCAGCCAGCCATTCTATCCCATTCCTGTACACTGACTCGTCACTACCTACGATTCATCCTGCCATTCTATCCTATTCCTGTACGCTGACTCGTCACCGCCTATGATTCAGCCAACAACACTGCTGTCATCACTGAATTTGTTGATGATATTGCATTTGTGCTTGACCATAGAGCAGAGGGATAAATGTGTACCCCTGTGGTGTGCCTGTGTTAACGGGCATTGTTACTGATTGAAGCCTGCCCATGAGGAAGACAAGGATCAAGTTGCAAAGTAATTTGCAGAGTCCCATGTCTTGGAATCCTGGTGATGTTTGGAGGTGTGATTGTGTTGAATGCTGAGCTGTAGTCATTGAAAAGCTGCCTGCCATATATATGACTGTTATCAGTCCAAACAAAGTGGAGAACCAGTGAAATGTTGTCATCTGTTAACCCGTTGAGATGAAAGGCAAATGAATGGGATCCAGGTTATCTCGAAGGGAAGAGTTGATTTGCGACATTAACAACCTCTCAAAGCACTCAAAAATATGCTCCTAGAACCAAAGGGACACAGAAACAGGCCTTTCAGCCCATCTAGTCTGTGCCAAACTTTTTTTGACTTGTTCCATCTTTCTATAACTGGGCCATAGACCTCCATATCCCTCCATTCTCTTTAGCTAACCAAAATTCTCTTAAACATTACAATTGAATCTACATCTATCATGTCTTCTGGCAGTCTATTTCACACTCTTAACCCCTCTGAGTAAAGAAGTTCTCCTTCAGGTTCAGAACTGATAATATGGAAAGATAGACAGGAAGGTAAGGGAGGTGGGGTAGCACTCTTAAGAGTGATATCCGGGTGATAGTAATAGACAATTTAAGATCTAAGGAGCAGAATGTTGAATCCATCTGGGTAGAGATTAGGAATAGTAAAGAGAAAAAAATCACTGGTGGGGGTTTTCTATTAGCCACCGAATAATAAGATTACAGTGGCATAGGCAATAAACAGAGAAATATCTGAGGCATGTAAGAATGGTACAGCAGGAACTTTAACTTGTACATAGATTGGGTGAATCAAGTTGGTGAAGGTAGTCTTCAGGAGGACTACATAGAGTGCATCCATGATGGCTTTCTTGAACAGCATGTTACTGAACCTGCAAGGGAATGTGTTATCTTAGATCTGGTCCTATGCAATGAGACAGGTAAAATTAGTGATCTTGCAGTGAGCAATCCTCTTGGAAAGAGTGATGACAGTATGATTGAATCTCTCATACAAATGGAGGGTGCAACAGTTCGATTGAAAACCAGTGTATTTTGCCTAAACAATAAGACCACAATGGGATGAAGGAGGATTTGATTAGTGTAGACTGGGAACACAGGCTATATGGTGGGAAAGTTGAGGAACACTGGGAGACTTTCAAAGAGATTTTTCACGGTGCTCAAAAGTATATTCCAATTAAAAGCAAGGACAGTCATGGCGGGCAGAGCCAGCTTTGGATAACTAAGCAAATAAAAGAGGGCATCAAGCTAAAAACTCGTGCATGCAAAGTCGCCAAGAGTAGTGGGAAACTGGAAGACTGGGAAAACTTTAAAAAGTAACAAAGTACCATTAAGTGGGCAATAAAGAGAGAAGCTAGATTTTGAAAATTAACTAGCACATAATATAAAAAACAGATATTAAAGACTTTTATAATTATATGAAGCAGAAAAGGGTAGCTAAAGTGAATGTAGGTCCCTTGGAGGATGAGAAGGGGGAATTGATATTGAGTAATGAGTAAATGGCAGAGGCTTTGTTTTGGCTTCATAGTGGAGGACACGTCTAACGTGCCAAAGAAAGATGCTATGGATACGATTGGAGGTGAGGAGCTCAATACAATGGCTATCACTGAAGAGGTAGTGCTGAGCAAACTTGTGGGCCTGAAGATAGATATGTCAGTTGGTTCTGATGGGATGTATCCCAGGGTACTGAAAGAAATGGCAGAAGTTATAGCTGAGGCATTGATGATAATTTACCAAAATTCTCTGGACGCTGAGCAGGTCCCGGCAGAATGTCACGCCACTGTTCAAAAAAATGATGTAGGCTAAAGGCAGGTTACTATAGGCTAGTTAGTTTAACATCTGTAGTTTGGGAAATGCTTGAAGCTATCATAAAAGAAGAAATAGGCATCTGGAAAGAAATGGACCCATCAGGCAGATGCAGCATGGATTCAGCAAAGGCAGATCCTGTTTGACGAACTTACAAGAGTTCTTTGAGGATATAATGAGCACTGTGGATAGAGGGGAACAGATAGACATTATTTACTTGGATTTCCAAAAGGCATTCGGTAAGGCGCCACATAAAAGAATTATCCATAAGATAAGGATGCATAGAGTTGGTGGTGATGTATTAGCATGGTTAGAGGATTGGTTAACTAATAGAAAACAGAGGGTTGGTATATATGGGTGTTACTCTGGTTGGCAATCAGTGGTGAGCAATGTTCTACAGGGGTCGGTGCTGGGCCTAGAACTGTTCATGATATACATTAACGATCTAGAAGAGGGGACCAGGTGTAGTATATCTAAGTTTGCTGATGATATTAAATTGACTGGGAAAGCAAATTGTGCAGAAGATACGGAGAGTCTGCAGAGAGATATAGATAGGTTAAATAAGTGGGTAAGGGTCTGGCAGATGGAGTACAATGTTGGTAAATGCAAGGCCATCCACTTTGGAAGGAAAAATGGAAAAGCAGATTATTATTTAAATAGTAAAAAATTACAACATGCTGCTGTGCAGAAGGACTTGGGAGTGCTTGTGCGTGAATCACAAAAGGTTGGTTTGCAGGTACAACAGGCTATCAAGAAGTCAAATGGAATGTTGGCCTTCATTGCTGGAGGGATTGTATTTAAGAGCAGGGACGTTATGCTGCAACTGTACAGGGTACTGGTGAGGCCACACCTGGAGTACTGCGTGCAGTTCTGGTCTCCTTACTCTAGGAAGGATATACTGGCTTTGGAGGCAGTGCAGAGGAGGTTCACCAGGTTGATTCCAGAGATGAGATCTTTCCTGTGGGAAGGTGACCATAACTATACACAATACTCTAAATTAGACCTCAGCAACATCTTATACAACTTCAACATAACATCCGATCTCCTGTACTCCGTACTTTGATTTATGAAGACTAATGTGCCAAAAGCTCTCTTTATGACCCTATAGATAAAGTAAATGCAAGGAGGTTTTTTACCACTGACTTTACATTGGACTACAACCTGAGGTCATTAGTTAAGTGTGAAAGGTGAAAGGTTTAACAGGAACATGAAGGGAAACTTCTTCACTGAGGGGCCTTGAGAGTGTGGAATGAGCTGCCAGTACATGTGGTACACTGGAGTTCGATTTCAAAGTTTAAAAGAAGTTTGGGTAGATACATGGATAGTAGGGATATGGAGGGCTATCATTCCAGTGCAAGTCGATGGGATTAGGCAGTTTAAATGTTTTGGCATGGACTAGATGGGCTGAAGGGCCTGCTTCTGTGCTGTACTTCTCAATGACTCTATGACCCTATCTACATGTGACACTACTTTCCAGGAGTTATGGATCTGTTATGGCCAGAGTCAAGGCATGTTGACTCCATATCGGATGCTTTCTATGATGCATCAATAAAACTTGATGAGGGTCGACAGGGACATGCCGAATTTCTTTGGCTTCCTGAGGAAGTAGAGATGTTGGTGAGCTTTCTTGGCCATACTCTTTCTTTGAAACTTGGTGCTTTTAATTTTGTTGACCTCAGTACCAAGAACACATGAATCGCCTCGACCTATTTCCCTCCACAGATGATGCCTGCCCCGCTAAGTTCCTCCAGCACTTTGTATTATTTACTCTACATTCCAGCATCTTGTCTCTCCATTAATTGGCTGTATAAAATGACACAGTGACTGATGTGGCCATGCCATTGATTAATCACAACGCTTGTGTTTGTGCTTTTTATGGCAGTTCTTAAAAGTGGTGCCAGTTCAAGGAAGAAGAATGCTAAGACAACAACTGCAAGTCCAGGCAGAGGTAAGGAGACAAGTGTGGTAAAATTGGCATGTCAGTCACCCTCTATAGCACATGGCCATTGGGAATACCAGTTTAGAGGGCAGAGAGGAGGAGTAATTTCCTGAAGTACACTCAAGAAAGCATGTTGATCACTATGTAAGCACGAGGAATTCTGCAGATGCTGGAAACCCAAGCAACACACACCAAAGTTGCTGGTGAACGCAGCAGGCCAGGCAGCACCTCCAGGAAGAGGCACAGTCGACGCTTCAGGCCGAGACCCTTCGTGTGTTGCTTGATCACTACGTTCTGTGTTTCCTTTGCAGTCTGGAGTTGATTCAGAGGAAGGTAATTGATCAAGTGTAGTAGGTAGCAGTGGGAGCGGAATTGGATAACATTAATCCATATAAGAATAGTTATGAAAAAGGACAAAAGTCAAAGATCAAGAAACTGATTAAGTTGAAAGCAGAAATGAGTTAAAACAATGAACAAGTGATAGGAGTTCGGAGGATAGTACCGATACTGGTGATGCACATAGCAAAGTTAGAAACAACAAAGGACAATGCAGCTTTAGAAGTTCGATTAACCTTTCTTCTTCATCGATTAGGACGAAACAGGAAAATAAACTTCAGCCTTTGAAGCGAGAATCAAGCGAAGGGAAATTTTAAAAAATGAAGTGCAACAAGACTTTGAGAAAAGGAATACCAACTTCTATACATGAAACATAAAACAGTACAGCACAGTACAGGCCCATCAGTCTGCAATGTTGTGCCAACTCTTTAACCTACTCTTTTACCTACTCAAGTTAATCTTTCCCTCCCACATAGCCCTCCATTTTTTCTTTCATCCCTGTGCCTATCTAAGGGTAATAAGAGAATAAAAGGGGAAAGAGTAGAGCTCTTAATGGACCAAAAGATCATTTTAATAAAGGTACAAGGCATGGTTGAGATAATAACGAGAATTTTTCACCTTTTGACACTGGACAAGAAAATGCTGCCAATATTATGATTTTAAAATGACCCATAAAATAGGTAGAGAAAAGACGATAAGATGGCAGCACTCAAATTAGAATTGTTTCCAGGCCTGATTACGGACAGAAGTAGGTGGATGGGAAAGCTTGAGAGGGATATGAGCCAAATACATGCAAACAGGTCTAGCTCAGGTAGGCAACTAGGTTAGCACTGATGAGTTAAAGTTCGGCTGAAAAGCCAGTATACATGCTGGATGTCTCTGACTCTTAAGTATCCTTTAAATATGGGATAGATAGATAAATGGATAGATGTACTTTATTGATCCCGAGGGAAATTAAGTTTCATTACAGTTGCACCAACCAAGAACAGAGTACAAACATAGCAATACAAAACCACAAACAATCAAATATTAATATGTAAACCATGCCAGATGGAAATAAGTCCAGGACCAGCCCATTGGCCCAGGGTGTCCGACCCTCCAAGGGAGGAGCTGCAAAGTTTGATGGCCACAGGCAGGAATGACTTCCTATGACGCTCAGTGCTGCATCCCGGTGGAATGAGTCTCTGGCTGAATGTACTCCCATGCCCAATGGTGTAAATGATGTTACACGCCAATGTTGGGTTGGCAGAGGGAGGGATGTACACAACAACCACAATTGCATGTGAGATTTCCCTTGGCAGATAATATGGCCGGAGTCCAACAGCAAAAAGTTCAATATCCAGGATCTGTACTGCAGAGATCAATTTATTAAATACAGGCTATATTTTTACCAAGGTAAAGGCAGGAAATTACTAGAGTCCTTAATCTGGGACAAAATGAATTCCCAGTTAGAAAAACACACTGTGGCAAGCATTTGGTCCATAATGACATAAGATCATAAGAATACAAGAAATAGGAGCAGGAGTAGGCCATCTGGCCCTTCAAGCCTGCTCCACCATTCAATAAGATCATGGCTGATCTGGTCATGGACTCATCTCCACCTACCTGCCTTTTCCCCATAACCCTTAATTCCCCTACTACGCAAAAATCTATCCAACCTTGTCTTAAATATATTTACTGAGGTAGCCTCCACTGCTTCATTGGGCAGAGAATTCCACAGATTCACCACTCTCTGGGAAAAGCAGTTCCTCCTCATCTCCATCTTAAGTCTACTCCCCCAAATCTTGAGGCTAGTTCTAGTCCCAACTACCAGTAGAAACAACTTTCCTGCCTCTATCTTATCTTCCTTTTCATAATTTTATATGTAATAAACACAAAACAGACCGGGCACCATGACCCGGAGAGTGAACCCAGTCAGTCTCACACAGACGGGGCAGGTGACCATCATACACCCTGGTTACAGTTAGGATGGTTCACAAATACACAAGTGAGTAATTGTATAACCCAAGCTAAAACGCAACAATAAATGAACTGGAACTTACCACCATAATTCCACAAAAACATTTTAACACAAGAACAATAACCAATGCAGGTCATAAGAAATGCAAGGGTGGGCTGTTGACCGTAACCCCCCTCCCCCAGCAGCTCACATCTGAAAGTTTTCCCCTCCCCCGTCTTCCTTTCCTATCAGATTCTACTATTTTCAGCCTTTGTCACTTCCACCGATCACCTACCAGATTCCGGCATTATCTCTACTCTACTTGCCATCTGCCTATCATACTACCTCACCTGGAATGACCTGCAAGCTCTTGCTCCACCCTCATCTCTTTATACTGGCTTACCTCCCCTCCATCTTGATGCAAAATATTGAATAATGAAGACCAAACTTATTTAAGGCTTCACTGGGGAGCAGTTTTTCAGTCTCTATCTGTAGTGAGGGGTGTTATAATTCCACTCACTTTGTTGTGTGTGGGATAGTTCAATCTACTGTATGTAAAGACAACAATGTGCTGGATAATCTGCTTGTTAAAGTGTATGGCAAGGTTGGTGCATACACTGTACCTGTAAAATAGTCGGATTAGTTCTCACTGCAGTGTGTGGCAGACTGCAGTCTGAACCCACACAGCAGCATGTGGGATGGAGAGGTGCTTAAACAACATTCCATGCCTCATCTGTGAATCTCTAACCATGTGGGACTGTCTGACCTACTGTATGTGTGCACTGAAGTGTGTGGGTCAGGCTGAACAGCACAAATATTACAATTGGTGAAATTAATAGGTCCACACTGCACTGAGTGCAATAGTCTGATCCCTGCTCATAATGTGATCTGTGGTGTCATTGATATGTTGGGATAGTTGATCTGTGTTTGATATGTATCACACTGAAAGAGGTAACACAAGTAGATAGGGTGGTAAAGGGGGTGTATAACATGCTTGTCTTCACTGGCTGGTGCAGTAAGGAAGTCATGTTGTAGCTATATAAAACTGGTTAGCTGCATTTAGAACATTGTGTGCATGTCTAGTCACCCCATTACAGGAAGAATGTGGACACTTTGGAAAGGATACAGAAAGTTGCTGCCTGGATTACAGAAAATGTGTTGTAAAAAGAGCTTGGATAAACTTTAGTTGTTTCCATTGGAGCATCATAGAATAAAAGGAAACATGATAGAGGTTTAGGAAATTGTCCCAGGCATAGACAGACAGAATCTTTTCCTAGAGTGGAAATGTCAAATACTAGCGGGCATGTATTTAAGGTGAGAGGATGGGAGTTTGAAAGAGATGTTCTATTTAAGGAGTGTCGGAATTGGAAACAGGCTACCAGGGATAGTGATGAGAGCAATTAACATTCATTTAGACAGACACATGAATACCTACCAGGAACAAGTTGCAGTGGTCCTGTCTCTGGCACTGAGGTTGGACTCAGAAGGGGAGGAGGGAAGAGAGGACAGCGGTAGTGATAGGGGATTCTATAGTCAGGGGGGCAGATAGGAGATTTTGTGGGGGAGATCGGGAGTCTCGGATGGTATGTTGCCTCCCTGGTGCCGGGGTCCGGGACATCTCAGATCGGGTGCAGGTAATTCTCGAGAGGGAGGGCAACAATCCAGATGTTGTGGTCCATGTAGGGACCAATGACGTGGGTAGGAAGAGTGAGGGGGTCCTGCGTAGTGAGTTCAGGGAGTTAGGTGCAAAGCTGAAGGGCAGGACCTCCAGGGTAACAATCTCAGGATTGCTACCTGTGCCACGTGCGAGTGAGGCAAGGAACAGAAGGATTATACAGATCAATACGTGGCTGAGAGGATGGTGCAGGAGGGAGGGCTTCAGGTTTTTAGATAATTGGGCTTTGTTCCAGGGAAGGTGGGATCTGTTCCGACGGGACGGTTTACACCTGAACTGGAGGGGTACTAACATTCTTGCAGGAAAGTTTGCTAGTGCTGCTTGGGGGGGTTTAAATTAAATTTGCAGGGGACAGGGATCCAGAATGTGAGAGAGGATAGCAAGATGAAGTATAAAGGACAGGTGGGGATTACACGGTTCCAGAATATTAAGTGTGAAGTAGAGAAAGGTGAGGCGGAACGAGTGATAAGGAGGATACATGTGCAGAGGGATGGTCTGACGGAGCATGGTGTTAAATGTGCAGAAAGAGTAAGTAAATTTAAGAAGGACAACAAAATTCAAGGGGCGTATAGCCCGGTGAGAGTTCGGGGAGCTGGGTTATGGACGACAGGCAGCGATTTAAACAGAGAGAGGAGAAGTGGGTTAAAAATTCTATATCTGAATGTCAGAAATAAGGCAGATGAGCTTGAAGCTCAGGTGCGAATGGGTAACTATGATGTTGTTGGGATAACGGAGACATGGCTGCAGGGGGATCAGACCTGGGAATTGAATGTACAAGGCATGTATACATGCTATCGAAGGGACAGAAAGGTGGGCAGAGGGGGTGAGGTGGCCCTGTTGGTGAGGAATGAGATTCAGTCCCTTGCAAGGGGGGACATAGAATCAGGAGAAGTAGAGTCAGTGTGGATAGAACTGAGGAACAGTAAGGGCAAAAAGACCCTAATAGGTGTTATCTACAGGCCCCCAAACAGTAGCATGGATATTGGGTGCAAGTTGAATAGGGAGTTAACAATGACATGTGGCAAAGGAAATGTCGCAGTAGTTATGGGGGATTTCAACATGCAGGTGAACTGGGAAAATCAGGTTGGTACTGGACCCCAGGATAGGGAGTTTGTAGAGTGCCTACGGGATGCATTTTTGGAGCAGCTTGTATGAGAGCCGACCAGGGATAAGGCTATTCTGGATTTATTGTTGAGCAATGAACAGGATTTGATAAGCGATCTTGAAGTAAAGGAGCCATTAGGAGGTAGTGACCATAATATGATAAGTTTTTATCTGCAAGTTGAGAGGGATAAGGGCAGATCAGAAGTGTCAGTATTGCAGATGAACAAAGGAGACTATGGAGCCATGAGGGAGGAGCTGGCCAAAGTTGACTGGTCGGATATCCTAGCAGAAAAGACTGGAACAGCAATGGCAGGTATTCTTGGGAATAATGCACAAGGTGCAAAATCAGTTCATCCCCTGGAGAAGGAAGGATTCAAAGGGAGGAAAGTGGCCACAGTGGTTGACAAAGGAAGTCAGAGATAGCATAGCATTAAAAAAGAAGTATAACAGAGCTAAGGTGAGTGGGAAGACGGATGATTGGGAAATTTTTAAGGAGCAACAGAACTTAACTAAAAAGGCAATACGGGGAGAAAAAATGAGGTATGAATGCAAGCAACACACATCAAAGTTGCTGGTGAACGCAGCAGGCCAGGCAGCATCTCTAGGAAGAGGTGCAGTCGACGTTTCAGGCCGAGACCCTTCATCAGGACTAACTGAAGGAAGAGTGAGTAAGAGATTTGAAAGTTGGAGGGGGAGATCCAAAATGATAGGAAAAGACAGGACGGGGAGGGATGGAGCCAAGAGCTGGACAAGGTGATAGGCAAAAGGGATACGAGAGGATCATGGGACAGGAGGTCTGGGAAGAAAAACAAGGGGGGGGGACCCAGAGGATGGGCAAGGGGTATATTCAGAGGGACAGAGGGAGAAAAAGGAGAGTGAGAGAAAGAAAGTGTGCGCATAAAAATAAGTAACAGATGGGGTACGAGGTGGAGGTGGGGCCTAGCGGAAGTTAGAGAAGTCGATGTTCATGCCATCAGGTTGGAGGCTACCCAGACGGAATATAAGGTGTTGTTCCCCAACCTGAGTGTGGCTTCATCTTTACAGTAGAGGAGGCTGTGGATAGACATGTCAGAATGGGAATGGGATGTGAAATTAAAATGTGTGGCCACTGGGAGATCCTGCTTTCTCTGGCGGACAGAGCGTAGATGTTCAGCAAAGCAGTCTCCCAGTCTGCATCGGGTCTCGCCAATATATAAAAGGCCACATCGGGAGCACCGGACGCAGTATATCACCCCAGCCGACTCACAGGTGAAGTGTTGCCTCACCTGGAAGGACTGTTTGGGGCCCTGAATGGTGGTAAGGGAGGAAGTGTAAGGGCATGTGTAGCACTCGTTCCACGTACACGGATAAGTGCCAGGAGGGAGATCAGTGGGGAGGGATGCGGGGGACGAATGGACAAGGGAGTTGCGTAGGGAGCGATCCCTGCGGAATGCAGAGAGAGGGGGGAGGGAAAGATGTGCTTAGTGGTGGGATCCCGTTGAAGGTGATGGAAGTTACGGAGAATAATATGTTGGACCCGGAGGCTGGTGGGGTGGTAGGTGAGGACCAGGGGAACCCTATTCCTAGTGGGGTGGCGGGAGGATGGAGTGAGAGCAGATGTACGTGAAATGGGGGAGATGCGTTTAAGAGCAGAGTTGATAGTGGAGGAAGGGAAGCCCCTTTCTTTAAAAAAGGAAGACATCTCCCTCGTCCTAGAATGAAAAGCCTCATCCTGAGAGCAGATGCGGCGGAGACGGAGGAATTGAGAGAAGGGGATGGCGTTTTTGCAAGAGACAGGGTGAGAAGAGGAATAGTCCAGATAGCTGTGAGAGTCAGTAGGCTTATAGTAGACATCAGTGGATAAGCTGTCTCCAGAGACAGAGACAGAAATATCTAGAAAGGGGAGGGAGGTGTCGGAAATGGACCAGGTAAACTTGAGGGCAGGGTGAAAGTTGGAGGCAAAGTTAATAAAGTCAACGAGCTCTGCATGCGTGCAGGAAGCAGCGCCAATGCAGTCGTCGATGTAGCGAAGGAAAAGTGGGGGACAGATACCAGAATAGGCACGGAACATAGATTGTTCCCCAAAGCCAACAAAAAGGCAGGCATAGCTAGGACCCATACAGGTGTCCATAGCTACACCTTTAGTTTGGAGGAAGTGGGAGGAGCCAAAGGAGAAATTATTAAGAGTAAGGACTAATTCCGCTAGACGGAGCAGAGTGGTGGTAGAGGGGAACTGATTAGGTCTGGAATCCAAAAAGAAGCGTAGAGCTTTGAGACCTTCCTGATGGGGGATGGAAGTATATAGGGACTGGACATCCGTGGTGAAAATAAAGCGGTGGGGGCCAGGGAACTTAAAATCATCGAAAAGTTTAAGAGCGTGAGAAGTGTCACAAACATAGGTCGGAAGGGATTGAACAAGGGGGGATAAAACCGTGTCGAGGTATGCAGAAATGAGTTTGGTGGGGCAGGAGCAAGCTGAGACAATAGGTCTGCCAGGACAGGCAGGTTTGTGGATCTTGGGTAGGAGGTAGAAACGGGAAGTGCGAGGTGTGTGAACTATAAGGTTGGTAGCAGTGGATGGGAGATCCCCTGAGCGGATAAAGTCGGTGATGGTGTGAGAGACAATGGCCTGGTGCTCCTTAATGGGGTCACGATCGAGGGGTAAATAAGAGGAGGTATCCGCGAGTTGTCGCTGTGCCTCGGCAAGGTAGAGGTCAGTACGCCAGACTACAACAGCACCCCCCTTATCGGCGGGTTTAATAATAAGGTTAGGATTAGTGCGGAGGGAGTGGAGAGCAAAGCGTTCCAAAGGAGTGAGGTTGGAATGGGGACAAGGTGCGGTGAAGTCTAGACGGTTGATGTCCCGTCAGCAGTTAGCGATAAAGAGATCCAGAGCAGGCAGAAGACCAGAGCGGGGTGTCCATGAAGAAGAGGAGGGTTGAAGACGGGACAAGGGGTCATCGGTGGGGGTGGAAGAGTCCTTGCCAAAGAAGTAGGCTCGGAGACAGAGACGGCGGAAGAAAAGTTCCGCATCGTGGCAAACACGGAACTCGCTGAGGTGTGGGCGAAGGGGAACAAAGGTGAGGCCCTTACTGAGGACAGAGCGCAAGCTAGCTAAGAATATAAAGGAGGATAGCAAAAGTTTTTTTAGGTATGTGAAGAGAAGGAAGATAGTTAAGAACAATGTTGGGCCCTTGAAGAATGAATTGGGAGAAATTGTTATGGGAAACAGAAAAATGACAGACGAATTTAATAAGTACTTTGGATCTGTCTTCACTAGGGAAGACACAAGCAATCTCCCAGATGTATGGATGGGCCAAGGACATAGGGTAACAGAGGAACTGAGACAGATTGACATTAGGAAGGAAATGGTGATGAGTAGACTGATGGGACTGAAGGCTAACAAATCCCCAGGTTCAGATGGTCTGCATCCTAGGGTACTAAAGGAGGTGGCTCTGGAAATTGCGGATGCATTGGTGATCATTTTCCAATGTTCCTTAGATTCAGGATCAGTTCCTAGGATTGGCGAATGGCTAATGTTATCCCACTTTTTAAGAAAGGAGGGAGGGAGAAAACAGAGAACTATCGCCCTGTTAACCTAACATCAGTAGTGGGGAAGATGCTAGAGTCCATTATTAAAGATGAAATAGCGGCATATCTTGATAGCAGTGATAGGATTGGGCCGAGCCAGCATGGATTTACTAAGGGCAAATCATGCTTGACTAATCTATTGGAGTTTTTCGAGGATGTAACCAGGAAGATAGACACGGGAGATCCAGTGGATGTGGTGTACCTTGACTTTCAGAAGGCCTTTGATAAGGTACCACATAGGAGGTTGGTGGGTAAAATCAGAGCTCATGGCATTGGGAGGAGGATATTGACATGGATAGAAAACTGGTTGGCAGATAGAAAGCAAAGGGTAGCAGTGAATGGGTGTTTCTCGGAATGGCAGGTGGTGACTAGTGGGGTGCCACATGGCTCGGTATTGGGACCACAGCTGTTTACGATTTACGTCAATGATTTAGAGGAAGGCATTGTGAATAACAGCAAGTTTGCTGATGATACTAAGCTGGGTGGCAGTGTGACATGTGATGAGGATGTTAGGAGAATTCAAGGTGACTTGGATAGGCTGGGTGAGTGGGCAGAAACTTGGCAGATGGCGTTTAATGTGAATAAGTGTGAGGTTATTCACTTTGGGAGCAAGAACAGGAAGGCAGATTATTATCTGAACGGTGTGAAGTTAGGTAAGGGAGAAATACAAAGAGATCTAGGAGTACTTGTTCATCAGTCTCTGAAGGTGAATGAGCAAGTGCAGCAGGCAGTGAAGAAGGCTAATGGAATGTTGGCCTTTATTACAAAGGGAATTAGGTACAAGAGCAAGGAAATCCTTTTGCATTTGTACAGGGCCCTGGTGAGACCACACCTGGAGTATTGTGTGCAGTTTTGGTCTCCAGGGTTAAGGAAGGACATCCTGGCTGTGGAGGAGGTGCAGCGTAGGTTCACTGGGTTAATTCCTGGGATGTCCGGACTGTCTTACGCAGAGAGGTTAGAGAGACTGGGCTTGTACACGCTGGAATTTAGGAAATTGAGGGGGGATCTAATTGAGACATGTAAGATTATTAAGGGATTGGACAAGATAGAGGCAGGAAATATGTTCCAGATGCTGGGAGAGTCCAGTACCAGAGGGCATGGTTTAAGAATAAGGGGTAGGTCATTTAGGACAGAGTTGAGGAGGAACTTCTTCTCCCAGGGAGTTGTGGAGGTGTGGAACGCGCTGCCTCAGAAGGCAGTGGAGGCCAATTCTCTGGATGCTTTCAAGAAGGAGCTAGATAGGTATCTTATGGATAGGGGAATCAAGGGTTATGGGGACAAGGCAGGAACCGGGTATTTATAGTAGATGATCAGCCATGATCTCAGAATGGCGGTGCAGGCTGGAAGGGCCGAAAGGTCTACTTCTGCACCTATTGTCTATTGTCTATAATATACTTGGAATGGAGGGATATGGATCGTGCAGGCAGAAGGGATTTGGATAAATTCAGTATTGTGTTTGGAACAGATACCAGGGGATAATCTGATTTGTGGTCACTGCACAGTGTGTAAAATGGATTGTTTGTTACCAGTAGCCTCGTTCACCTATGCTAGTAATTCAGACAAGGATTGTCTGCTCTGATCTGAGCCACCAGCTACAGGAGTGTTTTGCTTACAATGGTTTCTATTCTTTTTACAGCAGGCCCTTTTAGAACACGTCTAGTAATTAAAGGTGGTGTAATACCTAGCCGTCGAACTCCAGCATCTGGCCCATTACAAGGTACGAATGCTCCCATCCAACTTTCCCTTTATATTTGCCCCATCAGCTTGTACCTCTTCAGCCTATATACGGCCTCCAAATGGTAGGACTGTCACACCAGATTATATATACACTATCTTGGAATTTTTTTGTCTAACTGCCTAGAAAATAGCTACCAGAACTATACACAATATTCTTCTGTTCACAATACCCTGCTTCTTCTGAAAACCTGTGTCATGAGAGGGAATGACCATGTGGATAGTCAGAGGCTTTTTCCCAGGGCTGAAATGGTTGCCTCGAGAGGACACAGGTTTAAGGTGCTGGGGAGTAGGTACAAAGGAGATGTCAGGGGTAGATTTTTTACTCAGAGAGTAGTGAGTGCATGGAATAGGCTGCCAGCGATAATGGTGGAGATGGATACAATAGAGTCTTTTAAGAGACTTTTGGATAGGTACATGGAGCTTAGTAAAATAGAGGGCTATAGGTAAGCCTATAGCCTGGCATAATTCTGTGGGCCAAAGGTCCTGTATTGTGCTGTAGGTTTTCTATGTTTCTATGTAGGACCTGGTCATCACCAATACGGTCTTCTGCCTGGCAAACTGTAACAAAACATCTTGGATGCATCATCGCTCTTAGTGCTGGCATCTGATTGGCTACGTCGTCACCAGGAGATATGAATGACACAATGTCAGAGTGACCAAAGCCTTGAGTGGTGCAGACTGCTGGACAGACTACCCTCTGATCGTTTCCAAACTTAATATCCACATCCAACCCAAACAAAGTCCACAAGCAAGGAAATTTGCCAAGCTACTGGTTCATACAGACCACCTGGTTCATAGCTCCCAGTCACAAGTCACCAGTGTTCATCTTGGAGGGCATATTGAAGAAGACTGGACTGTTTTCAGAGATCGTGTTCAGTCTGCCTCCTTCGAGATCCTCGGCCATACAACAAGGAAGAGCCAAGACTGGTTAGACGAGAATGATAAAAGCTCTGCTACAGGAAAAGCACAGGTACACGGAGCCTATCAGAATGATCCCTCCTGAATCTCCAAGAAGAAAGCATTTGCCAATACGGGCAGATTAGTACAAAGCCAAACTCAGAAAGACGCAAGAGTGTTTGTTTTGCATAAAGAGCTGACGAGATTCAGGGCTATGTTGATAGACATGACTCAAAGAGATTCTTTGATGCTGTCAAAACACTGCATGGCTCTCAGCCTTCTGGGACCCCACCGCTCCTAAGCACAGATGGCACCACACTCATCACTGAGTAGGCCAAGATTCCGGACAGATGGCAGAGCATTTTGAATCTGTGCTGAACAGACCACCCTCCATAAACAAGGAAGCAATAAGTCGTCTCGATCAAGTAGATGTCAACCATGAGGTGGACTCTCTTCCCCAGGGAGAGGAAGTCAAGAAAGTAATAGGCCGGCTGTCAAGTGGCAAGGCTCCTGGAGCAGATGCTACATCAGCGGAGGTTTACAAAACAGGTGGTTCACTCATCACCAGCAAACTGACAGAGCTCCTCCAATCCTTCTTGGAGAAGGCTCAGATACCATAAGAAATGAAGGACGCATCCATTGTACAAGAGGAAGGGAAACCGCCAAGCATGGAACCACCACAGAGACATCTCTTTGCTCTCAGTAGCTGGGAAAACCTTAGCTTGAGTCCTGCTAAACAGACTAAATGCTCATCTGGAATGAGATCATCTCCCAGAAAGTCAGTGCAGCTTAAGGAAAGAAGAGGAACTATTCTTAGAATCTTTTCTATGAGACAACTCCAGGAAAAATACCAAGAGTAGGATAGACAGCTCGACACCACCATTGTTAATCTTACCAAGGCCTTTGACACCATGAGTCAAGAGGGATTATGGAATATGGCGAAGTTTGGTTGCCCTGGCAGATTCATCACCAGGGTTAAGCAGTTTCATGACAGGATGTCAGCCCGCATGCCCGATCAGGATGACTGTTCTGTTGCTTTCTCAGTCACAAATGGGGTCAAGCAGGGATGAGTGCTGGTGCTCTTCAGCATGATGTTCAGTGCAATGTTGACTAATGCATTCCCGGGCAGTATCCTGGAATCCACTTCAAATACAGGATGGATGATAAGCTGTTCAACCTGTGCAGATTTCAAGTCGTTACTAACATCAAAGAGATGGTGCTGAGAGACTTCCTATTTGCTGACAACTGCACTCTCAGCGCAAGATCTGAGTCCGATGTGCATGACATCATCGACAAATTTTCCATTGCATGTGGCAACTTCAGTCTCACCATCAGCACAAAGAAGACAGAGGTCATACACCAAGCAGCCCCAGATAAACTCTATGTGGAGGCATCCATCTCTCTGAACGTCCAGCAGCTCCAGGAAGTTGTAAAGTAGGACACTCTCAAGAGCAGGTCATATTAACGACGAGGTCAGCTGTAGGATCGCTAAGGCTAGTGCTAACTTTTGAGAGACTACATGACGTTGTCTGGGGCAGAAGGGGAATTACTCTGAAGACCAGTTTGAAAGTCTACCACACTGTCATCCTACCCCGCTCCTCTACACATGGGAAACATGGACTGTGTACATGAGACACACATGTAGACTGAACCACTTCCACTTGTCATGCCTACGGAAGATCATGAAACTAATTGGCATGACAGAATTCCTGACACGGCAGCAGACATGCCCACCATCCACACATTGCTGACGAAACATCAAGGTGGATGGACAGGCCATGTTGTCAGGATGTCAGACAATCGCATCTCACAGCTGTTCGTCAGGGAACTGTCCACAGGAAGCACTCTTGTGCTAGTCATCACAAAATATTCAAGGACATGCTCAAGACTTTGCTCAAGCCCCTTGAGATGGATCACACTTCGTGGGAATATACATCCTTGAATCACTCATCCTAGAGCAGCTTTCTCAATAAAAGTGCCACCAAAGCTGAAAGGAATCACAATGCTAAAGCAAAAGGAAAATGACAAAAGCAGAAAGGACAAGCAGCAGCCACCTCAACTACAGAACCTTCGCATGCTTGCCCCATGTATGGGAGGTAGACTGCACTCATCAGTCACCTCCGCACACAAAAATGAGAAACACACCCACCCAAGGATGGCAGTGGTCTTCATCCCTCGAGATGGACGTGCACACACACTGTTCAGTATTTTTAACTACAGTTTAACAAATATTTTGTAAAGCAACAACTTGATCTCCCAATTCTTATACTCAGTGTCTTAGCACATTTTCATGTATACACCCTAAACCTCAACAACACACACAAAATGCTAGAGGACCTCAGCAGATTGTGATTGTACTGAACCGCAGTCTTGTTTGTGGTAGTAAATTGTGTCTTCCTCAGTACCCTATCTTTATGTATCACCACTATGGATTTGCGCCTCAGGTCTCTGCATATAGGGTGTATATGGTAAGCCAATTGTACCTTACATAGAAACAGAAAACCTACAGCACAATACAGGCCCTTCGGCCCACAAAGTTGTGCCGAACATGTCCCTACCTTAGAAATTACTAGTCTTACCGATAGCCCTCTATTTTTCTATGTCCTAATAGAATTTGACCTCCCAAAATATATTACCACACATGTATTTAGATTGATCTAAATTCCACTATGTCCTTGAATAACCTTCTTCAGTATCTGCAATTCCACTATTTTTACTCTTGCCTTCAATCTACATACTGCGGTTTTTATGTGGTTTTTACATACTCCTTTTCAGTTTGCATTTTCACATTCATACAAAGCAGTAGCAGGTGCTGTGGCCACCCATGTGTATGGCAGTGATCAAGGGGACTCCTCAGTATCCCATTTACCAAAACTTGGTCCACACACTAATATGACTTGATGTTTTGCATGCTCATCTAAATACTTTTGAAAAATGGTAAAATACCTACCTCTATCACCTTCTCAACCAGTCGATTCCAGGTGGCAACTCACCTCAGAGTGAAAACAAAATCCTCTGACCCCCCCCCACTAACCTTGTTAGCCTCCAGCTTAAAGCTCTTCCATCACAAATAAATGTTTCTCATTTTCCATCCTATCTATACACCTCATAATTTTATATATCACCGTCAGGTTCTCTCTCAGCTACCATCTCTCCAAGCAAAAGAAATCCACCCAATGCAGTCCTTCTGTTTATAACAGAAATGTTTTATCCATGTCAATGTCCTGTCAAATCTCCTCCCCTCTAGCCCCAGTGCAATCTTGTCTTTCATAAGGTGTGGTGACCAGAAATACATATCAGTGGTTTAACCCATGTTTTATAAAGTCACAGAGTCATAAGGCACAAATCGGCCCTTGGCCCTTGGGCACATCTGCTCAAACATTCCCATCTAAGCTAGTCCCCTCTCACCTTAAGCCTGTGCCTCTAGTTGATGATCCCCAACACTGGAAAAAAGACTATGTGCATTCATGCTTTCTATGTCCCTCACAATCTTATAAACCTCAATAAGATCATCCCTCATTCTCCTACACTGCAATGAAAGAGCCCCAACCTGCTCAAACTCCCTCCACAACTCAGTCCATCAAGTCCTGACAGCATCCTCATAAATCTTCTCTGCATTCCTTCTAGCTTAATGGCATATTGTCTACACTAGGGTAACCCAAACTTAACACAATATTCCAAGGGCAGCCTGACTAATATCTTCTACAAATGTAATATAACATCCTATCTTCAACACTCATTGAATGTCCTACCCTCTCAGTTCTATAACAATCCTCAGGGCCCTGTCTTTCACAGTGAACATCGTACCCTCTCTGTTCTATAATGATCCTCAGGGCCCTGTCGGTCACAGTGAACATCATACCCTCTCTGTTCTATAATGATCCTCAGGGCCCTGTCATTCACAGTGAACATTAAACCCTCTCTGTTCTATAATGATCCTCAGGGCCCTGTCGGTCGCAGTGAACATCATACCCTCTCTGTTCTGTAATGATCCTCAGTGCCCTATTGGTCACAGTGAACATCATACCCTCTCTGTTCTGTAATGATCCTCAGTGCCCTGTTGGTCATAGTGAACATCATACCCTCTCTGTTCTATAATGATCCTCAGGGCCCTGTCATTCACTGTGAACATTAAACCCTCTCTGTTCTATAATGATCCTCAGGGCCCTGTCTTTCACAGTGAACATCATACCCTCTCTGTTCTATAATGATCATCAGGGCCCTGTCGTTCACAGTGAACATCGTACCCTCTCTGTTCTATAATGATCCTCAGGGCCCTGTCATTCACAGTGAACATTAAACCCTCTCTGTTTTATAATGATCCTCAGGGCCCTGTCTTTCACAGTGAACATCATACCCTCTCTGTTCTATAATGATCGTCAGGGCCCTGTCATTCACTGTGAATGTCCTACCCTCTCTGTTCTATAATGATCCTCAGTGCCCTGTTGTTCACTGTGAACATCCTATCCTCTCTGTTCTGTAACATTCCCCAGGGCTCTACTGTTCACTGTGAACATCCTACCCTCTCTGTTCTATCATACTCCCCAGGGCCCTGCCATTTACTGCGAGCGTCCTACCCTCATTTGTCTTCGCAGAATGTAACACTGGCCCATCCAAATTAAACTCATTTCCAATCCTCAGCCTGCAGATCAAGATCCCTGTGATAACTATCTTCATTGTCAGTGCCACCACCTATTTTAGTGTAATTTGCAGACTTACTAACCATGTCTTATATAGTCTTTTCCAAATCATTGAAATAGATGAGAGAGCAATGGGCCTAACTTGGGGCCCTGGGGACCACAGTTTATAACAGGCCTCCAGTCCAAAAACTAACTTTCCACCATCACCCTCTGCTTCCTTCCATCAAATCTGTATCCAATTACCTCAGTCATAGGATAACATGCAACCTAACTCTCCATAGGCCTTTTCAAAGTCCATATAATCTATACCTACCACATTGCTCTCAACATTCTTGGGTACTTCTTCAAAAGTAACACTCAGATTCATGGGACCTTATCTCCCATGTGCTAAGCCATGCTGACTATCCTTAATTAGGCCTGTCTTTTCAGCCCTTCATAAATAAAGGTACAATACTCCCTCTCCAGTTTTCTTTCCTTCAGTTGTTACTAATGATGCTGCATATATCTCAGACAAAACAGAGACTACAGATACTGGGTGTATCTCAGCCAGGACTCCAACAATTTCTTCTGTAGCTTCCCACAGAGTCCTTGAATATATCTGATTAGCTGCTTGAGATATATCTACCTTCATTCAATTTAAACCATCCAGTATCTCTTCAGTGGTAATGCAGACTATCCCATAAGATTCACGTTAACTGTTTCAAGTTCCAAAGTCTTCAAGTTTTCATGGTTAAAGCAGGAGAAATTCTCACTGAGCACCTCGCCCATTTCCTGTTGCTCCACACAAAGATGTCTCCTTTGGTCTCTGAGTCTCTGAGAGGTCCTGTTCTCTCACTAGTTGACCATTTTCTCAATATAAGACAATAAGATACAGGAGCAGAAGTAGGTCATTCGGCCCATCGAGTCTGTTCTGCCATCAATCATGGCTGATCCAATTCTTTCAGTCATCCCAACTTCCCTGCCTTCTCCCCATATCTTTTGATGCCCTGGCTAATCAAGAACCTATCTATCTCTGCCTTAAATGCACCCAATGACTTGGCCTCCACAGCCGCTCGTGGCAACAAATTCCACAGATTTACCACCCACTGACTAAAGTAATTTCTGCGCATCTCTGTTCTAAATGGACGACCTTCAATCCTGAAGTTGTGCCCTCTTGTTCTAGAAACCCCTACCATGGGAAATAACTTTGCCATACCTAATCTGTTCAGGCCTTTCAACATTCGGAATATTTCTATGAGATCCCCCCTTATTCTCCTCTGCTCCAGGGAATACAACCCAGACGTTCCTCATACGGTAACCCTTTCATTCCTAAATCATTCTCATGAATCTCCTCTGAACCCTTTCCAATGTCAGTATATCTTTTCTAAAATAAGGAGCCCAAAACTGCACATGGTACTCCAAGTGTGGTTTAACGAGTGCCTTATAGAGCCTCAACATCACATCCCTGCTCTTATATTCTATACTCTAGAAATGAATGGTGGTGGCCTTCTTCACCACTGACTCAACCTGGAGATTAACCTTTAGAGTATCCTGCACAGGACTCCCAAGTCTCTTTGCACCTCTGCATTTTGAATTCTTTCTCCCATCTTAATAATAGTCTGCCCATTTATTTCTTCCACCAAAGTGCACGACTATACACTTTCCAACATTGTATTTCATTTGCCGCTTCTTTGCCCATTCCCCTAAACTATCTAAGTCTCTCTGCTGGCTCTCTGTTTCCTCAACTCTACCCGCTCCTCCACCTATCTTTGTATCATCAGCAAATTTAGCCACAAATCCATTAATCCCATAGTCCAAATCATTGACATACTTTGTAAAGCAGCGGTCCCAACACCGACCCCTGTGGAACTCCACTGGTAACTGGCAGCCAGCTAGAATAGGATCCCTTTATTCCCAGTCTCTGCTTTCTGCCGATCAACCAATCCTCCAACCATGCTAGTCACTTCCATGTAATTCCATGGGCTCTTATCTTGCTAAGCAGCCTCCTGTGCAGCACTTTGTCAAAGATCTTCTGAAAATCCAAGTACACCATGTTGACTGCATCTCCTTTGTCTACCCTGCTTGTAATTTCCTCAAAAAATTGCAGCAGGTTAGTCAGGCAGGATTTTCCTTTCAGGAAACCATGCTGGCTTTGACCTACCTTGTCATGTGCCTCCAGGTAATCCGTAATCTCATCCCTAACTATCAATTCCAACAACTTTCCAACCACTGATGTTAGGCTAACAAATCTATAGTTTCATTTTTGCTGCCTCCCACCCTTCTTAAATATACTTCTAAAATCTCTTTAGATTTTATGTCATCTCTGCCAAAACTATTTCATGACGCCCCCCCCGCCCTTCTGATTTCTTTCTTGAATGCAATCCTGCAATCCCTGTATTCCCCAAGGATTCACTTAATCTCTGTTGCCTGTACCTGACCCATATGTCCTCATTCCTAACCAGAGCCCAAGGAATATCCAGTGTTCCCTACCCCTGCCTAAAACCATCAAAATTTGTCTTAGCAACACATACAAAATGCTTGAGAAACTCAGCAGGCCAGGCAGCATCTGTGGAAAACAGTAAATAGTTGCTGTTTTGGTCTAAGACCTTTCATCAGGACTGCCTTACCCAAGTTCAGAACTTTTTCTTGTAGACCAGGTCCATCCTTTTCGATAACTAATTTAAAACTAATAGAACTATGGTCACTGGTCCCAATGTACTCCCCCAATGATGCTTCGGGGTTCTACCATTCATGGTTCATGTCCTTTTCATATAATAATCCATCAGCTCGCACTTCTTTGGAATTAAATTTCATTTGCCATTGCTCTGCTCAGTTTACCATCTGTAACCTAATAATGTCCTCATTATCAACAACATAAGCAGTTTTTGTGATATCTGTAAACGGACTAATCGTATGTGCACATTCATATCCTGACTGTTCATGAAAAATTTTACCAGTCACACCTCCAATCCCTGTGGTACACCACTGTGATCACAGACTCCAATAACATCAGCAACCTTCTGCCTCCTCTGACCAAGGCCACATGGGTTCCAGTCAACAACCTGCTTAAATCCCATGGAGTCTAAACTTTTAGATCAGTCTTCTATGTGGAACCTATATGAAGACTTTACTGGTCCATGTAGATCTGTGTGACCACCCTATGTATTGACAAAACTTATGCAGTTCCAAATCAGCAGTTTTTGTGATTTATCATCTGTATTTACCATCTATTCGACTGTTAACCAACACAAATTAATTAATGAGCTTAATTAGTCTGTGGCTTTTCACTTTATTTCCCCTCCTCTACCCACCACCTTCTCCCTCATCTGGCCTTGCCTATTACCTGTCATGTTGTACTCCATCCTTCCCCCGCGCCCCCCCCCCATCTTCTTATTTTGGCTTCCCAACTTCCTCCTTCCTTTCCAGTCCTGATAAAGAGTTTTGTCCCAAAACGTTGACTGTTTATTCCCCTCCATAGATGCTGCCTGACCCGCTGTTCCTCCAGTATTTTGTGGGGGTTTCCAACAGATTTGGAAACTTCCCCTTAAGGAAACCATACTGACCTTGGCCTATTTTATCATGTTTTTCCAAGTACCTCAAAACCTCATCCTTAGTAATGAACTTCAACATCTTCCCCATCACTGAGGTCAAGCTAACTGGTCCATAATATCCTGCCTTTTGCCCTTCTCCCTTCTTAAAGATTGGAATGACATTTATCATTTTCCAGTCCTCCAGAACTATTCCAGAACCTAGTGATTCCTGAAAGATTACTCTTAATGCCTCCACAATCTCTTCAGCTACCTCTTTCTGAACCCTGGGATGTAGTCCATTCAGTCCAGGTGACTTATCTACGTTTAGACCTTTTAGCTTCCCAAACAACTCCTCCTTCTACTCACATCTGCTCCTGACTTTCTTTTTGAATAGTGTGACAATACTAGCTACCCTCCAGTCTTCTGTACC
Source organism: Mobula birostris (assembly GCF_030028105.1). Lineage (NCBI taxonomy): Eukaryota > Metazoa > Chordata > Chondrichthyes > Myliobatiformes > Myliobatidae > Mobula > Mobula birostris. The sequence goes on from NC_092373.1 coordinate 207,224,807, forward strand.
TCGGGATGCGTGATCAACAAAGATGCAAAAATCTTGGCTGGAACCTAAGCAATCTACTCCTTTGTTTCCCTTGGTGTCCTGGGGTAGATCTAGTCAGGCTCTGGGATATATCTAGCCTGATGTGCACCAATATTTCATTCACATCTTCCTTCCTAATGCAGACATGCTCCAGTATATCCGTGTCTCTTCCCTTAACTCTCCAGCCTCCACACTCCTTGTCCTGGTGAATTTAGCTGTACTGCTTATACACTAAACCATCACACTTGTGCAAGATGTTTTGAGCTGATCACTTCATTATGTTTCTTGTCCTTTATCCTGCCTCTATTATATGTCTGATTTTCAAATATCTATCCATGGTTATCGATGCTTCCCGTAGTATTTGATGAAAAGTGTGTGCTAGTTACAGGGATGCCATTGTGTTTCTTTGTTTTGTGGCTGCCAACAAGAAGACAAATCTCAAGGTTCCTTAAACTGTATACATACTTTGATAATATACTGTATGTACTTTAATTATTAATCTTATATTTCAATATATTGTAACTTTAATGTTGTCTTTGCTATTCACCCCATTTTCTTTTCACTGCAGTGAGCTTTGGAAATGGCACGTCTTTCAGATCAATCAGTAAACTAGGTAAGGTTCAGATACACAAACATGAGAAAATCTGCAGATGCTGGAAATTCAAGCAACACACACAAAATGCTGGTGAACACAGCAGGCCAGGCAGCATCTCTAGGGAGAGGTACAGTCGACGTTTCAGGCCGAGACCCTTCGTCAGGACTAACTGAAGGAAGAGTTAGTAAGAGACTTGAAGGGGGGAGGGGGAGGGGGAGAACCAAAATGATAGAAGAAGACAAGAGGGGGAGGGATGGAGCCAAGAGCTGGACAGGTGATTGGCAAAAGAGATATGAGGCTGGAGAAGGGGGAGAATCATGGGATGGGATGCCTAGGGAGAAAGAAAGGAGGAGGGGAGCCCAGAGGAAGATGGAGAGCAGGCAAGGAGTAGTTGTGAGAAGGACAGAGAGAGAGAAAAAAAGAGGAGAGCAATCAATAGTGAGCAGTGTGCCACAAGGGTCGGTGCTGGGCCTGCATCTGTTCACAATATACATTAATGATCTGGAAGAGGGCAGTGAGTCTAGTGTACCTAAGTTTGCTCATTATACTAAATTGAGTGGAAAATCAAATTGTGCAGGAGATACGGAGGATCTACTGATAGATATAGGTAGGTTAAGTGAGTGGGCAAGGGTCTGGCAGATGGAGTACAATCTTGGTAAATGCAAGGTCACCCACTTTGGAAGGAAAAATGGAAGAGCAGATTATTATTTAAATGGTAAAAAATTGCAGCATGCTGCTGTGCAGAGGGACTTGGGGAGGGCTTGTGCATGAACCACAAAAGGTTGGTTTGCAGGTGCAGCAGACTATCAAGAAGAAAATGGAATGTTGGCCTTCATTGCTAGAGGGATTGAATTTAAGAGCAGGGCGGTCATGATGCAACTATACAGTGTACTGGTGAGGCCGCACCTGGAGTTCTGGTCTCCATACTCTAGGAAGGATATACTGGCTTTGGAGGCAGTGCAGAGGAAGTCCACCAGATTGATTCCAGAGAGGAGGGGCTTGGACTATGAGGAGAGATTGAGTTGCCTGGGACTGTACCCGCTGGAATTCAGAAAAATGAGAGGATGTCTTAGAAACACAGAAAACCTACAGCACAATACAGGCCCTTCGTCCCACAAAGTTGTGCCGAACATGTCCGTACCTTAGAAATTACTAGGCTTACCCATAGCCCTCTATTTTTCTAAGCTCCATGTACCCATCCAGGAGTATCTTAAAAAACCCTATCATATCCGGCTCCACCACCGTTGCCGGCAGCCTATTCCATGCACTCACCACTCTCTGCATAAAAAACTTACCCCAGACATGTCCTCTGTACCTACTTCCAAGCATCTTAAACCTGTGCCCTCTCATGTTAGCCATTTCAGCCCTGGGAAAAAAAGCCTCTGACAATCCACACGATCAATGCCTCACCTCATCTTATACACCTCTATCAGGTCACCTCTCATCCTCCATCACTCCAAGGAGAAAAGGCCGAGAAACATATAAAAACATATATATGTTTCTTATAGAAACATATAAAATTATGAAAGAGTTCGATAAGATAATGGCAGGAATGTTGTTTCCACTGGTAGGTGAAACTAGAACTAGGGGACATAGCCTCAAGATTCAGGGGATTAGATTTAGGATTGAGATGAAGAGGAACTGCTTTTCCCAGAGAGTGCTGAATCTGTGGAATTCTCTGCCCAATGAAGTAGTGGAGGCTACCTCAGTAAATATATTTAAGACAAGGTTGGATAGATTTTTGCGTAGTAGGGGAATTAAGGGTTATGGGGAAAAGGCAGGTAGGTGGAGATGATTCTATGGCCAGATCAGCCATGATCGTACTGAATGGCGGAGCAGGCTTGATGGGCCGGATGGCCTATTCCTGCTTCTATTATGTTCTTATACATATTGTATCGAAAGGACAGGCACTTGGCAGAAGAAATAAATGGACAGACTATTATTTAAATGGGGAGAGATTTCAAAGTTCTGAGATGCAACGGGACTTGGGAGTCCTCGTACTGGATACCCTTAAGGTTAACCTCTAGGCTGAGTCGGTGGTGAAGGCGAATGCAATGTTGGCATTCATTTCTAGAGGAATACAGTATAGGAACAGGGGTGTGATGTTGAGGCTCTATAAGGCGCTGGTGAGACCTCACTTGGGGTACTGTGGGCAGTTTTGGGTTCCCTATTTAAGAAAGGATGTGCTGATGTTGGAGAGGGTACAGAGAAGATTCATTAGAATGATTCTGGGAATGAGAGGGTTAACATATGAGGAACATTTGTCCACTCTTGGACTGTATTCTTTGGAGTTTAGAAGAATGAGGGGGGACCTCATAGAAACATTTCGAATGTTGAAAGGCATGGTCAGAGTGGATGTGGCAAAGTTGTTTCCCATGATAGGGGAGTCTAGTACGAGAGGGCATGACTTAAGGATTGAAGGGCACCATTCAGAACAGAGATGCGAAGAAATTTTTTTAGCCAGAGGGTGGTGAATCTATGGAATTTGTTGCCACGGGCAGCAGTGGAGGCTAAGTCATTGGGTGTATTTAAGGCAGAGATTGATAGGTATCTGAGTAGCCAGGGCATCAAAGGTTATGGTGAGAAGGCGGGGGAGTGGGACTAAATGGGAGAATGGATCAACTCATGATAAAATGGCGGAGTAGACTCGATGAGCTGAATGGCTGACTTCTGCTCCTTTGTCTTATGGTCTTATGGTCTTTTATTTTACTTACCACACTCGTGCCCATCCTCCTGATCTGTCTTAAGTCCTTCTGCAGCTTTCCTGTTTCCTCAACACTACTTTCCCCTCCACAAATCTTTGTATCATTTGCAAACGTGGCAACATAGCCATCTATTCCACCATGTAACTCAGTGATCTACAGCATAAAAAGAAGTGGTCCCAACATCAACCCCTGTGGTACACCACTAGTCACTGGCAGCCAATCAGTTAAAGATCCTTGTATTCCCACTCACTACCTCATACCAATCAGCCAATTTTTTAACCACACTAGTAACTTTACTGTAATACCTTCCGCTCTTAACTTGGTAAGCAGCCTCATGTGTGGCTTCTGAAAGTCCAAATATACGACATCCACTACATCCCCTTTATCTGTCCTACTTCTAATCTCCTCAAAGAATTCCAACAGGTTCATCAGGCAAGAATTTCCCTTACGGAAACCATGCTGACTTTGTTCGATCTTGTCCTGTGTCACCAAGTACTCCATCACCTCATCCTTAACAATTAACTCCAACATCCTCCCAACCACTGAGGTCAAGCTAACTGGCCTATAATTTCCTTTCTGCTGCCTCTCTCCTTTCTTAAGGAGTGGAGTAACATTTGGAATTTTCCAGTTCTCTGGAGTCCAATGATTCTTGAAGGATTATTACTAATGCCTTCACAATCTCTACCACTACCTCTTTCAGAACACTAAGGTGAAGTTTATCTGGTTCGGGTGATTTATGTACCTTTCGATCTTCCATTTTTTTGAGCACCTTCTCCCTTGTAATAGTAACTACACTCACTTCTCTTCCCTCACACCCTGCAACACCTGGCACACTGCTAGTGTCTTCCACAGTGAAGACTGATGCAAAATACTCATTTAGTTCATCTGCCATCTCCTTGTCCTCCATTATTATTTCTCCAGCTTCATTTTCTATCAGTCCTATATCCACTCTCGTCTCAAACACAAAATACTCTGCAGATGCTGGGGTCAAAGCAACAATCACAACACACTGGAGGAACTCAGCAGGATGGGCAGCATCTGTGGAAACGATCAGTCAACTTTTCGGGCCGGAACCCTTCATCAGGACTGAAGAGGGAGGGGGCAGGGGCCCTGTATTTGCTTCATCGAGCATCTCTGCTCCGTCCGCCACAACAGACAGGATCTCCCAGTTGCCATCCACTTCAACTCTGCTTCACATTCCCATTTGGATATGTCCATACATGGCCTCCTCTACTGCCATGATGAGGCCAAACTCAGGTTGGAGGAGCAACACCTCATATACCGTTTTGGTAGTCACCAGCCCCTTGGTATGAACATAGAATTATTCAACTTCCAGTAATTCCCTTCCCGATCTCTATTGCACTCTGCCACATCCCCCAGCTGCCTATCACCTCCCTCATGGTTCTGCCTCCTTCTACTACCCATTGTGTTTTCCCCTATTCTTTCTTCACTTTTCCTGCCTATCACCTCCCTGCTTCCCCTCCCCCACCCCTTTATCTTTCCCCTTACTGGTTTTTCACCTGGAACCTACCAGCCTTCTCCTTCCCACCCTCCCCCCACCTTCTTTATAGGGCCTCTGCCCCTTCCCTCTTCAGTCCTGACGAAGGGTTCCGGCCTGAAACGTTGACAGATCGTTTCCACGGATGCTGCCCGACCTGCTGAGTTCCTCCAGCGTGTTGTGAGTATTGCCTCCGCTCTCATCTCCTTTTTTTTATACTTGAAAATTCTTTTTCTATCCACGTTGATATTGTTTGCTAGCTTGTTTTCATATTTCATTTTTCCCTCCTGATGATTCTTTTACTTGCTTTCTGTAGGTTTTTAAAAGCTTCCCAATCCTTTATCTTCCCCCCCCCCCCCACCTTGTCTTTCCCCCTGGGCCTCCTGTCCCATGATCCTCTCATATCCCCTTTGCCAATCATCTGTCCAGCTCTTGGCTCCACCCCCCCCCCTCCGTCTTCTCCTATCGTTTTGGATCTCTCCCTCCCCCTCACACTTTCAAATCTCTTACTAACTCTTCCTTCAGTTAGTCCTGACGAACGGTCTCGGCCTGAAATGTCGACTGCACCTCTTCCTAGAGATGCTGCCTGGCCTGCTGCGTTCACCAACTTTGATGTGTCTTGCCTTTATCTTCCCCACTAATTTTTGATGCCCTCTCTTTTGCTCTTCACATTAGCTTTGACTTCCCTTGTCAGCCACAGTTGTACTATTTTGCCATTTGAGCAAATCTTTGTTTTTGGAATACATCTATCCTACACCTTCCTCATTTTTCCCAGAAACTCAAGCCATTGCTGCTCTGCTGTCATTCCTGCCAGCATCTCCTTCCAATTTACTTTGGCCAACTCCTCTCTCATACCACTGTAATTTCCTTTACTCCCCTAAAATACTGCCACGTCAGACTTTATGCTCTCCCTATCAAATTTCAAGTTAAACTCAATCATATTGTGATCACTGCTTCCTCAGGGTTCCTTTACCTTAAACTCTCTCATCACCTCCAGTTTATTACATAACACCCAATCTCTTAGTAGACTCAATGATAAGCTGTTCTAAAAAGCCATCTTGTAGGCATTCTACAAATTCACTCTCTTGAGATCCATTACCAACCTGATTTTCCTAATCTACCAGTATGTTAAAATCGCCCATGATTATCATAACATTGTCCTTTTGACGCACCTTTTCTATTTCCCATTGTAATCTGTGGTCCACATCCCAGCTACTGTTTGGAGGCCTGTATATAACTGCCATCAAGGTCTTTTTACGCTTGCAGTTTCTTAACTCAACCCACAAGGATTCAACATCTTCCAATCCTATTTCACATCTTTCTAATGATTTGCCATTCTTTACCAGCAGAGCCACACCACCCCATCTGCCTACCTTCCTATCCCTCAGATACAATGTGTAACCTTGGACATTCACCTCCCAGTTACAACCATCCTTCATCCACGATTCAGTGATGGCCACAACATCATACCCAACAATCTGTGTAAAAGTGCAATAAGATCATCCACTTTATTTCTTATACTCTGTGCCCTGAGATATAACACTTTATATGTATGTATTTGCTACCCTTTTTTGATTCTGCATCCCTAATGCACTGATACTCACACTGCTGACTGCATAAGAGCCCATGGTATTGCAGGAAAGATACTAGCATAGATAGAAGATTGGCTAACTGGCAGGAGGCAAAGTGTGGGAATAAAGGGGGCTACTGGCGACTAATCGTGTGCTGCAGGGGTGATTGTGGGACTGCATCTTTTCACAGTATACAGTATGTCAATGATTTGGATGACAGAATTGATGGCTTTGTAGCCAAGTTTGCTGATGATACAAATATAGGTGGAGGCGCAGGTAATGTTGAGGAAACAAGGTGTTGAAAAAGGGCATAGACAGATTGGGGGAATGGGAGATGAAGTGTTAGATGAAATATAATGTAGGAAAGAATAAAGGTGTAGGGAGAAAAACCGAGAGGTGTGTACTCCTGCAGGATTCTCTAAAGGTTAACTTGCAGGTTGAGTTGGTGGTAAGGAAGAAAAAGGCAACGCTAGCATTCGTTTCAAGAGGATTGGAGTACAAAAGCAAGGTTGTGATGCGGAGGCTGTGTAAGGCATTGGTCAGACTGCATTTGGAAGTTCCGGACTGGAGCTAACTGGACTGGAAGGTAACTGACTGCTTAAGGACAGACTTGGATAACCTGGACTGGAAGTGATTTCATCTGGAGGACCTGGAAGACCTAGAGTGGATTCAACCAGCCTGTGAGGTCAGTTGTTGTTCACATAGGGCTGTGAAGATGCTGAAGAGGAATGGGCTGCCCCAGCTGGTAAATGGAGGTGTTTAGGGGAGCCTCAGCATCATTCAAAGTAGATGTGCAGGGGATTTTTTTTTACCAGAGAATGGTGGGTACCTGGAAGGTGCTGCCAGGGATGGAGGTGAAGGCATCATACGACAGAGATGTTCAGAGACTCTCATTTGGGAATAGAGGGAGATGCACCATGTACAGGCAGAAGGGATTAGGTGTCACTAGCTTAATTAGTTCGGCACATGAAGGGCTGAAGGTCCTGTTCCTTTGTTTACTGGGGGATATTCAGAGGGACAAAATCGACCAGCATTTTGAAAGGCGAGCACTGATTGGTGATAGTTAGCATCACTTTGTGTGTGGGAAATTGTGACTCACAGATTTGATAGAGTTTTTTAAAAGGGTGATAGAATATATAACAGTACAGCACAGGAACAAGACCTTTGGCCCACGATGTTGTATCAAACTAATTAAACTCATAATTAAATGGCCAACTAAACTAAACCCTGCTGCCTCCGCAATGTCCATATCCCTCCATTCTCTGCATATTAATGCACCTATCTAAGAGCCTTTTAAATGACTATATTTCATTATCCCTTATCCATCAATCTTCACCAGACCACTCCATCATCTCCTTCCGTTGTGTATGAACCTATCTGTGTTCCAAGCACTCATACACGACTGGCTCCACACATTGGTGGTCCCTCTCACTCCTACGCACACTAGCTCTATTAAATTATCTCAGTGACACACATTATCAACTTCTATGCTTTAACCAATGAAGTTTGCTAACTTTCACTGGTTGAAAACCATACAGGTGTAGTGTATGCTTATGACATTTTATGGTATCTGAACCTTATCTTGGAATGACTGGGAAAGGGGTGTTGGGTGACCACTAATTGCTGCAGCTACAGAGACTGTGCTCAGATATGCTGCTTGTGATAGTCCATAGTTACTAATGGATGTCTTTTCAGTTCCCACAGCACCACAGTTCAAACAAGCTGGGAACATGTCAAAGGCTACCACTCCAGGACCAATAGTCTCTTGTGCACATACAGGTAAGGCCCAGAAAAAATACATTGTTGGATCTGCTTACGTCAATGGAACCATAGAACACTACAGCGCAGAAAACAGGCCACTCGGCCTTTCTAGTCTGTGCCAAAACTTTATTCCGCTAGTCCCATTGACCTGCACCCAGTCCATAACCCTCCAGACCTCTCCTATCCATGTATCTATCCAATTTATACTTAAACCTTAAGAGTGAGCCCGCATTTACCACGTCAGATGGCAGCTCGTTTCACACTCCCACCACTCTCTGAGTGAAGAAGTTCCCCCTAATGTTCCCCCTAAACCTTTCCCCTTTCACCCTAAAGCCATGTCCTCTCGTATTTATCTCTCCTAATCTAAGTGGAAAGAGCATACTCATATTTACTCTGTCTATACCCCTCATAATTTTGTAAACCTCTATCAAATCCCCCCTCATTCTTCTAGACTCCAAGGAATAAAGTCCCAACCTGTTCAATCTTTCCCTGTAACTCAACCCCTGAAGACCCGGCAACATCTTAGTAAATCTTCTCTGCACTCTTTCAATCTGACTGATATCCTTCCTATAGTTAGGTGACCAGAACTGCACACAATACTCCAAATTTGGCCTCACCAATGTCTTATACAACCTCACCATAACATCCCAACTCCTATACTCAATACTTTGATTTATGAATGCCAGGATGCCGAAAGCATTCTTTACAACCCTGTCTACCTGTGACACCACTTTCAGGGAATTATGTATCTGAACTCCCAGATCCCTTTGTTCCTCCACACTCCTCAGTGCCCTACCATTTACTGTGTATGTCCTACCTTGATTTGTCCTTCCAAAATGCAACCCCTCACACTTGTCTGCATTAAATTCCATCTGCCATTTTCTGGCCCATTTTTCCAGTTGGTCCAGATCCCTCTGCAAGCTTTGAAAGCCTTCCTCGCTGTCCACAACGCCTCCAGTCTTACTGTCATAAGCAAACTTGCTGAACCAATTTACCACATTATCATGGAGATCATTGATATAGACAACAAACAACAATGGTCCCAGCACAGATCCCTGAGGCACACCACTAGTCACAGGCCTCCAGTCTGAGAAGCAATCATCCAGTACCACTCTCTGTCTTCTCCCACACAGCCAATTTCGAATCCAGTTTACAACCTCTCCATGGATACCTAGTGTCTGAACCTTCTGAACTAACCTCTCATGTGGGACCTTGTCCATTTAGACAACATCCACAGCGTTCCCTTCATTTACTTTCTTGGTAACCTCCTCGAAAATCTCTACATGATTCGTTAAACGTGATCTACCACGCACAAAGCCATGCTGACTATCCTTAGTCAGCCCTTGGCTGTCCAAATACTTGTATACCTGATCTCTCAGAACACCTTCCAATAATTTACCTACTACTGATGTCAGGCTCACCAGCCTGTAATTACCTGGTTTACTTTTGGAGCCTTTTTACAACAATGGAACAACGTGAGCTACCCTGCAGTCCTCCGGCGCTGCACCCGTGGCTAAGGACATTTTAAATATTTCTGCCAGGGCCCCTACAATTTCTATCCTAGTCTCTCAAGGTCCGAAGAAATATCATGTCAGGCCTGGGGGATTTACCTACCTTTATTTGCTGAAAGGCAGCAAGCATCTCCTCCTCTTTAATCTCTATATGTTCCATGACACTACTGCTTGTTTCCCTTCCTTCCATATACACTATGCCAGTTTCCTGAGTAAATACTGATGCAAAAAACCTGTTTAAGATATCCCCATCTCGTGAGGCTCCACACATAGACGACCACTCTGATCTTCTAGGGGACCAATTTTGTCCCTTACTATCCTTTTACTCTTAATATACTTGTAAAAACCCTTCGGGTTTAGAACATAGAACATAGAACATAGAATAGTACAGCACAGTACAGGCCCTTCGGCCCACAGTGTTGTGCCGACCCTCAAACCCTGCCTCCCATATAACCCCCCACCTTAAATTCCTCCATATACCTGTCTAGTAGTCTCTTAAATTTCACTAGTGTATCTGCCTCCACCACTGACTCAGGCAGTGCATTCCACGCACCAACCACTCTCTGAGTAAAAAACCTTCCTCTAATATCCCCCTTGAACTTCCCACCCCTTACCTTAAAGCCATGTCCCCTTGTATTGAGCAGTGGTGCCCTGGAGAAGAGGCACTGGCTGTCCACTCTATCTATTCCTCTTAATATCTTGTATACCTCTATCATGTCTCCTCTCCTTCTCCTTCTCTCCAAAGAGTAAAGCCGTAGCTCCCTTAATCCCTGATCATAATCCATACTCTCTAAACCAGGACCTTCACATTATCTGCCAAAGCAACCTCATGTCTTCTTTTTGCCTTCCTGATTTCCTTCTTTAGTATTTTCTTACATTTTCTATACTCTTCCCATGGGAAGATAGCTTGGAAGAGGCCTTTGAAAGGAAGCTCTCCAAGTACGCAGGACTGGTCAGCAACTGTCAGCAGGCTGGATGGAGAGCGAGGTGTCTCCCAGTGGAGGTTGGTTGTAGGGGATTCGTAGCCCATTCTTTAGTTACAGCCTTCAGCATTTTGGGCATCGAGGGAGGGAGGAAGAGGAGAGCTATCCGCAGTACCACCGATGCGGCAGAGAGGGCCTCAAGATGGCTGTGGCTCAAAAGAGGGGAGCCATGGAGTCATAAGTAGCTAGCCATCTGGACACAAGCTGGGGTCTGATCAGCCCTGGCTGGGTCACCTGGAGGAGGTTGTATGATGTTGAAAGACCCGAAACACCCGATGATTCCAGGAACATCACTGAAGATGTGTCCAGAAGCATCAATAGATGTATGTACACAGCTTACTCTTCAAGTAACTAATTTGTTCTTTGTTGCCTTTACCTGCTATACACCTCTCTCTTTTTCTTAACCAGATCGCCAATATCCCTTTAAAACCAAGGTTCTCTATGCCTGTTAACTTTGCCTTTAATCCTGGCAGGAACATGCAGACTCTGCACTCTCAAAATTTTACCTTTGAAGGCCTTCCACTTGCTGAACACATCCTTGCCAGAAAACAGCTTATCCCAATCCACTCTTCCTAGATCCTTTCTCATTTCCACAAAATTGGCCCTTCTCCAATTTGGAATCTCAACTCGAGGACCAGACCTATCCTTATCCATAATTAACTTGAAACTAATGACATTATGGTCACTGGACCCAAAACGTTTGCCTACACATACTTCTGTCACCTGATCTGTCTGGTTCCCTAATAGGAGATCAAGTGTTGCATCCTCTCTCGTTGGTACCTCTATATATTGACTTAGAAAACTTTCCTGAACACATTTGACAAACTCCAAGTTTGTCCCAGTCAATATGTGGAAAGTTAAAATCCCCTACTATTACTATTTGTGTTCCCATACCAAGCTGTAATGCACTTATTCAGCACACTTTCCACCACACATCTATAAAAGATTGCCAAGGTTTTTGATGATGTGCTGAACCTCTTTAGACTCCTGAAGAAGTACAGGCACTGTTGTACTTTCTTCACAATAATATTTATATGATGGGTCCAGGACAGGTCCTCTGAGATAGTGACGCCCAGGAATTTAAAGTTACTGACCTTCTCTACCTCTGATCTTCGGATGATTCCTGGCTCATAAGACCAGAAGACATAGGAGCAGAATTAGACCATTTAATCCATCAAGTCGCCTCCACCATTCAATCATGGCTGATCCTTTTCTCCCCTCTTCGACCCCATTTCCTGGCCTTCTCCCCATAGCCTTTGGACCTCTGGTCTTGTTGACATTGAGTGAGAGGTTGTTGTTAATATACCACTCGGCCAAATTTTCAATCTCCCTCTTATATGCTGATTTATTCCCCCCCCCATGATACAGCCCACAACAGTGGTGCCATTAGCAAACTTGTATACGGTATTGGACCTGTACTTAGCCACACAGTCATAGGTGTAAAGTGAGTAGAGCAGGGGGCTAAGTACACATTCCTGTGGTGCTCCTGTGATGATGGAGATTGTGGAGGAGATGTTTTTGCTAATTCAAATTGATTGGGGTCGATAAGTGAGGAAATCCAGGATCCAATTGCACAAGGGGGTATTGATGCCCAGGTCTTGGAGTTTACTGATTAGTTTTGAGGGGGTTATGATGTTAAATGCCGAGCTGTAGTTGATAAAGAGCATCCTGATTTATGCATCTCTGCTATCCAGATGTTTCAGGGTTGTGTGAAGAGCCAACAAGATAGCATCTGCTATAGGCCTGTGGCTTCAGTAGGTGAATTGGAGCGCCATTCAGACAGCTGATGTGCTTCAACACCAGTCTCTCAAAACTCTTCATCACTGTGGATGTAAGTGCCACTGGGTAATAATCATTTAGACAAGTTGCCATGCACTTCTTGGGCACTGCTATGATCGAAGCCTGCTTAAAACAGGTGGGTACCACACACTGCCGGAGTGACTGATTGAAGATATCCGGGAAATCATCAGCCAGTTGGTCAGCAAAGATCTTCAGTACTTGGCCAGGTACTCTGTCTGGACCAGATGCTTTTCTTGGATTCGCTCTCTTGAAAGCAGCCCGCACATCATCTTCAGATACTGAGGCCAAAGGATCATGGGGGTGTGCAATGGTTCCTCCTTGTTCTGGTGGTCATAGAAGGCACTGAGCTCATGTGGAACTGAAGCTCTGCTGTACCCTATGTTGCAAAATTTAACTTTGTAGGAGGTTATGGCATTCAAACCCTGCCACAGCTGTCCAGCATCCCTCATTGATTCCAGTCTAGTCCGGAATTTCCACTACTTCGCCCAAGAGATGGCTTTCCAGAGGGCATACCTGCACTTTTGTAGCATACTTGATCTCCGGACTGTAATGCCTCTGATCTGGCTCTCAGTAGGTTCCATATTTCACTGTTCATCCAGGGCTTCTGACTGGGGAAAACCCTGAACAATTGTGTGGGGATGCATTCATCCACAGCAGTTGTAATAAAGTCTGTAATGACCCTGGTGTAGTCATTCAGTCCTCAAATGAGTTCCTGAACACGGCCTAGTCCACTGACTTGAGGCAATCCTATAACCATTCCTCAGCCTCCCACAACCACCTCTTGGCTGTCTTGATCTCTGAGCCTTACTCTTTAGGCTCTGTCTGTATGCAGGTAGCAGGAGTCCAGCCAAATAATCCAACTTGCCAAAATGCAGTCTCGGGATGAAACGATAGTCATTCTTTATCATAGTGTAGTAATGGTCTAGTGTGTTCTAGATCAGGGGAACAAGAAGTCGACATAACCCCAATGTCCGTGCACCAACAAGAATTGACTAAAAAGCATACACTGCCATATCTTTCCTTACCAGAATTCAAGGTTCGATCCATTCTGAAAATCGTAAGCCTTCTGGTCAGGTAGCTGGGTCCGGCGTGTTCGCTGTTAACCAAGTCTCAATGCAACAGACAATGGAGATCTGCCTCATTTGCCTCTGATTCAATTTTATTTTCAAATGCTGTACGTTCACTAACAAGATGGTAGGCAGAGAAGGCCTCATCCCTCTGTGCTTCAGCCTGATGGAATTCTCCTCCTATGTCTTATGGTCTCTTCCTAGGAGGGCCTTCAAGATATTGCAGGAGAGAACTTTCCAGAAGACATTTAACAAATTCCAAGCCCTCAGCACTATGGCAGTGCCAGTCTATGTTAGGAAAGTTAAATTCCCTTGTTATTCTTATAACTCGCCGCAATCTCCTTACATATTTGTTCCTCTAGTTTCTGTTGACTATTTCTGCAGTAGAATCCCAACAATGTGATCATCCCCTTCTTATTTCTCAGTTCTCCCATAAAGCCTCACTGGATGGTCCCTCAGAAACTTCATCTTGGACCACTGCTGTAATGTGCACCTTGTTTTGAAATGCAATTCCCCCTCCTCTCATTCTTCAACCTCTATCCTGCATATAACCCCTATAACCCTTGAACATAAAGTGCCACTCATGTTCCTTCTTTAGCCATGTTTCTATTATGAATGCACTCGACTAGTTGCACACAGCTATCCAAGTACTCAATTCATCTGTTTTAGCTGTCAGGTCCCCTGCATTGAAATAAATACAAATTAATCCCACAGGTTTTAAATTTGCAATTCCTTGAACCAGTGGTTTATGTAGTGTTACATACCTGATGGATATCTTGTGACTTTCTTGTGAGGATGATGTAATGGTCTTTTGGAGGTCACCTGATGTAATTTTCCCACTGATGTGAGGTCACGTGATGACATTTTCACCTCGGGTATAAAAGGAGAACCCTGGGGTGATGCAGGTTTGATTTAAAACAGAGTTTTACATTCTATTGTAAGGTACTAAAATGTTGGACCAGCAGTTTAACCAATAGCTGCCAGATCTGTTGATGTACCTTTTCAGTAATATTGGAGAGTGAAGATGGGAACCTGAAGGAGTCGTTCGATGGTTCAAAGGATCAACCATTATTGAATTTGTTCAAGGAAGAGTGATTTGCATGAGATAGCCTCTGCTAAAAGCAGCAGAAAAGGTTGTGCAGTATCTAGTATCCAGAGGGAAAGGTCAGTGCCTTTAAACCGTTTTATTTCCATCGTCGTGAATCCTGCGGACAAGGCAGGATCCAGCTGGGACTGGCGTGACGTCGGGTCTTTGAGGAATTCTTTACTTCAGGAAAGTCTCTCCTAATTGACTGTATAAATCTCTTGAACTTTCGAATTTACCATCCTAAGAACTGTTTTTGAATTCACCACTTTAAGAGCTAGTACTGGGTGGCGGTTTGTTAAATGGCCGCATAGTAGTTTACTTCCGGTTAAGATTTTTGTTTGTTTTTTTTATATTGAGCAGAGTTTAATAAATGTTTGATTGTTTTTATAAAACTTAACTCGATTGATATATTCATTGTTGCCGGTCACGTGACAGTATCCCATCTGCAGGCAAAAGGTGCAGAATTTATAAACAAGTGAAACAGCAGATTACTTGCAAATTTGCAACTCTTCTCACTTATTCCCTAGGTACACCCATTTGGCTGATGGTATTGCTTGTGTTGATTGTGATCTTCCTTCTTGTGGTATTCGTTGTGCTGTTGTATTATCTGAGGAAGAAGAGTGACAATACTGATGACGTATCAGAAAGATCCAATCTCAGTGAGAATAATCCTACTGTGAGGTAAGGTGCCAGATTTTCTTTTTTTTCTGTAATTTATTTTTTATTGAAGTTCATCATCAAACAAACATTTCCATAAGATGTATTTCAGACACTGTACATGTATAGGTGCCAGAGTTTCATCACCGTTATCATTGTGCAGTTGCTCCTCAGAACAGACATTCTGTATTCTAGCCAATAACTCCAGTTACTAACTTTAGTCACTGAGGTTCAGTATCCTGAATAACCCAGGGTCCCACTAGTGTTCACCTTATGTTCCAAATTGTAATTGAGAAAGTCTGTTTGCAGTGTGACATGATTTCAGCCTTGAATCATAGTCACAGGCCATTTGTGCTACTGCAGCCCATCTCCACCGACAACAGCTCCTCTCATAAACTTACACAATCTGTTGTTCAACCATTCTAAACTCCCATTCTGCTGAAAGAAAGGAATGAGCTATGTCCACCAGTGTGGCTGACTAGACTGAGGCAATTGTTACGAACCGTAACGTTTTAGAAACAAATTAGCAGCAAGAGATTTCACACTGAGTCAGGTTTTAATGTAACAACCACTATATTAGTATCTACTTGTAATATAGTAACTCCACCAAGATAACCAAAAGTTAACAGTGTTACGTGTATATATGTGTGTGTAAATATAACTCCCAAACTAGACTGAGCTTGGGGGGAACAAGGCTTAGAGTCTTGAGATGGCAAAGTAGGGAAGTTCAGTCATCCATGTAAGAAGTGATGGGAGAGATGTATTTGTAATCCAAGGTAGATGTAGAGGAAGGGTAAATGCGAAGTATTCCACAAGTTCCACGTCAGGTAAAATGAGATAACAGTCGCCGTAAATCTTGTCCATCGTGTCATTCCAAATTATCACCGAAAGTGATCTGTCACGGGAATATCGTCTTCCAGTGGTTACATACCCAGGCAAGGGCTACAAAAGTGGTCCCACAAGATACCCCAAAATCCACTCTATGGATTTTACGAAGTGACAGTCACACATTCATTGTGCACCGTGTGCCGATGTTTAACCCACCGTTGTAGGCATAAGAGAGTTCCAAGCCCCTGCTGCGACAAGTTGAAGCTACCGGCTTCCCCAGACTCTCTCCCTCATCGACTGAAGATCTCTCTCTCTTTCTCTCCCTGTATAAAAGCCTGAAGCAAACCATTTCAGTCGGTGACTGACGTCATAGTCCCGCCTCACTTAGGCACTCTTAAAGTGACAGTCCACAGTAAATGAAACCTGTGGGTTTGTAACACAATTTAAAGGCATAGTTGATTGAAAAGCACGAAGATAGGGACAATTAGTACGTCTTTGTCACTTCTTACAAACCTTATTGACTCTCAACATAGGTGCCCCTCAGGGCTGTGTACTAAGCCCCCTCCTTTACTCTCTGTATACCCATGACTATGTTGCCACCCACAGCTCCAATCTGCTAATTAAATTTGCTGATGACACTATAACGATTGGCCTAATCTCAAATAATAATGAGGTAGCCTACAGAGAAGGAGTCATCACTCTGACACAGTGTTGTCAAGAAAACAACCTCTCCCTCAATGTCACAAAAACAAAGGAGCTGGTTGTGGACTAGAGGAGGAATGGAGAGAGGCTAACCCCTATTGACATCAATGGATCTGGGGTTGAGAGGGTGAACAGCTTTAAGTTTCTCGGCATAAACATCACCAAAGATCTCAGGTGGTCTGTACACACCAGCTGTGTAGTGAAAAAGGCACAACAGTTCCTCTTTCACCTCAGAACACTGAGGAAGTTTGGTATGGGCCCCCAAATCCTCAGATCAGTTGTTTGTGATGTATATCAATGACAATGTGTATAGACTGATTTGGAAATTATGGAATTATGGATAATAACAAAGGTAGCAAACCATCTGAAGTGTGGGCAGACAAGTGGCAGATGGATTTGAACCTTGACAATTGTGAGGTGCTACATTTTGAGAGATCAGCTCTTAGAGGAAAGTAGGCAGTTAATGGCAAGATCTTTTGAACCATAAACAAAAACGAGGTATGATTTATTATCATTGACATAGACATAGAAACATTGAAAGCCTACAACACAATACAGGCCCTTCGGCCCACAATGCTGTGCCAAACATGTCTTTACCTTACAAATTACCTAGGGTTACCCATAGCCCTCTATTTTTCTAAGCTCCATGTACCTATCCAGGAGTCTCTTAAAAGACCCTAGCGTATCCGCCTCTACCACCATCGCCAGCAGCCCATTCCACACACTCACTACTCTCTGAGTAAAAAACTTACTCCTGACATCTCCTCTGTACCTACTTCCAGAACTGTGCCCTCTCATATCAGCCATTTCAGCCCTGGGAAAAAGCCAATGACTATGCACATGTAACACTCAGCTCTATCAACCCACGTTCATCTGGAGGAAACCGCTGTCCATCCGCCAAACTGTGTCTCACGTTTGCGTAGATGCTGTGTATGCACCCCGGCACAAACCCACAACATAAAATATCAGTCAGTACACAATGTACGCTTAAACGATTACACTTTATAAATTTTACCGTGACTGTGGGGTATCCTCGGTCCACAATTTGATTTCCTCCGAAATCCACGACCCTCGGACTGGGACCAGCCACGGTGGTCTACCAGAGCACTTCCCGCACGTCCTCCCTCTTCGCTGCTCCTCGCCGAACTTCCCGCACACTCACTCAGGTTCCCACACATACAGATAGAATAACATAACTTGCATTATCTATTCCATTATCCCCGTTATCTACAATTATAACCCAAACAGTTCAGCTATGACGAACATTACCTCATCGGTTAACATTACAGAGAAGCCATTTCATTATAACACTTCAGAGAAGCCATTTTACTATTAGCAGTTAACAGTTAACATTACAGTTAATATTACTGAGAACCCTACACATGCAATCAATGTCTCTCATCACCTTATACACCTCTATCAGGTCACCTCTCATCCTCCGTCGCTCCAAGGAGAAAAGGTCGAGTTCACTCAACCTATTCATAGTCATAGTCATAGTCATACTTTATTGATCCCAGGGGAAATTGGTTTTCATTACAGTTGCACCATAAATAATAAATAGTAATAGAACCATAAATAGTTAAATAGTAATATGTAAATTATACCAGTAAATTATGAAATAAGTCCAGGACCAGCCTATCAGCTCAGGGTGTCCCTTCAAGGGAGGAGTTGTAAAGTTTGATGGTCACAGGCAGGAATGACTTCCTATGACCCTCTGTGCTGCATCTCGGTGGAATGAGTCTCTGGCTGAATGTACTCCTGTGCCCACCCAGTACATTATGTAGTGGATGGGAGACATTGACCAAGATGGCATGCAACTTAGACAGCATCCTCTTTTCATAAGACATGCTCCCCAATCCAGGCAACATCCTTGTAAATCTCCTCTGCACCCTTTCTATGATTTCCACGTCCTTCCTATAGTGAGGCGACCAGAATTGAGCACAGTACTCCAAGTGGGGTCTGACCAGGGTCCTATATAGCTGCAATATTACCTCTCAGCTCTTAAACTGAATTCCATGATTGATGAAGGCCAATGCACCGTATGTCTTCTTAACCACAGAGTCAACCTGCAAAGCAGCTTTGAGTGTCCTATGGACTCAGACCCCAAGATCCCTTTGATCCTCCACACTGCCAAGGGTCTTGCCATTAATACTATATTCTGCCATCATATGTGACCTACCAAAATGAACCGCCTCACACTTATCTGGGTTGAACTCCATCTGCCACTTCTCAGCCCAGTTTTGCATCCTATCAATGTCCCGCTATAACCTCTGACAGCCCTCCACACTATCCACAACACACCCAACATTTGTGTCATCAGCAAATTTACTAACCCAACCCTCCACTTCCTCATCCAGGTCATTTATAAAAATCACAAAGAGTCGGGGTCCCAGAACAGATTCCTGAGGCACACCACTGTTCATCGGCCTTCATGCAGAATATGACCCGTCTACAATCACTCTTTGCCTTGTGTGGGCAAGCCAGTTCTGGATCCACAAAGCAATGTCCCCTTGGATCCCATGCCTCCTTACTTTCTCAATACCTTATCAAATGCCTTGCTAAAATCTTTATATACACTACATCTACAGCTCTACCTTCATCAGTGAGCTTAGTCACATCCTCAAAAAATTCAATCAGGCTCATAAGGCACGACCTGCCTTTGACAAAGCCATGCTGACTATTCCTAATCATATTTTGCCTCTCCAAATGTTCATAAACTCTGCCTCTCAGGATCTTCTCCATCGACTTACCAACCACTGAAGTAAGACTCATTGGCCTATAATTTCCTGGGATATCTCCACTCACTTTCTTGAATAAGGGAACAACATCCACAACCCTCTAATCCTCCGGAACCTCTCCTGTCCTCATTTATGATGCAAAGATCATCGCCAGAGGCTCAGCAATCTCCTCCCTTGCTTCCCACAGTACATCCTGTCTGGTCCAAGTGACTTATCCAACTTGATGCTTTCCAAAAGCTCCAGCACATCCTCTTTCTTAACATCTACATTCTAAAGGTTTTCAGTCCGCTGCAAGTCATCCCTATAATCGCCAAGATCCTTTTCCATAGTGAATACTGAAGCAAAGTATTCATTAAGTACCGCCGCTATTTCCTCCAGTTCCATACACACTTTTCCATTGTCACACTTGATTGGTCCTAGTCTCTCACGTCTTATCCTCTTGATCTTCACATACTTGTAGAATGCCTTGGGGTTTTCCTTAATCCTGTCCACCATGGCCTTCTCATGGCCCCTTCTGGCTCTCCTAATTTCATTCTTAAGCTCCTTCCTGCTAACCTTATAATCTTCTAGATTCATATCATTACCTAGTTTTTTGAACCTTCTTGTAAGCTTTTCTTTTCTTCTTGACTAGATTTACAACAGCCTTTGTGCATCACCGATCTTGTACCGTACCATCCTTTTGAATTCTCTCTCCATCTTAATAATAGTCTGTTCATTTCTTTCTTCCACCAAAGGGGAAGTCCATGAACATACACTTTCCAACATTGTATTTCATTTGCCACTTCTTTGCCATTCCCCTAAACTATCTAAGTCTCTCTGCAGGCTCTCTGTTTCCTCAACACTACCTGCTCCTCCACCTATCTTTGTATCGTCAGCAGATTTACCCACAAGTCCATTAATACCGTAGTCCAAATCATTGACATACAGCGTAAAAAGCAGCGGTCCCAACACCGACCCCTGTGGAACTCCACTGGTAACTAGCAGCCAGCCAGAATAGGATCCCTTTATTCCCACTCCCTGTTTCCTGCCGATCAGCCAATGCTGCACCCATGCTAGTAACTCCCCTGTAATTCCATGGGCTCTTAGCTTGCTAAGCAGCCTCATGTGCGCACCTTACCAAAGGCCTTCTGAAAATCCAGGTACACATTTACTGCATCTCCTTTGTCTACCCTTCTTGTAATTTCCTCAAAAAATTGCAGTTCGTTAGTCAGACAGGACTTTCCTTTCAGGAACCATGCTGGCTTTGGCCTATCTTGTCATGTGCCTCCAGGTACTCCATAATCTCATCCCTAACAATCGTTTCCAACAACTTTCTAACTATTGATGTCAGGCTAACAGGTCTATAGTTCCCTTTCTGCTGCCTCCCACCCTTCTAAAAAAGATGAGTCATATTTGCAATTTTCCCAACATCCAGTACAATGCCAGAATCTATCGATTCTTGAAAGATCATTGTTAACGCCTCTGCAATCTCTCCAGCTACTTCCTTCAGAACCCAAGGGTGCATTCCATCAGGTCCAGGAGATTTATCCACCCTCAGACCATTAAGCTTCCTGAGCACCTTCTCAGTTGTAATTTTCACTGCACATACTTCACTTCCCTGACACTCTTGAATGTCCGGTATACTGCTGATGTCTTCCACTGTGAAGACTGATGCAGAATACGCATTCAGTTCCTCTGCCCTCTCTGCGTCTCTCATTACAATATCTCCAGCGTCATGGCTTTAAGTGGTGTATTCACATTGCAATGAGACAGAGAGAGCAGATGTGTAGACAACAGATCAATGCACATCGGTAAATTATCAGTCCATTCGTAGTGCTAAGAGGAGTCAGTTCTCTGAAAGAAATAAATCCATATATTAAAGTGAGGATCTCTGATGATGGAGTTTCATGTAGATGTGCTCATTGGTTGAGAAGCCCTTACCCGTGATATTCTGGGCCAAATCCACTACCTTTTTGTTGGATTTTCCATTCAAAAGCATTGGTGTTTTGGTACCAGGCCATGATGCAGCCAGTCAGTACACTCTCCACTGCACATCTATAGAGGTTTGTCAAAGTTTTTGATGTCATGTCAAATCTCTGCAGACTCCTAAGGAAATAGAGGTGTTGCCCATGCTTTCTTCACAGTTACATTTACATGTTGAATCCAAGACAAGTCCTCTGAAATGGAAACATACAGGAATTTAAAGTTGCTGACCCTCTCCACCTCTGATCCTCCGATGAGGACTGACTCTGGTTTCCCTCTCCTGAAGTATACAGTCAGTTCCTTGGTCTTGCTGACTTTGAGTGAGGGTGTTGTTATGACACCCCTCAGCCAAACTTTCAATCTCCCTCCTGTATGCTGATTCATCACCTCCTTTGATACGGCCCACAACAGTAGTGTCATCAGCAAACATTAGCCATATAGTCACAGATGTAAAGCGGGTGGAGCAGGGGTCTTCTCAGTCTACAGCCCTGTGGTGCACCTGTGCTGGTGGAGATCGTGGAGGAGATGTTTTTGCCAATCCAAATTGACTGGGGTCTACAAGTGAGGAAATCCAGGATCCAATTGCACAAGGAGGAATTGAGGCCAAGGTCTTGGAGCTTATTGATTAGTTTTGAGGGAATGATGGTATTAAATGCTGAGCTGAAATCGATAAAGAGCATCCTGATGTATGCATCTTTGCTGTCCACATATTCCAGGGTTGTGTGACATGTCAATGAGATGGCACCTGCTGTGGACCTGTTGGTGCAGATCCAAGTTGCATTTTGGGCAGGAGCTGACATGTTTCATCACAGCCTCTCTAAACACTTCATCACTGTGGATGTAAGTGCAACTGGGCACTTGCGGCAGGTCACCACACTCTTCTTGGGCACCAGTATAATTCAAGCCTGCTTGAAGCAGGTGAGTGCCATACACTGCTGAAGCAAGATGCTAAAGATTTCTGTAAACACACCAGCCAGTTGGTCAGCACAGGTCTTTAGTACCCCGTCCGGTCCGGATGATTTCCTTGGATTCACCCTCCTGAATATAGCCCACATGTCAGCTTGAGATACTGAGATCAAAGGATCATCAGGAAATTTGGGGGTTCGTGATTCTGAAGGTCAGAAGCCATTGAGCTCATCTGGAAGTGAAGTCCTACTGTCTTCCACGTTGCTTGATTTAACTTTGTAGGTGGTTCTAGCATTCAACCTGCCACAGCTGCCAAGTATCCCTCATTGATTCTAGTTTGGTCCGAAATTTCCACTTCGCCTGGGGGATGGCTTTCCGGAGACCTCTTGTAGTATTTTTGGGCTTCGGACTTGAATGCCTCTGATCTGGCCCTCAACAAATTTTGGATGTCATGGTTCATCCAGGGCTTCTGATTGGGGACGACTCTGAAAAATTTAATGAGGACACACTCATCTACAGCTACAACCCTGGTGTATTCATTCAGATCCTCAGATGAGTCCTTGAACACGTCCCAGTCCACTGACTCAAAGCAATCTCATAATCGTTCCTCCGCCTCCCGCATCCACCTCTTAATTGTCTTAAACTCCAGAGCCTTGCTTTTTAGACTGTACCTGTATCCACGTAGGAGGAAACAGCTAAGTAATCTGATTTACCAGAATGTAGTCTGGGCAAGGAACAGTCATCATTCCTTATCTTAGTGTAGTAGTGGTCTAGTGTGGTGGGACCTCTGGTGCTACAGGTTATATGCTGGTGTTAATTGGGCAGTGTTTACTTCAAACGGGCCTGGTTGATGTCTCCATCTATAACTTGAAATGCATTGGGATGGGCTGTTTCTTGTCTGCAGATGGCATCGTGCAAGATGCCATTGGTGGTATATGAGCTGCTGCAGGATCACAGATCAGAACTCCCAAGGCAAATAGAATGGTCTACATTTCATCATTGGGTGTTCCAAGTCGGGGGAACACAAGTTCGACATAACCACCATGTCGGAGCACCAACGAGAATTGACCATAAAACACACCTCCTCCCTTTGCCTTACCTAATTCTGGAGCTTAGTCCATTATGAAAATTGTAAATCCTTCTGGTCTGACAGCTCCATCCAACATATCTGCAGATAACCAAGTTTGGGTAGAGCAAACAATTGAGATATTTCTCATCTGCCTCTGATACAGCAGTCTTGTCCTCAGATTGTCAGTTTTATTCTCCAGCAACTGTGCATTGGTCAACAAAATGCTGGGTAGAGGAAGTCTCATCCCTCTGCGTTTCACCCCTCTCCTGCCACACTCTTGGCCATGGTGATGAGCTTGACTGGTGTGTCCAGGTTCTTTAATCCATCATGAGATCTGAAGACTATTGATGTGATTTAGAAGTGCATTGTTAGGAGGAAGCTTAGATACTGCAGATTTCAGCTGAAGTATTTTTAAGAGGAAATCTGAAAACAATTTTCTGCAGCCCACAGAAAGTCGCTGATCATCACCAGTGCCATCCTAAGAAGGGTAGTTTAGTAAAGTTTGCAGATGATACGAAGGTTGGTGGTGTTGTAGACAGTGTAGAAGGATGCATCCTACCAACAGAACATGGATAGGATGCAGAGCTGGGCTGAGACGTTCAATCCAGAAAAGTCGAAAGTGATTCACTTTGGAAGGTCAAACATGAAGGCGAGTACAGGGTTAGTAGCAGGATTCTTAGCAGTGTGGAGAGACAGAGGGATCTTGGGGTCCTCATCTATAGATCCCTTCAAGTTGCCATGCAAGTTGTTAGGGTTGGTAAGGAGTCATATGGTGTGTTGGCCTTCATTAGTCAGGAGATTGAGTTTTTTTTAGATTATGAAGACACGTAGTACCCTTTTATTGTCATTTAGTAATGCATGCATTAAGAAATGATACATTATTTCCTCTGGTGTGATATCACAAAAACACAGGACAAACCAAGACTGAAAAAACTGACAAAACCACATAATTATACATATAGTTACAACAGTGCACAATACCATAACTTGATGAAGAAGTCCCTGAGCACAGTAAAGTTCAAAGTTTCTCAAATGTCCCACATCTCACGCAGACAGGAGAGGGAAGAGAAACTCTCCCTGCCATGCCGACCACAATCTGACTCTGAGTCATCCGAAAACTTCGAGCTCTGATCAGCTGTCCGACACCGAGTACTGAGCACCATCTCTGTCCAAGCGATTCAACCTCTTTCTCGGTCACCAAAAGCAGGGAAGGCCGGGGATTTTGAGGCCTACCTTCCGAAAGATTCCCGACCACACAGTAACGACAGCAGCGGACAGGCGTTTCAGAAATTTCTCCAGATGTTCCTCTGTGCTTTCATGTCTATCTCCATCAAATCAGAAATTGTCCACGGCCCCTATTTAACGGATACGACATCATTTTTCACCAGAGAGCTGCGCACGCGCAGTGCGCTGCCATCTTCTCCTCCCGCTGTTCAAGAGCTATGAGGTAATGTTGCAGTTCTAATAAACCCTGGTTAGACAATACTTGGAATATTGTCTTCAGTTCTGATCACTTCATTATAGGAAGTGATGTGGAAGCTTTCAAGAGACTGTGGAGGAAATTTGGCAAGATGTGGCCTGGGGTAGAGAGTATGCCTTATGAAGATAATTTGAGCAAGCTAGGACTTTTCTTTGGAGAGGAGGAAGATGAGAGGTGACTTGATAGAGGCATAGATAGAATGGATAGCCAGAGACTTTTTCCCAGGACAGAAATGGTTAATACAAGATGACATAATTTTAAGGTCATTGGAGAAGTATAGGAGTGATAGGACTATAAGGTATAGGAGCAGAATTAGGCCATTTGGCCCATCAAGTCTGCTCTGCCATTTCATCATGGCTGATCCAAGTTCCCTCTCAGCCCCAATCTCCTGCCTTCTCCCCGTATCCCTTCATTCCCTGACCAATCAATAATTTATCAACCTCTGCCTTAGATATATATAAAGATTTGGCATCCACAGCTGCCTAAGGAAAAGAATTGCACAAATTCAATACTCTCTGTCTAAAGAAATTCCTCCTCATCTGTGTTCTAAAAAGATGTCCCTCTGTTTTGAGACTGTGTCCTCTGTTCTTAGACCCCCCCACCATAGGGAACATCCTCTCCACATCCACTCTACCAAGGCCTTTCACCATTTGATATGTTTCAATGAGGTCACCCTCATTCTTCAGAATTCTAATGAATACAAGCCCAGATGCTCTTCATATGACAAGTCATTCAATTCTGGAATCATTTTTGTGAGCCTCCTTTAAACTCTCTTCAGTTTCAGCACATACTTTTTAAGATAAGGGACCCAAAACTGCTCGCAATATTTCAAGTGAGGCCTCACCATTGATTTATAAAGTCTCAACATTACATCTTTGCTTTCATATTCTAATCCTCTTGAAATAAATGCTAACATCGCATTTCCTTTCCTCAGCACAGACTCAACCTGCCAATTAACTTTTAGAGAATCGTACAGAAGTCCTGATTGGTCAGGGCATCCAAGGATATGGTGAGGAGGCAGGCGTAGAGGACTGAGTGGGACCTGGGATCAGCCATGATGGAATGGCAGAGCAGACTCGATGGGCTGAATGGCCTAATTCTGGTCCCATGTTTTATGGCTTTCTGGCCTTAAGTCCCTTTGCACCTCAGGTTTTTGTATTTTCTCTCCAGTTAGAAAATAGTTAACTCTTTCATTTCTTCTATCAAAGTTCAAGACCGTAAGCATCCGAACACATATTCCATTTGCATTTGTTTGCCCATTCTCCTAATCTGTCTAAATCCTTCTGTAGCCCTTCTACTTCCTCATAACTACCTGCCCCTCCACATCTTATCATCATTTGCAGTGGCAGAAGTAAGTTTTTTTACACATGGTATTGGGTGCATGGAACACCCTGCCAGGGGTGCTGGCAGAGGCAGATTTATCAGGGACATTTAAGAGACTCTTAGGCACATGGATGATTTAAAAAATGCAGGTTAAGTAGGAGGGAAGGGTTAGATTGATTTTGGAGTAGGTGAAAAGTTTGACACAACATCGTGAGCTGAAGGCCATGTACTGTGCTGTAGTGGTCTATATGGTAAAGAATGAGTCTGAAATTCCTTTCAGAAGGATGATAAGTAGCGTGTCCACATCTATATCTACAGTGTTAATGTTTCTACTATCAAATACAGTGGATTCCGGTTAATCAGGACACATCAAGACCAGTAAATTTTGGCCCAATTAAGCCGCTGCCCAAATTAGCCAAAGTTTCATTGAAATACAAACGTTTGTATTTACAAGGGTATAAAGATAAACTATTGTATAACTGAGTAACAATTATGTATTTAAATGAAATACAGAATAAATTAGAACACTACCAAAACTACTACAGTACTCTAAAACTGTGTACTAGTTCCTAATAGTTATTAAAGGGGGAATTCATTCAGTTGTACGTTACTGTATTCTTTTGATTGACTGTAAATGAACAAAAGTAGTGCAAACACCTCGTGAGCTTTCAACGATTGCATCCTCCAAATCTTCATTTTTTTTTGATTGGATTAGATTATGAGGACACGCAGTCCTCTTTTATTGTCATTTACTAATGCAAGCATTAAGAAATGATACAATTTGTTCCTCCAGCATGATATCACAGAAACGCAAGACAAACCAAGACTAAAAAAACTGACAAAAACCACATAATTAGAACATATAGTTACAACAGTGCAAAACAGTACCGTAATTTGATAGAAGGACAGACCATGGGCACGGTAAAAAAGTCTCTCGAAAGTCCCATCATCTCACGCAGACGGTTGAAGGAAGAAAACTCTTCCTGCTATGAGCTTCCAGCCCCGCAAACTTGCCGATGCAGCATCCTGGAAGCACCCGACCACAGTCCGACTCCGAGTCCGTCCAAAAACTTCGAGCCTCCGATCAGCTCTCCAACACTGAGCACCATCTCTGCTGAGCACTTTGACCCCGGCCCCGGCAACAGGCAATAGGCAAAGCCGAGGATTTGGGGCATTCCTCTCCGGAGATTCTCGATCACACAGTAGCAGCGGCAGCGAAGCGGGCATTTCAGAAGTTTCTCCAGATGTTCCTCCGTGCTTCTCATGGCTGTCTCCATCAGATGAGGGTTGTGCTCAGCACCCTACTTCACAAATATGATATCAATTCCGAGTGGCTGTGCATGCTGCGTCGCGCCGCCATCTTCTCCTCCCCTCCCTTCATTGTAATATTCAAGATGATTGCCGATACCTTCAAATTCTTCATCGGTCCTAACTTGTTGAAGTAGTGAAATCGTTTAAGTTTTACTCCTGGCTGTTTCTCCAAACCTGAATGCTTGAAACCACAGCGAGCAAAACAGTTCTGAATGATCTTACTGTTTATTAGTGGCAAAAATCACTGCTTTTGAACACAAACATGCAACTGATGCTATTTAAAATCTGTTCACTCTAAGCATGGTGCAGTGTCAAATGTCCACATAGCATGCAAATAACTGATTCCAGTTAGAAAATGTTCAGTAACAGTCTTCTGGCCCAATTAAGTGGCATAGTGTCCCAAATAAACAAAAGGAATCCCAACTATTTTGTTCTTTAAAAGTTGTCCCAAATAAGCAGTTCAACTGACCAGACTTCACTGTGGTCACCTTTACCCCAGACAATGGAGCTTGCTGACTTATTTTCTGTGCAGATGTCACTTTTCCTTTTGATAGTCCTTTGAAGTGTAAAATTGATTTTCATTCCCACTCTCCAGTTCCCACAGCTCCACGTACATCTCTCTGTCCAGAAAGGGTTCCGATGCTGCATCTAGCCAGTCGAGTGCATAGGATTTCAGGCTGCAACACCAGTGATGTGAGACCAGAGGCAAGACGCTTGACCATGTGCACCAGTCACTGAAACCTAGGTTTTGGAGACCTTGTCTACTGGGTATGTCTTAATCTTCAGATTCAAGGGTAGCATCACCTGGCATGTTTGGAAATATCCTCAAAGAGCTAACTATTTCACTGAGAGGACTGCCACACCATCACAATGTCTGTTTCAAATTTGCTTTTTTTTTTGGCATTTAGTGTATAAACAATATAAAAACAATGATAAAAGACGCAGTGAAAATTTAAGATATGTTGCTAGGGGCATACTTGTCGACTGTCTAGGGATTTTGTAGCCTTATAGACATATAGAACAATACAGCACCAGCATATCCCTTCAGACTACAATATATAAAACCATGACATAGGAGCAGAATTAGGCCATTTGACCCAATGAGTCTGCTCCACCATTACATCATGGCTAATTTATTATCCTTCTCAACCCCATTCTCCTGCCTTCTTCACATAATCTTTGACACCCTGACTAATCAAGAACTAATCAACCTCCAATTTAAATATACCCATTGACTTGGCCTCCACGGCCACCTGTGGTAGTGAATTCCACAGATTCGCCACCCTCTGGCTAAAGAAATTCCTCCTCATCTATTTTCTAAAGGGAGAAACTTGTATTCTGAGGCTGTGCCCTCTGGTCCTACACTCACCCACTTTAGGAAACAGGCTCTCTACATCCACTCTACCAAGGCCTTTCATTGTGATCCCTCCCCATTCTTCTAAACTCCAACAAGTACAGGCCCGGAGCTATCAAATGCTTCTCATATGTTAACCCTTCCGTCCCCAGGAACATTCTCATGAACGACTTATGGACCCTCTCCATTACCAGTATCCTTTCTTAGATAAGGGTTTAGACTAACTTGGCAGGGGGGTGGGAACCAGAGTGAAGGGACTCAGGAAAGGACGGATGGTGAAAAAGTAAAGACAGCGTGCAGTCAGATTGTCAGGAAGGGCAGCAGGTGAAGGGACTTAGTTGCAACCAACAGGCTGAGTATCAAATCATTAGGGATGCAGAGTAAATACGGTACTCAAGGTGTTGTATCTCAGTGTGCGTAGTATAAGAAATAAAGTGGATGATCTTGTTACACTTTTACAGATTGACTGGTATGATGTTGTACCCATCACTGAATTGTGGCTGAAGGATGGTTGTAGTTGGGAGCTGAATGTCCAAGGTTACACGTTATATTGAGGGATAGGAAGGTAGGCAGAGGGGGTGGTGTGGCTCCACTGGTAAAGAACACCATCCAATCAGTAGAAAGAAGTGACAGAGGATTGGAAGATGTTGAATCCTTGTGGGTTGAGTTAAACTGCAAGGGTAAAAGGACCCTGACAGCAGTTATATACAGGCCTCCAAGTGGCTAGGAGGTGGACCACAGATTACAACAGGAAATAGAAAAGGCAAGTCAAAAGAGCAATATTATGGTAGTCATAGGAGATTTTAAACAGGTAGATCAATTGGGAAAATCAGGTTGGTAATGGGTCTCAAGAGAGTGAGTTTGTTGAATGCTAAGAGATAGCTTTTGAGAGCAGTTTGTCATTGAGCCTACTAGAGGATCAGCTATACTGGATTGGGTGTTACGTAATGAACCGGAGGCGATTAGGGAGCTTAAGGTAAAAGAACCCTTAGGAACCAGTGATCACAATATGATTGTGTTCAACTTGAAATTTGACAGGGAGAAAGTAAAGTCTGATGTAGCAGTATTCAGTGGAGTAAGGGAAATTACAGTGGTATGAGAGAGGAGTTGGCCAAAGTAAATTGGAAGGAGCTGCTGGCAGGGATGTCAGCAGAGCAGCAATGGTGTGAGTTTCTGGGAAAAATGAGGAAGGTGCAGGACATGTGTATTCCAAAAATGAAGAATTACTCAAATGGTAAAATAGTACAACTGTGGCTGACACGGGAAGACAAAGATATTGTAAAAGCAAAAGAAAGGGCATACAACAAAGCAAAAATTAGTGGGAAGAAACAGTAGAGGATAGGGAAGTTTTAAAAAACCTATAGACAGCAACTAACAAAATCATTAGAAGGGAAAAGATGAAATATGAGAACAAGCTAGCAAGTAATATCAAAGTGGATAGTAGAAGTTTTTTCAAGTATGTTAAAAATAAAAGAGAAATGAGAGTAGATATAGGACCACTAGAAAATGAGACAGGATAAATAATAATGGAGGACAAGGAGATGGCTGATGAACTAAATGAGTATTGTGCTTCAGTCTTCACTGTGGAAGACACTAGCAGTATGCCTGATGTTGTAGTGTGTGAAGGAAGAGAAGTGGGTGCAGTTACTATTAGAAGAGAGAAGGTGCTCAAAAAGTTGAAAGAACTAAAGGTACATAAGTCACACGGACCAAATAAACTGCACTCTAGGTTTCTGAAAGAGGTGGCGTTAGAGATTGCGGTGACATTAGCAATGATCTTTCAAAAATCATTGCACTCCGGCATGGTGCCAGAGGACTAGAAAATTACAAATGTTACTCCACTCTTTTAAGAAAGGAGAAAGGCAGCAGAAAGGAAATTATAGACCAGTTAGCCTGACCTCAGTAGTTGGGAAGATGTTAGAGTCAATTGTTAAGGAAGAGGTGATGGAGTACTTGGTGACACAGGACAAGATAGTAGTAAGTCAGCATGGTTTCCTTCAGGGAAAATCTTTCCTGACAAACCTGTTGGAATTCTTTGAAGAGATTACAAGTAGGATAGATAAAGGAGATGTAGTGGATGTTATGTATTTGGACTTTCAGAAAGCCTTTGACAAGGTGCCATACATGAGCCTGCTTACCAAGTTAAGAGTCCATGGTATTACAGGAAAGTTACTAACGTGGTTAGAGCATTGGCTGATTGGTAGGAGGCAGTGAGTGGGAATAAAAGGATCCTTTTCTGGTTGGCTGCCAGTGACTAGTGATGGTCCACAGGGGTCGGTGTTAGGACCACTTCTTTTTATGCTGCATATAAATAATTTATATGAATGGATGGCTTTGTTGCCAAATTTGCAGATGATATGAAGATTGGTGGAGGGGCAGGTAGAGTTGAGGAAACAGGTAGGACGCAGAAGGACTTAGACAGATTAGGAGAATGGGAAAGAAAGTGGCCAATGAAATATAATGTTGAAAAATGCACGGTCATGCACTTTAGTCGTAGAAATAAATGTGCGGGCTGTTTTCTAAACGGGGAAAAAAATCCAGGAATCTGAGATGCAAAGGGACTTAGAAATCCTTGTGCAGAACACTGTGAAGGTTAATTTGCAGGTCAAGTCAGTGGTGAGGAAGGCAAATGCCATGTTAACATTCATTTCAAGAGGTCTAAAATACAAGAGCAAGGATGTGATGCTGAGGCTTTATAAGGAACTGGTGAGTATTGTGAGCAGTTTTGGGCCCCTCATCTTAGAAAAGATGTACTGGCATTGGAGAGGGCCCAGAGGAGGTTCACAAGGATGATTCCAGGAATGAAAGGGTTATCATAATGAGGAACGTTTGATGTCTCTGGGCCTGTACTCGCTGGAATTCAAAAGGATGAGAGAGGATCTCATTGAAATCTTTTGAATGTTGAAAGGCTTAGATGGAATTGATGGATGTTTCCCATGGTGGGAGAGTCTAGGACAAGAGGGCACAGCCTCAGGATAGGGGGCCGCTCTTTCAAAACAGAGATGCGGAGAAATTTCTTTAGCCAGAGGGTGATGAATTTGAGGAATTTGTTGCCACATGCAGCTGTGGAGGCCAGGTCGTTGGGTGTATTTAAGGCAGGTATTGATAGGTTCTTGATTGGACATGGCATCAAAGGTTATGGGGAGAAGGCCGGGAACTGGGGTTGAGGAGGAGATAGAAAAAAGGATCAGCCATGATTGAATGGTGGAGCAGACTTGATGGGCCAGGTGACCTAATTATGGTGTTATAAGGGACCCAAGACTGCTCACAATACTCCAAATGCAGACTGACTAATGCTCTATAAAGCCTCAATATTACACTTTTGACCTTAAATTATTCTCCTTTTGAAATGAACACTAACATTGCATTTGCCTTCCTTACCACTGACTCAAGCTCCAAATTAACCTTTAAGGAATCCTGCACAAGGATCCCCAAGTCCCTTTGCAAATCTAATTTTTGAATTTTCTCCCCATTTAGAAAATAGTCTGCACCTTTATCCTTTTACGAATGTGTATGACCATTTTGTCAATCTGTCTGAATTTTTCTGCAGACTCCCTGCCTCCTCAACACTACCTGCCCCTCCACCCGTCTCTGTATTGTCCACAAACTTGGTCACAAAGCCATTAATTCCATCTTGCAAATGACTGAATTATTGACATATATTGTCAAAAGAAGCTGTCCCAACACCAGACCCTGCGGAGAACACCAGTAGCCACCAGTAGCCAAGCAGAAAAGGCTTCCTTTAATCCCACTCTTTGCCTCATGCCAGTCAGTCAATCTTATAATCATGCTAGTTTCTCTCCTGTAATACCAAGTTAAGAGTCCATGGTATTTCCTGTAAAGCCCTTTTCTTGTTTAGCAGCCTCATGTGCAGCACCTCATCAAAGGCCTTCTGAAAATTCAAGTAAACGACATCCACTGACTTTGTCTATCCTGTTTGTTATTTCTTTAAAGAATTCCAACAGATTTGTCAGGCAAGATATTCCCTGAAGGAGGCCACGCTGACTTCAGCCTATTTTATCATGATTTTATCAGGTCCTGATGAAGGATCTCGGCCTGTAATGTCAACTGTTTATTCTTTTCCATAGATGCTGCCTGGCTGACTGAAGCCCTCCGGCATTTTGTGTGTATTAATCCCAAAGCCTTATCCTTAATAATGGACTTTCCCAACCATTGGCTGCCTGTGTCTTTCTAATGCATCTTAAAAGATCCTAACATCATCTGATTCAACCTGTCAATACTCACTGTAATTTATAGGGTGAAGATAATCAACATTGCCAGGAGGTTATGTTGCAGCTATACAAATCTTTGGTTCGGCTGCATGGAGTATTGTGTGCCCATTATGGAGGCTTCAGAGAGGATGCAGAAGAGCTTTACTAGGAATGTTGTCTGAATTATAAGGAGAGGTTGGACAAATCTGGGTTGTTGTCTCTGGAGTATAAGAAACTGATGGAGATCTGACAGAAGTTTATAAGATTATTTGAGGCATTACTGAGAGGCTGGTGAATCTGGAATTCATTGCCACATACGTCTATGTAGGCCAGTTCATTAAATATATTGAAAGTGAAGGTTGATGGGTTCTTGATTAGTCAGGGCATGAAAGATTAAAGGGAGAAGGCAGGAGAATGGGGTTGAGAGGGATAATAGATCAGCCATGATGGAATGACAGAGCAGACTTCATGGGCTGAATCGCCCAACCCTGCTCTTCTGTCTTACGGTCTAAAAGCTTGATAAACGCCACTATCTACGTGCCAGGAGTAAATATGATAGTGATGTTCAATAGGCTTTTAGACAGGCACATGAATATACAGACAATGGTGGGGTATAGATCATGTGCAGGCACAAGAGATTTAGCTTAGTTTGGCACAGACATTGTGGGCCAAAATCTGTTCTGTGTTCTCAAAACCACTGTCCTGTCTGCTTCCACCACCACCCCATTGTGATAAAAAAACTTACCCCGTACATGCCCTATCTATGCTGTGGTCTTTGTCATTTTGTAGATCTTTGTCAGGTCTCCCCGGCAAACCTCTTTTGCACCCACTCCAAAGCCTCCACATCCTTCCTTTGTGTGGCACCATACACTGCTCAAAATGTGACCTATATTTTATACATCTGCAACAATACTTTCTGGCTCTTGTATTCAACACCCCAACCGATCAAAGCAAGACTGCCATACAGCTTCTTTACCAAACATTGGGACATAAGATACGTAACCTCTAGGTAGGATTCAATTCAGTGAGCTATTTTTCCCCCATTCCCCTTGAGAGCTAGATAACAGAAAGTGATTGGTTTCTACTTCGTCTCTACTTTGTCACTCTTGATAAAATTAATTTAGGTTTATCGAGCAAGACCTACCCCTGAACAGTCAATGCTAGCTATCTCTCATCAAATAATATATTTCAGAAGTTTGCCCTCTATTTATAAACTATAGTTATTTCCCAGAAGGGTTGATAATAAATAAACTGGCCCTTATTTCCTGATTTCCCACTCTCACCTTTCTTATACAACAGGAACATGCATGATTTCCAAATGTGAAGGAATGATTCCCAGATTGTAGTTGTTACATCTACATTATGTTTACTAACTCTGTGATACAGCAGCCTGCTATTCATTCATTACTTTGAATTTTGCCAAATTCTGACCCATGCATGACATTTACTAATTTTCACTTAAATTAACTCTGCTGATTGAGAGTAGAGGAGTGGAGTGGCAGAGGCTGAGGGGAGATCTGATGGAGGTTATAAAATAATGAGAGACCTAGAAAGGGTATAGACGGTCTTTTTCCCAGGGTGAAAATATCAAATCCTCTTTACTTATCATAGCTTTAAGATGAGAGGGGAAAGTTTAAAGGAGATTGTGGGCCGGCCGAAGGGCCTGTAATATGCTGAAATGTTCTATTTTCTATCAGATTTTGAAGCAAGATTTTTACTCTGTGGGTTATATCGAGGCAGATAGTGGTGTTTAAGAGGCATTTAGACAGGCCGTGAATAGAAAAGCTGAAATAGAACTGCTAGAGGAACTCAACAGGTGGAGCAGTGTTTGTTGGTGGAAGGGAATTCAGGATTGAGAGGAGAGATTGTCAGAGTAAAGAGGAAGGATGAGGAATGAGTCAGGAGTGAGTAGGTGATTGGTGGAGTGAGATATAATGAAGGACAATGAGCACATGGAGCCAGGAGTGGGAAGCGGAGCTTGAAGATGAGGAAAGCTGCTGGAGGGTGATAAGTGGGACACAAAGGGACCCAGTGCTCAACTCTGGTAGGTAAGAAAGGTGATAAAGGGAACTATGCAGGAGAGGTGAAGGACAGGTGGAACCTGATAGGGAGGGAACCCGGTAAGTGAACTGTGTTGGTGATGAGCGGATGGATCCAACATGGAGAGGGGAATGAAAATGAGTGATGTGATGGAGCAAGGGGTGGGTAAAGGAAAACAGACAAGAATGGGAGAGCAGAATTTGATTGGGGGGGCAGACAGAAGAATTGGGGGAGGGGTGGTCCCTAAAATTGGAAAATTCAATATCCATACCATCATAACTTTAGACCATGCTCCTCCAGTCTGTAGTGGACTCACCCTGGCGGTGGAGAAGGCCAAGGATGGACAGGTCAGTGTGGGATTGGGGAGGGGAACTGCATTAATTGAGAGTTTGGGATGGCCAATGTGAACAGGATGTATTGGTCTCAGCGATGTAGAGGAGTCATATCAATAGCACTGGATGCAGTGGACGAGGTTGGAGGAGATGTGGTGATGGAGGAGGTGTAGGAACAAGTGTTACATCTCCTAGGGTCATAAAGGAAAGTTACCAGGGGCCAGGAAGAAATGAGCAAGACACAGGGAGAGTCACCCCTGGTGAAGGTGGAAGGGGTTAGGGAGAAGGTGTGGCTGGTGATGGAATCTTGTTGAAGCTGATGGAAATGGAGAAGGATGATATTCTATTTGTAGAGGCAGATCAGGTGAGTGGTGAGGATCATTCTGTTTAGACGGACACGGGTGAGAGCAGAGGTCCAAAGAATTGAGGAAATGCCAGAGAGGGTTCCATCAACCACAGCAGAAGGGAATCGTTTCTGGAAAAAAAAGGACTTTTCAGATATCCTGCAATGAAAGGCCCCATCCTGAGAGCAGCTGTGGTAGAGATGGAGAACCTAGGAGAAGAAGATGACATTCTTACAAATGAGAGAGTGGGAATAGGTACGGACCTAATAGCTGTGGGAGTCATGGCTATAGTAAACAGCAAATTTGCATAGTGGTTAGTGCAGATGTGATGGAATGAAGGGCCTGTTCTTTTGCTGTGGTGTGCTATCTTCAGAGTAAGTTACTGGGTTTCTCATTTACCTCCTCAGATTTTTTACATCAATGTCTTCACCTTGATGACTCTCTGCAACCAGTATTGAAAGGACTGCTTCCTGGATATGAGAACATTAACACAGACTCACCCATCCAGCTATGCAGACCAGAAATGTATACGTACTCCCTCAGCCAAGTCCCCCATGCCTGCACACCAGCAATGGATAAACATTTCCTTTATGAAGTGTAATTTTCTGCAGTGTGTTTCCAGAAATGCTGATTACTTATGTTAAGTGGTAGTAAATGGGTATTCTGTGTATATAAATTCTATTACTATCAAATCTTTTATTTTAATATATCATATTAAACTGGTTAAATAAAAAATATTAGTTACTGTTTGGTTATAATAAATTATTGCCATCTGTTGTTCCTGGTGTTTTTTGATTTTCTTTAATAATTTGCATAATGCACGATTGTCTGTAATACCAGTTCTTGGTTATGTATCCCAATGCAGCAGAGAACTGAATGAGCTGCTATACAAACACAGTGTCAGTCCTTACTAGACCGAGCTTTCAGATATTCAAACAAGATGACAACAAGGAACACAGGGATTATGCCAAACTGGAGAAAAGCCTAATGTCATACGATATCTTCCATGACTTGATGGTTGTTAAACTCGTCATACATCAAACCGCCAGCAGATAGCACAGTAAAAAGAACAGTTAGTGAGGACGAGGATGGCCATTACAGATGTGGACTGCTCCACTGCATCTTCCTCCTCGTGTCAGCACACTACCCTGAACAGCAACACTGTAGCACAGAGCACGAGTCAACATAAAATCGCTGTGAGAAATCAAAACTATCATAGTATCTCCAACAAAGATTTCACTCTGCCTCACAGAATGAGAACAAACAGCTGGGGGATTCACAAATATTGTAGGATCAGGAATTTCTCCATTTGTTGTTGTACCTCTTCCAAGAGGACCACAATCTTGTCGTGGGGTTTGGAGGCGTGCATGCCTCAATGACCCGGAGAGCTATGCTGGCTGAGTTGGGGCATTATACTCCAGCTCTTGGTAGGGTCACCCATGCCAAACAGGTCAAAGAGTAGAGGCCACTGGACCTTCACGATCTTGGGGTCTGAGTCCATAGGACGCTCAAAGCAGCTGTGCAGTTGACTCTGTGGTTAAGAAGGCGTATGGTGTATTGGCCTTCATCAATCGTGGAGTTGAGTTTAGAAGCCGAGAGGTAATGTTGCAGCTATATAGGACCCTGGTCAGACCTCACTTGGAGTACTGTGCTCAGTTCTGGTTCCCTCACTACAGGAAGGATGTGGAAGCCATAGAAAGGGTGCAGAGGAGATTTACAAGGATGTCTTCTGGACTGGGGAGCATGCCTTATGAGAATAGGTTGAGTGAACTTGGCCTTTTCTCCTTGGAGCGACGGAGGATGAGAGATGACCTGGTAGAGGTGTATAAAATGATGAGAGGCATTGGTCGTGTGGATAGTCAGAGGCTTTTTCCCAGGGCTGAAATAGTTGCTACAAGAGGACACAGGTTTAAGGTGCTGGGGTGTAGGGACAGAGGAGATGTCAGGGGTAAGTTTTTTTATGCAGAGAGTGGTGAGTGCATGGAATGGGCTGCCGGCAATGGTGGTGGAGGCGGATACGATAGAGTCTTTTAAGAGACTTTTGGATAGGGACATGGAGCTTAGAAAAATAGAGGGCTATGGGTAAGCCGAGTAATTTCTAAGGTCGGGACATGTTAGGCAATTGCCAAAAGACAGGATCTATGATAATATCCAAAAAGAAGGAGAATCCTATCTGCAGGTTGAGAATAAATGGGGAAGACATAAAACAAGTACAGAACTTTTGCTACTTAGGAAGCTGGGTGACATCAGATGGCAGGTGCAACTTGGACATCAAAAGAAGAATAGAGATGGCAAAAGACACCTTTACGAGAATGAAGAGTATACTGACCAATACTAAACTAGGCATGACAACCCACCTCAGAGTACTGAAATGTTACGTTTATCCAATTATGTTATATGGCTCAGAATGACAATATCTAGTAACATGAGGAATCGAATTGAAGCTGCAGAGATGTGGTTTTTGAGGAGGATGCAAAGAATATCATGGACAAAACGAATATCTAACGAGGATGTCATGAACAGAGCAAACACAAAAAGAGAAATAATGTATGAGATCATGAAAAGGCAACATAACTTCATTGGACATGTGATTAGGAAAGAGGAGTTAGAATGCACGGTAATTATGGGAAAGATTGAAGGGAAGAAAGCAAGAGGAAGACAAGGACAAATGATGATGAAGACAGCAGCCAGAGAACTGGAAATGAATCCCAATGAATTGATCCCCTTGACCTGAAACAGGAGTGTGTGGGCCATGGCAGTCAAAGCTCAAACCGGGCATGGCATCTGATGATGATGATGTACGCTGACTGCCCCGGACGGGACGAACGAGCACATGATGATGATGATGAAGAACGCTGGCTGCCCCAGACGGGACGAACGAGCACATGATGATGATGAAGAACGCTGGCTGCCCCGGATGGGACGGACGGTCACAGCGTCCGCACCGGATCGGAGCTGCGCCGCTGCTTCGCTCGCGTCCGGGATAGGTGCGGAGGCAGCACGTGACGAGTTTGAACCAACCACTAGCCTGGCTTGTTGTCGGCGGCAAACGCGATTCAAACGGCAGGGCGCGCGGCTTGACTGTTAATGAGAGCGGGAGGGAGAAAGGGAAGTGAGTGAGGAAGCAGAAAGAGGGAGGAGGAGGAGAAGAAGGGATAGAGGCTGAATGTGAAGGGGTGAAAGAGTATGAAGCAGGGAATGGCGAGTGAGTGAAGGATACGGGCAGAAGGGCAGTACAGTACATCGAAGGGAGTGTCGGGCCAGCGGGCTGAATGAAGACAGGGATCCGGAGTTCGACAGAAACTGGAATCTGGGAGTGGAGAGAGGGTCACAGAGACAGGCTGTAAGGATAATAGGGGAAGGAGAGGGAGGGGAGAGAGGGTCACAGAGACAGGCTGTAAGGATAATAGGGGAAGGAGAGGGAGGGGAGAGAGGGTCACAGAGACAGGCTGTAAGGATAATAGGGACGGACACCGAGTGGAGCTAGGGAGGGGTCACGGAGACTAGAGTTGGAGACGGGTAAAGGGTCATGGAGACTGGAGCTGGGGAGGGGAGAGGAGAGAGGTTCATGGTCAGGTTGTAAGGGTCATAGGAGACAGACTGGTGCTGGGGAGGGGAGAGAGGGTTACAAAAATAAGTTGTAAGGGTAATTGGGGATAGAGACAGAGTTATCCCAACCAGGCGAGGGTTGGGGGTGCTGGGTGAGAGGGGAGTTGCCTGGACAAAAGAGGGCAGATGGGAAAGGTGCCAAAGGGAGGTAGGGAGAGACTAGGGAAGAGGGAAAACAGGTAATGATTCAGGGGTCAAAACAGATAAGAAGAAAGGGGTAGAAGGATTGAGAAAAACTGACAGGCATAGAGAAAAATAATGTAACAAGGAGAAGGGGAAGAGTGAGGGAAGGAGGCAGATATTGAGGGTGGGGAACAATGGGGAGGAGGTGAAGGAAGAAGATCCTGCTGGAAGTATAGGCTTGGGTTAAATCAAAGCTACGCAGCAAATAATAAAACTGAAAGCGATAGAGAATAGGATATTGAGAAGAATGAATGGAAAGGACCCAGTAAAACTTATCTGACATAAGAATATTAACACTCTAGGATAGAACAAGGAGGAATCAAGGCAAGGAGACAGCTTAAAAAAGTGGGCAGAAGACACCAGAAGGAGTGGGAATAGTTGCCTGAGAGGATTCAGACAGTTGAAAGTTATCTTAACCACTTCAAATGTTTATTAGAGGTATAGTTGTGATCTTAGGGATTTGGTCCCATGTTGCAATTTTATTACCTCTCACTAAAAAGACTTTTGTTGATGCTCCACAAAAGGAAGTGTTTAGTGTTGCATCAAAACCAAAAATAACAGAGGAATTCTCAGGAACTCAGTTGTTCCCTGATCTTCATCCTAACCAAACTGGATTGCGGGCACAAGCAGGTAAAAATGAAGAATTTTTACCAAATGTGGATTAAGATAAGATTAATTAACACAGCTAGAAAATTGATGCAGTTAATGCATTGGTAGAAGGATAAAGAGAGGATGTTATTCCCAAAATGTGTACAGGACAACTTTGTTGAATCGGGAAAGAGCAGTGATGGATTCCCAATGGGGGTCCTTCAAGGCAATGGTGATCAAAAACACATTTACTTGTGCACAAATAGTGAAAAATAAAATGTGGGAATACACCAACAGCCAGTTAATTTCAGTGACTGGGTATGGAATAGAAGGATATTAGGATATTATTTGATGCCGAGTTCCTACTCGACTGATTCTGCTCGACCCACTGACTCGCTCCACCAGGTGGTTTGTTGTGATGTGAGTTTACTTTTTTTTAAAAAGTGATCCATGTGTAAGATTGAGAAAGCAGAACTTTGACAGCCCCCATAAAGAATTTAAAAAAGCAAGAAAGCACTCAATGGTATTGTAAGGACCACAAGGGGTCATGGATGTCCTTGGCAAGTAGGATTATAAAATCCATATTCATTTTATACATGCACTGTAAACAAGAAGGAGGCTCAGGAGGGAGTAAGTCCACTCAAGGATGAAGGAGAGAATTTATGTCTGAAACCAGAGGATACTAAACAATACTACACATGGGTACACACCAAGGAGGAGGACATGGAGGATAGCGAGATCAGGGAGAAAAGTCCTGACAATGCTGAGATCAAAAAGGAGGTGATATTGGGTCTATTGATGAGCATTGGTGGATAGGTCCCCAGGGCCTAATGGGGATCTATCTGAGGTACGAGGCAGGAGACTGACAAAGACCTCTGTATCCTCCCTAACCAAAGGCCATATTGCAGAGGACTGCAGAATTGACCACCGTCATATTTTTATATATATGAAGGACTGTCAAGGATTTCCAGGAAATTGTAGTCTGGTGAACCTCACATCAGTGGCAGGAAAGCTATTGGGGTGAATTATTAGCAATAGGGTTTATGACTATTCGGCGTGAGATATATTGGTCTTGGGCATTGGTCAGACGCACTTGAAGTACTATACTGTGAGCAGTTTTTATCTAAGGAAAAGTGTGGCGGCATTGAACAGCATTCAGAGGAGGTTCCTGAGAATGATCCCGGGAATGAATGGGCTAACATATAAGGCACATTCGAGGGTTCTGGGCCTGTACTTGCTAGAGTTTAGAAGAATTAGGGGGCTCTCAATGAAACTTATCAAATATTGAAAGGTCCAGGTAGAGTGAATGTGGAGAGGATGTTTCCTACAGAGGGAGAAACTAGGACCAGGGGACACAGCCTCAGAATAGAGGGACAT
This sequence comes from Mobula birostris, assembly GCF_030028105.1. Classification (NCBI taxonomy): domain Eukaryota; kingdom Metazoa; phylum Chordata; class Chondrichthyes; order Myliobatiformes; family Myliobatidae; genus Mobula; species Mobula birostris. The sequence continues at coordinate 207,266,417 of NC_092373.1, forward strand.
CCTTTTAGAAAAAATGAGAAGTTTCTTTAATCAGGGGTTGGTGAATCTATGGAATTCGTTGTCACAGGCATGTATAGAGGATGAATTATTGGGTGCTTAAGGTGCAGGTCAATTGGTTTTTGATTAGTCAGGGTGTCAAAGATTATGGGGAGAAATCAGGAGAACGGGTTTGATGTAGCCACCTCCTTCAGGTAGCCTTCACTTATACCAGTGTCTAATAAAAACATAGTACAGTAACCTGCCTCAATGACTATCATTCAGTAGCACTTCTATCCACTGTGATGAAGTGTTTTGAGAGATTGGTGATGAAACATCAACTCCTGCCTGAGAAGCGACTTGGATCCTCTCCAATTTGCCTACCATCACAGCAGGTCCACAGTAGATGCCATCTCATTGGCTCTTCCCTCAACACTGGAACATCTGGACAGCAAAGATGCAAACATCGGGATACACTTTATCGACTATAGCTCGGCATTCAGTACCATCATCCCTTCCAAACTAATCAATGTGTGCTCAATCCCTGCTCTACTTGCTTTATACTTATGACTGTGTAGCTAAGCACAGCATCAATGCTGTATTCACATTTGCTGACGACATTACTGTCGTAGGCCAAATCAAAGGTAGTGAGAAATCAGCATACAGGAGGGAGTTTGAAAGTATGGCTGCATGGTGTCATAACAACAACCTCTTACTCAATGTCAGCAAGACCAAGGAGCTGATTATTGACTTCAGGATGAAGAAACCAGAGGTCCATGAGCCAGTCCCCTTTGGAGGATCAGAGGTGGAGAGGGTCAGCAATGTTAAATTCTCCAAGCCGTTATTATGGAGGGCCTCCCCCAGGGTCAGCACGTTCAGTGCAATTACAAAGAAACCACGACAGTGCCTCTACTTCCTTAGGTTCGGCATGACATTTAAAACTTTGACAAACTTCTATAGATGTGAGGTCGAGAGTATACTTACTAGTTGCATAACAACCTGCTACGGTAACACCAATGTTCTTGAATGGAAATTGCTACTAAAAGTAGTGGATATGGCCCAGTCCATGATTGGTAAAGCCACTTCCATCGTTGTTGCAGGAAAGCAGCATCCATCATCAGGAACTCCCACCACCCAGGACATGTTTTCTTCTTGCTACTGCCATCAGGAAGAAATGCAGGAGCCTCAGGACTCTCACCAGGTTCAGGAACAGTCATTACCCCTCTTGAACCAAAGGGGATAACTTCACTTGCCCCATCATTGAAATGTTCCTACTCTATGGACTCACTTTCAAGGACTCTTCATCTCATGTTCTCGATATGTATTCCTTATTTATTATTATTATTATTATTAACTTTTGTACTGTACTTGCATAGTTTGTTTTCTTTTCCACACTGGCTGAACACCTAAGTTGGTGCGATCGTTCATTGATTCCATTATGGCTAATATTTTATTCTGAATTTATTGAATATTCCTACAAGAAAATGAATCTCAGGGCTATATGTGGTGTCATATATGTACTTTGATGATAAATTTACTTTGAACTTTGAGAGTGTTAATAAACCAGCCGTGGGTTGGGCAAAAATGGTTTTATTCTGCTCCTATGTCTTATAATCTTATAATCTTCTGGTCTCATCAGTCCATAGTTTCCATGATTATCCCTATTTTCCTCCTTGAACAATGGAACTACATTAGCTAATCACCAGTCCTCTGGGACTTTGTGGCTAGAGAGGACACAAGGATCTTGCTCAGGCCTCATCAATCTCATCTCGTGCCTCTTCTAATGACCTGGCCCTAGGGCTTTTTTTCAACTGAATATTCTTTAAATAACCTACCATTACAAACTTCAACTTGAACTGCCCTAATGCTGCATACTGATCTCCCTTGGTGAACACTGATACAAAGTACGCAGTTAAATCATCAGCCGCATCCTCCCTCCCAAGCACATTCCCTCCTTTATCTTTGAGTGGTCCTACCCTCTCCCTAGTTTATCATTTTGCTGTTGGTATATGTGTGGAATCTCTTTAACCCTAATTGTCATGGATTTTCATGCCCCTCCTATAAGATAGTCACACACTATAGAAACCTTTCAAAAGCAACTCAGCAGGTTCTTGATGAAGGGCTTTGTGGAGAAAGGTGGAGTACAAGGCTGAATTGGATGGTTCTGTCAATGAGCCAGATGCAAGTACCATGTGATGAACAACCCCCTTCTAAGATGCTGTAATTTTAAGAAGCATTTAAAATGGATGGCCTTGGAATTGGAGACTATTTGTAGATCAAAAAATACTTGAAATGCATTACCTGGAAAGATAATGGAAGTTGCTTTCAGAATAACATTCAAAGAGAATTTGGATAAATGCAGAAAATATTTTATGAAATGTATGGTAAGGGAAAGAAAAGGCAGCTAATGAAATAACCTGTTGGAAGAGCATGCATATACGCAAAATCAAATGGTCTCTCCTGTTCTGTATAATCCTGTGAATGCCTGTTAGTGAGCTGATTCTAATCACTTACATTCTTATCTTTTACACTAACAGCTATTAAAGGATTTCCACAGGGTTTAAATTGTGCACCAGGTAAGGAATCTCACTTCTCAGTAATTTAAAATGCTGAATTAACAATGGAGATAACCTAGACAGCAAAAGAACCTGCAGCTATAAAAGACAATAACTACAAATTTATTAAGGACATATGAACACACTTTGTTCTGAGAGTGGTTAAAATGTGGTACTTGTGGAGATCACAAAAGACAGGGGAACAAGGCAAGAGTCAGCAGGACTTTTAGTGAGCAACACACACAAAATTCAGGTTGGGCAGCATCTACAGTATGAAGGGAGATACACAATCGACGTTTCAGGCCAAGACCCTTCATCTCAACTGGAAAGGAAAGGGGCAGAAACCAGACAGTGATGGAACATAGAATAATACAGCAAAGGAATAGGCCTATGGTCCACAATGTTGTGCAGAACTACTTAAACTAGCTATGGAATGCCTACTAACCAAACACCTCTGGTGCCTACACAATATTTATATCCCTTCATTCTCTATATATCCATGTGCCTATGTAAGAGCCTCTATCAGACCTGCCTCCACTGCCACTCCTGGCAGTATATTTCAGGCACTACCACTCTGAGTATTTTTTTTTAAAAACTTGCCCCACACATCCCCTTTGAACGTACCCTCTCACATACTTTCTACTATTGGACAGTTTGACCATGGGGTAAATATTGGCTGTTAATCCATGCCCACACATCTCCTTTGAATGTACCCCTCTCTCATACTTTACTGGACATTTGACCCTGGGGAAAATACCGACTGTGCATCCATGCTTCTCATAATTTTCATATCAGGTCTCCCCTCAGCCTCTGCTGCCTCAGAGAATATAACCCTAAAGTGTCCAACCTCTTATAAACACATGCCCTCTAATTGATGCTGCATCCTCTTCAAAGCCTCAACATCCTTCCTTCAATGAGGTGACCAGAACTATATTTAATACTCGAGTTTTATAAAGCTGCAACATAATTTCCTGATTTTGGAACTCATTTCCTTGACTTATAGAGGTAAATGTGCCATTTGCCCTTTACCACTCTATCAACTTGTGTAGCCCCTCTCAGGGAGATATAGGCTTGGACCCAAGATCCCTCTGCTGATCCACAATGTTAAGGGTCCTGCCATTAACAGTATACTATCCAGTTGCATTTGCTCTCCCTAACTGAAACTCTTCACATTTAGCCATGTTAAACTCTGCCCATATCTACAACTGATCTATATCCAACTATATTATTTACCAGTCTTCTATGCTACCCACAACACCACCAATCTTCTTACTGTTTCCAGACTTTCTAACCCACCCATCTACATTTTCATCCAGGTCATTTACATACATCACAAACAGCAGAGGTGCAGTACAGATCCCTCTGGAACATCATTAATCACAGACCACCAGCCAGAATCAGTCACATTGACCACTACCCTCTGTGTTCCATCACTGGACAATCCTTCAGCAATCTTACCTTGGACAATTGCCATGATGTTCTTGATCGGAAATGCAACTTCCCTCTCCTCTCTTTGCTCCAGCTCTATCCCACTTAAAGCACTTGCTCCCTGCGACATTCAGCTATATCCTGTCATTCCGTCGCCATGTTTCTCCAATGGCTATTTTATCTCAGTCCAATGAAGTTATCTGTGTCCTGAGTTCATCTGCCTTACTTGGAAATAAATACATCTTAATCCAATATGGCTCAAATGCCATCTATAAATTTGCTGTTGTTGGCAGAATCTCAGATGGTAAGGAGGAAGGAGTATACGACTGAGCCATTTCCACCACTTGCTTAACTATCACTTTATAGTAGCTGCATCCTCCTCACAACTTACACTGCCACCATTTGTTTCTCTCAGTTTCATCAGTCTGCATCCTATCGTAGACTTTCCCCTATGTTCTCTTCACCCCATCCCTTTCTCTGTAACTTAAAATTTGTTTTACTTCTAATCTTTACTATTGAACACAGTGCTAATTCTGTTTCTTTATCAATTGATGCTAGTTGATTGCCTGACTATTTCCCATACATTCTCTTTAAGTGATAGTTAGTTTCTCCAGATCTGTCCAGTTTTAGAATAATGTTCAGGGTAGAGCTCATGAAGTAATTTTGCTTCGTCGTTCTTCCCTTTGCCAAGGTACTCCGCTTTGGCTCATATGCCTTGTAGTGCTGGTCCTGGTTCTACTTATTACAGACGGAATCTTGTTATTAGTCCTGTGCAAGAAGTGTTGTAGAACTGCTTCACAGTGAACATTAACCTCCAATGCCTAGAAAAATTCCAGGTAAATTGCAATTCAATATACAATTTATAGTTAGTCTATGTTCTTACATGCCAAATATACATCGTGCATTACTAATTTTGATTTGACAATATAGTTCAGAATTTTCAAATATTAAAATGCCCAATTTGTGCTTGGAATAAATGATTACAACTAGTAGTTTACACTTAGCATCTAAGTGCAGGGTCTTACAGGATGGATATGGAGAGAATGTTTCCTCTTGTAGGGGAATTTAAAACCAGAGGTCTGAGATAATCATGCATTTAGTGCTGACATGAGGAGAAGTATTTTCTTTCAGGTGGTGGCCCCTCCTCAGAGAGCAGTGAAACCAGCATCTTCCGATATTTTGAAGATTGAGGTTAACAAACAGGGTATGAAAGGTCCCAGCATGTCCACTAAAATGCGAAATTGAGGTTACAGTAAGATCAGCCATGAGCAGAGAAGAATTGACATGACTTGAGGCCTGCTCCTATACTGCCACGGTGAGGCCATTCACAGTTTGGAGGGGCAATGTCTCAAACTCCGGCTGGGTAACCTCCAACATGATGACATGAACATCGATTTCTCCAACTTCTGTCAATTCTCCCCCCTCCTCATCTCCTTTTTTTTACAGTCATTGAGAAGTACAGTACAGAAACAGGTCCTTCAGCTCATCTAGTCCGTGCCAGAACCATATGAACTGCCTGATCCCTATACCTGGACCACAGCCCTAAATGTCCCTTCTACTTGTGTACCTATCCAAACTTTGAAATTAAGCTTGCATGTCCCACTCGTGCTGGCAGCTCATTCCACAATATCACAACCCTCTGAGTGAAGAAATTTTTCCCTCATGTTACCCTTAAACTTCTCACCTTTCACCCTTAACCCATATCTTCTGGTTGTAGTCCCACTCAACCTCAGTAGAAAAAGCCTGGTTGCATTTACCCCATCTATAACCCTGATAATTTTGTGTACCTCCATCAAATCTCCTCTCAATCTTCTACATACTAAAGAATAAAGTCCTAACCTATTCAATCTTCCTTGTAACTCAGGTCCTCCAGACCCAGCAACATCCTTGTAAATTTTCTATGCACTCTTTCAAGCATGTTCACATCTTTCCTTCAGGTAGGAGACCAAAACTGCACACATTACTCCAAATTGGGCTTCACCAATGTCCTGTACAACTTCAACATAATATCCCATCTCCTGTACTCAATTCATTGATTTATGAAGGCCAATGTGCCAAAAGCTTTCTTTACAATCCTACCTAACTGTGACACTACTTTCAACAAATTATGTGCATGTATTCACAGATCTGTTTGTTCTACCACACTCCTCAGTGCCCTACTGTTCACTATGTAAAACCTACATTGGTCATATCAAAGTGCAAAACTTCACACTGGTCTTCCTTAAATTCCATCTTCCATTTTTCCAGTGATGCAGATTCCTCTGCAAGCCATTATAGCCTTCCTCACTGTCCACTACTGCCCCAATCTTGGTGTCATCTGCAAATTTGTTGATCCAGTAAACCACATTATCATGTATATAACACCCTGGGAAAGGTTTTGCTGCTAATGTAATGGTATTTCAAACAACAAAGAACCCAGCACCAATCCCTGTGGCACACCAGTAGTCACAGGCCTCCAGAGGGAGAAGCAACCCTCTATTACTAAGCTCTGGCTTCTCCTACAAGTTGACGTTCAATCCAATTTACTACCTCATGGTACATGGTGGCATCCGTTAGTCTCGTGAGACCATGGATCTGTGCCTGGACCTCTCCAGGGCGCAGGCCTAGGCAAGGTTATATAGAAGACTAGCAGTTGCCCATGCAGCAAGTCTCCCCTCTCCACGACACCGATATTGTCCAAGGGAAGGGCAAGGGCTGATACAGCCTGGCACCAGTGTCATCTCGGGAGTTGCCAGAACGAGGCTGAAGGCAACGTTGAACTGCCTTAGGGACTCCAGCTCCGGATTTGTCCTCAGGGTTTACTCCCAAAGCCTTTCCCATGAGTAGGTATGGCCGCAAGGCAGCGGTGGTTTGAAATCAGAGTTTTCCCTCTCTTAGATGGACTGCCTTCCCAGGCTGATGAGCTCCATCTACCCAAAGCACTGGTTTTAAGGCGCCAGGGCCCACCTTTGCCCCTGCTGTCAGTAGAAACAGTTCCGCTGGGCTTAGAGGCTAAGCCACACAAGAAGGCCAGGAATTGGACTGGGTTGTCAGAGGCTATTTGAGGCGCATGCCGTGAGGAGCACTTTTAGGTAGTGGGAGCTTGTCCCCACTACCACTCCTCGGCTTGACAATCTTGGAACCCTCAAATAGTACATAGAACATAGAAATTTACAGTGTGTTACAGGCCCTTCAGCCCACAATGTTGTGTTGACCATGTAACCTACTCTAGAGACCGCCCAGAATTTCCTTAGCACACAGCTCTCTATTTTTCTAAGTTCCATGTACCTATCCAAGAGGATCTTAAAAGACCCTATTGTATCCGCTTCTACCACTGCTGCTGGCAGTGCACTCCATGCACCCACCATTCCCTGTGTGAAAAACCTTCCCCTGACATCCCCTCGGTACCAATTTCTAAGCACCTTAAAACTATACCCCCTCATGTTAGCCATGAGAGCTGTGGGAGGAAGTCTCTGCCTATCCACATGATCAATGCTTCTCATCATCTTATACATCTCTATAAGGTCATCTCTCATCCTTCGTCACTCCAGGGAGAAAAGGCCAAGTACACTTAACTTATTTTCATAAGGTGCATCCTCCAATCCAGGCAACATCCTTGTAAATCTCCTCTGCACACTCTCTGTAGTATCCCACATCCTTTCTGTAGTGAGGTGACCAGAGCTGAACACACTACTCCAAGTGGGATCTGACCAAGGTCTTATATAGCTCACAGCTCTTGAACTCAATCCCATGGTTGATGAATGCCAACACACCATATGGCTTCTTAACAACACTGTCAACCTGCACAGCAGTTTTGAGTGTCCTATTGACACAGACCCCAAGATCCCTCAGATCTTCTACACTGCCAAGCTTCTTACCATTTATATTATATTCTGTTTTCCAGTGGGACCTACCAAAATGAACCACTTCACACTTACCTGGGTTGAAGTCCAACTGCCACTTCTCAGCCCACTTCTGCATCCTATCAATGTCCCGCTGTAATCTCTGACAACCCTCCAGACTATTCACAACACCCCAACCTTTGTGTCCTCAGCAAACTTACTAACCTACCCTTCTACTTCTTCATCTGGGTCATTTATAAAAATCACAAAGAGGGATCCCAGAACAGATCCCTGTGGAATACCACTGGTCACCGACCTCCATGCAGAATACGAACCATCTACAACCACCCTTTGTCTTCTGTGGGCAAGCTAATTCTGGATTCACAAAGCAAGTTCTCCTTGGATCCCATTCCTCCTTACTTTTTGAAAGAGCCTTGCATGGGGAACCTTATCAAATGCTTTACTGAAATCCATATACACTACATTCGCTGCTCTACCTTCATCAATGTGTTTTGTTACATCCTCAAAAAATTCAATCAGGCCCGTAAGGCACGACCTGCCCTTGACAAAGCCATGCTGACTATCCCCATTCAGATTATGTCTCTCCAAATGCTCATAAATCCTGCCTCTCAGGATCTTCTCCAACAACTTGCCCACCACTGAAGTCAGACTCACTGGCCTAAAATTTCCAGGGTTAGCTCTTCCCTTTTTTGAACAAGGGAACAACATTTGCAACCCTCCAATCTTCCGGTACTTCTTCCATCCCTATTGATAATGCAAAGATCACCACAAGAGGCTCAGCAATCTCCTCTCTCACTTCCCACAGTAACCTGGCGTATATCTCATCTGGTCCCGGTGACTCATCTAACTTAATGCTTTTCAAAAGCTCCAGCACATCCTCTTTCTTAACGTCTCTATGTTCAAGCATTTCAGTCCACTGTGAGTCATCCCCACAATGGCCAAGGTCCTTTTCCCTGGTGAATACTGAAGCAAAGTATTCATTAAGTACCTCCGCTACCTCCTCTGACTCCATGCACATGTTTCCAGTATCGTACCTGATTGGTCCTATTCTCACTCGGCTCATCCCCTTGCTCTTCACATACTTGTAGAATGCCTTGGGGTTTTCTTTAATCCTGCCTGCCAAGGCCTTCTCATGGCCCCTTGTGGCTCTCGTAATTTCATTCTTAGGCTGCTTCATTCTAGCCTTATAATTTTCTAGATCTCTATCATTACTTAGTTTCTTGAACCTTTTGTAAGCTTTTCTTTTCTTCTTAACTAGATTTTCTACATATATTGTACACCATCTTGAATGTCAAGCGACTAAACCTTCTTGACCAGCCTCCTTGTAAAATACCTTACTAGAGTCCATGTAGACAACATCCACTGCTTTGCCCTCATCTTCTTTCCTGGGAACTTCGTCGAAAAACTCTGTAAGATTAGTTGAACATGCCCTACCATACACAAAGCTGCACTAACTATCCTTAATCAGCCTATGTCTATCCAAATACTTACATATCCTGTCTCTTAGAATATCTTCCAATAACTTTCCCACAACTGATAACAGACCCACCAGCCTATAATTTCCTGGTTTCTGTTTAGAGCCTTTTTTAAACAGTGGAACAACATTAGCTATCCTCCAATGACAAACAAGAGAAAATCTGCAGACGCTGGAAATCCAAGCAACACACACAAAATGCTGGAGGAACTCAGCAGGCCAGGCAGCATCTATGGAAAAGAGTACAGTCAACATTTTGGGCTGAGACCCTTCGACAGGACTGGAGGTAAAAGAGCTGAGTAGATTTAAAAGGTAAGGGAAGGGAAAAGAGGAACCCAAATTGATAGGTGAAACCTGGAAGGGGAAGGAAGGGTGAAGTAAAGAACTGGGAAGTTGATTGGTGAAAGAGATACAGGGCCGGAGAAGGGGGAGTCTGATAGGAGAGGACAGAAAGCCATGGAAGAAAGAAAAGGGGGAGGTGCACAGAGCGAGGTGATGTTCGGGAAAGAAAATAAAGTGAGAGAGGGAAAAGGGGATGATGAATGGTGAAGGGGAGGGGAGCATTACCAGAGTTTGAGAAATCAATGTTCATGCCATCGGGTCAGAGGCTACCCTGACAGAATATAAGGTGTTGTTCCTCCCTGAATGTGGCCTCATCATGACAGCGGAGGAGGCATGGATAGACATATCGGAGTGGGAATGGGGAGCAGTATTAAAATGGGTGGCCACTGGGAGATCCTGCTTTTTCTGGTGGATGGAGCGTAGGTGCTCAGTGAAGCAGTCTCCCAGTCTACGTTGGGTCTCACCGATATACAGGAGGTGACACCAAGAGAGATGGAGTCAGAGGAATGAGAGAAGGGGATGGTCAGAATCAGAATCAGGTTTATTATCACCGGCATGTGACATGAAATTTGTTAACTTAGCAGCAGCAGTTCAATGCAATACATAATCTAGAAGAGAAAAAATTAATAAATAAGTACATCAATTACAGGATATGTATATTGAATAGATTAAAAAACATGCACAAAACAGAAATACTGTACATTAAAAAAGTGAGGTAGTGTCCAAGAGTTCAATGTCCATTTAGGAATTGGGTGGCAGAGGGGAAGAAGCTGTTCCTGAATCATTGAGTGTGTGCCTTCAGGCTTCTGTACCTCCCACCCAATGTAACAGTGAGAAAAGGGCATGCCCTGGGTGCTGGAGGTCCTTAATAATGGACGCTGCCTTTCTGAGACACCACTCCCTGAAGATGTCCTGCGTACTTTGTAGGCTGCATTCATCCAGCGTGTTGTGAGTGTTGCTTTGACCCCAGCATCTGCAGAGTATTTTGTGTTTACTTTGTAGGCTAGTACCCAAGATGGAGCTGACTAGATTTACAACACTCTGCAGCTTCTTTCAGTCCTGTGCAGTACCAGACAGTGATGCAGCCTGTCAGAATGCTCTCCACGGTACATCTATAAAAGTTTTTGAGATCGTAAAGTAATCGATGTTCGTGCTGACAGGTTGGAGGTTATCCAACCTGAGTTTGGCTTCAACGAGGCAGTAGAGGAGGAAATGGATAGACATGTTGAAATCGCAGACATCCCACCTCTTCCGGAAGTTTTGGGAGTCTCCTGCATATTGACAGTGGCTTCCTGATGCCTGCAAATGATATACAATATCCCAGAAATCGACTTTTTTGAGAGCGAGAGAGAGAGCGAGTGAGAGAGAGCAAGAGTGAGTACGAGAGATAGTGAGAGAAAGAGCGAGAGAAAGAGTATGAGAGAGTGAGGAAGAGAGTGCGAGAGAGCAAGAGAGAGTGTGAGAGTGAGAGAGAGAGCGCCATGGCAGAGTGTTCCAAAAAAAGAAAATATAAAACATATTTTACCCCAGACTACACTAAAGTGTACCACTGACTAATAGGGGTCAAAATAATGACAGTGTTGCTCACTGCGCTGTTTGCAACAGTGACTTTTCTATTGCCCATGGTGGGTTAAGACTGTAAAAGACATGTTGAGGCAAGTTTAACAGGTGTCATTCGTTCATTAGCATTGCAAACGTTATTTAAACTAGCTGGCTAGTTGCTAAGGAGCTACTCTATTGCAGACATCCCAGCTCTCCCGGAATCTCCCGCAAATTGTTGGTGCTACCTCCCTGAAATGAGTTTTTGCAGGGTGGGATGTCTGAAATCGGAAGTGGCCAGCTGAACCTGACGCAGACGACGAGTCGAATGGTCGGGTTTATTGTGCAGGAAAGTGCTGTCGAGCTCCATTCTTCCTGATTTTGTTAAATAGCTTGCTCCTGCTCCTAGTTTTGTCCCACTCCTCGCTGAATTGATTTCACTGCTTCCCGGATCAAGGGTTCTCTGCATTTCTCCGAACACGCCGCTGTCCTGCCCTCGGCGCTTGACTCGGAGTGCGAGTCCTCCGAACAGCGGCTCTTGCCGACGCTGCTCTTGTCGGCAGTGAAGTGCCACTGGCTGCTTTGTGATTGGTGGAGTGAATGCTGCCTGGCCTGCGGTTACTCCGTGGGTCAGTGGGCTGCGATCCAGGCACCCGGCTGCATGAGGGCAACGCTCCGTCAGGGCAGGGGGTAAGTGCGGCACCAAAAACAGGGGCTCACAGGTCTACTTTACAACGGATGGTGTATGCTTGCAGTCCTCGGCCATCGCTGGGCTTTAGTCATCTCATCTGACATTTCACTTACTCGTAGATTACATTCCGGATACCTGTACCTATCAATCCCTTATTGAAAAAGGTGCTGGGAACATCTACAACACATAGATTTCTGTATCCATTGTCAGATAGTTTCCATTCTTTGGAGTACAGTCGTTGCATACCAATTCACATGGACTTTGATAAAGCTTTCGAGAGGGTCCCTCAAGGTAGGCTGTACCAAAACACCAAGACAGATTTTAAATTGGCATCGTCAGGGTCGTGGTTTTGTCTGTGCCCACTGGTGTTCTGCAAGGATTGGTACTGGGCCCTTTGTAATATAATAAATGATTTAAACCAAAATGTACTGTGCTAATCAAAACCCACTTTATTTTCACTGACTTACAGTGCAAAGGCAGAATTACTGTAAATTGCAAAATAATTATTGCAAAAAAAAGGATGAATCATTCAGAAATCTGGAGGAATGAAGCTGTTCCTAAATTGTTGAGAATGGGTCAACAACTTAGCCTGCTGTACCTCCTGCCTGATGGTCATAACAAGAGTAAGGACACAAACATTGGTGGAGTTGTTGACAGTGAGGTGAGGAAGTTGTCAAACAATTCAATGAGATAGAGACCAGTTGGAAATATCAGCAGTTAAAAATAGCAGGTGCTGTTTTAGAACGGTACAGCACAGGAACAAGTACTTCAACCCACGATGTTATACTGAATTAGTTAAAGCAATAACTCCTGATGAGCTCATGCCACTTCCCTGCACATTAACCATATGCCTCCCTTGTCTGTTTATTCATGTGCCCATCTAAGAGTCTCTTAATCACCCTGATATTAGCAGCCTCTTCCACTACTCCATCAGGGTGGGGGCATTCCAGGCCCCCATCACTCACTGAGTAAAATAATCACCTTTATACTTCTTCCCTCTCTCACCTTAAACACATGCCCTCTAATACGAGACATTTCAATCCCTGAGGAAAACTGGCGGTCTTCTCTATCTATGCCTTGCATAACTTTATAAATTTCCATCAAACCTCCCCTCTCCTCGGCCTCTGCCATTCTCAAAAAAAAAACAACCCAGCTTGTCCAACCTCTCATAGCACAGCATCCTGGTTAACCTCCAAAACCTCCATGAGGTCACCAAAACTCAATACAATAGCCTAACCAGAGCTTTATAAAGCAGTGATATAATTTTCCATCTCTTGAACTTAATCCCTCGACTAATCCTGTCAACCTGTGCAGCCACTTTTATGGAGCTACGTACCTGGACACATGATGCCTCTGTTCAGGATCCTGACATTAACTGTGTACCCTTCCTTTATGTTTGACCTCCTGAAGTGTAGCACATCACAGTTGCCTGGATTAAACTCCATCTGTCATTCTCCACCCATAACTGCAAATACCTGCTGAATCGCTTAGCGATTCTTTAATCCACAAATTTTTGTGTCATCTAAACTTTCTGAGCCACCTTACCATATTTTCATATGACAAACAAGAGGCCCCAATACAAATCCCTGCAGAACACCTCTAGTCACAGACCACTATCCAGAACACCTCTGTTTTCCATGGCAAAAATACCAATATTGAATCCAATCAACCGAGTCACTATAGATCCTATGCATCCTAATGTCCTGGATGAGCCTACCGTGTGAGACCCTATCATATGCCTTACAAAAATCTATGTAGACAACATCCACTGCTCTATATTCATCAATCACCTTTGTCATGCCTTTGATGAAATGTCTCAGATTGGTCAGGCATGATCTGTCTTGCACAAAGTCATGCCAACTGTCCTTAATTACACCATGCTTTTACAAATGTCTATAAACCTGATCCCTAAGAATCCTCTCAGTTGTGGGAAAGTTATTGGAAGGCATTCTAAGGGACCAGATACAAATATATATTTGGATAGATATGGACTGTTTAAGGATGGTCAGCATGGCTTTGTGAGTGTTAGGTCAAGTCCAACCAATCTTCAAAAGTTATTCTGAGGAAGTTACCAGGAAAGTAGATGAAGGCAAGGCAGTGGATGTTTTCTACATGGACCTTTGTAAGACATTTGACAAGGTCACACATGGGAGGTTGGTCAACAAGGTTCAGCTGCTTGGCATTTAAGGTGAGTTAGTAAATTGGATTAGACATTGGCTTTGGGGGAGAAGCCAGATTGTAGTAGATGGTTGCCTGTCTGAGTGGAGGCCTGTGATTAGTGGAGTGCCACAGGAATTGATGTTGGGTCCATTTAGTGTATCATCTGTATCAATGATCTGGATGGTAATGTGGTTAACTGGATCAGCAAATTTGCAGATGACACCAAGACTGGAGGTGTAGTGAACAGTGAGGAAGGCTATCCTGCCTTGCGGAGGCATCTGGACCAGCTGGGAAAATGGGCTGAAAAATGACAGATGGAAATTAATACAGACGAGTGCAAGGTGTTCACTTTGGTCTTGTGCAGTGAATGTTATAGTATTGAGGGATGTGGTAGAACAAAGGCATCTGGAAATACAGGTCCATAGTTCAGTGGCATCACAGGTAGCAGGGTCGCAAAGAAAGCTTTTGGAACATTGACCCTCATAAATCCAAGTATTGAATACAGGAGACGGGATGTTATGTTGAAGTTGTATAAGATGTTGGTCTATCCTAATTTAGATTATTGTGTGCAGATTTTGGTCACCTGCCTACAGAAAAGATGTAAACAAGGTTGACAGAGTGCAGAAAAAAATTACAAGGATGTTGCCGGGTCTGGAGGACCTGAGTTATTAGATTAGATTCAACTTTATTGTCATTGTGCCGAGTACAGATACAAAGCCAATAAAATGCAGTCAGCATCTAAATAGAAATGCAAAGAATAGTACTATTTACAAAATAACTGCGAATAAAAAGTAAGTGCTACAGCACACAAATATAAAAGTACTGAGACAGTACAATATGGATGCAATACTGCTTAGCGCTGTGATGTGAGGTTCAGCAGCATCACAGCCTCAGGGAAGAAGCTGTTCCTTTGCCTGCTGGTGTGGGAGCGGAGGCTTCTGTAGCGCCTACTGGTTGGGAGGAGAGTAAAAAGTCCATGGTTAGGGTGAGATGCATCCCTGATAATGCTTTTTGCCCTGCCCAGGCAGCGTTTATGGTGGATGTTCTCAAAGGTGGGCAGTTGGGTGCCAATAATCCGCTGGGCAGTTTTCACCACACGCTGGAGTGCTTTGTGGTCCGATACGGGACAATTGCCGTACCACACTGAGATGCAGTTGGTGAGTATGCTCTCAGTGGTACAGCAGTAAAAGTCCATCAGTATCCTAGGACAGAGGTGAGCTTTTTTTTGATCAGGATGGAGGAGTTCGGGGACCAGGCCTCGGAAATGTGGACACTAAGGAATTTGAAGCTTGATACACGCTCCACTACAGCTCTGTTGATGTAGATGGGGACGTGAGTGTGCCGCCTAGCATGCCTGAAGTCCACAATGATCTCCTCGGTCTTCTGGGTGTTAAAGGCCAGGTTGTTGTCAGCACACCACGCGGCCAGGTGCTGGACCTCGTCCCTGTAGGCCGTCTCGTCATCCCCTCTGATCAGGCCAACCACTGTGGTGTTGTCTGCGAACTTGATTATGGAGTTAGAACCGTCTACAGGAACGCAGTCATAAGTGAAAAGGGAGTACAGAAGAGGGCTCAGCACACAGCCTTGAGGCACGCCGGTGTTCGGGGTGAGAGTGGAGGAGGAGAGGTTGTCTAACTTAACTGATTGGGGTCTGTTGGTCAGAAAGTCCAAGGTCCAATTGCAGAGGGATGAGCTGATACCAAGTTGGTGAAGTTTGGCGATCAGCTTGGAGGGGATCACAGTATTGAATGCCGAACTAAAGTCAATGAACAGCATTCTGATGTAAGAGTTGGGGCTGTCCAGGTGGGTCAGGGCAGAGTGAAGTGCCGTGGAGATGGCATCCTCTGTTGACCTGTTGGTGCAATAGGCAAATTGATGGGGGTCCAGGGTGGTGGGCAGACAGGATTTCAGATGTGATAGAACCAGTCTCTCGAAGCACTTTGCAATGATGGGGGTGAGTGCAACTGGACGGAAGTCATTCAGGCCCGTGGCAGTTAAAAGGAAATATTGAATAGGTTGGGACTATTCTTTAGAAGTAGAAGATTGAGAGGCGATTTGATAGAGGTATACAAAATTATGAGGGGTATATGTAAGGTAAATGCAAACAGGCTTTTTCCACTGAGATTGGGTCATGGGTTAAGGGTGAAAGGTGAAATGTTTAAGGGGAACATGAGGGGAAACTTGTTCACTCGGGGTGTGAGTGTGAAATGACCTGCCAGCACAAGTGTTCCATGCAAGCTCGATTTCAACTTTTATGAGAAGTTTAGATAGGTACATGGATAGCAGGGACATGGAGGGCTATGGTCCAGGTGCAGGTCATTGGGAGCAGGCAGTTTAAATAGTTTTGGCGTGGACTAAAGGGGCCGAAGGGCCTATTTTTGTGCTGTACTTCTCTATGACTCTCATTTAGTCTCCCTACCACTGACGTGTGTCTATAAAACGTAGGGCACTACAACACCGAAACAGTCCCTGCTGAACTCATAATTTGCCTTGTCCCATCAACCACAGCTGGACTATAGCCATCCATCCCCTACCCATCCAAATATTTATCCAAATATCTCTTATATTTTCATACAACATAGAAAATCTACAGCACATTACAGGCCCTCAGCCCACAATGTTGTGCCGACTATGTAACCTACTCTCGAAACTGCCTAGGATTTTCCTACTGCATAGCCCTCTATTTTTCTAAGCTCCATGTACCTATCTAAGAGTCTCTTAAAAGACCCTATTGTATCCACCTCTACCGTCTTCGCTGGCAGTGCATTCCACACACCTACCACTCTCTCTGTAGCATTCACATCCTTCCCGTGATGTGACCAGAACTGAATAAGTTTATCCCTATTTCCCTTGAGCGAGAAAACAATATTAGCGACCAACCAGTCTTCCAGCACCACCCATTAGTGGTGAAGATGTGAAGAAGTTTGTCAAGGGCCCAGCAGTCTCACTTCTCACCTCTCTTAATAACCTGAGGTATCTCCCATGGGGATGTAGCCATCTTAATATTTTTCAAAACATCCAACACTATCAGAATCAAGTTTATTATCACCGGCATGTGATGTGAAATTTGTTAATTTGCAGCAGCAGTTCAATGCAATACATAATCTAGCAGAGAGAGAAAATAATAATAATAAATAAAATAAAACCTAATAAATAAACATGTAAATCAATCACATATATTGAATAGATTTTTTTAAAATGTGCAAAAACAGAATACTGTATATTTAAAAAAAGTGAGGTAGTGTCCAAAACTTCAATGTCCATTTAGGAATCGGATGGCAGAGGGGAAGAAGCTGTTCCTGAATGGCTGAGTATGTGCTTTCAGGCTTCTGTATCTCCTACCTGATGGTAATAATGGGAAAAGAACATGCCCTGGGTGCTGGAGGTCCTTAATAATGGACGCTGCCTTCCTGAGACATCTCTCCCTAAAGATGTCCTGGGTACTTTGTAGGCTAGTGCCCAAGATGGAGCTGACTAGCTTTACAACCTTCTTTCTTTATCTTGTAATGCCCTAGCATCAACGTACCCTGTAATTTTTTTTTACAGCTGGCATGGACCAACCATTGCTCTGAGCAGGAAATTTTTACATGGTCCAAAAACTGCGCAGCTGACTTTTTTTGTAATATGCATACTATGGATAGATGAGGAGTAGAGTTAAAAGGTGGGAGAAGGAAAGGAGAAACATAAGGTGATAGGTGAAACTGGGAGGGAGAGGTGAAGTAGAGCTTTAAGAAGTTGACTGGTATAAGAGATACCGGGCTCTAATAGGAGAGGAAGAAGGAAAGGGGGGGGGGGGGGGGAGGAGCACCAGAGAGCGGCAACAGGTCCTATACTCAATACGTTTGTTTATGAAAGCCAGTGTACCAAAAGCTTTCTTTACGACTATCTACCTATTTCATGACTTTCAAGGAATTATGGATCTGTATCCGCGGATCCACTGCAGTGTCTTACTAATCACTGTATAAGTCCTACCTTGGTTTATCCTCCCAAAGTGCAATGCCTCATTTGTGAGACCATTTTTCCATTTGGTCCAGATCCCACTGCAAGCTTTGATAGTCTTCCTCATTGTCTACAACATTCCGAATCTTATCATCATCTGCAAATTTGCTGGTCCTGTTTACCACATTATGATCTAAATCATTAATATCAGATGACAAACAACAATGGACCTTGTACTGACACCTATGGCACACCACTAATCACCGACTTCAAGTCAGTGGGACAACCAACTGCTACTACTCTGGCTGATCCCACTAAGCCAGGGTTGCATCAAGTTCACTACTTCACCCTGAATGCCATGCGACTTAACCTTCTGGAGCAGCCTCCCATGACTAAGGGTCATGGGTTAAGGATGAAAAGTGAAATGTTTAAAGGAAACATGAAGGGGTAACTTCACTCTGAGGGTGGTGTGAATGTGGAACGAACTGCCAGCGGAAATGGTGGATGCAGTTTCAATTTCAACATTTTAAGAGAATTTGGATAGGTAAGTGGATGGGAGGGTTGTGGAGGGCTATGGTCAAGGAGCAGGTTGATGGAACTAGACAGTTTAATAGTTCGCTGCTTTAGTGCTCTATGACTCTTGTGACTTTTTGCATAAATGTAGAAATCGTCCACCACCTTTTCTTCATCAACTTTCCTGGTGACCTCCTTGAAAAACTACATAAGTATTGTTTAGACTCAACCTACCACGCACAGAACCATAAACAAGAGAAAATCTGCAGATGCTGGAAATCTGAGCAACACAGACAAAATGCTGGAGGAGCTCAGCAGGCCAGGCAGCGTCTATGGAAAAAAGTACAGTCGACGTTTTGGGCCGAAACCCTCCAACAGGACCAGAGAAAAAAGCTGAGGAGTAGATTTAAAAGGTGGGGAGGGGGAGAGAGAAAGAGAGAAACAGCAGGTGACAGGTGAAACTTACAGGAGTAGGGATGAAGCAAAGAGCTGGGAAGTTGATTGGTGAAAGAGACAGAAGGCTATAGAGGAAAGAAAAAAGGGGAGAAGCACCAGAGTGAGGTGATTGGCAGGAAAGAAGATAAGGTGAGAGAGGGAAAGGGGGATGTGAAATGTTTAAGGGATGGGGTGGGGGGCATTACTGGAAGTTTGAGAACCCGATGTTCATGCCGTCAGGTTGGAGGCTACCCAAACGGAATATAAAGTGTTGTTCCTCCAGGCTAAGTGTGGTCTCATCACGACAGTGGAGGAGGCCAAGGATTGACATATCAGAATGGGAATGGAAAGTGGAATTAAAATGGGTGGCCACTGGGAGATCCCACTTGTTCTAGCGGATGGAGTGATCTCCCACAAAACAATGTTGACTATCCCTCATCAGGTCCTGTCTATCCAATACTTACACATATATCTTGTCCCTTAAAATGCTTTCCAATAATCTACCTATTGCAATAACAGGCTCACCAGCCTAAAATTTCCCAGTTTATTCTTAGAACCTTTCTTGAGCAATGGAACAACATTTGCTACCCTCCAGTCTTCTGGCAACCCACTCATGACTAAGTATGTTCAAAATATCTTTGCAATTTCTGCACTAGCCTCTCAAGGTCTGAGGGGACATCTTGTCAGGCCTTAGGGAGTTATCCACCCTAATTCACTTCAAGACAGCCAGCACCACCTCTTCTGTAATCTGGATATGGTCTGTGACCTCACTATTCTTTTTCCTCAGTTCAATTGTCTGTGTCTAGCTCTAGAGTAAATACAAATGTAAAAAAAATAATTTAAAATCTTTCCCATTTCTTTTGGCTCTAAGCTAGGTGACTACACTGATCTTCAAGATGAACTTTGTCCCTTGCAATGCTTTTGCTTTTAATATTACATTAGAAACCCTTGGGATTCTCTTTGATTTGTTGAGTCAATGGTAAGGAAGGCAAATGCAATATTAGCATTCATTTCAAGAGGGACAGAATATAAGAGGTTTATAAGACATTGGTCAGACTGCACTTGGAGTATTGTGGGCAACTTTGTGCCCCTTGTCTAAGAAAAGATGTACTGCCGTTGAGAGGGTCCAAAGAAAGTTCACAATAATGATTCTTTGTACGTGGCCTACTAGTGGCGTCAACAGAGCTTTACCAAGAGGGATTTCTCGCAGGTCGGCGGCGGTTATTTAAAGGGAGCTTCGAGAGCATTTGTCCATTGTACGTGGCCTATCAGCAGCTATAACCGGAGCACCAATCGTGAGTTAGTTAGCAGGGAAGGTTCAGGCATAAAAGGGAGACACGGCCAAGCGGAGTGGTCATTGACGGAGTGATCTGAGGCAGAGTGGTAGGGCTCTGGCTCATTCGGACTTTGCAGATAACGGTTTGAGGTGAGGTAAGTTACCTGTGAGGAATAGAAACAGGAATAATGTCTGTGAGGCCGGTGTTTTGTACTGGGTGTCAGATGTGGGATGTCCGGGAGACTCCCAGCCTTCCCGATGGCCACCTCTGCACCAGGTGCGTAGAGCTGCAGCTCCTTCAGGACCGGGTTAGGGAATTGGGGCTGCAGTTTGATGACCTTCCTCTGGTCAGGGAAAGTGAGGAGGTGATAGAAAGGAGCTATAGGAAAGTAGTCACACCGGGGACTTGGGAGACAGATAAGTGGGCAACAGTCAGGAGAGGGAAGGGAAGGAGTCAGGTACTAGAGAGTACCCCCCGGCTGTCCCCTTTAACAATAAGTACTCCTGTTTGAGTACTTTTGGGGGAGACGGCCTACTTAAGGAAAGCAACAGTGACCGCGACTCTGGCACAGAGTCTGGCCCTGAGGCTCAGAAGGGAAGGGAAAGGAAGAGGAAGGCAGGAGTGATAGGGACTCTATAGTTAGGGGGTCAGACAGGCGATTCTGTGGACGCAGGAAAGAAACACAGATGGTAGTTTGCCTCCCAGGTGCCAGGATCCGGGATGTTTCAGATCGCGTCCACGATATCCTGAAGTGGAAAGGTGAACAGCCAGAGGTTGGTACACGTTGGTACCAATGACATAGGTAGGAAAAGGGAGGAGGTTTTGAAAACAGACTACAGGGAGTTAGGAAGGAAGTTGAGAAGCAGGACCTCAAAGATAGTAATCTCTGGATTACTGCCTGTGCCACGCGACAGTGAGTATAGGAATAGAGTGAAATGGAGGATAAGTGCGTGGCTGAGGGATTAGAGCAGGGGACAGGGATTCAGATTTCTGGATCATTGGGACCTCCGTTGGGGTTGACATGATGTGTACAAAAAGAACGGGTTGCACTTGAATCCGAGGGGGACCAATATACTACCAGGGAGGTTTGCTAAGTCAATTGGGGAGAGTTTAAACTAGAATCGCTGGGGGGGTGAGAATCGAACTGAAGAGACAGAGGAAGGGGCAGTTGGCTCACAATTAAAGAAAGCTTGGAGGCAGTGTGAGAGAGAAGATAGGCAGGTGATAGAAAAGGGATACACTCAGACTGATGGTTTGAGATGTGTATTTTAACGCAAGAAGCATCTTGAACAAAGCGGATGAGCCTAGAGCGTGGATCAGCACTTGGAGCTATGCTGTTGTGGTCATTACTGAGACTTGGATGGTTCGGGGCAGTAATGGTTACTGAGAGTGCCAGGCTTTAGATGTTTCAGAAAAGACAGGGAGGGAGGCAAAAGAGGTGGGGGCATGGCACTGCTGATCAAAGATAGTGTCACAGCTGTAGAAAAGGAGGAAGTCATGGAGGAGTTATCTTCGGAGTCTCTGTGGGTAGAAGTTAGAAACAGGAGGGGGTCAATAACTCTACTAAGTGTTTTTTATAGACCACCCAATAGAAACGGGGGCATCGAGGAGCAGATAGGGAGACAGATTCTGGAAAGGTGCAATAATAACAGGGTTGTCGTGGTGGGAGATTTTAATTTCCCAAATATTGATTGGCATCTCCCTAGAGCAAGGGCTTAGACGGAATGGAGTTTGTTAGGTGTATTCAGGAAGGTTTCCTGACAAAATATGTAGATAAGCCTACAAGAGGAAAGGCCATACTTGATCTGGTATTGGGAAATGAACCTGGTCAGGTGTCAGGTCTCTCAGTGAGAGAGCATTTTGGAGATAGTGATCACAATTCTATCTTTAATTGGGGTAAGGGGGTTTATGAGGCTATCAGGCAGGAACTTGGAAGCATAAATTGGGAACAGATGTTCTCAGGAAAATGTATGGCAGAAATGTGGCAAATGTTCAGGGATTGTTTGCGTGGCGTTTTGCATAGCTACATTCCAATGAAACAGAGAAAGAATGGTAGGGTACAGGAACCATCGTGTACTTCAGTATTCACTGCTGAAAAGGATCTTGGCGATTGTAGGGATGATTTACAGCGGACTGAAAAGCTTGAGCATGTAGACATTAAGATAGAGTATGTGCTGGAGTTTTTGGAAAGCATCAAGTGGGATAAGTCTTCTGAACCGGAGGGGATGTACCCCAGGCAACTGTGGGAGGCAAGGGAGGAGATTGCTGAGCCTCTGGCAATGATCCTCGTATCATCAATGGGGACGGGAGAGGTTCCAGAGGATTGGAGGGTTGCAGATATTGTTCCCTTGTTCAAGAAAGGGAGTATAGATAGCCCAAGAAATTATAGACCAGTGAGTCTTACTTCAGTGCATGGTTATTTGATGGAGAAGACTCTGAGAGACAGGATTTATGAGCATTTGGAGAGGCATAATATGATTAGGAACTGTCAGCATGGCTTTGTCAAAGGCAGGTCGTGCCTTTTGAGACTGATTGAATTTTTTGAGCATGTGAGCAAATACATTGATGAAGGAAGAGCAGTAGATGTAGTGTGTATGGATTTCAGCAAGGCATTTGATAAGGTACCCCATGCAAGGCTTATTGAGAAAGTAAGGAGGCATGGGATCCAAGGGGATATTGTTTTGTGAATCCAGAACTGGCTTGCCCACAGAAGGCAAAGAGTGGTTGTAGATGTGTCATATTCTGCATGGAGTTCAGTGACCAGTGGTGTGCCTCAAAGATCTGCTCTGGGACCCCTACTCTTCGTGATTTTTATAAATGACCTGGATGAGGAAGTGGAGGGATGGGTTAGTAAATTTGCTGATGACACAAAGGTTGGGGGTCTTGTGGATAGTGTGGAGGGCTGTCAGAGGTTACAGCAGGACATTGATAGGATGCAAAACTGGGCAGAGAACTGGCAGATGGAGTTCAACCCAGGTAAGTGTGAGGTGGTTCATTTTGGGAGGTCAAATATGGCAGAATATAGTATTAATGGTAAGACTTTTGTCAGTGTGGTGGATCAGAGGGATCTTGGGGTCTAAGCTACACAGGTTGATTCTATGGTTAAGAAGGCATACAGTGCATTGGCCTTCATCGACGTTGGGATTGAGTTTAAGAGCTGAGATGTAATGTTACAGCTACATAGGGCCCTGGTCGGAACCCACTTGGATTACCGTGCTCAGTTCTGGTCACCTCACTACAGGAAGGATGTAGAAACCATAGAAAGGGTGCAGAGGAGATTTACAAGGATGTTGTCTGGATTGGGGAGCATGCCTTCTGAGAATAGGTTGAGTGAACTCGGCCTTTTCTCCTTGGAGTGGCAGAGGATGACAGGTGACCTGATAGAGGTGTATAAGATGATGAGGGTCATTGATCGTGTGGATAGTCAGAGGCTTTTTCCCGGGGCTGAAACGGCTAACGTGAGAGCGCACAGTTTTAAGGTGCTTGGAAGTAGGTACAGAGGAGATATCAGGGGTAGGTTTTTTACATAGAGAGTGGTGAGTGCATGGAATGCACTTGCCTTCCTTACTCAAGCTGCAAGTTAACCTTTAGGGAATCCTGCAAAAGGACTCCCAAGTCCCTTTGCACTTCTGATTTTTGAATTTTCTATGACTGTTTAGAAAACAGTCATAGAACATGACAGCACAGAAACAAGTCATTCAGCTCATCTAGTCTGTGCCAAACCACTAATCTGCCTCTTCCCATCTGTCTGCACCTGGGCCATAGCTTCTATAACCCTCCTCCCCGTGTGCTTGCCCAAACCTCTCTTAGATGTTGAAATTGAACCAGCGTCCACCACTTGGTCTAGCAGCTCGTTTCACACTCTCACTTCCTCCTGAGTAAAGAAGTTCCTCCTCATGTTTCCCTTAAACATTTCACCTTTCACCCTTAACCCATAACCTCTTGTTGTAGTCTCACCCAACTTCAGAGGGAAAATGCGAGCAGGCTTTTTCCAATCTATACCCCTCATAATTTTGTAGACCTCTATCAAATCTCTCATCAATCTTCTACATCCTAGGGAATAAAGTCCTGATCTATTCAACCTTTCCCTATAACTCAGGTCCTCCAGTCCTGGCAACATCCACGTAAATTTTCTCTGTAATCTTTCAGCCTTATTGACATCTTTCCTTTAGGTAGGAGACAATATTGCAAATTAGGCCTCATAAATAACTTCAACATAACAACCCAACTCCTGCACTCCTTTTGACACCCTTTTCAAGGAATTATGGATCTATATTCCCAGATCCCTCTATTCTACTACAGTCTTCAGTGCCCTACCACTCACTGTGTAAGACTTACCCTGGTTGGTCTTCCCAAAGTACAACCCCTCTCACCTGTTTACATTAAATCGCATCTATTATTTTTCAGCCCATTTTTCCAGCTGGTCCAGATCTTGCTGCAAGAATTGATAGTCTTTCTTGCTGTCTACTATACCCCCAGTCTTGGTGCCATCTGCAATTTTGCTGATCCAATTTACCTCATTATGATGCAGATCGTTGATATACGTTTGTAGATGACAAACTACAACAGACCCAGCACTGACCCCTGTGGTATATCACTAGTCACAGCCCTCCAGTCAGAGAGGCAACCATCTTACTACCCCTCTCTGGCTTCTACCACAAAGCCAAAGTATAATTCAATTTGCTACCTTATCTTGAGTGCCAAGCAACTAAGCCACCTTGACCAACCTCCCATGCGGGACTTTATCAAAGGCCTTACTAAAGTCCATGAAGACAACATCCATGCCTTGCCTTCATCATATTTTGGCAATTTCCTCATAAAAGTTTATAAGATTGGTTAGATGCGACTTACCATGGACAAAGTCATGTTGACTATCCTGAATCAGTCCGTGCGTCTATCCAAATACTTACATATTGGGTCCCTTGGAATACCTTCCAATAGCTTTCAAAGTTCAAAGTACATTTATTATCAAAGTATGTATACTATATACAATCAATGCACACAGAACGCTGGAGGAACTCAGCAGGCCAGGCAGCATCTATGGAAAAGAGTACAGTCGACATTTCAGGCAGACACCCTTCAGCAGGACTGGAGAAAAAAAGATGAGAAGTCAGAGTAAGAAAGTGGGGAAAGGAAAGGAAGAACCACAAGGTGATACGTAAACTGGGAAGGGGGGAGTGAAGTAAAGAGCTGGGAAGTTGATTGGTGAAAGAGATACAGGGCTGGAGAATAGGGAAACTGGTACAGGTGTCTCCCGCTTTACAAACATTCGCTTTTACGAAACATTAGTACCTGTTTTTGCTCGCTGAAAGAGGATTTTCACATTTACAAAAAGAGATGCCAGCTTTAAACTTATGTTTACCCCGAGAAAGACTACCATGACCATGAAGCCTTGCCCGGGCAGGTGTGTACGCATGTGTGCACGTGCCGGTTTTTTTCTATAAATCGGTTTTGGCTAAATCTTCCCGATTCTGTTAAGTGAAACTACACTGCACATACATTATTTCTACTTTGTATAGGTTGTGTATTTATCGTATCATTCCTGCTTTTACTATATGTTAGTGTTATCTTAGGTGTGCCATTTGGTAGGTTTTTTTTGGGTCTGGGAACACTCAAAAATTTTTCCCATATAAATTAATGGTAATTGCTTCTTTGCTTTACGCCATTTCGGCTTACGAACGGTTTCATAGGAACGCTCTACCTTTGGATAGCGGGGGAAACCTGTAGAGGATAGAAGGCCATGGAAGAAAGAAAAGGGGAGGAGCTCCAGAGTGAGGTGATAAGGTGAGAGAGGGAAATTATAATGGAGAAGGGGGAGGGGCATTACCAGTAGTTTAAGAAATCGAAGTTCATGCCATATGGCTGGAAGCTACCCAGACAGGATATAGGTGTTGCTCCTCCAACTTGAGCGTAGTCTCATCATGACAGTAGAGGGGGCCATGGTCTGACATGTCGGAATGGGAAGTAGAATTAAATGGATGATCACTGGGAGCTCCCTCTGTTTCAGGCGGACAGCGTAGTTGCTCAGCGGATTTGTATTCCAGTCTATGTCGAGTCTCACTGATGTATAGGAAGCCACAACGGGAGCATTGGACACAGTATATGACCCCAGCAGACTCACAGGTGAAGTGTCACCTCACCTAGAAGGCCTGTTCAGGGCCCTGAATGGTGGTAAGGGAGGAGGTGTAGGGGCAGGTGTAGCACTTCATCTGCTTGCAAGAATAAGTGCTGTGAAGGAAATCAGTGGGGAGGGATGAATGGACAAGGAGCGATCCCTGCGGAAAGCAGAATGTGGAGAGGGGGGAAGGAAAGATGTGCTTGGTAGTGGGATCCCTCTGGAGATGGTGGAAAGTTATGGAGAATTACGTGTTGGACGTGGAGGCTGATGCGATATAGGTGAGGTCAAGAGGAACACTATCCCTGGTGGGATGGCAGAAGGATGGGGTGAGGGCAGACGCGCGAAATGGAAGGGATGCAGTTGAGGACATCATTGATGGTGGAGGGAAGTCCCTTTCTTTGAAGAAGAACATCTCCTTAGTTCTGCAGTGAAACACCTCATCTTGAAAGCAGATGTGGCAAAGACGGAGGAGTTGCGAGAAGGGGACAGTGTTTTTACAAGTAACAGGGTGGGAAGAGATATTGTCCAGGTAGCTGAGAGAGTCGGTGTGTTTATTATAGACTAGTAAACAGAGAGATCAAGAAAGGTGGTGTCGGAAATGGACCAGGTAAGTTTGAGGGCAAGGTGAAAGTTGGAGGCAAAATTGATGAAGTCGACGAGGTCCGCATGTATGCAGGTCGCAGCACCAATGCAGTCATCGAAGTAGCATAGGAAAAGTTGGGGAACGATACCAGTGTAGGTTTGGAACATAGACTGTTCCACGTAGCCGAAAACAGGCAGGCATAGCTGGGACCCATGCGAGTGTCCATGGCTACACCTTTTGTTTGAAGGAAGTGGGAGGAGTCGAAGGAGAAATGAATAAGAGTGAGGACAAGCTCCATCAGACAGAGGAGAGTGGAGGAGAACTAGTTGGATCTGGTGTCCAGAGAGCTTTGTGACCTTTCTGGTGGGGGATGGAGGTGTATTGGGACTGGATGTCCACAGTAAAAATAAGATGATTGGGGCCAAGGAACTTGAAATCATTGAAAAGATAAGGAGCGTGTGAAGTGTCATGGACGTAGGTGGGAAGCGACTGGATGGGGGATGGGGGGTGGGGGGGGGAGGTATGCAGAAGTGAGTTCAGTGGGGCAGGAACAACAGAAACAATGGGTCTTAAGTGGACAGGCAGGTTTGTGGATCTTGGGTAGGAGGTAGAAACGGGAGGTGCGGGAACTATGAGGTTGGTGACAGTGGATGGGAGATCTCCAGAGTTAATAAGGTCACTGATGGTGTGGGAGACAATGGCCTGGTGCTCCTCAGTGGGGTCCTGTTTGAGGGGTAAGAAAGAGGAGGTGTCTGACAGTTCTTGCCAGTCCACAGCAAGTTAAGAGGCCTGTCCTCCAGACTACTACAGTACCCCTTTATCTGTGTGTTTGATGGTGAGGTTAGGATTATTGTGGAGAGAGTAGAGGCAAGTGCTTTTGAAAGGAGTGAGGTTGGAATTGGAGAGTTGAGATGGTTAATGTCCCATCAGCAGTTGGCAATGAAAAGATCCAGAGCAGGTAAAGGACCAGAACAGGGTGTCCAGGAAGAGGAGGAGGGCTAAAGGTGGGAGAAGAGGTCATCAGTGCAGGGTGGAGATTGTACCATATGGAATCTTGGGATCCATCTCCTTACAGGCAGCCACAAAACAAAGAAACCCAACAGAAGCAACACACATCAAAGTTGCTGGTGAACACAGCAGGCCAGGCAGCATCTCTAGGAAGAGGTTCAGTCGACATTTCGGGCCGAGACCCTTCGTCAGGACTAACTGAAAGAAGAGATAGTAAGAGATTTGAAAGTGGGAGGGGGAGGGGGAGATCCAAAATGATAGGAGAAGACAGGAGGGGGAGGGATGGAGCCAAGAGCTGGATAGTTGATTGGCAAAAGGGATATGAGAGGATCATGGGACAGGAGGCCCAGGGAGAAAGAAAAGAGGGAGGGGGGAAAAACCCAGAGGATGGGCAAGGGGTATAGTGAGAGGGACAGAGGGAGAAAAAGGAGAGAGAGAGAGAAAGGATGTGTGTATATAAATAAATAACGGATGGGGTACGGGGGGAGGTGGGGCATTAGCGGAAGTTTGAGAAGTCAATGTTCATGCCATCAGGTTGGAGGCTACCCAGACGGAATATAAGGTGTTGTTCTTCCAATTTGAATGTGGCTTCATCTTTACAGTAGAGGAGGCCGTGGATAGACGTATCAGAATGGGAATGGGATGTGGAATTAAAATATGTGGCCACTGGGAGATCCTGCTTTCTCTGGTGGACAGAGCGTAGGTGTTCGGCGAAATGATCTCGCAGTCTGCATCGGGTCTCACCAATATATAGAAGGCCACATTGGGAGCACCGGACGCAGTATATCACCCCAGCCGACTCACAGGTGAAGTGTCGCCTCACCTGGAAGGACTGTCTGGGGCCCTGAATAATGGTAAGGGAGGAAGTGTAAGGGCATGTGTAGCACTTGTTCCGCTTACGAGGATAAATGCCAGGAGAGAGATCAGTGGGGAGGGATGGGGGGGACGAATGGACAAGGGAGTCACATAGGAAGCGATCCCTGCGGAAAGCGTTGGGGGGGGGAGGAAAAGGTGTGCTTAGTGGTGGGATCCCATTGGAGGTGGCAGAAGTTACGGAGAATAATATGTTGGACCCGGAGGCTGTGGGGTGGTAGGTGAGGACAAGGGGAACCCTGTTCCTAGTGGGGTGGCGGGAGGATGGAGTGAGAGCAGATGTGCGTGAAATGGGGGAGATGCGTTTGAGAGCAGAGTTGATGGTGGAGGAAGGGAAGCCCCTTTCTTTAAAAAAGGAGGACATCTCCCTCGTCCTGGAATGAAAAGCCTCATCCTGAGAGCAGATGCGGCAGAGACGGAAGAATTGCGAGAAGGGGATGGCATTTTTGCAAGAGACAGGGTGGGAAGAGGAATAGTCCAGATAGCTGTGAGAGTCAGTAGGCTTATAGTAAACATCAGTAGATAAGCTGTCTCCAGAGATAGAGATAGAAAGATCAAGAAAGGGGAGGGAGGTGTCGGAAATGGACCAGGTAAACTTGAGGGCAGGGTGAAAGTTGGAGGCAAAGTTAATGAAGTCAACGAGCTCAGCATGCGTGCAGGAAGCAGCACCAATGCGGTCGTCGATGTAGCGAAGGAAAAGTGGGGGACAGATACCAGAATAGGTTTGGAACATAGATTGTTCCACAAAGCCAACAAAAGGGCAGGCATAGCTAGGACCCATACGGGTACCCATGGCTACACCTTTAGATTGGAGGAAGTGGGAGGAGCCAAAGGAGAAATTATTAAGAGTAAGGACTAATTTCGCTAGATGGAGCAGAGTGGTGGTAGAGGGGAACTGGTTAGGTCTGGAATCCAAAAAGAAGCGTAGAGCTTTGAGACCTTCCTGATGGGGGATGGAAGTATATAGGGACTGGACATCCGTGGTGAAAATAAAGCAGTGGGGGCCAGGGAACTTAAAATCATCGAAAAGTTTAAGAGCGTGAGAAGTGTCATGAACATAAGTAGGAAGGGATTGAACAAGGGATAAAACCGTGTCGAGGTATGCAGAAATGAGTTCGGTGGGGCAGGAGCAAGCTGAGACAATAGGTCTGCCAGGACAGGCAGGTTTGTGGATCTTGGGTAGGAGGTAGAAATGGGAAGTGCAAGGTGTGGGAACTATAAGGTTGGTAGCAGTGGATGGGAGATCCCCTGAGCGGATAAAGTCGGTGATGGTGTGGGAGACAATGGCCTGGTGCTCCTTAGTGGGGTCACGATCGAGGGGTAAATAAGGGGTAAATAAAACCCAACAGAACCCATTTTAAAAAAGACCATTAAAACACCCAATGTGCAGGGGGGAAAAATCCTGTGAACAATAAAAGCAAGCAAGTACCATTCAGAATTGAAATTCACAAAAGTGAGTCCACAGCCGCAAAACCAATCACAGCCGATCCAGGAGCCTGCCACAGCCTCAGTTCAGTGCAGAGATGAGTAAACCCCATGGAGCAACGAGCTAAACACTGGCCCATCCCTCATCTCCTGCCCTGACACCCCGACCTTTTCAATCTGGCCTGACACTTAAATTGGCTAAACCTAAGTTCGTTCCTTGTTCGTGGACCTGGGCCCTGCCACTTCGGTTTGGTCTATACCTGACCTTCCTAATCTGGCCCGGTGCTTAAATCTGTTAAGCCTCTGGTCACCTCTCGCTGTTGGACCTGGGCCCCACTGACTTGTAGTCCATACCTGACCTTTCCAATCTGGCCTGGCACTTTAATTGGCCAAACAGCGGGTTGTTCTTGCTCTCAGCCCTGGGCCTCACTGCCTTGGTTTGAACTGTACATGCCACACTGCATGCCTGTATGCCTCCTGCACATTTGAGACTTCACACTGCAAAAACGCTAGGTCAAACAGTCAGTTCAAAACCTCAACTCCAAAAGGGAAGTTACAGGCTATTGATTGCAGTGTCAGCAAGTTTTCGCTGTACTTCATCAGCACCACCTTCCCACTACTGATGTCAGGCTCATTGGCCTATAATTTCCTGGCTTATTCTTAAGAGCCTTTCTTAAACAATGGAACAATGTTAGCTGTCCTCTGATCCTCTGGTACCTCACCAATGGCTAAGGACATTTTAAATATATCTTCTAGGGACCCTGCGATTTCTGCACTAGCCTCCCACAGGGTGCAAGGGAACACATGGTCAGGCCTTGGGGTTTACTCATTTACTTTGCCTCAAGACAGCAAACACCTCCTAGACACTAGACACTAGAATGCTAGAGCACAGTACAGGCCCTTTGGCCTTCGATGTTGTGCCGACCCATGTATTCCTTAAAAAAGTACTAACCCCACACTACCCCGTAACCCTCTATTTTTCTTTCATCCATGTGCCTGTCCAAGAGGCTTTTAAATACCCCTAATGTTTTAGCCTCCACCACCATCCCTGGCAAGTCATTCCAGGCACCCACAACCCTCTATGTAAAAAAAACTTACCCCTGATGTCTCCCCTAAACTTCCCTCCCTTAACTTTGTACATATGCCCTCTGGTGTTTGCTATTCATGTCTTGGGAAACAGGTACTGGCTATCCACCCTATCTATGCCTCTCATAATCTTGTAGACCTCTATCGAGTCCCCTCTCATCCTCCTACGCTCCAAAGAGAAAAGTCCCAGCTCTGCTAACCTTGCCTCATAAGACTTCTTTTCTAATCCAGGCAACATCCTGGTAAATCTCCTCTGCACCCTCTCCATAGCTTCCACATCCTTCCTATAATGAAGTGACCAGAACTGAACACAATACTCTAAGTGTGGTCTCACCAGAGATTTGTAGAGTTGCAACATGACCTCTCTACTCTTGAACTCAATCCCCCTATTAATGAAGCCTAGCATCCCATAGGCCTTCTTAACTACCCTATCAACCTGTGCAGCGACCTTGAGGGATGTATGGATTTGGACCCCATGGCCCCTCTGTTCATCCACACTCTTAAGTAACCGACCATTAACCCTGTACTCAGCCTTCTGGTTTGTCCTTCCAAAATGCATCACCTCACACTTATCCAGATTGAACTCCACCTGCCACTTTTCTGCCCATCTCTGCATCCTGTCTATATCCTGTTGTAACCTTTGACAACCTACAGCTCCATCCACAACTCCTCCAATTTTCGTGTCATCTGCAAACTTACCCGTCCTTCCGCCTCTTCATCCAGGTCATTTATGAAAATCACAAAGAGCAGGGGTCCCAGGACAGATCCTTGCGGCAACTCCACTAGTCACCGACCTCCAGGCAGAATACTTTCCTTCCACTACTACCCTCTGCTTTCTTCCTGTAAGCCAATTTTTTATCCAAACAGTTAAGGTTCCACTGATCCCATGCCTCTTGAGTTTCTGGATGAGTCTCTCCTGAGGGGGACCTTGTCAAATGCCTTGCTAAAATCCATGTAGACCACATCTACCACCCTACCCGCATCAATTTCTTTTGTTACCTCTTCAAAAAACTCAATTAGGCTCGTGAGGCACGACCTTCCCTTCACAAAGCCATGTTGACTATCCTTAAGTAGATTGCACTTATTCAAATGCTTGTAGAATCTACACTTTTCCAATAGTTTGCAGACCACCGACGTAAGACTGACTGGTCTATATCTCCCAGGATTCTCTCTATTACCTTTTTTAAATGAGGGAACTACATTTGCCATTCTCCAATCCTCCGGCACCTCCCCTGCAGCCAAAGAGGATTCAAAGATCATAGCTACTGCTCCAATGATCTCTTCTCTCACTTCCCACAGCAACCTGGGGTATATCACGTCGGGCCCTGGGGACTTGTCGATCTTGATGTTTTTAAGAAGATCCAACTCTTCTTCTTCCTTAATCTCCACATTGTCCAGCACACAGGCCTGTTCTATTTCGACCTCACCCTGATCAAGGTCCTTTTCACTTGTGAATACTGAAGCAAAGTATTCACTTAGGACCTTCCCAACCTCCTCCGCCTCCAGGCTCAAGTTGCCTTCTTTGTCCTTTAGCGGCCCCACCTTCATTCCTGTCATCCTTCTGTTCCTCACATAGGCATAGAATGCCTGGGGTTCTCCTTAATCCTACATGCCAAGGCCTTCTCATGCCCCCTTCGAGCTCTCCTAAGTCCTTTCTTAAGCTCCTTCCTGGCTACCCTATATTCCTCATGAGCCCCTCCTGCTTCCTATATCTAACATGTGCTTCCTTCTTCCTCTTGACGAGTTGCCTCACGTGTTTCGTCAGCCACGGTTCCCTTTTCCTACCATTTTTTTCCTTATCTCGGTGGGACAAACCTATCCTGAACCCAACACAAATGGTCCCTAATCTTCCCCCACATTACTTCTGTGCTTCCACCCTTGAACATCTGTTTTCAATTTACTCTTGCTAGTTCCTGCCTCACCCCTTCATAGTTAGCCGTTCCCCAGTTAAGCACTTTCCCATTTTGTCTGTTTTTATCCTTTTCCATAGCGATGCTGAAGCAAAGGGAGTTGTGGTCACTCTCACCAAAATGCACCCCCACCAAGAGGTCTGCCACCTGACCAGGTTCATTACTCAGAACTAGATCCAGTACGGCCTCTCCTCTCGTCGGTCGGTCCACATACTGTGTCAGGAATCCTTCCTGAACACAGCTGACAAATTCAGCCCCATCTATCCCCCTTGCAGTAAGGAGGTGCCAGTCAATATGAGAGAAGTTGAAATCACCCATAACTACAACCCTGTATTTCTTGCACCATTCTAAAATCTGCCTGCTTATTTGCTCCTCGGTGTCCCCAGGGCTATTTGGGGACCTATAGACTACTCCTAGCCAATGTTCCCTCTAATTTTTAGTAGTCAGTGTGTGCAAAAATCTTATGTTGTGCGAATTTTTTTTCCTGTGACAAAAGTATGTGCACACATGGCACAGTTTATGTAGGTTTACAAAATATTTGACACAAAACTGCACAGAATAACAACAAAATAACATATTTAAGTCACTCAGTTATTTTTCTCTCTCCTGTCTTTGGCATTTCAATAAGTATAAATATTAATTACTACATTATTTAAGGTAACTAGCCTTTTGTGCGCACATTAATTTCCTTTGTGCGCTGGTTGAAAAATGTGTGTGCACACGCACAGCTTAGTGGGAACATAGCTCCCAGCACAGTGATTGATCCCACCTAAACCCCGGTACCTGCATCAGCCAATCCTGCCCTTCCTCCAGCCAAGTTTCAGTAACGGCCGCAACATCGCAGTTCCACGTACTGATCCATGCTCCAAGCTCATCCCCTTTATTCCTAATACTCCTAGCGTTGAAATAGACACATTTCAACCCCTCTAACTGGCTACATTTATGTTTTGTCCCCTGCCTGTCCTTCCTCACCAACTCAGAACACATAGCATCATGCCTTGTCCTTCTACCCTAATCTCTGCACTCACATTCTGATTCCCACCCCGCTGCCAAACTAGTTTAAACCCTCCTCAACAGCTCTAGCAAACCTGCCCGCCAGGATATTGGTCCCTTTCCAGTTCAGGTGCAGCCCGTCCTTTTTGTACAGGTCAGACCTTCCCTCCTCCTGTGTAATCTGTATGAATTTGATGCTGCTTTGCTTCACATCGATGGACTCTGTGTCTGTCTCCCAAGTAACTATTTAAGATTGCCCCCACCCCTTTCTGCTCCATGCATAGATTATCGTTCTGATCTTCCAGAGGGTCAATTTTGTGCCTTACAATCCTTTTGCTCTTAATATATCTGTAGAATCCATTGGATTCTCCTTTACCTTGTCTACTAGAGCAACCTCTTTCTTTTAGCCCTCCCGATTTCCTTATTAAGTGTTTTCTTGTATTTCTTATACTCAAGTACCTCATTTGCCTATACCTACACCTATAATAGTCTATACTTTTACTCCTACCGAATTGTATGACCATACACTTTCTTACACTGTATTCTATTTGCCACTTCTTTGCCCGTTGTCCAAATATGTCTAATTCTTTCAGACTCCCTACTTCTTCAATACTACTTGCTCCTCCGCTGATACTTCTGATTTTTCTCGTGTTCTTTTGCATTTTTTTTACCCTCAAGAGACTCATTTGATTCTAACTGCCTATATCTGTGTAACCCCCTGGTTCAGCTGGCTGCATTAGTCTAGGGGAAGACAGTCTATCCCCGCCAAACTAGTGAAATCTCATTTGGGTGGATGCTGCATGATGTGTTCCCCTGTTATAAATCGGTACCACAAAATAACAAACAGTACACCATATGCAATTGAAGGATTTAACTTTATAATTCTTAATTAGACTAGAGGGTTAGTAAAGAAAACAGGCTAGGGACCACCCTATGGGTGATAAGGTGTAGTCCTCGACATCTAGATTCTGAGCATGCTCAGTAACTCATGTTTTGACATCTCATCCCTGATCACTGTGTATCTGCCTAGGATCCCATAATAAATGAAATACTTCTCCCATAACACTTTGGCCACCGTGGACTCCCTCTGGTCCTTGGTAGGGAAAGCCTGCACATATCTGGTGTAGTGATCCGTGATGACTGAGACTTTCACTGTGTTGCTGGCATCTGGCTCTATTGACAGGAGATCCATACACACCATGTCCAGGGGCCCTGCACTCTGCAAGTGGGACAAGGGAGCTGTTCTCATAGGCAGCGTCTCCCACTCTTCATCCCTGTCCAGTCCTTCGTGCGCACATTGGGATAGAACACCAGCATCAATGTTCCTACTTCCTGGCCAGTACTTCAGGTTGAAATCATAGGCAGACGATGCCGCCAACCGCCGATGGCCCGTGGCATCCAGTTTTGCCAAGTTCAGGATATAAATTAGGGGATTGTTGTCCATCCTCACCTCAAACTTGGCGCCATAGAAGTGGTCACTCAACTTATCCACCACAGCCCATTTCAGCACCAGAAGCTCCAAGTTGTGCATGGGATAGTTTTTCTCAGAGGGTGACAGACTCTGGCTGACAGATGCAACAGATCTCAACCCAGTGCCCTGATCCTGATACAGGACACTCCCTAAGCCCTCTCTGCTGGCATCAATATGCAGTACATATGGCAATTGGGGGTCTGCAAAAGCCAGTACAGGTGCCTGGGTCAGCATCTCCTTCAGCGACTGGAAAGCCTCTTCACTTTTCACATCCCACCTCGCTCCAAAAGGCTCTTTACCCTCCTTTCCTTTTATCCTCCTCCCTTTCTTCCCTAAGGGAGGGTAACCACACAGAAGCTGATTTAAAGGGTGACACTTCTGCTTAGCCCTTCATGAACCTCGAATAGTAACCACAGCGCTGACAGTCTGGGGCCTTGGCCAGGTGGTCACTGCCTCTAGCTTAGCTGGATCCGTAGGTACTCCATTCCGTGAGACAAAGTGCCCAGCATAGCTGACAGACATCTTGCAGAACTGGCACTTGTCCAGGGAAAGTTTTAACTCTACAGCTTTCAGGCGGCCTAGCACCTTCAGTAACATCTCTTCATGCTCCTCCAAGGTGGACCCAAACACTATGAGGTCATCCAGATACACCAATACCTCAAGCAAGTTCATATCCCCCATAGTTTTCTCCGTAACATGCTGGAAGGTTGCAGTGGCTCCTGATATGCCCTGGAGCATACTTTCGAACTAGAAGAATCCCAGTGATGTCTTCCCTTTGTTGGCCTCACTCATGGGGATCTGATAATGTCCACTCCTCAAGTCCAGCACACTGAACCACTTCGCACCACTCAGACAGACCAATCCTCGGGACAGTATACTGGTCAGGGATGGTACGCCTGTTCAGAGTCCTATAGTCCACACACATCCGTACCTTCCCATTCTTCTTCCTGGCCACTACTGTTGGGGACGCATGGGGCTTCGGGACACAATGATAGTCCCAGCTTCCTTCAATTTACACAAATGCTGCCGAACATCTGCCACCTCTGCAGGGGCTAGTCGCTGTGACCTCTCTGAATGGGGTGTCTGTGGTCACCCGGATAGTGTGACGGGTGCTCTTAGAACAATCCACACCAAACTCATCAGTGGAAAAGATACCTTCCAGCTTCAACAACTTCTCTATCAACCTCCAACCTGCAGATACCAGGAAGTCCCTGAAGTTGAATGACTCAGTGGTCAACTTTCCCCCTTTTTCCAATAGTTTCTCCCCGGCTTGTTTCACTGGGACACTGGACTACTGTCACCGGGAAAAGATGTGCCGGGTCATCCCCCGCTTGAAGGTGTCCTCCCTCTTCGTAGTGTTCCTGGCAATCACTGCCATCCTGTTCGCCTGTACAATCAAGGGCTTCTGCAGTTCAGGCCTCACCAGTACCCCAGCAGGTAATCCAGATTCCTCCTCATGGTCTTCTGGAGCATCCACTAAGAGGGCCTTGCCCTAGGGTATTCTGGGAAATCTAGGGTCTCCCATTGCTCTCACTACTTCCCCAGGCCATAACACGACTGGTTTTGACTGGGTGAACCACAGTTCCTTGTCTAAACTCATTATCTGGCCCAATGCAGCCATGCACTTCCTCAAAAGCAGCTGGAAACACCAGGTGAATGGACAATGATCTCAGGAAGCTTCCTCCTTGCGGGCTCCCATGGGCCTCCTCACAATAGGAGTGATGGTCCCCCATAAGAATTGAAACGCCTCCCTACTCAAAAGGGTCCGGACAAACTAGTGCTAATGTACCAAGGGCTTCAGCCACTCCCACATCAGCCTCCAAAAGCTCCAGCTTCACTGACAAATAACCATCATGTTGATAATCACCTGCACTAAGACCCCAGTTCTCTAGTGCACTGAATGGCATCAATAGTAAATGCGTCAAATACTGTTTGTGAAATGAACGGTACAGCAGAGTGACCTGCGACTCTGTCTCAAGTATGGCTCAAGCATAAATACCCTCTATCTGTAGCGATACTCTGGAGCTTGGCCCCACTAAGCCTTCAGGAATAGGGTTCTTTGATGCATTGCTGGGAATAGATCCCCCCAATAAGCCAGGCCATCCCCTCACTGGGTTTCTTTTAAATTTTCTCGACGTCTCTCTTTGTTTAATTGCCCAGAGGCTCACTCTCCGAAGGGTTTCCCATCGTTCACACCCCCGCCTAAAATGTCCCTCTTCACACAGTTATAACAGACAATACCAGCAGCTCCCCTTTTCGCGTGACACTGGCTGCTAGCAGCCCTCCGCATAGTCCGTCGCCTTAGAGGATCCGCCTCCCTATCAGCTGCATCATATGGGGGGTAGGGGGGGTGGTCACTCCTGCTGATAACAATCAGGACATCTCAGTTCTCAACTCTGCCACAGTCTCCTTTACCACTGCCCGGGGCAGGCTATCCATGGTCACCTCACTGCAGGGGACCACTACCAAGGACTGAGGCCTCCCGTGCATTCTCCTCGTCTCCTATTTCTCTGATCAGCTCAACAAACGGGGGGGGGGGGGGTGTCTTACGAGACATTCAGAGACCCCAAGTGATCAGGTCCTGGGACTGGGCGCCCTTTGCTATCTGGTCTATTGTTTACTGATCCACCTTAGCCGTCTGAATGGCCCATCTGCGCCACAAGCAATTTAGCTGCCTCTCAAGCCAAAAAGTATAGGCAGAAAGCTTCTCCCCCTTCTCCTGACGCATGTTCTGAAACCCGTCATGAGCTCCATTGGGCTCCCTGTCGTGCTAAATGCATTTTCCAGTGCTCCCATGTAATTGACAGTTTTAGCTAGGGGGTACCGGAACTTCACGGCTTTCACCACGTCGGCAGCTTGCCCACTCAAACTTTCAACCAATCTCTGTCACGTTACATCATCAGAGCACTGCCACTCATCTAACAACTGAGAGGTCTACTCCGCCCAGGTCTCATACACCTCCTCCCCTTTAGGGGTGGGTGTTATTCCATTTATTTGCCAGAGAGGTAAGAGCAGATACTAACTCAGAGTCCTCACTCTTCCCTGGGGGGTGGGGACTAATTAGACATTCCAAATCCAACCACTCCTTCCCCTCACTTCTCGGAAATGATAGAACCCTGTCTTTGAAATATCCGACCCTAGCTACGGGAAACTCGACTTATGATTCGGCCCTCTCCACTGCCATTATGTCAGCCTAGTCTGCAGTAAAACGAGGCCTGTGCCCACCATTTAATCAAACCTCCCACCCGCAATCATAACTTTGCCGACAGCTTTAACAGTACTTAACAGACCAATTAACAATTCATCTGGAGTACAAATAATCTACCCCGCTCAACACGCACGCATTAGTTACCACTAAGCCTCTGTGGATGAACACCACCGCTCCACCCTGGCAGCATCCATACTAGCCCAGACTTAAAACACAACCCACTGGTTCAATGTTCAGGGCAATCACACAGCATCCAACGAAATCAATTCTGGAACGATACCTCCATAATTGTAACCCCCCAGGTTCGGTGGGCTGATCCCCCGGGTGTCATTGACTCCCTACCCCATTCCACGTCCACTCGGTCCTGCAGTCTGTGACCTCTCCGTTCCGGCATCCTCTCAGGCACACAACAAGAAAAAAAATACTCCCTTCATTACATGGCGGAATATTCCAAAGCCCCATTATCTCCAGTCATAACCCAAACACTGCTGCTACAGAACGACCATTACATTAGCAGTCAACACACATAAAAGTTGCTGGTGAACGCAGCAGGCCAGGCAGCATCTCTAGGAAGAGGTACAGTCGATGTTTCGGGCCGAAACCCTTCGTCGGCCCGAAACGTCAACTGTACCTCTTCCTAGAGATGCTGCCTGGCCTGCTGCGTTCACCAGCAACTTTTATGTGTGTTGCTTGAAATTCCAGCATCTGCAGATTTCCTCGTGATTACATTAGCAGTGAAACCTTTCCCAGGGCGTTAAATCTGATATATGTGACCTTCTTTTTCTTTACCAGAGCTCTCTAACCCTGTTTGTCTTGGCTTTTATTCTAACAGAAACAAAGGCCTCCCATTTACTAAGCATTCCTTTGCCAGAAAATAGCCTTCCCCAATCTACACTTGACAGATCCCTTCTGATGCCATCAAAATTGGCCTTTCTTCAATTTAGAATCTTAACCCAAGGACCAGACTTGTCGTTCTCCATAATTATCTTGAAGCTAGTAGAATTACGATTGCTAGATCCAAAGTGTTCTACACAGACTCCTGTCATCTACCCTGTCTTGTTCTCTTAAGAGAGATCCAGTATAACGCTGTCTATTTGGGATCTCCACACATTGATTAAGGAAATTTGGATTCATTCAATTGTGATTGTTGTTCCCTAAATGTTCTCCCAGTGAATGTCCAGTCACCTGGTCAGGCTTATTCCACAGTACAAGATCTGGTATACTCTCCCCTCCAGATTTAAGTAACCTATACACAGACCCATGAACAGGCAGAAAATGGACCATGTGCTGGCAGATGTGACAGGTTAAATTGTCATTTTTGTTGGCACAGACATGGTGGGCTGAAAGGCCTTTGCTATACTATTCTATCTTCTATATATTCTATGTTCTCTCTTCCCCCAGAGTAAAGAATGGCACGGCAGAGGCTGAAAAAAGAGAGGCTGCTTGATGCAAAAGTGGATGGTAAAAATGGAAAGAATACAGGAATTCATAAGAAGGCTCCAGCCAAGGAGAAGAAGAAAAAGTCCAACTTGGGGAATATCTTCATCAACATAGCAATCGTTTTGTGTACTGTGAGCTGTGTCTGGTTTTGCTATGCTATTTACATGAGATCGTGGTTTGCTAACAGAATCATAACACCTCACCCTTCATTCAGGATATTGAACAGCAACAGTTCTAGTCCCACATTGTCACCAGAAAAATACTGGGGATCGTACCGACCTCAGGTATACTTTGGAATGAAAACACGGAGTCAGAAATCCATTGTAACAGGTAGAGTGAATTTATTGTATCATGACAGGCAGTTTTTCCAAGTTTGTGTTCTTTTGTGAGTGGCTATGCTTAATTTTAAGTGACATAGGAAAGGCACACGGAAAAGCAATGTTGCGTGATCATGGGAACTTAAATATGTGGATAGACTGAGAAAATCAGGTAGGGCTCTGAAAAAATGAATTTGTGGAATGTCTACAAGATGAATTTTTAGAGCTTGTGGTAGAGCCCAATAGGATGGCACGATAGCATAGTGCTTAGTACAACGTAATTGCCAGTCAGGGTTCTGTTTCACTGCAGTCTGTAAGGAGTTTGTACAGTACTTTGCAGAAGTGTTAGAGCCCCTAGCTATATATATATCGAAGAGTTTTGTACGGTACTATACCTTTCACAGAAGATGCTCCAATGATTGAGAAATCTGAAACCCTGCCCCCTAAAACAATTCCTCAGACTCACGTACATCTGCCAAATCATCCTAAATCAACTTTCAGTGGCACATGGCACACACGGCAATCTAGAGAATACTCCCTGGAGATCCTGCTTTTCAACTTTCTATGTAACTCCCTATATTCTCTCCTCAGGACTTCCTTCCTTTTCCTACCGATGTCATTGGTGCCAATAAGAACCACAACTTCCCGCTGGTCACCCCTCCCTTTACAATGCTTTTAACCTACTTTGGATCAATCTAATCTTTTCCTCCCGCAGAGCCCTCCATTTTTCTTTCATTCATGTGCCCATAAAAGAGTCCATTAAGTATCCCTAATGTATCTGCCACAACTTCTACCCCTACCCCAGGCAGTGTGTTCCATACATTTACTACTGATGATTATATCAACAAAATACACATTTTTCTGAACTACAGATTTTTGATACCACCACTGCAACAGATCAAAGAAGAAATGTATCAATAAACAATGGATGATTCAAAATACGTTACAATAATTCATCAACATATTTTATCAAAATAGTATACCTACACCTACCTGGCAAAGACAAATTTCCAAAGTAAATGTCTTAACTCACCAATGAATTGCAGTGTTTCTTGAGCCGAGTTGTAGTTATTCTAAATATCTTCAACGCCATTCATTAAGCATAGTGTATGAATACGCTTCTCAGTTACTACTTTCATTGCATTAGTAAGAGGTTCCAAAAGTTGTTTTAGTTACATAAAGCATAAAAGAGAGGCTAAGGTGGAAATTGGACTGCCTGTAAATAATGCTGGAGATGTACTAATGAACTTTGAAGTACTTATTTAATTCCCCCACTATTGCTCTTGAGTTCCTCCTTCACATGTCAGAAATTTGAGAGTCAGTGGCAAAGTGCGTAT
The DNA here is from genome assembly GCF_030028105.1 of Mobula birostris. Lineage (NCBI taxonomy): Eukaryota > Metazoa > Chordata > Chondrichthyes > Myliobatiformes > Myliobatidae > Mobula > Mobula birostris. Next base: position 207,308,357 of record NC_092373.1, read on the forward strand.
TGTGGCTATTACTAAGGAGATGGTGATGGGGTTGCTGAAATGCTAAAGATGGATAAATCACCTGGACTAGATGGACATGTTACAGTTGTTTAAGATGTTGGTCAGACCTGATTTGGAGTATTGTATGCAATTCTGGTCAACTACCTGCCTGGAAAGATGTCGATAAGATTGAAAGAGTTCAGAGAAAATTTACAAGGATGTTGCTGGGATGTGAGGACCTGAGTTATAGGGAAAAATTGAATAGATTAGGACTTTATTCCCTGACATATAGGAGAATGAGGGGAGATTTGATAGAGGTATACAAAATTGAGGGGTATAGATAGGGTAGATGCAAACAGGCTTTTTCTACTGAGGTTGGGTGAAATTATATATGGAAGTCATAGGTGTGGGGTTAAACCTGAGTTGCTCTGCAAACGATCACCAGCAGGAGTAGATAAAGAGAGCTACCTTGTCAATCAGGTCCACAATCTAGATTTAAAAGGCACAGCTTCGCAGCAGTTCCTTAAAGAGTTGCACTGCAACCAATTAGCGAGCGGGATTCATTAGAAAGGGTGAATAAAAATAACATGCGCAAGCAGAGTGTACCGGTGGTTAGAGTTGCTTGGGCAAGGTACAGTATCTGGTCATTTTCTTTTTTCTTATTTGTTCATTCCCCCTCTGTTAGGGCACCATAGTGAAGTGAGAATGGCTCCTGGAGCAGTTTGTATTGCATGTGAGATGTGGGAATTCTGGGAGACGTCCAGTCTCTCAGATAAATACCACTGTACCAGGTGCACTGAGCTGCAGCTCGATGACATTTGGCCCATACGGGAAAATGAGGTGATAGACGGGAGCTACAGCGAGATAGTCACCCCTAGGTTGCAGGAGACAGACAACTGAGTGACTGTCAGGAGAAGGGAGGGAAATGCACAGCCAGTGCAGAGTATACCTGTAGCCGTTCCCTCAATAATAAGTATACCACTTTAGATACTGTTGAAGTGGTCGACCTACCGGGGGAGCTACAGTGATCAGGTCTCTAGCACTGAATCTGGTGCTGTGGCTCAGAAGAGCTGAGAATTGAAGAGGATGGCAGTGGTGATAGGAGATTCCATAGTCAGAGAAACAAACGAGATTCTGTGGGCTCGATAGAAACATCTGAATGGTATGTTGCCTTCCAGGTGCCAGAGTCAGGGATGTCTCAGATCAGGTTCATAGCATTCTTAAGGGGGAGGGTGAGCAGCAGGAAGTCTTGGTATATATTGACCCCAACGATATGGGTAGACATGGTGAGGAAATCCTGAAGAGAGATTTTAGGGAGCTAGGTAGAAAGCTGAGAAACAGGACCTTCAGGGTAGTAATCTCTGGTTTGCTTCAGGGTAGTAATCTCTGCTTTGCTGCCTGTGCTACATGCCAGTGAGGGTAAGAATAGGATGATTTGGCAGGTGAATGCATGGCTGAGGAACTGGGGCAGGGGTTCGGATTTATGGATCATTGGGATCTCTTCTGGGGAAGGTGCAACCTGTAGAGGAGGGAACGGATTGCACTTGAATCTCAGGGGGACCAATATCCTTGCAGGCAGGTTTGCAAGAGTTGTTTGGGAGGATTTTTAACTATTTGGCAGGGGAGTGGGAACTGGAGTGATAGTGCTGTGGAGGAGGTAGTTGGTTTACAAACCAAGTGTGTAGCGAGGCACTGAGGAAGGGGAGGCTGATGATAGGGCAAAATTGCAGTCAACAGGGTGAGTTCCATCGTAAAAGGTGGACAAAATCAAAAAGGGTGAATATAAGACTAAAGGTGTTATATTCATGCGCAGCATATGGAATAAGGTATCTGAACTTGTAGCACAGTTACAGATTGGCATGTATGCTGTTCTGGGCATCACTGAATCATGGTTGAAAGATGATTATATCTCGGAGCTTAACATCCAAGGATACAGATTGTATCGAAAGGACAAGCAGGTCAGCAGAGGGGGGTGGTGTGGCGCTGTTGGTTAAAAAAAAGTGAAATCGAATCATTAGGGGTGACATGGGGTTGCAAGGTGTTGAACTGTGTTGGGTAGATCTGAGGAACTGCAAGGGTAAAAGGACCCTGGGAGTTGTATACAGACCCCGAAACAGTGATAAGGATGTGCTGTACAAAAAACAACGATAAATAGAAAATGCATGCCAAAAGGGCAATGTTACAATAGTCATGGGGGATTTCCATACACTGGAAGATTGGGAAATTCAGGTTGGTGCTGGATGCCAAAAGGGGTAATCTCTAGAAGGCCTATGTGATGTCGCTTTAGAGCAGGTTGTGGTTAAGCCCACTAGGTGATCATCTATTCTAGATTGGGTCTTGTGCCATGAACCAGAATTGATTAGAAAGCTTAAGGTAAAAGAAACCTTAGGGCCAACTGATCAAAATATGATCGAATTCGCCCTGAACATAGAACATAGAAATTTACAGCACATTACAGGCCCTTCAGCCCACAATGTTGTGCTGACCATGTAACCAACTCTAGAGACTGCCTAGAATTTTCCGAGCACATAGTCCTCTATTTTTCTAAGCTCGATGTACTTATCTAAGAGGCTTCTAAAAGACCCTATTATATCCACCTCCACCACCGTCGCTGGCAGTGCATTCCATGCACCTGCCACTCTCTGTGTGGAAAACTTAACCCCTGACCTTCCCTCGGTACCTATTTCCAAGCACCTTAAAACTATGCCCTCTCTTGTTAGCCATTTCAGCCCTGGGAAAAAGCCTCTTGCTATCCACACGATCAATGCCCCAGATCATTTTATACACCTCTATCAGGTCACCTCTCATCCTCTGTCGCTCCAAAGAGAAAAGGCCAAATACACCTATTCTTCTCATCTGAAATTTAAGAAGGACAATTTGAAGTCAGATACATCAGTATTGCAGTGGAGTAAAGGGAATTACAGAGGCATGAGAGAGGAGTTGGCCAAAATTGATAGGAAAATAATGCTGGCAGGGGTGAGAGCGGAGCAGCAGGAATTTCTGGAAGCAATTTGGAAGGTACAGGATATTTACACCCCTAAAGGAAAAATGACCCAACCTTGTCTAACAAAAGGTTAAAACCAACATTAAAGCTAAGGAGAGAACATATAATAGAGCAAAATTTAGAGGGAAGTTAGAGGATTGGAAAGCTTTTACAAACCAACAGAAGTCGACTTAAAAAGTCATTAAGAAGGAAAAGATGGGATACCAAAGTAAGCTAGCCAATAATATTAAAGCGGATACCGTAAGTTTCTTCAGATACTTAAAGTGTAAAAGAGAGGGAAGAGTGGATATTGGACCGCCAGAAAACGATGCTGGAGAAGTAAAGTGGCGGACAAAATGAATAAGTATTTTGCATCAGTCTTTTGCAATAAGTATTTTGCATCAATGTGGAAGACACTGGAAGTTCAAGAGTGTCAGGGGTCATGAAGTGTGTGAAATTACTAGGGAGAAGGTTCTTGGGAAACTGAAAAGTCATCTGGATAAGTCATCTGGACCAGACAGTTTCCACTCCAGTGTTCTAAAAGATGCTGAAGAGATTGTGGAGGCATTAGTAATGATCTTTCAAGAATCACTAGGTTCAGGAATGGTCCCGAAAGACTAGAAAATTGCAAATGTCACTCCACTCTTCAAGAACGGAGAGAGGCAGAAGAAAGGAAATTATAGGCCAGTTAGTCTGACCTCAGTGGTTAGGGAGGGAGTTGGGTGACATGAGTATCTGGTTGGCAATCAGTGGTGAGCGGTGTGCCGCAGGGATCAGTGCTGAGCCCGCAACTGTTCATGATATACATTAACGATCTGGAAGAGGGGACTGAGTGTAGTGTATCTGAGTTTGCTGATGACACTAAATTGAGTGGAAAAGCATATTGTGCAGAGGATACGGAGAGTCTGCAGAGAGATATCAATAGGTTAAGTGGGCAAGGGTCTGGCAGATGGAGTACAATGTTGGTAATGCAAGGTCATCCACTTTAGAAAGGAAAATGGAAGATCAGATTACTATTTAAATGGTAAAAGATTGCAGCATGCTGCTGTGTGGAAAGACTTAGGAGCGCTTGTGCATGAATCACAAAAGGTTGGTTTGCAGGTGCAGCAGGTTATCAAGAAGGCAAATGGAATGTTGGCTAGAGGGATTGAATGTAAGAGCAGGGAGGTCATGCTGCAACTGTACAGGGTACTGGTGAGGCAGCATCTGGAGTACTGTGTGCTGTTCTGGTCTCCATACTTGAAGGATATACTGGTTTTGGAGGCGGTGCAGAGGAGGTTCACCGGGTTGATTCCAGAGATGAAGGGGTTAGGCTATGAGGAGAGATTGAATCACCTGGGACTGTACTCGCTGGAATTCAGAAGGATGAGAGGCGATCTTATAGAAATATATAAAATTATGAAAGGGATAGATAAGAAAGAGGCAGTGCATTCTGGCACTGTACCGGATGACTGGAAAATTGCGAATGTTACTCTGCTATTTAAGAAGGGTGGGAGGCAGCAGAAAGGAAACCATTGACCTGTCAGCCTGACATCAGTGGTTGGGAAGTTGTTGGAATTGATTGTTAGGAATGAGGTTATGGAGTACCTGAAGGCACATGACAAAATAGGCCAAAGCCAGCATGGTTTCCTGAGAGGAAAATCCTACCTGACAAACCTACTGCAATTCTTTGAGGAAATTACAAGCGGGGTAGACAAAAGAGATGCAGTAGACATGGTGTATTTGGATTTTCTGAAGGCCTTTGACAAGAGGCTGCGTAGTAAGATAACAGCCCATGAACTACAGGAAGGTTACTAGCATGGGTGGAATATTGGCTGATCGAAAGAAAGAAAGAAAGAGAGTGGGAATAAAGGGATCCTATTCTGGCTGGCTGCCAGTCAACAGTGGAATTCCACAGGGGTCGGTGTTGGGACCGCTGCTCTTTACGATGTATGTCAATGATTTGGATTACGGTATTAATGGATGATACAAAGATAGTTAGGTAGCGTTGAGGAAACAGAGACCCTGCAGAGAGTTTAGGGGAATGGGCAAAGAAGTGGCAAATGAAATACAATATTGTAAAGTGTATGGTCATGCACTTTGGTGGAAGAAATAAACGGGCAGACAATTATTTAAATGTGGAGAGAATTCAAAATGCAGAGATGCAAAGGGACGTGGGAGTCCTTGTGCAAGATACCCCAAAAGTTAACCTCCAGGTTGAATCGGTTGTGAAGAAAGCGAATGCAATGTTGGCATTCATTTCAAGAGGAATACAATATAAGAGCAGGGATGTGATGTTGAGGCTCTATAAGGCAATCTTGAGACCACACTTGAGTGCAGTTTTGGGCTTTTTATTTTAGAAAGGATATACTGACATTGATACATAGAAAACCTACAGCACAATACAGGCCCTTCGGCCCACAAGGTTGTGCCAAACATGTCCCTACCTTAGAAATTACTAGGGTTACCCATAGCCCTCTATTTTTCTAAGCTCCATGTACCTATCCAGAAATCTCTTTAAAGACCATATCATATCCGCCTTCACCACCGTTGCCGGCAGCCCATTCCACGCACTCACCACTCTTTGCGAATAAAAACCTACCCCTGACATCTCCTCTGTGCCTACTCCCCAGCACCTTAAACCTGTCTTCTTGTGGCAGCCATTTCAGCCCTGGGAAAAAGCCTCTGACTATCCACACGATCAATGCCTCTCATCATCTTATACACTTCTATCAGTTCACTTCTCATCCTCCGTCGCTCCAAGGAGAAACAGCCGCGTTCACTCAACCTACTTTCATAAGGCATGCCCCCTAATCCAGGCAAAATACTTCACCCTTTCTATGATTTCCACATCCTTCCTGTAGTGAGGCGACCAGAACTGAGCACAGTACTCCAAGTGGGGTCTGACCAGGGTCCTATATAGCTGTAACATTACCTCTCGGCTCCTAAATTCAATTCCACGATTGATGAAGGCCAATACACTGTATGCCTTCTTAACCGCAGGGTCAACCTGTGCAGCTGCTTTGAGGATCCTATGGACTCAGACCTCAAGATCCCTGTGATCCTCCACACTGCCAAGAGTCTTACCGTTAATACTATATTCTGCCATCATATTTGACCTACCAAAATGAACCACTTCACACTTATCTGGGTTGAACTCCATCTGCCACTTCTCAGCCCAGTTTTGCATCCTATCAATGTCCTGTTGTAACCTCTGACAGTCCTCCACACTATCCACAACACCCCCAACCTTTGTCTCATCAGCAAACTTACTAACCCATCCTTCCACTTCCTCATCCAGGTCATTTATAAAAATCATGAAGAGTAAGGGTCCCAGAACAGATCCCTGAGGCACAGCACTGGTCACTGACCTCCATGTAGAATATGACCCATCCACAATCACTCTTTGCCTTCTGTGGGCAAGCCAGTTCTGGATCCACAAAGCAATGTCCCCTTGGATCCCATGCCTCCTTAATTTCTCAATAAGCCTTGCATGGGGTACCTTATCAAATGCCTTGCTGAAATCGATATACACTACATCTACTGCTCTTCCTTCATCAATGTGTTTAGTCACATCCTCAAAAATTCAATCAGGCTCGTAAGACACGACCTGCCCTTGACAAAGCCATGCTGACTATTCCTAATCATATTATATCTCTCCAAATGTTCATAAATCCTGCCTCTCAGGATCTTCTCCATCAACTTACCAACCACTGAAGTAAGACTCACTGATCTATAATTTCTTGGGCTATCCCTATTCCCTTTCTTGAATAATGGAACAACATCTGCAACCCTCCAATCCTCCGGAACCTCTCCCGTCCCCATTGATGATGCAAAGATTATCGCCAGAGGCTCAGCAATCTCCTTCCTCGCCTCCCACAGTAGCCTGGGGTACATCTCATCCGGTCCCGGTGACTTATCCAACTTGATGCTTTCCAAAAGCTCCAGCACATCCTCTTTCTTAATATCTACATGCTCAAGGTTTTCAGTCCGCTGCAAGTCATCACTACAATCACCAAGATCCTTTTCCATAGTGAATACCGAAGTAAAGTATTCATTAAGTACCTCTGCTATTTCCTCCGTACCATACACACTTTCCCATTGTCACACTTGATAGGTCCTATTCTTTCGCGTCTTATCCTCTTGCTCTTCACATACTTGTAGAATGCTTTGGGGTTTTCCTTAATCTGCCCGCCAAGGCCTTCTCATGGCCCCTTCTGGCTCTCCTAATTTCCTCCTTAAGTTATTGACCCCTTCCTGTTCCTGACCTCCACCCACAGAGATTTACTACTGCCTTTGCACACCACAGTTCCTGTACCCTACCATAACTTCCCTGTCTCATTGGAATGGACCTATGCAGGATTCCACACAAATATCTCCTGAATGTTTGCCACAATTCTTCGTTCCTTTCCCTGAGAACATCTGTTCCCAATTCATACTTCCAAGTTCCTGCCTGATAGCCTCATTACTCCCCTTACTCCAATTAAATGCTTTTCTAACTTGTCTATTCCTACCTCTCTCCAATGCTATTGTAAAGGAGATAGAATTTTGATCACTATCTCCAAAATGCTCTCCCACTGAGAGATCTGACACCTGACCAGGTTCATTTCCCAATACCAGATCAAATCAAGTACAGTCTCTCCTCTTGTAGGCTTATCTACATATTGTGTCAAGAAACCTTTCTGAACACACCTAACAAACTCCACTCCATCTAAACCCCTTGCTGTAGGGAGATGCCAATCGATATTTGGAAAATTAAAATCTCCCATCACAACAACTCTTATTATTACACCTTTCCAGGATCCGTTTCCCTATCTGCTCCTCGATATCCCTGTTACTATTGGACAGCCTATAAAAAACACCCAGAAAAGTCATTGACCCCTTCCTGTTCCTAACCTCCACCCTCCATGATGTCATAGTCATACTTTATTGATCTCGGGGGAAATTAGTTTTTGTTGCAGTTGCACCATAAATAATAAATAGTAATAGAACCATAAATAGTTAAATAGTAATATGTAAATTATGCCAATAAATTATGAAGTAAGTCCAGGACCAGCCTATCGGCTCTGGGTGTCTGACCCTCCAAGGGAGGAGTTGTAAAGTTTGATGGCCACAGGCAGGAATGACTTCCTATGACGCTCTGTGTTGCATCTCGGTGGAATGAGTCCCTGGCTGAATGTACTCCTGTGCCCACCGAGTACACTATGTAGTGGATGGGAGACATTGACCAAGATGGCATGCAACTTAGACAGCATCCTCTTTGCAGACACCCCCGTGAGAGAGTCCAGTTCCATCCCTACAACTTCACTGGCGTTACTAATGAGTTTGTTGATTCTGTTGGTGTCTGCTACCCTCAGCCTGCTGCCCCAGCACACGACAGCAAACATGATAGCACTGGCCACCACAGACTCGTAGAACATCCTCAGCATCGTCTGGCAGATGTTAAAGGACCTCAGTCTCCTCAGGAAATAGAGACGGCTCTGACCCTTCTTGTAGACAGCCTCAGTGTTCTTTGACCAGTCCAGTTTATTGTCAATTCGTATCCCCAGGTATTTGTAATCCTCCACCATGTCCACACTGACCCCCTGGATGGAAACGGGTCACCGGTACCTTAGCTCTCCTCAGGTCTACCACCAGCTCCTTAGTCTTTTTCACATTAAGCTGCAGATAATTCTGCTCACACCATGACCAAGTTTCCTACCGTAGCCCTGTACTCAGCCTCATCTCCCTTGCTGATGCATCCAACTATGGCAGAGTCATCAGAAAACTTCTGAAGATGACAACACTCTGTGCAGTAGTTGAAGTCCGAGGTGTAAATGGTGAAGAGAAAGGGAGACAAAACAGTCCCCTGTGGAGCCCCAGTGCTGCTGATCACTCTGTTTGACACACAGTGTTGCAAGCACACATACTGTGGTCTGCCAGTCAGGTAATCAAGAATCCATGATACCAGGGAAGCATCCACCTGCATCGCTGTCAGCTTCTCCCCCAGCAGAGCAGGGCGGATGGTGTTGAACGCACTGGAGAAGTCCACCTTTTCTGCAACTGTGACACTATCTCTGATCAACAGTGCCATGCCCCCACCTCTTTTAGAACCATAGAACCATAGAAACTACAGCACAGAAACAGGCCTTTTGGCCCTTCTTGGCTGTGCCGAACTATTTTCTGCCTAGTCCCACTGACCTGCACACGGACCATATCCCTTCATACACCTCCCATCCATGTATCTGTCCAATTTATTCTTAAATGTTAAAAAAGAACTTTTACCAGCTCGTCTGGCAGCTCATTCCATACTCCCACCACTCTCTGTGTGAAGAAGCCCCCCCAATGTTCCCTTTAAACTTTTCCCCCCTCACCCTTAACCCATGTCCTCTGGTTTTTTTCTCCCCTTGCCTCAGTGGAAAAAGCCTGCTTGCATTCACTCTATCTATACCCATCATAATTTTATATACCTCTATCAAATCTCCCCTCATTCTTCTATGCTCCAGAGAATAAAGTCCTAACCTATTCAACCTTTCTCTGTAACTGAGTTTCTCAAGTCCCGGCAACATCCTTGTAAACCTTCTCTGCACTCTTTCAACCTTATTTATATCCTTCCTGTAATTTGGTGACCAAAACTGAACACAATACTCCAGAATCGGCCTCACCAGTGCCTTATACAACCTCATCATAACATTCCAGCTCTTATACTCAATACTTCGATTAATAAAGGCCAATGTACCAAAAGCTCTCTTTACGACCCTATCTACCTGTGACGCCACTTTTAGGGAATTTTGTATCTGTATTCCCAGATCCCTCTGTTCCACTGCACTCCTCAGTGCCTTACCATTAACCCTGTATGTTCTACCTTGGTTTGTCCTTCCAACGTGCAATACCTCACACTTGTCTGCATTAAACTCCATCTGCCATTTTTCAGCCCATTTTTCCAGCTGGTCCAAGTCCCTCTGCAGGCTCTGAAAACCTTCCTCACTGTCTACTACACCTCCAATCTTTGTATCATCAGCAAATTTGCTGATCCAATTTACCACATTATCATCCAGATCATTGATATAGATGACAAATAACAATGGACCCAGCACTGATCCCTGTGGCACACCACTAGTCACAGGCCTCCACTCGGAGAAGCAATTCTCTACTACCACTCTTTGGCTTTTTCCATTGAGCCAATGTCTGATCCAATTTACCACCTCTCCATGTATACCTAGCGACTGAATTTTCCTACTAACCTCCCATGAGGGACCTTGTCAAAGGCCTTACTGAAGTCCATGTAGACAATATCCACTGCCTTCCCTTCATCCACTTTCCTGGTAACCTCCTCGAAAAACTCCAATAGATTGGTCAAACACGACCTGCCACGCACAAAGCCATGTTGACTCTCCCTAATAAGTCCCTGTCTATCCAAATGCTTGTAGATTCTGTCTCTTAGTACTTCCTCCAATAACTTAGCTACTACCGACGTTAAAATTACTGGCCTATAATTTCGCGGATTACTTTTCGGTCCTTTTTTAAACAACGGAACAACATAAGCCACTCTCCAATCCTCCCACACCTCACCTGTAGACAGCGACATTTTAAATATTTCTGCCAGGGCCCCTGCAATTTCAACACCAGTCTCCTTCTAGGTCCGAGGGAACACCCTGTCAGGTCCCGGGGATTTATCCACTTTAATTTTCCTCAAGGCAGCAAGGACCTCCTCCTTTTCGATCTGTACAGTTTCCATGATCTCACTACTTGTTTCCCTTAATTCCATAGACTTCATGCCAGTTTCCTTAGTAAATACAGACGCAAAAAACCTATTTAAGATCTCCCCCATTTCCTTTGGTTCCACACATAGGCGACCACTCTGATCTTCAAGAGGACCAATTTTATCCCTTACAATCCTTTTGCTCTTAATATACCTGTAAAAACTCTTTGGATTATCCTTTATTTTGACTGCCAATGCAACCTCATGTCTTCTTTTAGCACTCCTGATTTCTTTCTTAAGTATTTTCTTGCACTTCTTATACTCCTCAAGCACCTTATTTACTCCCTGCTTCCTATACATGTCATACAACTCCCTCTTCTTCTTTATCAGAGTTGCAATATCCCTTGAGAACCAAGGTTCCTTATTCCTATTCACTTTGCCTTTAATCCTGACAGGAACATACAAATTCTGCACTCTCAAAATTTCTCCTTTGAAGGCTTCCCACCTACCGATCACATCCTTGCCAGAGAACAACCTGTCCCAATCCACGCTTTTTGGATCCTTTCTCATTTCTTCAAATTTGGCCTTCTTCCAGTTAAGAACCTCAATCCTAGGACCAGATCTATCCTTGTCCATGATCAAGTTGAAACTAATGGTGTTATGATCACTGGAACCAAAGTGCTCCCCTACACAGACTTCCGTCACTTGTCCTAACTCGTTTCCTAACAGGAGATCCAATATTGCATCCCCTCTAGTTGGTCCCTCTATATATTGATTTAGAAAACTTTTGCCTCCCTCTCTGTCCTTTCTGAAGCATCTAAAACCCGGCACTTGAAGTAAGCATTCCTGTCCCTGAGCCATCCAAGTATCTGTAATGGCTACCACATCGTAGCTCCAAGTACTGATCCACGCTCTATGCTCATCTGCATTGTTCACAATACTCATTGCGTTAAAATAGACACATCTCAAACCGTCGGTCTGAGTGCATCCCTTCTCTATCACCTGCCTATCCTCCCTCACACACTGTCTCCAAGTTTTCTCTATTTGTGAGCCAACTGCATCTTCCCCTGTCTCTTCAGTAGAGGGAGAGAGTTCAGAGAAGATTCATGAGAATGATTCCAGGAATGAAATAGTTACCGTATGAGGAACGTCTAGTAGCTCTTGGGATGTATCCCTGGAGTTCAGGAGGGTAAAGGGGGATCTCATAGAAACATTCCGAATGTTAAAAGGCCTGAACAGATTAGATATGGCAAAATTATTTCCCATGGTAGGGGAGTCTAGGACAAGAGGGCACGTCTTTAGGATTGAAGGATGTCCATTTAGAACTGAGATGTGTACAAATTACTTTAGTCAGAGGGTGGTAGATCTGTGGAATTTGTTGCCAGAAGCGGCTGTGGAGGCCAAGGTGTATTTAAGGCAGAGATAGATAGGTTCTTGATTAGCCAGGGCATCAAAGGGTATGGGGAGAAGGCAGGGGAGTGGGGATGACTGGAAGAATTGGATTCATGACTGAATGTCAGAGCAGACTCAATGGGCCGAATGGCCTACTTCTGCTCCTATAGCTTATGGTCTTATAGGAAAGTTGTTTCCACTGGTATGTGAGAGTAGAGCTAGGCGACATAGCCTGAAGGTTTGGGGGAGTTAATTTAGGACGCAGATGAGGAGGAACTGCTTTTCCCAAAGAGTGGTGAATCTGGAATGCTCTGCCCAATGAAGCAGTGGAGGCTACCTCAGTAAATATATTTAAGACAACGTTGGATAGATTTTTGCATAGTAGGGGAATTAAGGTTATGGGTAAAAGTCAGGTCGTTAGACATGAGTCCATGGTCAGATCAGCCACGATCTTATTGAATGGTGGTGCTGCTTGATGGTTCGGATGCCCTACTCCTCCTATTTCTTATGTTCTTATGTTGGAGTCCATCGTTAAGAATGTGGTTTCAGAGTACTGGAAGCACATGATAAAATAGGCCATAGTCAGCATGGCTTCCTCAGGGGAAAATCTTGCCTGACAAATTCGTTTGAATTATTTGGAGAAATAACAAGCAGCATAGACAAAAGAGAATCGGTTAATGTTGTGTACTTGGATTTTCAGAAGGCCCTGGACAAGGTGCCACACATGAGGCTGCTTAACATGCTATGAACCCATGGTATTACAGGAAAGATTCTAGCATGAATAGAGCAGTGGTGGATTGGCAGGAGGGAAAGAGTGTGAATAAAGGGAGCCTTTTCTCATTGATGCCAGTGACTAGTGGTGTTCCATAGGGGCCTGTGTTGGGAATCAACTATTTTTACGTTACATGTCAATGATTTGGATTTTGGAATTGATGGTTTTGTTGCAAAGTTTGCAGGTGATATGAAGATAGGTGGATGGTCAGATTAGGAGAATGGGCATAGAAGTGGCAAATGGAATACAGTGTCGGGAAGTGTATGGTCATGCACTTTGGTAGAAGAAATAAAAGGGTTGACTGTTTTCTAAATGGAGAGAAAATACAGAAAACTGAGGTGTAAATGGACTTGGAAGTCACTGTCCAGGATACCCTCAAGGCTAACTTGCAGGTCAAAGGAGGTTCACAAATGGTTCTGTGATTGAAAGGCTTGTCATACGAGGATCATTTAATGGCTCTGGGTCTGTACTCACTGGGGTTCCAAACTCACATTGAAACCTATGGAATGTTGAAAGGCCTCAGAGGGGATGAGGGGAGGATGCTTCCAGTGGTGGGAGAGTCCAGAGGACACAGCCTCAGAATAGAGGGATGCCCATTTAGAACAGAAATGTGGAGAAATTTATTTAGCCAGAGAGTGATGTATCTGTGGAATTCGTTGCCACGGGTGGCTATGGAGGCCAAGTCATTAGGTATATTTAAGGCAGAGTTTGACAGAATCTTTATTAGTCAGAGCTTGAAGAAATATGGGGAGAAGGCAGGAGATTTGGACTGAGAGGAAATTGGATCTGCCATGATGAAATAGTGGAGCAGACTTGGAGGGCCAAATGGACTAATTCTGTTGCTCTTGTGGATACTGTTTCAGGAGTTGTGGGCGGGGGGGCGGGTGTGGATCAACCTACGAGGGGGAAGCTGCGGCGACCATGTAGTGGGACTGAGTTTGGCTCTGTGGCTCAGAAGGGAAGAGTGGGAGGAGAGAAGAGCAGTGGTGATAGGACATTCATTATTTAGAGGAGCAGGCAGGAGATTTTGTGGGTGTGAAAGAGACATCCAGATAGTGTGTTGCCTCTCAGGTGCCAGAGTCAGGAACGTCTCAGGTCATGTCCACAGCATTCTGAACGGCAGGGTGAACAGCCGGAAGTCATGGTACATATTGGTACTAATGACATAGGTTGGAAAAAGGCTGAGGTCCTGAAGAGAGAATAAAGGGAGCTAGGTAGAAAGCTGTAAAGCAAGACCTCAAGGTCTTATGTGAGGGGAGGGAAGGGTTGGATTGATCGTAAAGTTGGTTGAAATGTCGGTACATATTGGTGGGCTGAAGGGCCTGTAGTGTGCTGTAGTGTTCTATGTTCTATTATGGATGTACAAAATGTTGATGGAACTGCACTGTGTAGCTCGGGTTACTATACTAAAGGAAGGATGTGATTAAACTAGGGAGGGTGCAAAAAATTTTTCAAAAATGTTGCTGACATGACCTGCTGAGTTCCTCCAGTGTTTTGCATGTGTTGTTGGGATTGAAGGGAATAAATTATGGTTTTATGAATAGGCTGGCACTGTCTTCCTGGAGTGAAGGAGACTGAGGGGTGACCATATAGAGCAATAGATGTAAGAGATTGTTACAGTCTTTTCCCAGAGTTGGGGAATCTGTAACTGGAGACATAGGTTTGGAATGATAAGGGAAAGATTTAAAGGGAACCTGAGGAACAACTACTTCACACAGAGGATGGTGGGTGTCTGGAACAAGATGTCAGAAGAAGTGCTAGAGGTAGAATATAACATTTATGAGACATTTGAAAGATGCATGGTTAAGAAAGGTTTAGAGGAATTTTGGCCAAACACAGTCAAATTGGGTTAGCTTAGGTAGGTACCTTGGTCATGATGGACCTACAGGTAGGGCTGAAGGGCCTGTTTCTGTGCCATATATCTCTATGACTACAAAACTCAAGCATAATGTTTGCCGCCTTAATTCCCTGTGTGCCTGCATGTTAACTTCCAGTAATTGTGTACAAGGACACTCAGATCAAAACTAATGGATGCCACTGTAGCATAGCAGTAGTGTGACACTATTACATCTCAGGCTGTTCCGGAGTTCAGACTGCAATTCCCATGCCGTTCTGTAATGAATCATTGTGCTCCTCCCTATGGAATGTGTGGGTGCTCCAGTTTCCTCCCACTATCTAAAGATGTACTGGGTAGATTAATTTGTCATTGTAAATTGTCCCATGACGTGATTAGGTTAGGGTTAATAGGGTTTGTGGGGTTGCTGAGGCAGCGTGGTTCAAAGCACCAGAAGGGCCGACTACTCCACACTGTATGCTAAATTTAAAAAAAACTGCCTTTGTTTATAATTGATCAGTGTGAACTTGTTTGTGATTTTAGGATTGATGTGGCTCCAGCAGTTCAAGGCAGAGGTGAACTTGCGCCATACATGTGAACAGGGTGATCGGCTGCCCAGCTATGGCTGGCTAATGCATGATGGCATCAACTTCGGGGTGCAGGAAATTAAAGAGAATGATTTCATTTTAACAACCGAGTTTGTGAAACGTCTTGGTGGGCAACACGGTGGAGATTGGACTTGGAGAATCACTGCCAAACCACAGGTGTATTCATTGTATAAAGAAATCTAAATCTTACTTTTATTATTCATGTGATAATCTATCTGCACTGAAACATCATACTGAGAAGGTTTCATTAAAAATAGAACGCCACACCGAAGTACTCTTCCACATGTATTGTTCCTTGACTGTCTTGTCTACAAGCCACGTAAAGCACTACATCTATTCAGATGATCATTTTTCCTGATTTCATCTGCAGCTGTTTTCTTCTCATCATCTCTCTCTGCAAATGTGATCTTTCAGTCAAAGTCATGAAGTCACCAGTACCACGTGAATGTGTGCCTGAAGAGTTAGTTCAGGAGGCAGGGGTTAAGATTTTTGATCTCTTCTGGGACACAGGTGACCTGTACCAGAGGGCAGCGTGCACCTGAGCTGGAGAGGTCCAATATCTTGGCAGCGTACAAATGTGCTTGTACTACTCAAGAGAGTTTAAGCTTAATTGGCTGAGAATGAGATCCAAGCAGCAGTGAGGTAGATGGGAGACTGGAAATTGATACAAAATTGAGTGGGAGCCAGAGATCGGGGTCAGAAAGTAAAGTGAAGTGCAGGTTTGCAGGTGCAGCAAGCCATCAGAAGGTAAATGGGATGTTGGCCTTCATTGCTAGAGGGATTGAATTTAAGAGCAGAGAGGTTATGCTGCAACTGTAAAGGGTACTGGTGAGGCTGCACCTGGAGTACTGTGTACAGTTCTGGTCTCCATACTTAAGGAAGGAAATACTTGCAGTGGAGGTAGTGCAGAGGAGGTTCACCAGATTGATTCCAGAGATGATAGGGTTAGACTATGAGGAGAGATCGAGTCATCTGGGACTGTATTCACTGGAATTCAGAAGAATGAGGGGATCTTATAGAAACATATAAAATTATGAAAGGAATAGATAAGACAGAGGCAGAAAGTTGTTTCCTCTGCTAGGTGAGACTAAAACTAGGGGATTTAGCCTCAAGACTCAGGGGAGTAGATTTAGGACGGAGATGAGGAGGAACTGCTTTTCTGAGTGAGTGGTGAATCCGTGGAATTCCCTGCCCAATGAAGCAGTGGAACCTACCTCAGTAAATGTATTTAAGACAAGGTTGGATAGATTCTTGCATAGTAGGGGAAATAAGGGTTATGGGGAAAAGGCAGGTAGGTGGAGATGAGTCCACGGCCAGATCAGCCAGGATCTTATTGTGTTACGAAGCAGGTTCGATGGGCCAGATGGCCGACTCCTGCTCCTATTTCTTATGTTCTTGACAAGCAGGAGCAAAGTAGTAGACATGATAGAGCAAGGGTGCTTATTTCAATGCAAGGAGAATTAAGGGTAAGGGAGATGAACTTAGAGCATGGAACAATGATGTGTCCATTACAGGGGCTTGGTTGAGAGAGGGATAGGATTAGCTGTTTATTGTTCCAGGAAATGAAAGAGAAATAAGTTAAAAAGGGGAAGGAATTGCACAATTAATCAGGGACAAAATCACAGCAGCACTCAGAAGGGGACATAATGGAGGCCTCATCCACAATATGGGTTGAACTCAAAAATAGGAAGTGCAATCCTAACCATCCCTCCCCCTCAAAAACTACTGGCACATTGATCACAGATATGCCAGCAGATTAGGGAAAGGTACAAAACAACTGTTTTTGTAGGTGGTGGCTTACTGTTCCTCGATTTAGATTGGGACCTCCTTAGCACAAGAGGATTAGATGGGATGGAATTTATGAGGTATGTCAAAGAGAGTTCTTCATACTGTATGGGAATAGTCAAAGTAATGGAGGGGGCCTGGTACTAGGACATGACCTGGCCAGATGACTTGACGTTTGAGTGGAAGAACACTTACGAAACTGTAATCATAATTCTATCTTAGATTGGGTGTTGTATAATAACCCAGATCTTATTAGGGAGCTTAATGTAAATGAACCTTTAGGAGGCGGTGATGATAATATGATTGAATTCATACTGCAGTTTGAGAGGGAGAAGCATAAGTCACATGTATCAGTATCGCAATGGAATAAGGGGAATTAAAGAGGCATGAGAGAGAAGCTTGTCCAGGTGGATTGGAGGAGGATACTGGTGGGAATGACAGCGGAGCAGAGGTGGCTGAAGTTTCTGGGAATAGTTCACAAGACACAAGATAGATATGTCCCACAGAGTTTTCAAATGGCAGGGATAGGCAACCATGGCTGACAAAGGAAGTTAAGGAAAGGGCATATAAGGTTGCAAAAGTGAGTGGGAAGTTGAATGATTAGGAAGCTTTTAAAATCCAACAAAAGGTAACTAAAAAAGCTATAAGAAGGAAAGAAATTAAATATGAGGGCAATCTAGCCAATAATATAAAGCAGGATACTAAAACTTTTCTGAGTTATATAAAGAGTAAAAGGGAGGTGAGAGTTAATATTAGACCACTGGAAAATGATACTCATGAGGTAGTAATGGGGGACAAAGAAATGGCAGATGAACTTAATACGTACTTTGCATCAATCTTCACTGTGGAAGACACTGACAATGTGCCAGAGGTCCATGAGTGTCAGGGAACAGGAGTGAGTGCCATTGCTATTACAAAGGAAAAAGTGCTAGGCAAACTCAAAGGTGGATAAGTCACCTGGACCAGATGAACTACATTCCAGAGTCCTGAGAGAGGTTGCTGAAGAGATAACAGGTGCATTGGTTATGATCTTTCAAGAATCACTTGATTCTGGCATGGTCCCGGAGGATTGGAAGATTGCAAATGTCACTCCACTCTTTAAGAAGGTAGGAAGGCTAAAGAAAGGAAATTATAGGCCAGTTAGCCTAACCTCAGTGGTTGGGAAAGTGTTGGAGTCTACTTTTAAGGATGAGGTTTCGGGGTACAGTACTTGGAGATTAATGATAAAATAAGTCAGAATCAGTATGGTTTCTATAAATGGGAAACCTTGCCTGACAAATCTGTTAGAGTTCTTCAAGGAAGTAACAAGCAGGGTAGACAAGGGAGAGGCAGTGGATGTCATTTACTTGGATTTTCAGGAGGTGTTTGATATGGTGCCACAAATGAGGTTGCTTAACAAGACAAAATCCTGTGGCATAACAGGAAAGATACTGGCATGGATCGAGGAATGGCTGACAGGCAGGAGGCAGCGAGTCAATAAAGGGGGCCTTTTGTGGTTGGCTGTCAGTGACTAGTAGTGTTCCTTGGGACAGTATTGGGACTGCTACTTTTCATATTGTTTTTTGATGATTTAGATAATGGAATTGATGGCTTTGTGGCAAAGTTTGTGGACGATATGAAGATAGGTGGAGGGGAGAGATAGTGCTGAGAAAGCAACGTGCAGCAGAACTTTGACAAATTGGAAGAAATGACAAAAGAGTGGCAGATGTAATACAGTATTGGGAAATATACAATGATGCATTTTGGTAATAGTGCAGACTATTAACTAAGTGGAGAGAAGGTTCAAACATCAGAGCTGCAGAGGGACTTGGGTTCAAACATCAGAGCTGCATGTAAAACTCCCAGAAGGTTAATTTACAGGTTGAGTCTGTGGTAAAGAAGGAAAATGCAATGTTGGCATTTATTTCAAGGGGAATAGAAATTAAAAGCAAGGAGATCATGCTGAGCCTTTATTGGACACTACTCAGGCCACACTTGCAGTATTGTCAACAGTTTTGGGCCCCATATCTTAGAAAGGATGTGTTGTCATTGGAGAGAGTCCAGAGGAGGTTCACAAGGATGATTCCAGGAATGAAGGGGTTAACATGTGAGGAGATTTTTGTAGCTTTGTGCCTGTACTGACTGGAATTTAGAAGAATGCCCGGGGGCGGGGATCTCATTGAAACTTACTGAACGTTGTAAGGACTAGATAGGGTGGATATTGAGAGGATGTTTCCTATGTTGGGGGGTATCCAGAACTAGAGGTAAAGAGGAATTTTTTTAGCCAGAGAGTAGTGAATCTGTGGAATGCTCTGCCACAGACTGGAGGCTAAATCCGTCGGTATATTTAAGGGGAAGTTAATCATTTCCTGATCAGTCAGGGCATCAGTGGATATGGTGGGGAGGCAGGTGTAAGGGGTTGAGTGGGATCCGGGAACAGTCATGATGGAATGGTGGAGCGGGCACAATGGTCAGAATACCCTTATTCTGCTCCTATGT
Organism: Mobula birostris; assembly: GCF_030028105.1. Classification (NCBI taxonomy): domain Eukaryota; kingdom Metazoa; phylum Chordata; class Chondrichthyes; order Myliobatiformes; family Myliobatidae; genus Mobula; species Mobula birostris. The sequence goes on from NC_092373.1 coordinate 207,327,848, forward strand.
CTTATGGTCTAAGATGTGAGTGTGGCCACATTTGGAAAATTGTCTTTAGTTTTGGTCACTCTGCTGTAAAACAGGTGCCATTAGGCTGAAAAGAGTGCAGAGAAGTACTACAAAAATGTTGTTGGGACTCCAGGGACTGGGTTATGGAAAGACATGCAGCTGGTTGGGACTTTATTCATTGATGCAAAGGAAAATAAGTGATGCTATAGAGGTCAGTCTCTATAGAGAGGATGTTTCCTATGGTAGGGGAGTCTTGGACCAGATGACACAGCCTCAGAATAGACATCCATTTAGAACAGGGATGCAGAGGAATTTCTTTAGCCAGAAGCCAATGAATCTGTGGAATTTGTTGCCACAGGTGACAGTGGAGGCCAAGTCATTGGATATATTTAAGGCAGAGGTTGATAGATTCTTGATTGCTCAGGGCATGAAGAGACACAGAAAGAAGGCAAGAGAATGGGGCCGAGGGGAAAATTTTATCAGCCATGATGAAATAGTGGAGCTGACTCAATGGGCCAAATGGCCTAATTCTGCTCCTATATCTATGGTCTTAGATATACAAAATCATGAGGGACACAGATAGAGTGAATGTGTAGTCTTTTTCCTAGGGTTGAGGAATAAAGTACTAAAAGGCATCGTTTTAGGGTTAGGAAATCCTCTGGAGAGGATTCTTAAGGACAGAATTAAAATCCTCCTCTTACTTACCCCTCGAACAGGATCCCCCTAAGGAGCACCAGGCCATTGTCTCCCACATTATCACTGATCTTATTAGCTCTGGAGATCACCCATCCACTGTCACCAGCCTCATAGTTCCTGCACTCCGCAGCTCCCGTTTCTATCTCCTGCCTAAGATGCACAAACCTGCTTGTCCAGGTAGACCCATTGTTTCAGCTTATTCCTGCCCACTGAACTCATGTATCGGCATAGCTCGACTTTGTCTTATCTTCTCTCTCCTCCCCCCCCACAGTTCAGTCCCTTCATACTTACATCCGTGACACTTACATGGTCTGGATCTTTTCAATTATTTCAAGTTCCTTGGCCCCCCATCATCTTTTCACTACAGATGTACAGTCCCTATACACCTCCATCCCCCACAAGGAAGGCCTCAAACTTCTCTGTTTCTTTCTGGGCACCAAACCCAACCAGTTCCTCTCCACCACCACACTCCTCCATCTAGCGGAACTTGTCCTCACCCTTAATACTTTCTTCTTTGTCTCCTCCCACTTCCCTCAAACAAAAGATATAGCTATGGGCACTCACATGGGTCTTAGCTATGTCTGCCTTTTTGTCGACTACGTGGAACAGTCTATGGTGACCGTCCCCCACTTTCCCTACGCTACGTTGACGACTGCATCGGTGCTGCTACCTGCACCCATGCAGAGCTTGTCGACTTCATCAATCTTGCTTCCAACTTCCACCCTGCCCTCAAATTTACCTGGTCCATTTCTGACACCTTCCTCCCCTTCCTTGATCTCACTGTCTCTATCTCTGGAGACAGCTAATCTATTGATGTCTATTACAAACGCATAGACTCTCAAAACTATCTGGTCAATACCTCTTCCCACCCTGTTACTTGTAAAAACGCCATCCCCTTTTCTCAATTCCTCCATCTCCGCCTCATCTGCTCTCAGGATGAGGCTTTTCATTCTAGAACAAAGGAGATGTCCTCTTTTTTCAAAGGAAGGAGCTTTCCTTCCTCTACCATCAATGCATTTCACGCACATCTGCTCTTACCCCAATCATCTCGCCACCCCTCCAGGGATAGGGTTGCTCTTGTCCTCACCTACCACTCCACCACCCTCCGCATCCAACACATACTTCTCCGGAACTTCCACCATCTCCAACAGGATCCCACAACAAAGCACATCTTTTCCTGCCCCCGCCATCCGTTCTGCTTTCCGCAGGGATTGCTCCATACGTGACTCACTTGTCCATTTGTCGCTCCCCAATGATCTCTTTCCTGACACATATTCTTGCAAGCAGAACAAGTACTACACCTGCCCCTACACCTCCTCCCTCACTACCATTCAGGACCCCCAATAGTCCTTCCAGTTGAGGCAATACTTCACCTGTGAGTCTGCTAGCGGTATATACTGTGTCTGAAGCTGCCGATGTAGATTGGGAGACCATTTTGCTGAGCACCTGTCCACCAGAAGAAGCAGCAACTCCCAGTGGCCACCCATTTTAATTCCACTTCCCATTCCCATTCCGGTAATGCCCCTCACCCCCTCCACCATTCCTCATCACCTTTTCCCTCTCTCACCTGATCTCCTTGCCTGCTCATTGCCTCCTTCTGGTGCTTCTCCCCACTTTTTTTCTTCCATGGCCTTCTGTTCTCTTTTATCCAACTCTCCCTTCTTCAGCCCTGTATCTCTTTTACCAATCAACTTCCAAGCTCTTTACTTAATCCCTCCCCTTCCCGGTTTCACCTATCACCTTATATTTCTCCCTTCCCTCCCCCACCTTTCAAATCTACTCCTCAGCTTTTTCCTCTGGTCTTGCTGAAGGGTCTTGGCCCAAAAGGTTGACTGTACTTTTTTCCATAGATGCTACCTGGCCTGCTGAGTTTCTTCAGCATTTTGTGTGTGATGCTCAGATTTCCAGCGTCTACAGGTTTTCCCTTGTTTGAGATTAAAATCATTTTTTTATCAATGTCACATGTCATGAAATTTGTTGCTTTGTGGCAGCAGTAAAGTTCAAGCCATTAAAAAAACTGCTATAAGATAGAATAAAAGAGGAATAGCGAGGTAGTGTTCATGGGTTCCCCTGTACCTCACTGTGTTGGTAATAATGTGAAGAGGACATGCTCCGGATGGTGAGTGTCCTTATGATGGACGTGGAACACGCTGTGAGGTTTCACTGCTAATGTAATAGTTTCTCTGTAGCAATAGCTGGGTATGACTAGAGATAACGGGGCTTTGGAATGAGGGACTATCCAATGAGAGGGATGTTGTTCTTTCTTGTGGGTCTGGAAGAAGGGATCTTGCGGTCTTTTACCGGGGAGAGATGAGAGAAGAGCGAATGGAGAGAGTTGGTAGGCTGCCGAACAGAGTGGGCTTGGAGCGAGGGTCTGAGGGACGGCTTCGCTAGGAGTAGGTCGACAGGAAGCCAGTGGACTGAACAGTGAGCTCCAACGTTGCGCATTAGACTGTTTCATGAGAATGGGCCCTTTTCTTTGTTTTGTTTCTTTACTAACCATATAGTCAAATTAAGAATTATAAAGCTCAATCATTTAATCGCATATTGTGTATTGTTTGTTATTTCATGGTACTGATTTGTAACGGGACACATCACGCAGCATCCACCCAAACAAGATTTCTTAAGTTCGGCCGGGCTGAGGATTGCCTTTCCCTAGATTAAGCCGTTAGCTGAACCGAGAGTTACAGATGCTACTTTGAGGCACTGTCTTTTGAAGATGGGTGATGGAGCTAACTTAGTCTACAACCCTCTGCAGCCTTTTTCAATCCTTTGAAACCTCCATAGCAGCCAGAGATTTATGAGCATTTGGAAAGCCATGGCCTAATTAGTAACAGTCAACTTGACTTGATGTTGGGGCAAGTCATGTCTCCTGAGGAGATGACAAAGTTTATTGATGAAGGTAGATGTATGGATTTATACCACATGAACTTTGGTAAGGTGTTTAATAAGGTCCCTCGTAGGAGGCACATCCAGAAGATTTAAGATGCATGAAATCCGTGGTTGTTTGGCCATTTGGATTCAGAATTGGCTTGCCCATAGAGGGTAATGGTTGATGAAACTGACTATGGTTGGAGGTTCGGACCAGTGGTGGTCTTCAGGCATCTCTGTAATGGGACTTTGCTGTTTGTGATATCAGACTCTGGGAATGATGCTTGTGAACTATCACTGGTAAGCACTTAATCTACATGATCAACCAATCTCACTTCCACACAGTTTAAAATAACTGTCTGCTTTCTTTATTACCACACCGAAGAATACTGGGCATGCTTTTGAGTTAAGTAGATTTGCACAGTGTCCGTCAAAAAACATAACAACTGTACTGTACCAGATGATAAATCTGGACCAAATGGCATGTAAGCAAAATCCTACAACATGTACATTTATAAATTACCACAGGAAGATGTTGATATGATTTTCATAGCCAACCTATTTTATTATAGAGCTCTGCTCCAGAGAACCCAGTGATATCGCTGCTATTTTATGTCGCTGGTGATGGACAGGGAGTTCTACAGCCACACATTGAGGAGAAGAGGAGGTTAGTGGCAGTGTCAGGGTCATCAGAGGATTTGGGAAAATTCACAATTACTTTCCTGACACCAACTGATCGTAAATCCAGGAACTCCAAATACGCCAGGTGAGATTGTCCCTCACTGTCAATAAAACTGAAATGCCCATTTCTCTAAACACAATAGAATAAGCTGTTATATCAATCTAGATGTATATTTGCATATGTATGGGATTGCACATACTTGCATATTTTGAAGCTATTTTCCTTCCTTGCGTTTAGGTTTTATAATGAGGTCAATTTGTGTTGAGATATTTTTGTATGAAAATTTGTTTATAAATATTTTAACTTCCTCAGTATTGACTGGGGCTCTCTTAATGCCAGGAGCACAGTAGAATGACGGATGACCTCATAGAAGTTTATAAAATCATGAGGGGTATGGATGAGGTGATCTCTTATAATCATGATCTGCTTCCTGCACCCATGCTGAGTTCGTCAATTTCAATTTCAGCAACTTTGCCTCCAACTTCCACCCTGCCCTCAAATTTACTTGATAAACATCTCCCCCCCCCCCACCTGGTCTCAGCTATCACCTGTCAGCTTGTACTATTTCCCTCCCTCCCCCCACCACTTTCATCTGGCTTCTGCCCCCTTTTTTTCCAATCCTGATGAAAGATCTTGGCCCAGATCTGTTTATTCCCCTCCACAGATGCTCCCTGACTTGCTGAAGTCCTCCAACATCTTATGTGCGTTGCTCAGTCATAGTCATTTTTTCAAGGTTGTGGAGCCCGAAACTAGGAGGCAGTGATACAAGATAAGAGGGGAGATATTTAAAAGCCATCTAGCAGGTTATGTGTTTACACAGAGGGTAGCAACTACCTGTATTAAGCTGCCAGAGGAAGTGGTCGAGGCAGGTACAATTGCAAAATATAAGAGGGTTTTTTTGAGGGGAGGGTTTGTAGGATTATGAGCTGGATGCAGGCAACTGGGACTAGCATGGAGGATGCTGTGGTTGATATGTACAGTTGGGACTGAAGAGTCTATTTCCCTCTCGTATTACTCTATGACTAATTCCAATAAGTGCAAGGCCTTGAACTTTGTGAAGTCAAACCAGAGTAGGGTTTTCAAAGTAAAAGATCAGGCTCTGGGGACGTACCTGGGAGTACAATTATATGGTTCCCTGAAAGTGGTGTCACAGGTAGACAGGGTAATGAAGAAGGCATTTGCCATTCTGGCCTTCATCAGCTAGGACTCATGCCTTGGAGTATAGGGGAGGGAGTGGGTGATCGTAATAAGTTGTACAAAATTATGCCCCAGAAATCTTTTTTTCTTCTGCCCCAGGAAATCAAAACATAATGAGTTTAAGGTGAGAGGAGAAAGGTTTAAGAGGGACCTGTAGGTTACTCTCTATGTGTTCTTAGTGCATAGAATACTGAAAATGGCTCCAGGGCAGTGTTCTGTACTGTGTGTGAGGTGTGAGAAGTCTCAGAGACCTTCAGTCTCCCAGATAAACACATCTGCACCAAGTGCATCGAGCTGCAGCTCCTGAAAGAACATTTTAAGGAACTGGCGCATATGGGAGAATGAGGAGGTGATAGACAGAGGCTACAGGGAGGTAATTACCTTGTGTTGCAGAAGAAGGGTAACTGGGTGACTGTCTGGAGAAGGTGGGGAAATGCACCCATCCAGAGCAGAGTACACCTGTGGCCATTCCCTCAATAATAAGTATATAACTTTAGATACGATTGAGGGGGATGACCTACCGGAGGGGAAACACATCGAGCAGGTCGCAGGCACTGAGTCAGCGGCTGTGACTCATAGGAGCTGAAGAGGGCTGCAGTGTTGACAGGACATTCTTTAGTCAGAGGAACAGAGACGAGATTCTATGGGCATGATAGAGAAACCTGAATGGAATGTTGCCAAGGTCAGGGTTGTCTTCGATCAATTCTCAAGGGTAAGGGTGACCAGCCAGAAGTCCTGGTACATATTGGTACCAATAACATAGGTAGACAAGGTGAAGAGGTCCTGACAGGAGATTTTAGGGAGCTAGGTAGAAAACTGAGAAACAAGACCTCCAGGGTAGCAATCTCTGGTTTGATGCCTGTGCCATGTACCAGTGAGGGTAAGAATAGGATGGTTTGGCAGGTGAATGCGTGGCTGAGGAACTGGTGCAGGGGCAGGGGTTCAGATTTATGAATCATTAGGATCTTTTCTGGAGAAGGTATGACCAATACAAAAGGGATGGGCTACACCTGAACCCATGGGGTCCAATATCATTGTGGGCACATTGGTGAGAGTTGTTTGGGTGGGTTTAAGCTAATTTGGCAGGGGGATGAGAACCAGAGTGATAATGCTGAAGATGAGGTAGTTGGTTTACAAACAGAGGCAGTGTGTAGTGAGACTCCTTACAAGGAGAGGCTGGTGATAGGGCAAAATTGCAGTCGACAGGCTGAGTTGCAACGTAAAGGGCAAACAAAATCGAAAAAGGTGAATACAACACATTATGCAGAATAAAGTCAATGAACTTGAAGCACAGTTACAGATTGGCAAGTATGATTTTTGTGGGCATCACTGAATCATGGCTGAAAGAAGATTATAGCTGGGAGCTTAATGTCCAAGGATACACATTATATTGAAAGAATAGCCAGAAAGGCAGAGGAGGTGACATGGCCCTGTTGACAAAAAAAATTAAATTAAATCATTAGAAAGAGGTGACATAGGGTCGGAAGGTGTTGAGTTGTTGTAGATATAGCCAAGGAACTGCAAGGGTACAAAGAGCCAACAACCTGTCTCTGAATATGAACAAAACAAAAGAGATGGCTGTTGACTTCAGGAGAGCACGGAGTGACCGCTCCCCGTTGAACATTGACGGCTCCGCCATTGAGATCATTAAGAGCACCAAATTTCTTGGTGTTCCCCTGGCGGAGAATCTCACCTGGTCCGTCAACACCAGCTCCATAGCCAAGAAAGCCCAGCAGCGTCTCTACTTTTTGCGAAGGCTGAGAAAAGTCCATCTCCCACCCCCCATCCTCACCACATTCTACAGAGGATGTATCAAGAGCATCCAGAGCAACAGCATCACTGCCTGGTTCGGAAATTGCACCATCTCGGATTGCAAGACTCTGCAGCGGATAGTGAAGTCACACAATGTGAGGTGACCAGAACTGCACACAATATTCCAAATTTGTCCTCACCAATGTCTTATACAACCTCGCCATAACATCCCAACTCCTATACTCAATACTTTGATTTATGAATGCCAGGATGCCAAAAGCCTTCTTTACAACCCTGTCCACCTGTGACGCCACTTTCAGGGAATTATGTATCTGAACTCCCAGATCCCTTTGTTCCTCCGCACTCCTCAGTGCCCTACCATTTACTGTGTATGTCCTACCTTGATTTGTCCTTCCAAAATGCAACACCTCACACTTCTCTGCATTAAATTCCATCTGCCATTTTCTAGCCCATTTTTCCAGCTGGTCCAGATCCCTCTGCAAGCTTCGAAAGCTTTCCTCGCCGTCCACAACACCTCCAAACTTGCTGATCCAATTTACCACATTTTCATCTAGATCATTGATATAGACAACAAACAATGGTCCCAGCACAGATCCCTGAGGCACACCACTAGTCACAGGCCATCAGTTTGACAGCTGTTTTGTGCACTTTATGTAGTCCTGTGTAGATCTGTAGTCTAGTGTAGTTTTTGTGCTGTCTTACGTAGTCTAGTGTAACCTTGTGTTGTCTCATTTAGTCTAGTGTAGTTTTGTGTTGTTTCATGTAGCACCATGGACCTGGAGGAACATTGTTTCATTTTTACTGTGTACTGTACCAGCAATTTATAGTCGAAATGACAATAAAAAGTGATTTGACTTGACTTGACTTGAGATTCTGATGGGAGTTATATACAGACCCCCAAGCAGTAGTAAGGATGTGGTCTTCATGTTACAATGGGAGATAGGAAATGCATGCCAAAAGGGCAATGTTACAATAGTCATTTGGGGATTTCAGTATGTTGTGAAATTGGGAAATTCTGGTTGAGGCTGGAGCCCAAGAGGGGTAATTTCTAAAACGCCTACGAGATCTCACTTCAGAGCAGGTGGTGGTTAAGCCCACTAAGGGATCATCTATTCTAGATTGGGTGTTGTGCAATGAACCAGAATTGATTAGAAAGCTTAAGGTAAATGAACCCTAAGGGACAAGTGATCATATTATGATACCATACACCCTGGCATTTGATAAGGAGAAGCTATCAAATGTACCAGTATTACAGTGGAGTAAAGGGAGTTACAGAGGCATAAGAGAGAAGTTGCCCAAAATTGATTGGAAAAGGACGTGGAGGGATGATGGCAGAGCCGCAACAGCTGGAATTTTTGGAAGCAATTCAGAAGGCACAGGATATATACAACCCAAAGAGGAAGGAGTATTGTAAAGGCAAGATTACACAACCATGGCTAACAAGGGAGGTCAAAGCCAACATAAAAGCCAAAGAGAGGGCATACAATAGAGCAAAAATGAGTGGGAAGTTAAAGGGTTGGGAAGCTTTTAAATACAAACAGAAGGCAACCAAGAAAGTCATTAAGAAGGGAAAGATGGAATGTGAAAATAAACTGTCCAATAATATTAAAAAGCATATCAAAAGTTTCTTCAGATACATAAAGTGTAAAGGGCGAGAGTGGATATCGGACCGCTGGAAAATGATGTTGGAGAGGTAGTAATGACAAACAAACTAAATAAATATTTTGCGTCAGTCTTCACTGTGGAAGACATTAACAGTGTAGTAGAAGTTCCAGGTGGTAGGGGGCGTGAAGTGTGTGAAGTTGCCATTTCTTGAGAGAAGGTTCTTGAGAAACTGAAAGGTCTGAAGTTAGATAAGTAACCTGGACCAGATGGTGTACACCCCAAGATATGAAAGAGGTGCCTGAAGAGATTGTGGAGGAATTAGTAATGTTTTTCAAGAATTACTAGATTCAGGAATGTTTCCAGAAGACTGGGAAATTCCATATGTCTCTCCACTCTTCAAGAAAGGAGAGAGGCAGAAGAAAGGAAATTGTCTGACCTTAGTGGTTAGAATTCTATGAAGAAATAACAAGCAGAATAGACAAAGGAGAATCAGTTGTTGTGTACTTGGATTTTCAGAAGGCCTTTGACAAAGTACCGCACATGAAGTTGCATAACAAGCTATGAGCCTATAGTACTACAGGAAAGATTCTAGCATGCATAAAGCAGTGGTTGGTTGGCAGGAGGCAAAGAGTGGAAATAAAGGGAGCCTTTTCTGGTTGGCTGCCAGTGACTAGTGGTGTTCCACAGCAGTCTATGTTGGGACTGATTCTTTTTATGTTATGCATCAATGATTTGGATGATGAAATTGATGCCTTTGTTGTAGTTTTGAAGAAATAAGAGAGGCTACAGAAGGATTTAGATTAAGATAATGGGCAAAGAAGTTGCATATGGAATAAAGTGTCAGGAAGTATATGGTTATGCACCTTGGTAGAAGAAATGAAAGGGTTGACTATTTTCTAAATGGAGAGAAAATACAAAAATCTGAGACACAAAGGCACTTGGGAATCCTTGTGCAGGATTCCCTAGAAGTTAGTTTTCAGGTTGAGTCTGTGGTGAGGAAGGCAAAAGCAATCTTAGCATTCATTTCATATAAAAACAGAGATATTGAGACTTTACAAAGCCCTGGTGAGGGCTCACCTGGAGTATTGCGAGCAGTTTTGGGCCCCTTATCTTGGAAAGGGTGTGATGAAACTGGAGATGGTTCAAAGGAAGTTCAAGGGAAACTTCACCCATCTCTGCTTTGCTGTCATCCCCGCCAGTATCTTCCTCCAACCCACTGCGGCAAGCTTCTCTCATGCCTCTATTCTATTGCGATACTGATACATGTAACTTACGCTTCTCCTTCTGAAATTGCAGGATGAATTCAATCATATTATGATCACTGCCTCCTAAGTGTTCCTTTACGTTAAGCTCCCTAGTAAGATCTGGGTTATTACATAACACCCAATCTAAGATAGCCTTTCCCCGAGAAGGCTCAAGCACGCTGCTCTAAGAAGCCGCCTTGTAGGCATTCAACAAACGCCCTTCTTGTGATCCGACACCATACTGATTTTCCCAATCCCCTTGGCATATTGAAGCTCCCCATTACAATGGTGTAATTACCCTTATATGCCTTTTGCAGCTCCCTTTGCAATCTCAAACCCACATCTTGGCTACTATTTGGAGACCTATTTATGATACCCAAAATGTTTTTTTTACCCTTGCAGTTTCTTAATTCCACCCAGAAAGATTCAACATTCTCTGACCCTGTGTCACCTCTTTCTAAAGATGTAATTCCATCTCTTACCAACAGAGCCACACCACCGCCTGTGCCTTCTTGCCTATCCTTTTGTAACAAATTATATCCTTTGATGTTAAGCTCCCAATTATGGCCTTCTTCCAGCCACGACTCAGTGGTGCATACAGTGTCATACCGACCAATCTGTTATTGTGCTACGAGTACATCCACCTTATTCTGAATGCTACACGCATTTAAATACAGCACCTTCAGTCCTGCATTCTTCACGGTTTTGAATTTTGCCTCTGTGGTACAATTTAAGCCTTTGCTCTGTCTGCATTTGTACCCAATTATTGGTTTGTCCTTCCTTATATTCATGTTACACCCATCATCTACTTGTAAACTGGTTGGCTCATCCTCAGCTCTTTCATACTGGTTCCAATCCCCCTGCCATATCAATTTAACCACTCCCAACAGCTCTAGTAAACCAGCCCACAAGAATATTGGTCCCCCTCAGACTCAACGGCAACCTGTCCCATTTGTACAGGTCCCATCTGCCCCAGAAGAGGTCCCAATTACCAGAAATCTGAAACCCTGCCCTTGCTCCAATTCTTTAGCCACGCATTTATCTGCCACCTCATCCTATTCCTATCCTCACTGTCGCATGGTACAGGCAGCAAGATTACGACCCTTGAGGTCCTGCTTCTCAGCTTCCTTCCTAACTCCCTGTATTCTTTTTTCAGGACCTCCTTCCCCTTTTCTACCTACATCGTTGGTACCAATATATACCACAACTTCTGGCTGCTCACCCTCCCTTTTTAGGGTATTGTGGACACATACAGAAACATCACGGACCCTGGCACCTGGGAGGCAACCTACCATCCGTATTTTCTTTCTGTGTCCACAGAATTGCCTATCTGTCCCCCTGACTAATATAGAGTCCCCTATTACTGCTGCCATCCTCTGCAGTTCCCTGCCCTTCTGAGCCACAGGGCCAGACTCAGTGCCAGAGGCATGGCCACTGTTGCACACCCCAGGTAGGTCACCCCTTCCAACAGTACTTAAAATGGAGTACTTATTGTTCAGAGGGGCGGCCACAGATGTGCTCTCCACTATCTGACCTTCTCCCTCCCCTCTTCTGACAGTCACCCTGTCTCCTGTAGCCTTGTGGTTACCTCTCTGCAGCTCCTATCTATCACTGCTTCACTTTGGCTAACAAGCCGAAGGTCATCGAGCTGCAGCTCCATTTCTCAAACATGGTCTCTAAAGAGCTGCATCTCGATGCACCTGGTGCAGATGTAGCCATTGGGAAGGCTAGGAGTTTCCTGGAAATCCCACATCAGACACCCAGAACAGAACACTATCTCTGTGGACATTCTCTTTATTCACTCAAGAATTAAATAAGAAAGTAAGGAATGAACTTACCCACTTACCTTGCCACCACCTGTTCTCACCGAAGCCTTGTTGACCCAAAGCCTTACTGCTCAGATTACTCCGATGATGACCATTCTGCAAGACAGTACTCCTCATTTATGGAGACTGTGTTTTTAAAGCTCTCCACTGGACCTGTGCGGCAGAGCTTCTCCTGTGTCTGTGCAGTACTCCAATTTTATGGTTTTATGGCAACAACTTCTTGCAGAAAGTGGTCAGTATATGGAACAGACTGCCAGAGGAAGTGATTGAGATACAATAACAATATTTAAATGGACACTTGAACAGGTACATAGCTTTGTAAATGTATTTGGCGTCAACCCTTTGGTCACAGAAAACAATATTACAGCCAGGGATTATCAGATAAGTGTGAGGTGGTTCATTTTGGTAGATCAAATATGATGGCAGAATATATATGAATGGTAAGACTCTTGGCAGTGAGGAGGATCAGAGGGATCTTGGGGTCAGAGTGCATAGGACACTCAAAGCTGCTGTGGTTAAGAAGGCATTCATCAACCGTGGGATTGAGTTTAAGAGCCGAGATGTAATGTTACAGCTATATAGGACCCTGGTCAGACCCCACTTGGAGTACTGTGCTCAGTTCTGGCCACCTCACACTTATCTGGGTTGAACTCCATCTGCCAGTTCTCTGCCCAGTTTTGCATCCTATCAATGTCCCACTGTAATAGTACTGTGCTGTACTATTCTATGTTCTATGTTCTATGTAACCTCTGACAGCCCTCCACACCCTTCACAATACGCCCAAACTTTGTGTCATCAGTAAATTTACTAACCCATCCCTCCACTTCCTCAACCAGGTCATTTATAAAAATCACGAAGAGTAAGGGTCCCAGAACAGATCCTTGAGGCACACCATTAGTCACTGACCTCCATGCAGAATATGACCTGTCAACAACCACTCTTTGCCTTCTGTGGGCAAGCCAGTTCTGGATCCACAAAGCAATGTCCCCTTGGATCCCATGCCTCCTTACTTTCTGAATAAGCCTTGCATGGGGTACCCTGTCAAATGCCTTGCTGAAATCCATACACACTACATCTACTGCTCTTCCTTCATCAGTGTATTTAGTCACATCCTCAAAAAATTCACTCAGGCTTGTAAGGCACGATCTGCCTTTGACAAAGCCATGCTGACTATTCCTAATAATATTATGACTCTCCAAATGTTCATAAATCCTGCCTCTCAGGATCTTCTCCATCAACTTATGAATCACTGAAGGAAGACTCACTGGTCTATAATTTCCCGGGCTATCTCTACTCCCTTTCTTGAATAAGGGAACAATATCCACAGCCCTCCAATCCTCCAGAACCTCTCCCGTCCCCGTTGATGATGCAAACATCATCGCCAGAGGGTCAGCAGTCTCCTCCCTTGCCTCCCACAGTAGCCTGGGGTATATCTCGTCCAGTCCATATCCAACTTGATGCTTTCCAAAAGCTCCAGCACATCCTCTTCCTTAATATCTATATGCTCAAGCTTTTTAATCCGCTGTAAGTCACCCCTAGAATTGCCAAGACCCTTTTCCACAGTGAATACTGAAGCGAAGTATTCATTAAGTACTGATACAATCTCCTCCGGCTCCATACACACTTTTCCACCGTCACACTTGATTGGTCATATTCTCTCACGTCTTTTCGTCTTGCTCTGCACATACTTGTAGAATGTCTTGGGGTTTTCCTTAATCATGTCCACCAAGGCCTTCTCATGGCCCCTTCTGGCTCTCCTAACTCCATTCTTAAGCTCCCTCCTGCTAGCCTTATAATCTTCAAGATCTCTATCATTACCTAGGTTTTTGAACCTTTCATAAGCTTTTCTTCTTCTTGACTAGATTTACAACAGCCTTTGTACACCACGGTTCATGTACCCTACCATCCTTTCCCTGTTTCATTGGAACATGCCTATGCAGGACACCACACAAATATCCCCTGAACATTTGCCACATTTCTGCTGTACATTTCCCTGAGAACATGTGTTCCCAATTTAAGCTTCCAAGTTCCTGCCTGATAGCCTCACATTTCCCCTTACTCGCTTTCCTAACTTGTCTGTTCCATAAGACCATAAGACAAAGGAGCAGAAGTCGGCCATTCGGCCCATCGAGTCTGCTCCGCCATTTTATCATGAGCTGATCCATTCTCCCATTTAGTCCCACTCCCCCATCTTCTCACCATAACCTTTGATGCCCTGGCTACTCAGATACCTATCAATCTCTGCCTTAAATACACCCAATGACTTGGCCTCCACTGCTGCCCGTGGCAACAAATTCCATAGATTCACCACCCTCTGACTAAAAATATTTCTTCGCATTTCTGTTCTGGATGGGCGCCCTTCAATCCTAAGTCATGCCTTCTCATACTAGCCTCCCCCATCATGGGAAACAACTTTGCCATATGCACTCTCTCCATGCCTTTCAACAATTGAAATGTTTCTATGAGGTCCCCCCTCATTCTTCTAAACTCCAAGGAATACAGTCCAAGAGCGGACAAATGTTCCTCATATGTTAACCCTCTCATTCCTGGAATCATTCTGGTGAATCTTCTCTGTACCCTCTCCAACGTCAGCACATCCTTTCTTAAATAAGGAGACCAAAACTGCCCACAGTACTCCAAGAGAGGTCTCACCAGCGCCTTATAGAGCCTCAACATCACATCCCTGCTCCTATACTCTATTCCTCTAGAAATGAATGCCAACATTGCATTCGCCTTCTTCACCACCGACTCAACCTGGAGGTTAACCCTAAGGGTATCCTGTATGAGGACTCCCAAGTCCCATTGCATCTCAGAACTTCCCACCACCCCTTACCTTAAAGCCATGTCCTCTTGTATTGAGCAGTGGTGCCCTGGGGAAGAGGCGCTGGCTATCCACTCTATCTATTCCTCTTATTTTCTTGTATCTCTGTTATGTCTCCTCTCATCCTCCTTCTCTCCAAAGAGTAAAGCCCTAGCTCCCTTAATCTCTGATCATAATGCATACTCTCTAAACCAGGCAGCATCCTGGTAAATCTCCTCAGTACCCTTCCCAATGCTTCCACATCCTTCCTATAGTGAGGTGACCAGAACTGGACACAGTCTATAGTGAGGTGACCAGAACAGAATAGAGGGGCATCCACTTAGAACAGAGATGAAAAGGAATTTCTTTAGCCAGGGAGTACTGAATCTGTGGAATTCTTTGCCAAAGATGGCTGCGGAGACCAAGTCATTGAGTATATTTAAAGCAGAAGTTGATTCGTTCCGCTTGATTAGCGGAAGGTTCTTGACTAGTTGGGGCATCAAAGGTTATGGGGAGAAGGCAGGAGAATGGGGTTGAGAAGGATAATAAATCAGTCAAGATGTAATGGTGGAGCATCTTGATGGGCTGAATGACCTGATTGTGCTCCTATGCCTTATGTTCTTATTATAGGAAGGATGTCAAAGTTGTGGAAAGGGTGCAAAAGAGATTTACTAGAATGCTGCCTGGATTAGAGACCCTGAGGGACAGATTACTTTCTCTGAAGTGACGGAGGCTGAGAGGAGATCTAATAGAGTTTATACGGTTAGCACAACACTATTATAGCACCAGAGTTTGTACATTCTCCCCGTGACCACATGGGTTTCCTCTGGGGCGGGCAAGAAATGACCAAGTTCCAAAAAAGGAATAAATAAAAGAAAAACAAGAACACAAAATGACTCCACAATAAAACCTGAATGTACGGTATCTGTAGATAAAATGTCAACGTATATCATTGCAATTAAAATTAATTCATGGTAGTGCTGCAAGCAGTAGCCAATTCTTTAACTTAATTCCCAGGTCAATTTTGCAGTCTTGTTGTTTTGTTTTGTTGCTCCTTATCTCTCTGGTTTTCTTTTCTCTTTAACAGTTACAACCATCTCCAAGCACCTTGTCCAAGTCTGGAGATGGTGACAGACATTGTGAAAAGCAGCTTGAATGGCCGTTTTGTCTACAGTGCAGCCTCTACAAGCAGGCGCTACTACATCGGTGTGGACAGTTACAGACCACCCCCGAAACAAGATGGGAGCACCACATCAAGCGAACTCCTGGTTCATCAAGTGACGGTGCAAGTTCCCTTTGAGGTTGAAGTCCTGTTTGAATCAGGAAGTTTTACACAACGATCAAATCAATTTTCTGGTGAGGTTTTCTCAGATGAACTTGAAAAGTGGAAGCAATCATTTGACGAAAAATTTGACAGCACTTTTCACTTGTCAAATAAAGGCTTTTCTCTGCAACAAATTAAATTTGCTAAAGCAGTTTTCAGTAATACAATTGGTGGAATGGGATATTTCTATGGTCAGTCATATGTTCAATCCAAATACAATGAGTACCCTTTGCCTTACCTGGAGGGCCCACTCTACACTGCAGTTCCATCCCGGTCATTTTTCCCCCGGGGATTTCTTTGGGATGAAGGATTCCATCAACTCCTGATTAGTAAATGGGACCGGTCTATTAGTAAGGAAGTGATTGGACATTGGTTAGATATGATGAACGTAGAAGGTTGGATACCCAGAGAGCAAATCCTGGACAATGAAGCACGGAGTAAAGTGCCAGCAGAGTTCATTGTACAGAGAAATGAAAATGCCAACCCTCCTACGCTCTTCCTGACATTGCAAAAGCTAATAGAAGATTTAAATGGAAAGTTGACTGAAGAAGACAAGTCCTACCTGAAGAAGCTCTTTCCGCGTTTGAAGACTTGGTATGATTGGTACAATTCAACACAAGTTGGACCTCTACCATCGACTTATCGATGGAGAGGCCGTGACACTGACACCAATCTGTTCCTCAATCCTAAAACTCTGACCTCTGGACTTGATGATTACCCTCGAGCTTCTCACCCTTCTGAGGATGAACGTCATGTGGACCTCCGCTGCTGGATGACATTGGCATCAAAGGTCATGAGGGATATCGCCAAAATCCTCAGTTTACCACATCAGGAGTATCAGGACATGTATGAAACCTTGAGCGACAACACTCTGCTTCAACAACTGCACTGGTCTGAGGATCTGAAGGCATTCTGTGATTATGGGAATCATTCTCAGTCCATCTTTCTGGAGCGAGAGAAGATCTATGTACCTCCTGGTCAGCCTCGACAAACTGGCCACGCAGCCAGGCTTGTACGCTCCGTTCGGAAACTGCCAAAGCTGCAGTATGTGAATGCATTCGGTTACGTAAGTCTGTTCCCGTTCCTGCTACATATCTTGAAACCTGATTCTCCAAAGCTTCAGCACGTTTTAAAGGATATAAAGGATGATGAGAAGCTCTGGACCCCTTAT
Organism: Mobula birostris; assembly: GCF_030028105.1. Classification (NCBI taxonomy): domain Eukaryota; kingdom Metazoa; phylum Chordata; class Chondrichthyes; order Myliobatiformes; family Myliobatidae; genus Mobula; species Mobula birostris. Next base: position 207,345,037 of record NC_092373.1, read on the forward strand.
GGCCTACGCTCACTTTCAAAATCTAGCCCTCTCTACTTGAAACGGAACACTGAATATGACCCACCTTATTGGCGGGGGCCTATTTGGATTAATTTGAACTACCTTGTAGTTCGAGCACTATATTACTACTCCACTCAAACTGGACCATATCAGGAAATGGCAGCGGCACTCTATCAGGAGCTGAGGACTAACCTCATATCGAATCTGTATAAGCAGTATGTACAGACTGGTTACCTATGGGAGCAATATAATGATAGTACTGGCAGAGGGCAGGGTAGTCACCCCTTTACTGGTTGGTCTTCCCTTGTAGTTCTGATAATGGCTGAGCAATATTAAACTTCCTACCACTCGCATCCTGTATAAAGGTTTCAGAGGGATTATTTGCTATTAAATATTTCATTATTTCAATGATTGATTCAGTTATGGTTAAACTCCCCAGCATCCTAATCAGAGAGAAATTCAACCTGCAGGTATTACATGGCATTAGCATAAGAGCAGGCATTGACAAGTTTAGTAGTACATCAACCAAACTCTGTGTACACAGTGACTGCTACATTTTCAGGGATTTTTTTTTTCAGGCTGTGAAAGCATTAGTTTCCCTTAAGAAATATTAATAAGGAGCCTGTGTATGTTTAATATCCCATGGAGAATCAGCATTCAACAAAATAGGTAGCAGCTATAGTCCATGCAGGTTTCACTGGACAACAGCCACAACTTTTAAAAATACTTCCTGTATCATGGTCTGCTGTTGACCCTTCAAACTTAGTGTGAGCTGTTGTTGGCCCACAGTTCACCTCCTCATACCCTGTATCCTCCATTCCATCCAGCAACATTCACAGTGAACCTCATCCTCCCACTTCTCAGTCTTCACTAAAAAGTAAATTAAAGGTGAAGATTTGTAATTGTCTACCAAAATACTCGTCTATAAGATTTAACATCATAGCACCTTTTCTATTCAGCTGAATGTTGGTGTATTCAAATCTCAAGGAGCCAAAAGTATGTAGAGTCCTGTTTGATGTATTCAAACGAATGAATCTATACAACCTCAGCATGGGATTTAATAGGGCTCTGCATTTCTTCCACTGTTAACAGACCAATTTTTCTATATTTAATTGTACTAGAATCTGAAAGGCTGGACCAATATGTATCACAATAACTGGGCTTTTTTAGGAAGACTTTGGAATTTGCTGTTCAATTCCTTCCAGTGCCTCATGGACCCATTGCTGGTTCTCTCATTTTGTGTGGCATTTGTAAATAAATAAATTGATATGTTAAATAAATCAATTTGTGGCAACTTCAATACAAATAGTCAAAAATATAGGATGTGTACCTCTTTATAGGAACTATTATGCATTAAACTTAAAATTGTCATGGTTACCTCAGACAAAGTTTCATTTTATAAAGATTATAACACAGAAACTGAAAATGCATTTGTCCATTTGATTCTGGTCTATGCATGTTTTCTTGTCATTCATTCCATTCCCATTCCTCCCATTCTTTCCACATCCCCCTGTATTTTCCTGCTTTGACTGCTGTTGTGAAGACTTGCTGAGTCTGGTTTGCTTGCCTGACAAATTGGCTATTTATTTGTTACCTAAACTGAGAGTGGCTTGTGGAAAAGAAATTTATCACAAGGGAAAGTCATGATGTAAAGATGCAATGAAAGTTAAGTTTCATCATTGGCTTCAAATGGAACAGATCCCTCCATAATCACATCTCCTATCAATCTTCTAGTTATTTGAGAAAAGAGTCAATGTTCCATTAGCTATTTTGATGTACTTATTAAGTTTTGCATATATACAGTATCTAGTCAGGTTCAATGTTTGCTCCTCTGCAATTTCCAATCTTTTGTTTTTCCAAAAGAAAATTTCTGATTGCTTTTTCTTGGATCTGAATGTGATCCGGTAGGATGGCTTGGAGCTGCTGTAGAAACCAAATATTCCAAAGCATAGCTCACAGCTCCAGAGACTTTCATTCAGTCGCAGGCATCGGTGCTGTTTCCCCCTGACTGCATGGGTTCTCCAATCTACTCTGTTTTCCCCCTCCACAGATGTGTTGGACACCATAAACATGATATTTCTGTCAGTGAGCCTTAGGAGATTCTAGGGGATTATTGAGCATGTGAGAGAAACTGTCACAGGAAATATGGAGCAATTAAGTGCCAGCATAGACTTGATGGTAGAATGACCTCCGATGTCGATGTCATAAGGACTTATGGAATATGAGAACAAAGTCATCTGCTGTTCAGTAATATATCTTTACTCTCGTACAAAATGGTAGGACACAGACTTCTTATATTTAGGTCATTTCTAAACAGGCTGTAAATGTTTCGGGTATTTTTAGATATAATAGGACCTTGAATATTCAAATCTTATTCCAATGTTTTCTCAGGAAATTTCAGCCTAACCTGCTAGTAGTGCTGCTTCAGGGAACTGCAGGCCAACAGGCTGGATGGAATAAGGGAAATTAATCTAATTATCTATCATTTAGTGATGTTTATAATGTTTGAAGTGTGTAATGGTTTATATGTAATCTGCCTGCATTGTAAGCTGCAATTTGTTTTGATCAGTGATCTGGAAAAGCCAAAATTAACAGCTCACCCAAGAGAAATTACAGCTCATTTTGGAAACCAAGTTATAAATTGATCTACCAGAGTGGTTTTCACAACTTTAGATAAATCCAGGTAAATGTACTTCACAAGTGGATATTCACTGAACATATCTAGCACCATATTGTACCCAGGGAGTTAATGCTTGCACAACAATCAAAATCTTTCCTTCTCACAATTTTAGTTAAAAAAAAACAAAAGTTGTTAATTTTGCCTATTTATAGCAAGTGATGTATGGGAACAGACATGCCAATTACATCCGAAATCTAAACATTCTTCCTTGTCTATCTAGTCCAATTCTATGCATTCCGCTTGTTGATAAATATTTACTGCTTGACCCGTACTGGGTATTGTTCCTTGCTAATTGATGCATCCATAGAAACCATAGAAACTACAGCACAGAAACAGGCCTTTTGGCCCTTCTTGGCTGTGCCGAACCGTTTTCTGCCTAGTACCACTGACCTGCACACGGACCATATCCCTCCATACACCTCCCATCTATGTATCTGTCCAATTTATTCTTAAATGTTAAAAAAGAACCCGCATTTACCACCTCGTCTGGCAGCTCATTCCATACTCCCACCACTCTCTGTGTGAAGAAGCCCCCCCCCCCTAATGTTCCCTTTAAACTTTTCCCCCCTCACCCTTAACCCATGTCCTCTGGTTTTTTTCTCCCCTTGCCTCAGTGGAAAAAGCCTGCTTGCATTCACTCTATCTATACCCATCATAATTTTATATACCTCTATCAAATCTCCCCTCATTCTTCTACGCTCCAGGGAATAAAGTCCTAACCTATTCAACCTTTCTCTGTAACTGAGTTTCTCAAGTCCCGGCAACATCCTTGTAAACCTTCTCTGCACTCTTTCAACCTTATTTATATCCTTCCTGTAATTTGGTGACCAAAACTGAACACAATACTCCAGATTCGGCCTCACCAATGCCTTATACAACCTCATCATAACATTCCAGCTCTTACACTCAATACTTCGATTAATAAAGGCCAATGTACCAAAAGCTCTCTTTACGACCCTATCTACCTGTGACGCCACTTTTAGGGAATTTTGTATCTGTATTCCCAGATCCCTCTGTTCCACTGCACTCCTCAGTGCCTTACCATTAACCCTGTATGTTCTACGTTGGTTTGTCCTTCCAACGTGCAATACCTCACACTTGTCAGTATTAAACTCCATCTGCCATTTTTCAGCCCATTTTTCCAGCTGGTCCAAGTCCCTCTGCAGGCTCTGAAAACCTTACTCACTGTCTACTACACCTCCAATCTTTGTATCATCAGCAAACTTGCTGATCCAATTTACCACATTATCATCCAGATCATTGATATAGATGACAAATAACAATGGACCCAGCACTGATCCCTGTGGCACACCACTAGTCACAGGCCTCCACTCGGAGAAGCAATTCTCTACCACCATTCTCTGGCTTCTTCCATCGAGCCAATGTCTAAGCCAATTTACCACCTCTCCATGTATACCTAGCGACTGAATTTTCCTAACTAACCTCCCATGCGGGACCTTGTCAAAGGCCTTACTGAAGTCCATGTAGACAATATCCACTGCCTTCCCTTCATCCACTTTCCTGGTAACCTCCTCGAAAAACTCCAACAGATTGGTCAAACATGACCTACCACGCACAAAGCCATGTTGACTCTCCCTAATAAGCCCCTGTCTATCCAAATGCTTGTAGATTCTGTCTCTTAGTACTCCCTCCAATAACTTACCTACTACTGACGTTAAACTCACTGGCCGATAATTTCCCGGATTACTTTTCGATCCCTTTTTAAACAACGGAACAACCTGAGCCACTCTCCAATCCTCCGGCACTTCACCCGTAGACAGCGACATTTTAAATATTTCTGCCAGGGCCCCTGCAATTTCAACACTAGTCTCCTTCAAGGTCCGAGGGAACACTCTGTCAGGTCCTGGGGATTTATCCACTTTAATTTTCCTCAAGACAGCAAGCACATCCTCCTTTTCAATCTGTACAGTTTCCATGGTCTCACTACTTGATTCCCTCAATTCCATGGATTTCATGCCAGCTTCCTTAGTAAATACAGACGCAAAAAACCTATTTAAGATCTCCCCCATTTCCTTTGGTTTCGCACAAAGCCAACCACTCTGATCTTCAAGAGGACCAATTTTATCCCTCACAATCCTTTTGCTCTCAATATACCTGTAAAAGCTCTTTGGATTATCCTTTACTTTGACTGCCAAGGCAACCTCATGTCTTCTTTTAGCCCTCCTGATTTATTTCTTAAGTATTTTCTTATACTCCTCAAGCACCTGATTTACCCCCTGTTTCCTACACATTTCATACAACTCCCTCTTCTTCTTTATCAGAGTTGCAATATCCCTTGAGAACCAAGGTTCCTTATTCCTATTCAATTTGCCTTTAATCCTGACAGGAACATACAAACTCTGCACTCTCAAAATTTCCCCTTTGAAGGCTTCCCACCTACCAATCACATCTTTGCCAGAGAACAACCTGTCCCAATCCACACTTTTTAGATCCTTTCTCATTTCTTCAAATTTGGCCTTCTTCCAGTTCAGAACCTCAACCCTAGGACCAGATCTATCCTTGTCCATGATCAAATTGAAACTAATGGTGTTATGATCACTGGAACCAAACTGCTCCCCTACACAGACTTCTGTCACTTGCCCTAATTCGTTACCTAACAGGAGATCCAATATTGCATCCCCTCTAGTTGGTCCCTCTATATATTGATTTAGAAAACTTTCCTGAACACATTTCACAAACTCTAATTCATCTAGACCCCTAACAGTATGGGAGTCCCAATCAATGTATGGAAAATTAAAATCCCCTACCACCACAACTTTATGTTTCCTGCAGTTACCTGCTATCTCTCTGCAGATTTGCTCTAACAAGTCTCGTTGACTATCGGGTGGTCTGTAATACAATCCCACTAATGTGGCCATACCTTTCCTGTTTCTCAGCTCCACCCATAAGGACTCAGTAGACAAGCCCTCTAATCTGTCCTGCCTGAGCACTGCTGTAATATTTTCCCTAACAAGCAATGCTACTCCCCTACCTTTCATTCCTCTGCCTCGATCACATCTGAAACATCGGAACCCTGGAATATTAAGCTGCCAGTCCTGCCCCTCCTGTAGCCAAGTTTCACTAATTGCTACAACATCATAATTCCACGTGTCAATCCACGCCCTAACTCATCCTTGCAAAATATCATTGTAAAGCATCAAAGCATCATTGCAAAATGTTTGAAAAGGAAATCTGTCATCTGGTTTATTTTTGTAAATACTGAAATCTCCAGCAGGGGGCAGCCCTGACATATGTGCTGGTTAAGACGGGTCATTTGTAAGATAGGGCAGAGGTTGTTGTGAGTCAAACCTGGGTAAAGCACAAACAAGAACTGCCAGCAGCATGGGTGAGGTGTTTCAGAGGGAATGAACAGAGTTTAATAATGATTAAAATTTTTAGTTGGGCCTCATTTCGAGTATTATATCCAGTTCAGATTGCCCCCTCCCCCACTACAAAAAGGATGTGACAGCTTTAGAAAATATGTAAAATAGGGTATTTGCTGTATTTAAGGGTCTTAACTGTAAGAAGAAATTGGACAAATCTGGCATGTTTTCTCTGGAGTGTCAGAGGCTGAAGAGCAACCTAATAGAGACTCATCCAGAAACTCACGAGACATGGGATCAGTGGAACCTTGGCTGTTTGGATAAAAAAAAAAATTGGCTTACAGGAAGATAGCAGAGAGTAGTGGAAGGAAAGTATTCTGCCTGGAGGTCGGTGACTAGTGGAGTTGCTGCAAGGATCTGTCCTGGGACCCCTGCTATTTGTGATTTTTATAAATGACCTGGATGAAGAGGTGGAAGGATGGGTGAGTAAGTTTGCAGATGACGCGAAGATTGGAGGAGTTGTGGATGGAGCTGTAGGTTGTCGAAGGTTACAAGAGGATATAGACAGGATGCAGAGTTGGGCAGAAAAGTGGCAGATGGAGTTCAAACCGGATAAGTGTGAGGTGATGCATTTTGGAAGGACAAACCAGAAGGCTGAGTACAGGGTTAATGGTCGGTTACTTATGAGTGTGGATGAACAGAGGGACCTTGGAGTTCAAATCCATACATCCCTCAAGGTCGCTGCACAGGTTGATAGGGTAGTTAAGAAGGCCTCTGGGATCCTAGGCTTCATTAATAGGGGGATTGAGTTCAAGAGTAGAGAGGTCATGTTGCAACTCTACAAATCTCTGGTGAGACCACACTTAGAGTATTGTGTTCAGTTCTGGTCACCTCATTATAGGAAGGATGTGGAAGCTATGGAGAGGGTGCAGAGGAGATTTACCAGGATGTTGCCTGGATTGGAAAACAAGTCTTCCGAGGCAAGGTTAGCAGAGCTGGGACTTTTCTCTTTGGAGCGTAGAAGGATGAGAGGGGACTTGATAGAGGTCTACAAGATTTATGAGAGGCATAGATGGGGTGGATAGCCAGTACCTGTTTCCCAGGGCACAAACAGCAAACACCAGAGGGCATACGTACAAAGTTTAGGGAGAGAAGTTTAGGGGAGACATCAGGGGTAAGTTTTTTTACACAGAGGATTGTGGGTACCTGGAATGACTTGGCAGGGATGGTGGTGGAGGCTGATACATTAGGAGTATTTAAGAGCCTCTTGGACAGGCACATGGATGAAAGAAAAATAGAGGGTTACAGAGCAGTGTGGGTTCGGTACTTTTTTTTAAGGAGTATATGGGTGGGCACAACATCGAGGGCCGAAGGGCCTGTACTGTGCTGTAGTGTTCTAGTGTCTAGTGAAAGCGAATGCAATAGCTGTGTTAGACAGATGCTTGAACAAACAGGACATGGGCCATACACAAGCTGGCCTTGGTTATTATGGCCTTTGATATTTTTCACATTCATAAATGGTAAAGGACTACAGCCAAAGTTTTCTTTGTACCCTTAATCAGCTATTCAAAAGTGTAAAGCAGTGGCCAATAGATAAGTCTCTTTCCCTTCCAGCCCATCTGTATTTAATAATACAGTTGTGATCAACAACTGCTGGAGATGAGCTGGAGGATGGAGTGATCAAAAGCATGGCCCACGCACCACACTTCCAGAATACCAAGAAGTATCAACAGTAAATGCTCAGCAGGTCAGGCAGAGGCAGTGGAGAGAGAATATAGCTAACTTTTTGGGTCCACGTGAGTTCAGATTTTTGGAATCAGGATCAACTATCTGTTGCAGGAAGTTGGTGAATCAAGCAGGGGTAAAGGAACTGTCAATGTTTCAGGTTGAAACCCTGCACTGAGAGTGGGAAGGGCAGATGGCCAGCAGAGAGGCGTGAGGGGGAGTGGTGAGGCAGGAGCCCAAGGAGGTTGGTGTACTGAGGAGCAGTGAAGAATTTTGTACAGGTGGAGTTGAGTTGGGGAGTGAGGAGGTGGAATTGGGAGACAAAGTAGGAATACCCAAGTGCTTGAAACTAATAATAAAGCAAGTAACCAAGGGAAGAGATGAAAGACAGATGGACTAGACATGAATGGGAGATATGTGGGCTGAACCTCGTGTTGGACAGGCAGGAGGTGGAAGATAAACGATGGGGACTGATCTATCATCAGAATTAATATAATGCTAGTTTGCAGATGGTCATGAGGATGATATTAATCTGTTGGTAAAATGGGCAGAGCAATAGCAGATGAAACGTAATCCTGATATTTTTGGGGTGCCACGGTAGCAAGCAGCTGTTGCAACTCAGAGTTTAACTCCAGCATCCTTCTCTGTGGAATGTGTGGGTTTTCTCCAGGTGCTCCAGTTTCCTTCTACAGTCCAAAGAGCTAGCAGTTAGTAGGTTAACTGGTCTTTGTAAATTGTCCCGTGATTAGGCTAGGGTTGAATTGGGAGATTGCTAAACAGCGTGGCTCAAAGGGCCTATTCTGCGCTGTATCTCTAATTAAATACAAATGTGAGGCGGTACACTGACGAGGGATTAGCAAAGGGGGATATATACAGTGAATAACAGGGCTACGTGCAGCAGCTCAGTGTACAAGGCCAAGGCTTCCTGAAGATGGCAGCACAGGTAGATAAGGTGGTGGTGAAGGCAGGTGGGTTACAGGTAATGGGAGCCAGGGAGTAGTGGTGTTAGGTGGCCCAACCCAAAACATCTCTACATTGGGAAGCAGGCTCTGGCTGTCCACCTCTTGTCTCATAATTTTATATAGCGCTATGATATCACCTCACAGACTGCTCCACTACTCTGAAGGCAGGCCCATTCCTGATTATAACTCACATCCTCCAACAGAGCAACTCCTTGTGAATCTTTCCTGCACCCTTTTTAGCTTAATCACATCCTTCCTACAGGGTGCTGTACAGAATACTCGGAGTGAGGCCTAACCAACATCTTGGTCAACGGTAACATGATGTTCCAACTCTTATACTTAGTGTCTTGGCTGATGATGGCAAACATGCTGAATGCCTTCCTCACCAGTCATTGCTATTTTCAGGGATCTACAGTAGTGCTAGGAATTTTGTGAACCCTGCAGAATTTTCTCTATTTCTGCATAAATATGACCTAAATGTGATCAGATCTTCACACAAGTCCTAAAGCTAGATAAAGAGAACCCAATTTATTAAATAACACAAAAATATACTTGTTCATTTATTAAGAAAAAATTATCCATAATTACATGTATTTGTTGGAAGAAATATGAAAACCTCTGGAGTAATGCCTTCTATAAAAGCCATTTGGAGTTAGGTGTTCCAATCAGTGAGATGAGATTGCAGGTCTGGGTTGTGGATGTGCCCTGCCCTATAAAAAAAGATACACAAAGTCAGGTTACTAACACAGCCCGGTCTTCTCAAGAAAGATCTGTTTATGTGCACCATGCCTTGACCAAAACAACTTTGAGAGGAGCTCAGAAGAAGAATTGTAGAGATGTATGAAGCCAGAAATGGCTACAAAGGCATTTCTGAAGACCTTAGAGTTCAGTAAGAGAAATTGTCTACAAATGGAGGAAACTTAGTACTGTTGCTACTCTCCCTAGGAGCAGGCATCCTGCAAAAATTACATCAAGAGCACAACGTGCAATGCTGAAGGAGGTAAAAAGAACCCAAGGGTAACAGCAAAAGATCTGCAGAAATCTCTAAAACTTGATAAAGTCTCTGTTCATGTGTCCACTGTAAGAAAAACACTGAACAAGAATGGTGCTCATGGAAGGACACCACTGCTCTCCAAAGAAACATTGTTGCACGTCTCAAGTTTGCAAAAGACCACCTCCATGTTCTACTACACAATGTTCTATGAATAAATGAGACAAAAGTAGCAGTAGAGATTGTGGAAGCATTGGTAATGATCTTTCAAAATTCATTGGACTCTGCATGGAGCCAGAGGACTGGAAAATTGCAAATGTCACTCCACTCTTGAAGAAAGGAGGGAGGCAGTAGAAAGGAAATCAGTGGTTGGGAAGACGTTGGAGTCAATTGTTAAGGATGAGGTTATGGAGTACTTGGTGACATAGGACAAAGCCAGCATAGTTTTCTTCAGGGAAGATCTTGCCTGGCAGACCTGTTGGAATTACTTGATGAAATTACACATAGAATTGAATTGACTTTATTTCTTACATCCTTCACATACATGAGGAGTAAAAATCTTTAATTATGTCTCTGTCTAAATGTGCAATCATAGTAATTTATAATAAATGGAACGGTCAATGTAACATAGAAATATACTCAAATCAGCCTGAGTTAATCAGTCTGATGGCCTGGTGGAAGAAGCTGTCCCAAAGCCTGTTGGTCCTGTCTTTTATGCTGCGGTACCATTTCCTGGATGGTGGCAGCTGGAATAGATTATGGTTGGGGTGACTCAGGTCCCCAATGATCCTTCAGGCAATTTTCTCATATTGTCTTTGTAAATATTCTGTATCACAGGAAGTTCACAACTACAGATGCGCTGGGCTGTCCACCACTCTCTGCAGAATCCTGCGATTGAGGGAGGTACAGTTCTCATACAGACAGTCAGGATGTTCTCAATTGTGCCCCTGTAGAAAGTTCTTTGGATTTGGGGGCCCATACCAAACTTCCTCAACTGTCTGAGGTGAAAGAAGCGCTGTTGTGCCTTTATCACCACACAGTTGGTGTGAGGTCTGGGTAATGTTGATGCCGAGGAACTTAAAGCTGTTTACCCTCTCAACCCCATATCCATTGATGTTGATAGGAGTTAGCCTGTCTCCATTCCTCCTGTAATTCACGACGAGCTCCTTTGTTTTTGTGACATTGAGGGAGAGGTTGTTTTCTTGACACCACTGTGTCAGAGAGATGACTTCTTCCCTGTAGGCCACCTCGTTATTAGGCCAATCAATGTAGTGTCGTCGGCAAATTTAATTAGCAGGTTAGAGCTGTGGGCGGCAACACAGTCATGAGTATACAGGGAGTAAAGAAGGGGACAGTACACATCCCTGAGGGGTTCCTGTGTTGAGAGTCAGAGGGGTGGAGGTGAGGGAGCCCACTTTTACTACCTGCTGGCGATCTGACAGGAAGTCCAGGATCCAGCTGCACAAGGCAGGGTCAAGGCCGAGGTCTCTGAGCTTCCTGTCGAGCCTGGAGGGAATTATGGTGTTGAATGCTGAATTGTAGAAGAGCATTCTCACATAAGTGTAGCCCCCCCGGCCACCCTCAGGGTCGCTCAGCTCGCTGTCGTCTAGGGAAACAGCCCTCGGCCCCGCCAAACTCCAAACTGGGTAATTAGTTTGTGTGGATGCTGTGTGATGTACCCCACCCCGCCCAAATAACAGACAATACACCAGATACAATTAAATGATTTACAGTTTATAGATATTACTGGAACTATATAATTAAGAGAGAATAAAATATAAAAGGAAAATAAAAGGTGCCACACTTATCAAAGTTCAGTCCTTCTCTGGATGTGTAAGGACGGTACGTAGAGCTGTGGCTATTGCGTCATCTGTCAATGGGTTGTGTCGGTAGGCGAATTGTAGGGGGCCCAGTTTGGGTGGAAGGATGCTGCAGATGTAGTCCTTGACCAGTGTCTCAAAGCATTTGCTTATTATTGAGGTGAGTGTGACAGTACGCCAGTCGTTTAGACATGTTACCTTTGGCTTTTTGGTACAGGGGCAATGCTGGATAATTTGAAGCAGGAGGGCACTCTACACTGAAAGAGGGAGAGATTAAAAATATCTGTAAACACACCTGCCAGGTGTGCTGCACACATCCTGAATACTGGCCCTGGGATGATTGGTTAGGTACAGAAGGTTAGTTAGGAAGGTTCAATCATTAGGTATTAATATTGAAGTAGTAAAATGGATTCAGCAGTGGCTGGATGGGAGACACCAGAGAGTAGTGGTGGATAACTGTTTGTCAGATTGGAGGCCGGTGATTAGTGGTGTGCCTCAGGGATCTGTACTGGGTCCAATGTTATTCGTCATATACATTAATGATCTAGATGATGGGGTGGTAAATTGGATTAGTAAGTATGCAGATGATACTAAGATAGATGGTGTTGTGGATGATGAGGTAGATTTTCAGGGCTTGCAGAGAGATTTAGGCCAGTTAGAAAAGTGGGCTGAAAGATGGCAGATGGAGTTTAATGCTGATAAATGTGAGGTGCTATATTTTGGTAGGACTAATCAAAATAGGACATACATGGTAAATGGTAGGGCATTGAAGAGTGCAGTAGAACAGAGGGATCTAGGAATAATGGTGCATAGTTCCCTGAAGGTGGAATCTCACGTGGATAGGGTGGTGAAGAAAACTTTTGGTATGCTGGCCTTTATAAATCAGACAATTGAGTATAGGAGTTGGGATGTAATGTTGAAATTGTACAAGGCATTGGTGAGGCCAAATTTCGAGTATTGTGTGCAGTTTTGGTCACCGAATTATAGGAAAGATGTCAACAAAATAGAGAGAGTACAGAGAAGATTTACTAGAATGTTGCCTGGGTTTCATCACCTAAGTTACAGAGAAAGGTTGAAGAAGTTGGGTCGTTTTTCTTTGGAACGTAGAAGGTTGAGGGGGGGACTTGATAGAGGTATTTAAAATTATGAGGAGGATAGATAGAGTTGACATGGATAGGCTTTTTCCATTGAGAGTGGGGGAGATTCAAACAAGAGAACATGAGTTGAGAGTTAAAGGGCAAAAGTTTAGGGGTAACATGACGGGGAGCTTCTTTACTCAGAGTGTGGTAGCTGTGTGGAACGAGCTTCCAGCAGAAGTGGTTGAGGCAGGTTCGATCTTGTCATTTAAAGTTAAATTGTACAGCTACATGGACAAGAAGGGAATGGAGGGTTATGGGCTGAGTGCAGGTCGGTGGGACTAGGTGAGAGTAAGAGTTCGGCACGGACTAGAAGGGCTGAGATGGCCTGTTTCCATGCTGTAGTTGTTATATGGTTATATGATGTCTGGTCCCAGAGCCTTCTGATTCGTTGGAAACATCTGCATACCTCAGCCTCAGAGATGACCAGGTTGCAGGTTGTAGCGGTGGCTTTCCTCGGAAGTTCAGAGTTAGTGGCATTGAACCAAGCGTAAGAGCAATTGAGTTCATCTGGGGGAGAGGCCGCGATGTTGTCGGCACCACAATGTTTGGCTTTGAAGTCTGCGATGGTATGCAACCCTCGTCACAAGTCGATAGATAAAAGGTTTGCAGTGGATGTTGTATATTTGGACTTTCAGAAGGCTTTGACAATGTGCCACATGTGAGGTTGCTTACCAAGTTGAGAGCCCCTGGTATTACAGGAAAGTTACTAACATGGTTAGAGCATTGCTGATTGGTAGGAGGCAGTGAGTGGGAATAAAAGGATCCTTTTCTGGTTGGCTGCCAGTGAGAAGTGGTGTTCAGCAGGGGTCAGTGTTGGGACCACTTCTTTGTATACTATATACCAATGATTTAGATGATAAAATAGATGACTTAAAATTGCTCCAAGTTATGTGCAGGACTGACCAACAGTTACCGGAAACGTTTGGTTGAAGTTATTACTGAACAAGTTGGGGGTGCACACCAGTTACTGAAAGCAAAGGTTCACATACTTTTTTCAACAAATATATGTAATATTGGATCATTTTTCTCAAAAACTAAATGAACAAATATAATGTTTTTGTGTTATTTATTTAATTGGGTTCTCTTTATCTAGTTTTAGGACTTGTGTGAAGATCTGATTACATTTCAGGTCATACTAATGCAGAAATAGAGAAAATTCTACAGGGTTCACAAACTTTCTAGCACCACTACATACCCTGAGGTCTCTGTTCAATAATACTCCAGACAGCTCTATCATTCACTGTGCATTATCCTGACCTCGTTCAACTTGCCAAAACACAAAATTTCACACTTAACTGACTTGAGTTCTGCTATCATTTTGTCCCACTTTACACAGTGATCTCACTCTTGTGGCCTTAGACAACCTCCTTTACTGCCAATTTTGGTGTCATAAGCAAATTAACTCATCATTGCCACCTACATTCTCATCCAAATCATTAACATGTATGACAAACTGCAGGGACCTAACACTGATCCCTGCAGCACATCACTGGTCTCAATCCTCAAATCTGTAATACAGCCCTCGAGTACCACTTTTTATCTCCTGTCACCAAGCCAATTTTGGATTATGTTTGCCAACTCAACTTGGATCAATGTGCTTTAATATTCCAGACCAGACAACCTAGCAAGACCTATTAGAAGCCTTCCTAAGATTGATGTAATTCATGTCTACTGTTCTCCTTTCATCGATTTTCATGTTTCCTCCTCAATTATATTTGCAAGGCAGGATACTCTCTGCACAAGGGCCATACTGACTCCCCCAAAATGCTGGAGGAACTCAGCAGGCCAGGCAGCATCTATGGAAAAAAGTACAGTCGACGTTGCAGGCTGAAAGGTCAACTGAACTTTTTTCCATAGTGCTGCCTGGCCTGCTGAGTTCCTTCAGCATTTGGTGTGTGTTGCTCTGATTCCCAGCATCTGCAGATTTTCTTTTATTTGCATACTGACTCCCAAATCAGTCCCTACCTTTCCAAGTGAACAGAAATCTTATCCATTAAAATTCATTCCAGTCATTTCCTACTGATAAATGGCTCATTGTCCTGTAATTTTCTGGTTATGCCTGTGATCCTTTCTAGTTTAGAGACCAACTTTTGCTGTCTTTCAGTCTTCAGGTATATCAGCCAACAATAATAGAGACACAAAACCCTTTCTCAGAGCTCTGGCAACTGAAAAATATCAGGCTGACCTTCTCCCCATCAGCAATGCAAGCTGTTTTTGTGTCATCTGCATGCTTAATGATCACACCCCTCTGCATTCATATCAAAAGGATCCCAGCACTAAAATATTGAGTTTCTCTTTCTATCAATTCAACCTGACCCACCTAAATTCTGCAGAATTTTGGGTTTTTATTTCTAATGTGCAGCACCTTTTTAACTTCCAATAATAATTTAGAAGGATTATTAAACTGAATTAGTACCTCTACTTCTATTAACTCTAATGCTATCAACTTGCTAGTTATTTCCAGAATTTCCTGACTTAATTTTCTCCTTCATGGCAAGCACAGATAAAAACACTTTGCTGCTGTAATTCCAAGTGTTTCCCTTGTCTCTTGCATCTGTGTACATACATCTATTGATGCTTCTGGACACATCTTCAGTGATGTTCCTGGAATCATCGGGTGTTTCAGGTCTTTCAACATCATACAACCTCCTCCAGGTGACCCAGCCGGGGCTGATCAGACCCCAGCTTGTGTCCAGATGGCTAGCTACTTATGACTCCATGGCTCCCCTCTTTTGAGCCACAGCCATCTTGAGGCCCTCTCTGCCGCATCGGTGGTACTGCGGATGGCTCTCCTCTTCCTCTCTCCCTCGATGCCCAAAATGCTGAAGGCTCTAACTAAAGAACGGGCTTCGAATCCCCTACAACCAACCTCCACTGGGTGACACCTCGCTCTCCATCCAGCCTGCTGACAGTTGCTGACCAGTCCTGCGTACTTGGAGAGCTTCCTTTCAAAGGCCTCCTCCAAGCGATCTTCCCATGGGACTGTCAGCTCCAGCAGCACCACTTGCTTAGTAGACTCAGACACTAGGACAATGTCTGGTCGCAGGGTGGTGGCTGCGATATGGTGGGGAATTACATACCTTTTATTCATCAAAGAGAAGGCCATTGTTTTGCGCTGTTTTCCAAGAACGGGAGCCACCATTCCTTCAGCCAAGAAAAAATTTTTTTTAAACTGCAGATATCAGAAATTTGAAGTGAAATCAAAAGATGCAACTCAGCAGATCAGGAGGTACGTGTGGAAAGAAGAGTTAATATTTCATGTCTGAGACCCAAGGGAGGGGCTGAAATATGAGAGATCAGACCCCAATTCTCAGATATATGCCCTGGGCTGCATCTCCTCCTCATCTTGTGTATGAGACTTTATAATATAATGGAAATAAACACATTGATATGCACATTACAACACCCATCCGTCTGTAATTAATGTACAATGCCACCATTTTATATCTCTGGTGAATTGGTCCAGCCTGTGCTCACATTAAGTCACACCTTATTGGTTTGAGTCTTCAACACGGACAGAACATTTAGACTTCCATGGTCCTGCTGTAGAAAGTGGGGACAGAGGCTTCAGCATTGATATTCAAGATTGTTTAACGTCATTTCCAGTACATGTGTAAAGGAGAACAAATTAATTGTTACTCTGGATCTGATGCAGCTCAAAAAATAAGATAAAGTGCACAATAATAGTTTTTTAAAACTTTAAATATAACCATAGAACCATAGAAACTACAGCACAGAAATAGGCCTTTTTGGCCCTTCTTGGCTGTGCCGAACCATTTTCTGCCTAGTCCCACTGACCTGCACACGGACCATATCCCTCCATACACCTCCCATTCATGTATCTGTCCAATTTATTCTTAAATGTTAAAAAAGAACCCGCATTTACCACCTCGTCTGGCAGCTCATTCCATACTCCCAGCACTCTCTGTGTGAAGAAGTCCCCTCTAATGTTCCCTTTAAACTTTTCTCCCCTCACCCTTAACCCATGTCCTCTGGTTTTTTTCTCCCCTTGCCTCAGTGGAAAAAGCCTACTTGCATTCACTCTATCTATACCCATCATAATTTTGTATACCTCTATCAAATCTCCCCTCATTCTTCTATGCTCCAGGGAATAAAGTCCTAACCTATTCAACCTTTCTCTGTAACTGAGTTTCTCAAGTCCCGGCAACATCCTTGTAAACCTTCTCTGCACTCTTTCAACTTTATTTATATCCTTCCTGTAATTTGGTGACCAAAACTGAACACAATACTCCAGATTCGGCCTCACCAATGCCTTATACAACCTTATCATAACATTCCAGCTCTTATACTCAATACTTTGATTAATAAAGGCCAATGTACCAAAAGCTCTCTTTACGACCCTATCTACCTGTGACGCCACTTTTAGGGAATTTTGTATCTGTATTCCCAAATCCCTCTGTTCCACTGCACTCCTCAGTGCCTTACCATTAACCCTGTATGTTCTACCTTGGTTTGTCCTTCCAACGTGCAATACCTCACACATGTCTGTATTAAACTCCATCTGCCATTTTTCAGCCCATTTTTCCATCTGGTCCAAGTCCCTCTGCAGGCTCTGAAAAACTTCCTCACTGTCTACTACACCTCCAACCTTTGTATCATCAGCAAATTTGCTGATCCAATTTACCACATTATCATCCAGATCATTGATATAGATGACAAATAACAATGGACCCAGCACTGATCCCTGTGGCACACCACTAGTCACAGGTACATAAATACATATGATAGCTTATAATAATTGTATGTCCATAAAGTGACGCTAGGCACAGGAGTGTCTCTACGCACGGTGACTCTGAGAGGAAATGGTAAAGTCGTGGTGTTTGGGGGCTTGGAGGGTTTTGATCAGCTGTGCATTTAGCACTGACCCACTCTCAGCAAGATTACAAGTCATTATTGCAAATGACTTTCCTTGTAAAGCTAACGTATTGGCTTGATTCACAAATTAATAATAGGAAACATGAAGGGATCAGTGATGCAGCTTCTCAGATTTCAATCTTATCCACTACTATAAGACACCAGTGAGCTGATACTGGCATCATGCCACAGGCTTCAAGTAGAATCAACAATTCCCCAGCTGCTCTTTCAACCTCAACTTGCTGACTCACAACAATTTCAAAACTACATTTAGCACAGATTACAGAAAGAAGGGTAGAGAATAAAGACTGATGTTCACAGTTCCAAGAAAAGTTTCCTTGTTGGTGCAATTCCCAAAGGAATTGCAAACAATTTATTTCTGGAGAAGAGTCTACAGGGCACTGTAACACAGAAACGAGCCCTTGCATCTACACAGTCCGTGCCGAATTGTTATCCTGCCCACAACTGGGCTAGAGTCCTCCACAGCCCTTCCATCCATATACTCATCCAATTTTCTTATGGAAAAGTATGGAAACTGAACTCGCATCCACCCAACCCCCGTGGAAAAGTCCTCACCTATTCAGTCTTTTCTTCTTACTCAGGTCCTACACACCTGACGACATCCATGTGAGTTTTCTCTGTACTCTTTCAGCCTTGTATCTCTCCTTCAGGTAGGTGACCAAAACTGCACACAATATTCCAAATGAAGCCTTAGCGATGTCTTATACAACTTCAACAAAATAGCCCATTTTCTGTACTCCATACATGAGGAAGACAGCAGATGCTGGAAATTCAAAGCAGCTCACATAAAATACTGGAGGGAGGAACTCAGCAGATCGGGCAGCATCCATAGAAACAGGCAACGTTTTCGACACAACCCTGTACTCAATACTTTGATTTGTAAAGGCCAATGTGCCAAAAGCTTTTTTTATAACTATCTACCTGTGACGCCCACTTTGAATGAATTATGGGTCTGTATTCCCAGATCTCTGTGTTCTACCACACTCCTCAGTGCCCTCGCGTTCACTGTGTAAGACCTACCCTGGTTGGTCCAACTGAAGTGCAACACCTCACACTTGTCTGCATTAAATTCCATTCGCCATTTTTCAGCCCATTTTCCCAGCTGGTGTAGATCCTTCTGCAAGTCAAAATAGATTTCCTTACTGTCCACTACACCCCCAACCTTGGTGTCATCTGCAGATTTGTGATCCAGTTAACCACATTCTCATCAGATCACTGATATAGATGACAAACGACAAAGCACCCAGCATCGATCCCTGTGGCACTCCACTAATCACAGACCCCGAGTCAGAAAGGCGACCATCTACTACCGCTCTCTGGCTTCTCCCACAAAGCTAACGTCTAATCCAGTTTACTACTTCATCATGAATGCCAAGCAACTGAACCTTTTTACCAGCCTCCCATACAGGACCTTGTCAAATGCATTACTGAAGTCCATATAGACAACATCCACTGCCTTATCTTCATCCACTTTCCTGGTAATCTCCTCGAAAAGCTCTATAAGATTGGTTAGACGTCACCTACCACGCACAAAGCCATGCTGACTCTCCCTATGCCCATCCAAATACTCATATATCTGGTCCCGACGAATACCTTACAATAACTTTCCCACTACTGTTGTCAGGCTCACCTGCCAATAATTTCCTGATTTATTTTTAGAACACTTCTTAAACAGCAGAACAACAATGACTACCCACCAATCCTCCGGTACCTCCCCTGTCACTAAGGATGATTTCAATATCTCTGCTAGGGCCCTGCAGTCCCCGCACTTGCCTCCCGCAGGGTCCAGGGGAATAAGTTGTCAGGACCTAAGCATTTATCCACCCTAATTTGCCTCAAGTCAGCAAACACGTCCTCCTCTGTAATCTGTACAGGGTCCATGAAGTCGATGCTGCTTTACCGCACTCTGTGTCTGTCTCCTGAGTAAGTACAGATGCAAAAAAATTCATTTAAGATCTCCTCCAATTCTTTCTGCTCCACGCATGGATTACCATTCTGATCTTCCAGAGGATGGATTTTGCCCCTTGCAATCATTGTGCTCTTAACATATCTGTAGAATCTGTGAGGATTCTCCTTCACCTTGTCTGCTAGAGCAACTTCGTGTCTTCTTCTAGCCCTTCTGATTTCTTTCATAAGTGTTCTCTTGCATTTCTTATTCTCCATAAATACCTAATTTGTTCCTGCTTGCCTATACCGGCCATTCACATCCATTTTTACTTAACCAGGTCCCCAATATCTCTTAAAAACCAAGCTACCCCAGATATTTTATCCTTCTGTTTTATTCCAACAGGCCTCCCAGGTGCCAGGGTCCGGGATGTTTCAGATCGGGTCCTCGATACCCTGCAGTGGGAGGGAGAACAGCCAGAGGTCGTGGTACACATTGGTACCAATGACATAAGTAGGAAAAGCGGGGAGGTCCTGAAAACAGACTACAGGGAGTTAGGAAGGAAGTTGGGAAGCAGGATCACAAAGGTAGTAATCTCAGGATTACTGCCTGTGCCACATGACAGTGAGTATAGGAATAGAGTGAGGTGGAGGATAAATGCGTGGCTGAGGGATTGGAGCAGGGGGCAGGCATTCAGATTTCTGAATCCTTGGGACCTCTTTTGGCACAGGTGTGACCTGTACAAAAAGGACGGGCTACACTTGAATCCCAGGGGACCAATATTCTGGTGGGGAGGCTATTGGGGAGGGTTTAAACCAGAATTGCTGAGGGGTGGGAACCGAACTAAAGAGACGGAGCAAGAGGCAGTTGGCTTACAAACACAAAAGAAAACTAACCCCAAAGCCTTGGTAACCTGAGGCTTATAACTGCTAAGCCCCTCCCCCTAGATATATATATATGTGTGTATATATATCGGTTTTTTTCCAGTCTTTGTTTTGTTTTGAGGTAAATAAAAGCACCTCAATCTGTCTTTGTGACTCAAGCCATCTGGTTATTTTTCTGAAACAATTGACCTGCAGTTTTTTGTGACAGGCTTTCAGACAGGAACTTGGAAGCATAAATTGGGAACAGATGTTCTCAGGGAAATGTACAGAAGAAATGTGGCAAATGTTCAGGGAATATTTGTGTGGAGTTCTGCATACATACGTTCCAATGAGACATTGGAAAAGGATGGTAGGGTACAGGAACCGTGGTTTACAAAGGCTGTTGTAAATGTAGTCAAGAAGAAAAGAAAAGCTTGTGAAAGGTTCAAAAAACTAGGTAATGATAGGGATCCAGAAGATTATAAGGCTAGCAGGAAGGAGCTTAAGAAGGAAATTAGGAGAGCTAGAAGGGGCCATGAGAAGGCCTTGGCGGACAGGATTAAGGAAAACCCCAAGGCATTCTACAAGTATGCGAAGAGCAAGAGGATAAGATGTGAGAGAATAGGACCAATCAAGTGTGACAGTGGAAAACTGTGTATAGAACCAGAAGAAATAGTGGAGGTACTTAATAAATACTTTGCTCCAGTATTCACTACAGAAAAGGATCTTGGCAATTGTAGGGATTGACTTACAGTGGACTGAAAAGCTTGAGCATATAGACATCGAGAAAGAGGATGTGCTGGAGCTTTTGGAAAGCATCAAGTTGGATAAGTGTCTGGGACCAGACAAGATGTACCCCAGGCTACTGTGGGAAGCGAGGGAGTAGAGATAGCCCAAGAAATTATAGACCAGTGAGTCTTACTTCAGTGGTTGGTAAGTTGATGGAGAAGATCCTGAGAGGCAGGATTTATGAACATTTGGAGAGGCATAATAAGATTAGGAATCGTCAGCATGGCTTTGTCAAAGACAGGTCGTGCCTTACAAGCCTGATTGAATTTTTTGAGGATGTGACTAAACACATTTATGAAGGAAGAGCAGTAGATGTAGTGTATATGGATTTCAGCAAGGCATTTGATAAGGTACCCCATGCAAGGCTTATTGAGAAAGTAAGGAGGCATGGGATCCAAGGGGACATTGCTTTGTGGATCCAGAACTGGCTTGCCCACAGAAGGCAAAGAGTGGTTGTAGATGGGTCATATTCTGCGTGGAGGTCGGTGACCAGTGGTGTGCCTCAGGGATCTGTTCTGGGACCCTTACTCTTCATGATTTTTATAAATGACCTGGATGAGGAAGTGGAGGGATGGGTTAGTAAGTTTGCTGATGACACAAAGGTTGGGGGTGTTGTGGATAGTGCGGAGGGCTGTCAGAGGTTACAGCGGGACATTGATAGGATGCAAAACTGGGCTGAGAAGTGGCAGATGGATTTCAACCCAGGTAAGTGTGAGGTGGTTCATTTTGGTAGGTCAAATATGATGACAGAATATAGTATTAATGGTAAGATTCTTGGCAGTGTGGAGGATCAGAGGGATCTTGGGGTCCAAGTCCATAGGACATACAAAGCAGCTGCGCAGGTTGACTCTGTGGTTAAGAAGGCATACGGTGTATTGGCCTTCATCAATCGTGGTTTTGAGTTTAAGAGCCAAGAGGTAATGTTACAGCTATATTGCACCCTGGTCAGACCCCACTTGGAGTACTGTGCTCAGTTCTGGTCGCCTCACTACAGGAAGGATGTAGAAACCATAGAAAGGGTGCAGAGGAGATTTACAAGGATGTTGCCTGGATTGGGGAGCATGCCTTATGAGAATAGGTTGAGTGAACTCGGCCTTTCCTCCTTGGAGTGACAGAGGATGAGAAGTGACCTGATAGAGGTGTATAGATGATGAGAGGCATTGACCGTGTGGATAGTCAGAGGCTGTTTCCGCAGGGCTGAAATGGCTAACATGAGAGGGCACAGTTTTAATGTGCTTGGAAGCAGGTACAGAGGAGATATCAGGGTTAAGTTTTTTACACAGAGGGTGGTGAATGTGTGGAATGGGCTGCCAGCGATGGTGGTGGAGGCGGATACGATAGGGTCTTTTAAGAGACTCCTGGATAGGTACATGGAGCTTAGAAAAATAGAGGGCTATGGGCAACCCTAGGTAATTTGTAAGGTAAAGACATGTTTGGCACATCTTTGTGGGCCGAAGTGCCTGTATTGTGCTGCAGGTTTTCTTTATTTCTATGTTTCTACATACAAACTTTATATTCTCAAAACTTCACTTTTGAAGGCCTCTCACTTACCAAGTATACTTTGGCCAGAAAACAGCCTGTCCCATCCACACTTGCCAGTTCCTTTGTGATACAATCAAAACTGGCCTTTCTCCAACTTTAAATCTCAACCCGCGGAGTAGAGTTCTCTTTTTCCATATTTACTTTGAAAAGAGCGGCATTGTGGCCACTGGATGCAAAGTGTTCCCCTGCACAAACCTCTGTCACCAGCCCTGTCTCATTCCCTAAAAGCAGTATTGCGCAGTGTCTCATTGGGACTTCTACAAACTGATTAAGAAAACCTGCCTGAACATATTTGATAAACTTTATCCCATCTAGTCCTTTTACAGTATGGGACTCTCAGTCAATTTGCAGACATTTTTAAATCATCTATTATAACAACCTTATGTTTCTTGCAACAGTCTGCAATTTCTCTACAAATCTGTTCCTCTAATCCCTAGGACTGTTGGGTGATCTGTATTGTAACCCCATCAACATGGTCATACCTTTCTTATGTCTCAGTTCCACCCATAACGCCTCAGTAGACGAGTTCTGCAGCCTGTCCTGACTGAGCAGTGCTGTGACATTTCCCCTGACTCGTAACACCACCCCTCCCTGTCTGTACACCGAAAACTACGGAACCCCAGAATTCCGGGTGTTGATCCACGCCCTGAGCTCATCCGCCTTTCCTACGGTACTTCTTGCATTGAAATATACGCAGCTCAGGACATTAGTCACCCCATGCTCAATCTTTTATTCCTGACTTTGTCTGAAGTCTTACCAATATATGCCTCCACAATCTTTCTACTAACTGTTCTGACACTCTGGTTCCCATTCCCCAGCAACTCTAGTTTAAACCCCACCGTGCAGCATTAACAAACCTCCCCGCTAGGATATCGGTCCCCCTCCAGTTCTGGTGCAAAACGTCCTTTCTGTACAAGTCCCATGTCCCCTGGATGGGAACACAGTGATCCAAAAACCTCATGCCCTTTCTCCTTCACCACCTCCTTAGCCACGTGTTTAACTGTGTGATCTTCCTAATTCTGGCCTCACCCGTTTACATGGCATGGGTAGCAATCCTGAGATCAGAACCCTGGAGATTCTACCCTTTGACTTAGCCCCGAATTCCTTGAATTCCCTATCATCACTCATCCTACCCATGTCATTGGTACCTACGTAGACCACAACTTCTGGCTGTTCACCCTCCCACTTAAGAATGCTGAGGACCCGATCTCGGATCCTAGCACCCCAGGAGGCAATGTAATATCCAGTACCTTTCTGATCCCTTCACTAATGAATCCCTATTACCACAGCGTGCCTCTTCTCCCTGCTTCCCTTCTTCGTCATAGAGTTAGGCTCAGAGCCAGTGACCCAACCACTGTGACTTTCCTCTGTTAGGTCACCCCCCGACAGTGTCCAAAGTGTTATTAGAAACATAGAAAACCTACAGCACAATATAGGCCCTTCAGCCCACAAAGCTGTGCCGAACATGTCCCTACGTTAGAAATCACCTAGGCTTACCCATAGCCCTCTATTTTTCTAAGCTCCATGTACCTATCCAAAAGTCTCTTAAAAGACTCTATCGTATCCACCTCCACCACCGTTGCTGGCAGCCCATCCCACACACTCACCACTCTCTGCGTAAAAAACTTACGCCTGACATCTCCTCTGTACCTACTCCCCAGCACCTTAAACCTGTGTCCTCTTGTGGCAACCATTTCAGCCCTGGTAAAAAGCCTCTGACTATCTACATGGTCAATGCCTCTCATCATCTTATTCACCTCTATCAGGTCACCTCTCATCCTCCGTCGCTCCAAGGAGAAAAGGCCGAGTTCACTCAACCTGTTTTCATAAGGCATGCTCTCCAATCCAGGCAACATCCTTGTAAATCTCCTCTGCACCCTTTCTATAGTTTCCACATCCTTCCTGTAGTGAGGTGACCAGAAATGAGCACAGTACTCCAAGTGGGGTCTGACCAGGGTCCTATATAGCTGCAACATTACCTCTCGGCTCCTAAATTCAATTCCACGATTGATGAAGGCCAATACACCATATGCCTTCTTAACCACAGAGTCAACCTGCGCAGCAGGTTTTGAGGGGGATGGCCACAGGTGTACCGTACTGTGCGCTGACTCCTTAACTCCGTTCCCCTTCCTGACTGTCTTTCAGTTTCCTGTGTCCTGCACCTTGGGTGTAACTATCTCTCTATATGTCCCATCCATCACCCCTTCAGCCTCCTGAATGATCCAGAGTTCATCCAGTTCCAGCTCCAACTCCTTAAGCTGGATTGTTAGAGGCTTCAGCTGGATGCTCTTCTCACAGTTGAAGTCATCAGGGGACATTGCTTTCCAACATCTGCAAGAGCAGCATTTCTCTATCCTGCCAGGCGCCTCTACTGTCCTCACTGAGCAGATATAAAGAAGGAAAAATAATAAATCAATTGTGGGAAAAAAATTTACCTACAGCTTTTCGCTTTCTCTCACTCAAGCCTTTCCTTGCTGAGGCCTCAAAGAGCTAGAATTCCCACTCCAACAAAGGCTGTTACGCTTGCCCCGCCTTATTTTAATTTACTCTTGCCAATGAATCCCCATCACTGATTGGCCGCTGCTCATCACACCAAACTGCCACGAGTCAGTGGCTTGATACTCACTCAGCAAACCTGAGTGACCGACATCTTCTCACGCTTCGGATCTCCGGTCGGCCACTGCTCAAAACTCGTCCTGAGTGAATCACATCCTGTCACTTCCACTGTCCCAACAGCACAAATCAGTATACCTTCCCAGGTTCTCAACTCCCCAGTTCTGGGATGAAGACTATGTATTCACCTTGCCTTGGCCTTCATGATCTAAGACACTCTGCAGGATCAACCCTCGTCCTCCTACACGCCGAAGGAAAAGTTCTGACCTGCTCAGCATCTCTCTATAACACAGTCTCCCAAGGCCCAACATAACCCTGTAAACCTCTGACAGTAAGATAACCCAAACTAAACACAATATTGAAAATGTGGCCTTACCAAAATGGTGTACAATTCCAACAACCCAGATTCTAAATTCTTCAAAATCAGTGAAACAAATGGCAAACAAGTCTGGACCCTTCAAACACACCAACCCCTGTGGGACAACCTCGGGGGCCTGTCACCATCTCCCTCTACTCCATCCTGCCAAACCAATTGTCCTGCTTTCCCTGGATACCCTGTGATCTCACCACCATGAGCAGCCAAACATGTGAAAGCTTATCAAAATGCAATAAGCAGAGCCCAGACAGGCCAGAGTGACACTCCCCCTTCCCTCCATCATCTCTCTCCATCAATTCCCCCTTCACTCACCAACACCTTCTCTCCATCACCTCCCCCTACACTCCCCTTCCCTCCGTCATATCCCAACAATCTCTGCTGTCACAACCATGGACTCAGCAATTACGCTGGTGTATGTGAACATGTCTTCAATCATTTCATTCTGATGGTGTTTAACTCCATTCTTTTCATTTATGCGGTTGTCTAGACTTGAGCAAAGCACAGCAATCTTTCGTTGCCTGTTTGCATTCAGCCTTGCCTGAGAAAATTGGACTGTCGAGTCAGCTGACTCCGAAGACTAGCGGTATTCATTTTATATTTAACTTTTCCTTGCAGGCACATTGTTGGCTTCATTTTCCATTTGAAAGTTTTAGTTAACAGTCATGTTTGGCCAGAGTTTATTGTTTTCTTTTCCCTCTAACTCTGTTCGTATTAAAGTCTGTGAATTATTGACCTGCTTCAGTGTCTCTTGCTCCACACTTGGGCCATATCTGACGTAGTGGCAGCAACAGTTGACCACACAAAGATGGACCCAGCAGAGAGACAGCAGCTGAGCTTGGCCGAGAGATCCTTTGGTCAGGTAGGGGACAAGCTACAGGCAATGGAATCTGTTCTGAGTGAAGTTACGGAGGCAATGAGGCAGATAACCTCATGCTGACAAGCCCAGTCTCATTTGGAGGAACAGGTATCATCCCTAGCCACAACGGTTGAGCAGCTCACCGCAAACAGTCGGACTTGGGTGTCTGCGATTTCCGCTCTCACGGCCGCCGTCCACGAGCTCACTGTGGACATCCAACGCCAGCTGACAACCGTTAACGTTCTCGCCAATGCAATTCAGCAGCCTCGGGCTGCGTCAATCCCACTCACAGCACCTCACAGGTCCTCCTTTTCTACGGCCCTGACCATCTTTGCGACTAATGCTCCCACTCGCACTCCTCGACCAGAACTAACTCCCGCCTTCAGACCCCACAGACTCCTGCGTCCGTACAGGAACCGAGTATTCCACCACCAGGCAGATATTCTGGTGATCCCAATGGTTGCAGGAATTTTATTACCCAGTGTGAGCTGACATCCAGGCCCTGACTGGTCGATCTGATGATGATGTGCAAAAACTGACATGCATAGCTAATCTTCTTAACGAACCTCCACTCAGCCTGTCCAACGCTTTACGGGAGCAAGGATACCCCGCAGCCCAGTCGTTCCAACATTTCGTGGTGGGGTTAAGGAGCATTTTTGATCTTCCAGTACGGGGTCAGGAGGCTGCCCACCAACTCTTGGACCTGCACCAAGACAGAGGAATGGCGAGAGACCCCCCCCCTCATCCTTCTGAATTCCAGTGAGTACAGACCCAGAGCCATCAAACCTTCCTCATGTGATAACCCTTTCATTCCTGGAATCATCCTTGTGAACCTCCTCTGGACCCTCTCCAATGCCAGCACATCTTTTCTAAGATGAGGGGCCCAAAACTGTTCACAATACTCAAGGTGAGGCCTCACCAGTGCCTTATAAAGCCTCAGCATCACATCCCTGCTCTTGTATTCTCGACCTCTCGAAATGAAACCTACAAGTTAACCTTCAGGGTGTCCTACACAAGGTCTCCTAACTCCCTCTGCGTCTCAGATTCCTGGATTTTCTCTCTATTTAGAAAATAGTCCACACATTTATTTCTACTATGAAAGTGCATGACCATGAATTTTACAACATTGTACTTCATTTGCCACTTTCTTGCCCATTCTCCTAATCTGTCTAAGTCATAATATGATTAGGAATAGTCAGCATGGCTTTGTCAAAGGCAGGTCGTGCCTTACAAGCCTGATTGAATTTTGTGAGGATGTGACTAAACACATTGATGAAGGAAGAGCAGTAGATGTAGTGTATATGGATTTCAGCAAGACACTTGATAAGCTACCCCATGCAAGGCTTATTGAGAAAGTAAGGAGGCATGGGATCCAAGGGGACATTGCTTTGTGAATCCAGAACTCGCTTGCCCACAGAAGGCAAAGAGTGATTATGGATGGGTCATATTCTACAAGGAGGTCAGTGACCAGTGGTGTGCCTCAGGGATCTGTTCTGGGACCCTTACTCTTCGTGATTTTTATAAATGACCTGGATGAGGAAGTGGAGGGTTGGGTTAGTAAATTTGCTGATGACACAAAGGTTGGGGGTGTTGTGGATAGTGTGGAGGGCTGTCAGAGGTTACAGCGGGACATTGATAGGATGCAAAACTGGGCTGAGAAGTGGCAGATGGATTTCAACCCAGATAAGTGTGAGGTGGTTCATTTTGGTAGGTCAAATATGATGGCAGAATATAGTATTAATATAGTAGTGTGGAGGATCAGAGGGATCTTGGGGTCTGAGTCCATAGGACACTCAAAGCTGCTGCGCAGGTTGACTCTGTGGTTAAGAAGGCGTACGGTGCATTGGCCTTCATCAATCGTGGGATTGAGTTCAAGAACCAAGAAGTAATGTTGCAGCTACATAGAAACCTGGTCAGACCCCACTTGGAGTACCGTGCTCAGTTCTGGTCGCTTCACTACAGGAAGGATGTGGAAACCATAGAAAGGATGCAGAGGAGATTTACAAGGCTGTTGCCTGGATTGGAGAGCATGCCTTATGAGAATAGGTTGTGTGAACTCGGCCTTTTCTCCTTGGAGTGACGGAGGATGAGAGGTGACCTGAAAGAGGTGGATGAGATGATGAGAGGCATTGATCGTGTGGATAGTCAGAGGCTTTTTCCCAGGGCTGAAATGACTAGCACGAGAGGGCACAGGTTTAAGGTGCTTGGAAGTAGGAACAGAAGAGATGTCAGGGGTAAGTTTTTTATGCAGAGAGTGGAGAGTGCGTGGAGTGGGCTGCCGGCGACAGTGGTGGAGGCGGAAACGATAGGGTTTTTTAAGAGACTCCTGGATAGATACATGGAGCTTAGAAAAATAGAGGGCTATGGGAACCCTAGGTACTTCTAAAGTAAGGACATGCTTGGTACAGCTTTGTGGGCCGAAGGGCCTGTATTGTGCTGTAGGTTTTCTATGTTTCTAAGTCCCTCTGCATCCTACCTGTTTCCTCAATACTACCTGCCCCTCCACCAATCTTTGTATCATCCACAAACCTGGCAACAAAGTGATCTATTCCATCATCTAAATCATTTATATACAGTAGTGGTCACCAACCTTTTTAAGCCCAAGATCCCCTACCTCGACCTCAGTGAAAGGCAAGATCTACCTACTAAATCGTTTTGAGAAAAAACAGCTCAGATTATACTTCCAATTTGAGGTCTTTTATTTGGGCTAATTGTATTTGAATTACACAAAATACTTTTAACATAGAAACATAGAAAATAGGTGCAGGAGTAGGCCATTCGGCCCTTCGAGCCTGCACCACCATTTATTATGATCATGGCTGATCATCCAACTCAGAACCCTGCCCCAGCCTTCCCTCCATACCCCCTGATCCCTGTAGCCACAAGGGCCATATCTAACTCCCTCTTAAATATAGCCAATGAACTGGCCTCAACTGTTTCCTGTGGCAGAGAATTCCACAGATTCACCACTCTCTGTGTGAAGAAGTTTTTCCTAATCTCGGTCCTAAAAGGCTTCCCCTTTATCCTCAGACTGTGGCCCCTTGTTCTGGACTTCCTCAACATCGGGAACAATCTTCCTGCATCTAGCCTGTCTAATCCCTTTAGGATTTTATACGTTTCAATCAGATCCCCCCTCAATCTTCTAAATTCCAACGAGTACAAGCCCAGTTCATCCAGTCTTTCTTCATATGAAGGTCCTGCCATCCCAGGAATCAATCTGGTGAACCTTCTTTGTACTCCCTCTATGGCAAGGATGTCTTTCCTCAGATTAGGGGACCAAAACTGCACACAATACCCCAGGTGTGGTCTCACCAAGGCCTTGTACAACTGCAGTAGTACCTCCCTGCTCCTGTACTCGAATCCTCTCGCTATAAACGCCAGCATACCATTCGCCTTTTTCACCGCCTGCTGTACCTGCATGCCCACTTTCAATGACTGGTGTATAATGACACCCAGGTCTCGTTGCACCTCCCCTTTTCCTAATCGGCCACCATTCAGATAATAATCTGTTTTCCTATTTTTGCCACCAAAGTGGATAACTTCACATTTATCCACATTACATTGCATCTGCCATGAATTTGCCCACTCACCCAACCTATCCAAGTCACTCTGCATCCTCTTAGCATCCTCCTCACAGCTAACACTGCCACCCAGCTTCGTGTCATCTGCAAACTTGGAGATGCTGCATTTAATTCCCTCATCCAAGTCATTAATATATATTGTAAACAACTGGGGTCCCAGCACTGAGCCTTGCGGTACCCCACTAGTCACCGCCTGCCATTCTGAAAAGGTCCCGTTTATTCCCACTCTTTGCTTCCTGTCTGCTAACCAATTCTCCATCCACATCAATACCTTACCCCCAATACTGTGTGCTTTAAGTTTGCACACTAATCTCCTGTGTGGGACCTTGTCAAAAGCCTTTTGAAAATCCAAATATACCACATCCACTGGTTCTCCCCTATCCACTCTACTAGTTACATCCTCAAAAAATTCTATGAGATTCATCAGACATGATTTTCCTTTCACAAATCCATGCTGACTTTGTCCGATGATTTCACCGCTTTCCAAATGTGCTGTTATCACATCTTTGATAACTGACTCCAGCAGTTTCCCCATCACCAACGTTAGGCTAACCGGTCTATAATTCCCCGGTTTCTCTCTCTCTCCTTTTTTAAAAAGTGGGGTTACATTAGCCACCCTCCAATCCTCAGGAACTAGTCCAGAATCTAATGAGTTTTGAAAAATTATCACTAATGCATCCACTATTTCTTGGGCTACTTCCTTAAGCACTCTAGGATGCAGACCATCTGGCCCTGGGGATTTATCTGCCTTCAATGCCTTCAATTTACCTAACACCACTTCCCTACTAACATGTATTTCGCTCAGATCCTCTGTCCCCTACTATTTCTGGAAGATTATTTATGTCCTCCTTAGTGAAGACAGAACCAAAGTAATTATTCAATTGGTCTGCCATGTCCTTGCTCCCCATAATCAATTCACCTGTTTCTGTCTGTAGGGGACCTACATTTGTCTTTACCAGTCTTTTCCTTTTTACATATCTATAAAAGCTTTTACAGTCAGTTTTTATGTTCCCTGCCAGTTTTCTCTCATAATCTTCTTTCCCCTTCCTAATTAAGCCCTTTGTCCTCCTCTGCTGAACTCTGAATTTCTCCCAGTCCTCAGGTGAGCCACTTTCTCTGGCTAATTTGTATGCTTCTTCTTTGGAATTGATACTATCCCTAATTTCTCTTGTCAGCCACGGGTGCACTACCTTCCTTGATTTATTCTTCTGCCAAACTGGGATGAACAATTGTTGTAGTTCATCCATGCAACCTTTAAATGCTTGCCATTGCATATCCACCGTCAATCCTTTAAGTGTCATTTGCAGTCTATCTTAGCTAATTCACGTCTCATACCTTCAAAGTTACCCCTGTTTAAGTTCAGAACCTTTGTTTCTGAATTAACTATGTCACTCTCCATCTTAATGAAGAATTCCACCATATTATGGTCACTCTTACCCAAGGGGCCTCTCACGACAAGATTGTTAATTAACCCTTCCTCATTGCTCAAAACCCAGTCTATAATAGCCTGCTCTCTAGTTGGTTCCTCGACATGTTGGTTCAAAAAACCATCCCGCATACTTTCCAAGAAATCCTCTTCCTCAGCACCTTTACCAATTTGGTTCACCCAATCTACATGTAGATTGAAATCACCCATTATAACTGCTGTTCCTTTATTGCACACATTTCTAATTTCCTGTTTAATACCATCCCCAACCTCAGTACTACTGTTAGGTGGCCTGTACACGACTCCCACCAGCGTCTTCTGCCCCTTAGTGTTACGCAGCTCTACCCATATCGATTCCACATCTTCCCGGCTAATGTCCTTCCTTTCTATTGCATTAATCTCCTCTCTAACCAGCAATGCTACCCCACCTCCTTTTCTTTCATGTCTATCCCTCCTGAATATTGAATATCCCTGAATGTTGAGCTCCCATCCTTGGTCACCCTGGAGCCATGTCTCTGTAATCCCAACAATATCATATTCATTAATAACTATCTGCACATTCAATTCATCCAACAATATCATATTCATTAATATTCATTGAAAAATTATCACTAATGCATCCACTATTTCTTGGGCTACTTCCTTAAGCACTCTAGGATGCAGACCATCTGGCCCTGGGGATTTATCTGCCTTCAATGCCTTCAATTTACCTAACACCACTTCCCTACTAACATGTATTTCGCTCAGATCCTCTGTCCCCTACTATTTCTGCAAGATTATTTATGTCCTCCTTAGTGAAGACAGAACCAAAGTAATTATTCAATTGGTCTGCCATGTCCTTGCTCCCCATAATCAATTCACCTGTTTCTGTCTGTAGGGGACCTACATTTGTCTTTACCAGTCTTTTCCTTTTTACATATCTATAAAAGCTTTTACAGACAGTTTTTATGTTCCCTGCCAGTCTTCTCTCATAATCTTTTTACCCTTTCCTAATGAAGCCCTCTGACCTCCTCTGTTGGACTCTGAATTTCTCCCAGTCCTCAGGTGAGCTGCTTTTTCTGGCTAATTTGTATGTTTGTTCTTTGGAATTGATACTATCCCTAATTTCCCTTGTCAGCCACGGGTGCACTACCTTCCCTGGTTTATTCTTTTGCCAAACTGGGATGAACAATTGTTGTAGTTCATCCGCACGATCTTTAAATGCTTGCCATTGCATATCCACCGTCAACCCTTTAAGTATCATTTGTCAGTCTATCTTAATTAATTCACGTCTCATACCTTCTAAGTTATCCTTCTTCAAGTTCAGAACCTTTGTTTCAGAATTAACTATGTCACTCTCCATCTTAATGAAGAATTCCACCATATTATGGTCACTCTTACCCAAGGGGCCTCTCACGACGATTGCTAATTAACCCCTCCTCATTGCTCAATACCTAGTCTAGAATGGCCTGCTCTCTAGTTGGTTCCTCGACATATTGGTTCAGAAAACCATCCCGCATACATTCCAAGAAATCCTCTTCCTCAGCACCTTTACCAATTTGGTTCACCCAATCTACATGTAGATTGAAGTCACCCATTGTCAAACTTTCAAATTAATTCAAAGAAGAAAACACTGTAACTAGCATATCAAACAGGCCATAGCTGTCTTTCTTTAAGAATATTACAATACTTCACACTTTTAATTCTAAGTTTCATTATTTAATTTTATTTCAACATGAAAAATATACAAATAAAAATTGACTGTTGCACTCAGTGTGATGACTGGGGCTGAATACTTATTGCTAGTTCCCTGAAATTTGGCACAAAACTACAGACAGCCAGTCTGAGACAGTCTGTGAGGCGTCTGTCAGTAAGTCAGCTCCTGTACTTAGATTTAATAATTTTCATCTGTGAAAATGCAATTTCACACAGATAAGTTGACCCGATGTAGGTACTGACTTTTAGTGCTTTAAAACCAACGTGCACACCGCGCATTGCTCGGCCCCATCAGTAGTAATTGCCTCCAGTTTATGAATGGGGTTGTCACTTTCACAGACATATTTTTTAAACTCATTGTAAATATCCTCACCTCTCATTCTCTCCTTTAATTGCAAAAGAGTGAGGAAGTCCTCCTTTGTTGTAAAATCCTGGAAAGTCATTCTGACAAATACAACAAGCTGAGCTGTTTGCATTACATCCAGGGATTCATCGAATTGTGGTGAAAAATACCCACGTCCTCTGACAGTGACTCTACCCTCCTTGTCACTGTTGCAGGGCCAAGCGGTACATTATGTATTGCGACTGTGATGTCGTTCTTGTTTTTAAAGTCATTAAAAACAGTCTCTGCGGTAATGGCCATTGCTTCCTTGAATAAGTCACCATCTGTAAAAGGCTTCTTGTGTTTAGTCAAAAGGTGACTTACACGAAATGATGCTTCAAAGCAACCTTATTTTGAGCAGCATGTTTTGTGAAAAACGATTGCTGGGCCTTCAACCCTGATTTCAGCTCCTCAACTTTCCAGGCACGAATTGCACTCTTTGGGGGGTAGGTGTCTTTAAATTTCTGGTGGTTGGTGTTGCGGTGCCGCTCCAGATTCCCTCTTTTAGTTAGTGCTTGTGTTTGGTTGCACAACTTACATACACACTTGTCTTTCACCAAGGTAAATAGAAATTCCTCTTCCCATTCTGGATGGAAGTTGTACGTTTTCGCCTTCTTTTGCGGAGCCTCCGCCATGCTATCAGGATATCATGAGCGAGTGCCGTATTGATGTTTGCGACAGTCTGTACTCTTATCCAGTGGTCCCCAATCACCGGGCCGTGAAGAATGCAGCAGTACAGCGGTGGCCGGAACGCACCCAGCACATCTTTAAGAAAAAAAAGCCAAAATAAACAAGCTAATTAATTAGGTGCTGTCCGGCACGTAAATATCGGCCCAGATCAGAGGCGACCTGGAAACAATCTCTCTTCACAAACAGTTTTGTAGCAAAAGTATTGCTATATTACCATTATCCTAATTCCTATTACTTATTTTTATAATGCTCACATTACAACAGCATTTGTGTATTTATTTTTGATTTTTTTCAGAAACTACTGGGAAAGTCTCAAAGATCGACCGGTCGATCGCGATCAACGGGTTGGCAACCCCTAATATACAGCATGCAAAGAACTGGTCCCTACACTGACCCCTGCAGAACACCACTAGTCACTGGCAGCCAACCAGAAAAGGATCCTTTTATTCCCACTCACTGCCTCCCACCAATCAGCCGATGCTCAAAGCATGACAGTAACTTTCCTGTAATACCATGGGCTCTGAGCTTTGTAAGCAGCCTCATGTGTGGCACCTTGTCAAAGGCCTTCTGAAAGTCCAAGTATACAACATCCACTGCATCTCCTTTTTCTGCCGTACCTGTAATCTCCTCAAAGAATTCCAATAGGTTCACCAGGCAGGATTTTTCCTGAAGGAAACCATGCTGACTTTGTGCTATCTTGTCCTGTGTCACCAAGTACTCCATCACCTCATCCTTAATAATTGACTCCAACATCTTCCCAACCACTGAGGTCAGGCTAACTGGTCTATAATTTCCTTTCTGCTGCCTTCCTCCTTTCTTAAAGAGTAGAGTAACATTTGCAATTTTCCAGTCCTCTGACACCATGCCAGAGTCCAATGATTTTTGAAAGATCATTTCTAATGCTACCACAATCTCTAACGCTTCCTCGTTCAGGACCCTAGGATGCAGTTCCTCTGGTCTGGGTGACTTACATACCTTTAAATCTTTCAGCTTTTTGTATTTGTCTT
Source organism: Mobula birostris (assembly GCF_030028105.1). Classification (NCBI taxonomy): domain Eukaryota; kingdom Metazoa; phylum Chordata; class Chondrichthyes; order Myliobatiformes; family Myliobatidae; genus Mobula; species Mobula birostris. The sequence continues at coordinate 207,380,278 of NC_092373.1, forward strand.
CGTCACCACGGATCCAACCTGCAAGTTTATCTTTAGGGTGTAATAGTAACTGCATCCACTTCTCTTCCTTCACACACTACAACATCTGGCACACTGCTTGTGTCTTCCACAGTGAAGACTGATGCAAAATACTCATTTAGTTCATCAGCCATCTCCTTGTCCCCCGTTATTATTTCTCCTGCCTCATTTTTGTTTCTTTACTCACCATATATAAAATTAAGGATTATAAGGCTCAATCGTTTAATTGCACATTGTGTACTGTTTGTTAATTTGGGGTACTGATTTGTAACAGGGGACACATTGTGCAGCATCCACCCAAACAAGATTTCTTATGCTTGGCGGGGCTGAGGACTGCCTTCCGCTAGATTAAGCCGCCAGCCAAACCAAGAGTTACATACTATGTTACCATTTGAGTACTTCTTCGTTTTTGGAATGCACATGTCCTGCACCTGCCACATTTTTCCCAGAAACTCATACCATTGCTGTTCTGCTGACATCCCTGCCAGCAGCTCCTTCCAATTTACTTGGCCAACTCCTCTCTCGTACAACTTTCCTTACTCCACTGAAATACTGCTACATCAGACTTTAAAAACATAGAAAACCTAGAGCACAACACAGGCCCTTCAGCCCACAAAGCTGTGCCGAACATGTACTTACTTTAGAGATTCCCTAGGCTTACCCATAGCCCTCTATTTTTCTGAGCTCTATGTACCTATCCAGGAGTCTATTAAAAGACCCTATCGTATCTGCCTCCACCAGCGTCACCAACAGCCCATTCCACACACTCAGCACTCTCTGCGTAAAAAAATTTACCCCTGACATCTCCTCTGTACCTACTTCCAAGCACCTTAAAACTGTGACCTCTTGTGTTAGCCATTTCAGCCCTGGGAAAAAGCTTCTGACTACGCACACAATCAATGTCTCTCATCATCTTATACACCTCTATCAGGTCACCTCTCATCTTCTGTCCATCCAAGGAGAAAAGGCTGAGTTCACTCAACCTATTCTCATAAGGCATGCTCTCCAATCCAGGCAACATCCTTGTAAATCTCCTCTGCACCCTTCCTATAGTTTCCACACCTTCCTGTAGTGAGGCGACCAGAACTGAGCACAGTACTGCAAGTGGGGTCTGACCAGGGTCCTATATAGCTGCAACATTACCTCTCCGCTCTTAAGCTCAATCCACGGTTGATGAAGACCAATACACCATATGCCTTCATAACCACAGAGTCAATCTGTACAGCAGCTTTGAGTGTCCTATGGACTTGGACCCCAAGATCCCTCTGATCCTCCACACTGCCAAGAGTCTGACTATTAATACTATATTCTGCCATCATATTTGACCTACCAAAATCAACCACCTCACAGTTATCTGGGTTGAACTCCATCTGCCACTTCTCAGCCCAGTTTTGCATCCTATCGATGTCCCACTGTAACATCTGACAGCCCTCCACACTATCCACAACACCCCCAACCTTTGTGTCATCAGCAAATTTACTAACCCATTCCTCCACTTCCTCATCCAGGTCATTTATAAAAATCACAAAGAGAGGGATCCAGAACAGATCCCTGAGGCACACCACTGGTCGCCAACCTCCATGTAGAATATGACCTGTCTACAACCATTCTTTGCCTTCTGTGGGCAAGCCAGTTCTGGATCCACAAAGTAATGTCTCCTTGGATCCCATGCCTCCTTACTGTCTCAATAAGCCTTGCATGGGGTACTTTATCAAATGCCTTGCTGAAATCCATATACACTACATCTACTGCTCTACCTTCATCAATGTGTTTAGTCACATCCTCAAAAAATTCAATCAGGCTCGTAAGGCACGACCTGCCTTTGACAAAGCCATGCTGACTATTCCTAATCATATTATTCCTCTCTAAATGTTCATAAATCCTGCCTCTCAGGATCTTCTCCATCAACTTACCAACTTACTGGTCTATAATTTCCTGGGCTATCTCTACTCCCTTTCTTGAATAAAGGAACAACATTCACAACCCTCCAATCCTCCAGAACCTCTCCCGTCCCCATTGATGATGCAAAGATCATCGCCAGAGGCTCAGCAATCTCCTCCCTCACCTCCCACAGCAGCCTAGAGTACATCTCATAAAAAGGCGGCCGACAGGGAAGAAGTCATCACCCTGACACAGTGGTGTCAAGAAAACAAAATCAAAGGAGCTGATTGTGGACTACATAAGGAACAGAGACAGGCTAACCCCTATTGACATCAATTGAGAAGATAAACAGCTTTAAGTTCCTCAGCATCCACCTCACGTGGTCTGTACACACCAGCTGTGTGGTGAGAAAGGCACAACAGCGCTTCTTTCACCTCAGACGGTTGAGGAAGTTTGGTATGGGCCCCCAAATCCTAAGAACTTTCTACAGGGGTACAATTAAGAACATCCTGACTGGCCACATCACTGCCTGATATGGGAACTGTACTTCCCTCAATCACAGGACTCTGCAGAGAGTGGTGTGGAAAGCCCAGCGCATCTGTAGTTGTGAACATCCCATAATTCAGGACACTTACAAGGACAGGTGTGTAAAAAGGGCCCGTAGCATCATTGGGGACTCAAGTCATCCCGACCACAATCTATTCCAGCTGCTACCATCCGGGAAACGGTACCACAGCATATAAGCCAGGACCAACAGGCTCCAGGACAGCTTCTTCCACCAGGCCATCAGACTGATGAACTCACGCTGACTTGAGTGTACTCAGTATTACATAGACTGTTCTATTTATTATAAATTATTGTAAATTACTATGATTGCATATGGCACATTTAGATGGAAACATAAAGATTTTTACTCCTCATGTAAGCGAAGGTTGTAAGAAATAAAGTATATTCAATTATCTAACTTGATGCCTTCCAAAAACTCCAGCACATCCTCTTTCTTAATGTCTACATGTTCAAGCTTTTCAGTCTGCTGCAAGTCACCAAGATCCTTTTCCATAGTGAATACTGAAGCAAAGTATTCATTAAGTACCTCTGTTATTTCCTCCGGTTCCATACACACTTTCCCACCGTCACACTTGATTGGTCCTATTCTCTCACATCTTATCCTCTTGCTCTTCGCATACTTGTAGAATGCCTTGGAGTTTTCCTTAATCCTGTCAGCCGAGGCCTTCTCATGGCCCCTTCTGGCTCTCCTAATGTCATTCTTAAACTCCTTCCTGCTAGCCTTATAATCTTCTAGATCCCTATCATTACCTAGTTTTTTGAACCTTTTATAAAGTAAGCTTTTCTTTTCTTCTTGACTAGATTTACAATAGCCTTTGTACATCTCGGTTCCTGTACCCTACCATCCTTTCCCTGTCTCATTGGAACGTACCTATGCAGAACTCCACACAAATATCCCCTGAACATTTGCCAGATTTCTGCCATACATTTCCCTAAGAACGTCTGTTCCCAATTTATGCTTCCAAGTTCCTGCCTGATAGCTTCATATTTCCCCTTACTCCAATTAAACGCTAACTTGTCTGTTCCTATCCCTCTCCCATGCTATCGTAAGGGAGATAGAATTGTGATCACTATCTCCAAAATGCCCTCCCACTGAGAGACCTGAAACCTGACCGGGTTCATTTCCCAATACCAAATCAAGTACAGTCTCTCCTCTTGTAGGTTCATCTACATATTCTGTCAAGAAACCTTCCTGAACTCACCTAACAAACTCCACCCCATCTAAACCCCTTGCTCTAGGGAGATGCCAATCCATATTTGGGAAATTAAAATCTCCCACCTCAACCCTGTTATTATTACTCCTTTCCAGAATCTGTCTCCCTATCTGCTCCTTGATGTCCTTGTTACTATTGGGTGGTCTATAAAAACACCCAGTAGAGTCATTGACCCCTTCCTGTTCCTAACTTCCACCCACAGAGACTCCGTAGACAATCCCTCCATGACTTTCTCCTTTTCTGCAGCCATGACACTATCCCTGATCAACAGTGCCACACTCACACCTCTTTTGCCTCCCTCTCTGTCCTTTCTGAAACATCTAAAGCCTTACACACTAAGTAGCCATCCCAGCCCCTGAGTCAAGTGTCTGTAATGGCCACAACATCATAGCTCCAAGTACTGATCCACGCCCTAAGCTCATCCGCTTTGTTCATAATACCCCTCGTATTAAAGTAGACACATCTCAAACCATCAGTCTGAGCGCGTCCCTTCTCTATCACCTGCCTATCCTCCCTCTCGCACTGTCTCCAAACTTTCTCTATTTGTGAGCCAGCCACCTCTTCCTCTGTCTCTTCAGTTCAGTTCCCAACCCCCCAACAATTCAAGTTTAAACTCTTCCCAAAAGCCTTAGCAAACCTCCCCACCAGGATATTGGTCCCCCTCGGATTCAAGTGTAACCTGTCCTTTTTGTACATGTCACACCTGCCCCAAAAAAGGACCCAATGATCCAGAAATCTGAATCCCTGCCCCCTGCTCCAATCCCTCAGCCACACATTTATCCTCCACCTCACTCTATTCCTATACTCTCCATCACGTGGCACAAGCAGTAATCCTGAGATTACTACCTTTGTGGTCCTGCTTCTCAACTTCCTTATTAACTCCTTGTAGTCATTTTTTAGGACCTCCTCCCTTTTCCTACCTGTGTCATTGGTACCAATATGTACCACGACCTCTGGCTGTTCTCCCTCCCACTGCAGGACATCTTGGACGCGATCTGAAACATCCCGGACCCTGGCACCTGGGAGGCAAACTACCATCTGTGTTTCTTTCCTGCGTCCACAGAATCGCCTGTCTGACCCCCTAACCATAGAGTCCCCTATCACTCCTGCCTTCCTCTTCCTTTCCCTACCCTTCTGAGCCTCAGGGCCAGACTCTGTGCCAGAGTCGCGGCCACTGTTGCTTTCCTTAAGTAGGCCGTCTCCCCCAAAAGTACTCAAACAGGAGTACTTATTGTTAAAGGGGACAGCCACAGGGGTACTCTCTAGTACCTGACTCCTTCCCTTCCCTCTCCTGACTGTTGCCCATTTATCTGTCTCCCAAGTCCCCGGTGTGACTACTTTCCTATAGCTCCTTTCTATCACCTCCTCACTTTCCCTGACCAGAGGAAGGTCATCAAACTGCAGCCCCAATTCCCTAACCCGGTCCTGAAGGAGCTGCAGCTCTACGCACCTGGTGCAGAGGTGGCCATCGGGAAGGCTGGGAGTCTCCCGGACATCCCACATCTGACACCCAGTACAAAACACCGGCCTCACAGACATTATTCCTGTTTCTATTCCTCACAGGTAACTTACCTCACCTCAAACCGTTATCTGCAAAGTCCGAATGAGCCAAAGCCCTACCACTCTGCCTCAGATCACTCCGTCAATGACCACTCCGCTTGGCCGTGTCTCCCTTTTATGCCTGAACCTTCCCTGCTAACTAACTCACGATTGGTGCTCCGGTTATAGCTGCTGATAGGCCACGTACAATGGACAAATGCTCTCGAAGCTCCCTTTAAATAACCGCCGCCGACCTGCGAGAAATCCCTCTTGGTAAAGCTCTGCTGATGCCACTGGCAGGCCACGTACTTTGGCCAGATTAAACTCCATCTGCCATTTCTCTGCCCATATCCCCAACTGATCTGTATCCAATTGTATTCTTTGCCAGTCGTCTACACTATCTACAACACCACCAATCTTTGTATCATCTGCAAACCTGCTAACCCACCCATCCACATTTTGATCAGGTCATTTATATACATCACAAACAGCAGGGGTCCCAGTATAGATCCCAGCAGAACACCACCAAAAATAGACCTCCTGTCAGAAGGAACAGTCATCACACCTCAGGATCTTGAACCAGAGGGGATAACTTCTCTAAACTTCACTCGCTCCATCACTGAAATGTTTCCACAATCTTTGGACTCACTTTCAAGGATCCTTCATCTCACGTTCTTATTGCTTACTTATGAAACACCGCTGATTTCCCTGGCTGCGTAAGTCTGGGGAATACACACTCCGGTCCCACCAAACCCAACCCGTAAGACTGAGATGGCTCTCCCACCCCAAATTCCAGTTTGTGTGGACACTGTGTAATTTACTACCCTGTTACAACTCAGGGCCAAGAAACAACAGACAGCACACTGCATTCCATTAAAGGATTATATTTATCAACCTTTCATTATATTTACAGTGAATGCCCACAAGAAAATGAATCTTCAGGGTTGTGTATGGTGATTTGGGTTTTTTTCTTCCGTATTTTGTACTGCATTGAACTGCTGCTGCTAAGTTAACAGATTTCACCACACATACTGGTGATAATAAACCTGATTCTGATTCTGAATCTATGCCATTGACCGCTATCAGAATTAGGTTTAATATCACCAGCATATGTTGTGAAATTTATTAACTTTGGGGCAGCGGTACAATGCAATACGTGATAAATACAGAGAAGAACCTGAGAAATACTCTATCTGTCTGTATATATATCTAACTATCTGTGTGTATATATATGTAGAGCACAAAGTAGTGTGTGTATGTGTATATATATATATATATATATATATATATATATATATATATATATGTGTATGCAGTGCACAAAGTAGTGTGTATGTATATATATATAGTAGTAGTGCACAGAGCAGTGTGTGTACATATATATATATGTATATGTATGTAGTGCACAACGTAGAGTATAAAACAGTAGTGAGGTAGCGTTGGTGTCCATTCAGAAATCAGGTGACAGAGGGGAAGAGTTATTCCTGATCGCTGAGTGTGCGTCGTCAAGATTCTGTACCTCCTTCCCGAGGGTAAGGATCAGAAGAGGGCATGTTCTGGGTGAGAGGGTTCTTGATGAAGGTGTCGGAAACTGCATCTTCTATGGACAAGCTGACTCTGAAATCGACCTGCCAATTCACTGTAGATCCCAATTGTCTGGATGAGACACCTTGTCAAACACCTTACTAAAATCTGCGTAGACGACATCCACAAATCTACCTTCAATTATTATCTAAACCTTTCTCTCCACGTAGCTATCCAAATGCCTTTTAAGCATAACTGCCTCGACCACTTCCTCTGACACCTCATTCCAAATGTGGTCCACCCTCTGTGTGGAAAAGCTGCTCCTAGTCATTATGGTTTGTAGTTTCAGAACCTTAACAAAAGAAAACCACAGGAGTCTGGAATAACTTGTCTACGAGTTCCTTTCTTTCGTGAAACGCTGACATACCACATGGTAGCATAATGACGTATGCTATTACTTACATATGACACACAATGATTTATGTAAACAAACAAAATTCTTCATCAAACATTTACAATATTACTGAAATATTAAAAACACTACATTCTCCCTGCATAGCTATAATCTCCAACTCAATAGAGATACTAATTAATATAACTCCTGTATAAATATCCACAGCATAGTAAATTTTAAGTTGTCCCATTCAGGCCTCAAGATTTAATCGCTGTGGAGGATTTCTTACTCTTGTGGGATAACGATTTTGCTGACAAGGAGGATCATTCTGCTTGGCAGATGAGACTTGTGGCTGTGAAACAATCTCAGATTCGGGGCCTCCTCTGTGGTGGTTGTGGAAGTTGATTCTGGATCAGCAGGAAGTGGTCCTGACAGATCTGGACACTTTTCTTCTGGATGTTCTGGCATCGAGAACAGTGCCCAGCAAGCTACTCGATCTGCAGATCCATCCCAGGCCACCAGACAAAACCTCAAGCTGATGCTTTCATTTTGACCACGCCTAGATGACTGGCGTGTGGTTCCTCCAACACTACTCCTCAGCTTGAATGGTACAACAACTCTCAATCCCCACATGAGGGAAATGGGGGAACTGGAATTTCTGCTGCATTCCAGCCATCTTGCGTTGCCATGTAGAGCTGAGGCGGTGTGGGGGCCGTTCTGGGTTCCCTTTGGACCATCTCCGCTGTAATACGGATTTGTATTCAGGAGAACACATCAGGAGGAGTGTCCACTTCTGTAAATATTTTCAGGTATTTCCTTTTCCAGGGGTAAATGGGGTAATCCATCAGCATTTCAAAGATTAGTTGCCCTCTTGCATTCAATCTTATAATTGTATCCTCCAAGAAACAGAGCCATCTCTGCATTGGTACTTTGCTGTTAGTGAATCAAGAATGGACACCAGTGGCTCATAATCAGTAATAAGGGTAAACTCTCCCATACAGTTACTGGTAGAAACATCTTACACTCCATACTGGACTCTCTGTCAATCTGTGTGTAATTTTTCTCTGTAGCACTAAAGGAACGTGATGCAAAGGCTACGGGCCATTCACTGCCATCACTCATAAGATGTGACGTGACTGCACCGATGCTGTAGGCGAGGTGTCACAGGCCAGCTTCACTGGATGATGTGGATCATAACGTGTGAGTAGAGTGTCCAACATCACCATTTCCATTGCCACTTATTCCTGATCTGTCATAATGAGTTCAAGGAACGGAGCACAGTAGCCAGGTTTGTCAGGAACCTGTTATAATAAACCCTAAAAATGACCACAGTTGTGGCAAATCCTTTGACTTTGGAGCATCCATCGCTGCTTGAATTTTCTCAGCACACTTGTGTAGTTCTTATGCATCAATGGTGTGACCACAGTTAGTGATGCTTGGTTTAAAGAATTCACACTTATTGCATCATGCTCTGAACCCATAATCTTCTAATTGTTTTAGCACTGTCTTGAGGTTTTGGAGATCTTCCCTGTCATCCTCACTGGGAGCCCAGGCAGCCTTGCAGCACATGGTCCATAGCTTTCTGCCTGAGTACAGGTGCAGAGGCCACTCCAAAAATGAGCCTATTATAGTGAAAAGGCTTTTGTGAGTGATTATGGTGAGAAACACTTTGGACTCTTCTTCCATCTCCATCTGTAGGTCAGCCTCAGCTAGGTAACTACTCTGAAGTGTTTTCATCTAGATGGTGTCACATTCCCTGTGGCTGGTTAAAGAACCAGCAGAAATAGAAAACACTTTGGAGTCCAGTATTGCAATTAACTAATAATATTTATTAGTAACTATGCAATACAGAAATATGAATTCAGATATATCAAACAGGTTAGCAAAGATTATATGTATATAAGTGTGGAAATATAGAAAACCAAGCTTCTTCAAGCTTAGGGGTAAATAGTTATAGTCTTACAGTGATGGGTAAAGTTCAGTTCAGTTTGTGGTATTCAGATGAGTAGTGATGGAGAGAGAGAGAGATTTGTAATCCAGGGTAAATGTTGTGAGAAGGCAATTACGTCAATATCCCACAGATTCCACGACAACAATACAAAATAACAATAGTAGTAGGTTTTATCTCCGAAGTTGTTCCACTCCACACATGAAATATCACCAACAGTGATCTTCAACGAATATCCTTTCAACACAAGTGGTACCACACCCGAATTCAGCTACAGGTCATTCCAAAGTGGTGGCCACAGGATACTCCAACAGAATCCACGTATGGATTATCACCAACAGTAGCTTATCACTGAGGGGACCCTCTTCAAGGGAACCACCACCCAGGCCAGAGTCGACACACCGATAAATTACACAAGGTCACCCCAAACACACAGTGTGATCGCCACTTATCCAGTTCCACGACATATGAAATAACTCCAAAAGTGATTTGCCACAGGGGTGCCTTTCTTCAGTGAACTACCACACCCAAACAAGGGTAACACACAAGTGGTATTCACAAAGATACTCCCCTCACCAGAGAACCCACTCCTGTGGATTAACTACGTGACAGTCACACCTTCGTATTTGAATAGAACTCAAACTCACCCTTACGGGCTACAGAGCACGGAGTCCAAACAGTGACCTCTTTGTCACTAGGTTTATTCTGTTTCAAACCTTCCTCTCCCCTCTGCAAACTTCCTTTAAAGTCACTGAATGTGACCACAACAAAGGGGACCGTTTTCTGTGATGAAGTTATCAACCCAGGCAAGGGTTGGACACATGGATAACTTCCCACCGGTCACACCTTTTCCCCACTGCGGGAGCCACTGATCAATCCTCTGAAAATCCACCTTTCAGTTGGCCCAACAAAGCTCATCCAGTGTCCAAAACCCTGTGTCTCTGTGTCTACCGGCCGACCTTCTATTTATCTCGCCGTGCTGAACACCAGCTGTCCATCAAGCAGCTCCTCCCTTCTCTTCCTTTAAACTTGTTCTAGTTGCAGAAAACTTGTGAGAGTCATTTATCAATACTCAGGATCAACCTCAACTCACCCCTTTTCGGGCTACTGAAAGTTTAAACCAGGACCTCACTCACTGGTGTCTTCCATTGATCGAATCCGAATCCACCTTGACTCAGAGCATGTGCTTCTCTGTTTTGTAACTGTCCTTGTAAAAAGTAAACATGCTGCAGTGAAACCATAACATTGATTTTCCATCAAATAACTCCAGCTCTCTCTCTCTCTCTCTCTCTCTCTCTCTCTCTCTCTCTCTCTCTCTTTCCATGACAACCCAGAAACTGACAGCAGTAGTCAGTGTCCTTGTAAAAGTGTAAACACGAGCTGAAAGGCAGACTCCGCTCCTCTCTCTCTCAGCATAAATCCCAAAAGTTAGTCGCAGTTCACTCTTGTGCCTTAAAGTGACAGTCCACAGCAAAAAGGAACCCCAGGGGTACATAACAATGGTTTGTAAAGACATTCTCTATCGGGGCAGAGGTTATTGATCTAGTTTCAGTACTGGTTGATGGTAACCTTGAAATGACCACAGGTCCTTACAGACCCATTCTCCTTGGCAACGGGAACCACACACATTGCCCGTGGGCTCCACTCAAACTTGGAAAGAATTCCTTCTGCCTCCGTGTGATCTAGCTCACCGGCTACTTAATTACAAATGGTACATGGAACCAGGTGGGCTTTGTAAAACTTGGCTGTGGCATTGTCAGTTAACATGATTTTACCCTGGATATGTTTGAGTTTTTGAATGGCACCCTTGAGCACTGCTGTGGCATCATTCCAGTATCTTTCTTAATTCACTTTCAGTTGACTCCATTGCAGGGGATGTGACATGCACATGGTGGATGGATCTCCAGTCAAGCCCTAGTGGTCTCAGCCAATCACTCCCACATGATACTGGTCCTCCTGTTTTTACCACATACAAACCCAATGTGGCTTGTTGGTTGTTGTATTTCACTGTTACTAATGCCATTCCCACAGGAGTTATCTTTTCTCCAGAATAAGTTCTGAGTTGAATATCTGCAGGCTTTAGATTGGTATATTTTAAATGCCATTCAAACTCATTTTGTGGAACGACTGAAATAGCTGAGCCAGTGTCCTATTTTAATTAATTTGGTGTTCACTTCTGGAGTAAGCCATATTTTTTGTCCATTATTAGACCAGAAGACCAGAAGACATAGGAGCAGAATTAGGCTATTTGGCCCATCAAGTCCTGCTCCCCCATTTAATCATGGCTGATCCTTTTTACCCTCCTCAGCGCCACTCCCTGGCCTTCTCCATGTAACCTTTGATGTCGTGTCCAATCAAGAACCTATCAAGCTCTGCCTTCGATATTCGGAGGGGAAGAGCAAAGTTATGTTGGTTCTAAATGGCGACTCCTTCACTTGCATCTTGGGAAACAGCTTTATTTCTAACTTTGATATCTCTTTTTTGCCCCTTTTCAATGTTAGTTTGAAGACCCTGACCTGGAGTTACACTCTGAATTCGGTTCTTTGCAGGAATGGGACTGCTCTCACGGCCTCACGACCGGCTGCTTTTTGATGTCCCAAGGACGTGGCCTGGAAGACTAGCGCGCCTTCTGGGTGCCGGGTTTTCGTGGCTCTGGGCTCGGGCTGATTCTAGGCTGATGCCTAGAACATGGAACATCGGGAGCAGCGGGTTAGCTGCCGGGGGTTGTGTGTTCGAAGAGCTGACCTTTCTGGGGCTCACTCTCTTTGGCGCAGAGCTCAGAAAAAGTGAGTCAACAGACTTTTAACATCGTAAATCAACGAGTTGTTTGTTATGTCTCCGCTCTCGCTGCGAAACGGAGACACTGCTTTCTCCCGTATTAGGGAGAGAGAAAGAGTATGTTGAATTACTGGGTGAACAAGTAGTCTTTGGGATACTGCAAGTCTGTGTCTTTATCGATGCCTGCTGCACGCTTGAGTTCTCGGTTAAGGATGCTGATGCGTTTTGCTGGTGGGGCTGGGGGTGTGTTTGTTTACTTGCTACTGCTGTGCATGGGTGGGGGAGCTGGGGGAGGGGGAAACTGAGAGGGGGCTTTGGGGTTCTAACGTTTAACTATCATTCATTCTTTGGGGCACTCCTCTGTTTTCGAAGGAACAGAATTTCAGGATGTATATTGTATACATTTTTCTGACACTAAACATGCCTGTTGAAATCTAATACACCCAATGATCCGGCCTCCACAGCTCCCTGTGGTAAGAAATTCCACAAATTCACCACCCTGTGGCTAAAGAAATTTCCCTGCATCTCTTTTAAATGGATGCCTCACTATCCTGAAGCTGTGCTCTCTTGTCCTCGATTCTCCCACCATGGAAAACATCCTTTCCACATCTAGTCTGTCCAGACCTTCCAACATTCGAAAGTTTTCAATGAGATCCCCACTCATCCTTCTGAATTCCAGCAAGTACAGATCCAGAGCCATCAAACATTCCTCATATAATAACCCTTTCATTCCCAGAAGCATCCTTGAGAACTTCCTTTGAACCCTCTCCAATGCCAGCACATCTTTTCGAGATGTACCCCAGGCTCCTGTGGGAGGAGAGGGAGGAGATTGCTGAGCCTCTGGCGATGATCTTTGCATCATCAATGAGGACGGGAGAGGTTCCAGAGGATTGGAGGGTTGGGGATGTTGTTCCCTTATTCAAGAAAGGGAGTAGGGATAGCCCAGGAAATTACAGGCCAGTGAGTCTTACTTCAGTGGTTGGTAAGATGATGGAGAAGATCCTGAGGGGGAAGATTTATGAACATTTGGAGAGGTATAAAATGATTAGGAATAGTCAGCGTGGCTTTGTCAAAGGTAGGTCATGCCTTACGAGCCTGATTGAATTCTTTGAGGATGTGACTAAACACATTGATGAAGGAAGAGCAGTAGATGTAGTGTATATGGATTTCAGCAAGGCATTTGATAAGGTACCCCATGCCAGGCTTATTGAGAAAGTAAGGAGGCATGGGATCCAAGGGGACATTACTTTGTGGATCCAGAACTGGCTTGTCCACAGAAGGCAAAGAGTGGTTGTAGACAGGTCATATTCTGCATGGAGGTCAGAGACCAGTGGTGTGCCTCAGGGATCTGTTCTGCAACCACTACTCTTTGTGATTTTTATAAATGACCTGGATGAGGAAGTGAAGGGATGGGTTAGCAAATTTGCTGATGACACAAAGGTTGGGGGTGTTGTGGATAGTGTGGAGGGCTGTCAGAGGTTACACAGGAGATTGATAGGATGCGAAACTGGGCTGAGAAGTGGCAATTGGAGTTTAACTCAACAGATGTGAGGTGGTTTATTTTGGTAGGTCGAATATGATGGCAGGAATATAGGATTAATGGTAAGACTCTTGGCAGTGTGGAGAATCAGAGGGATCTTGGGGTCTGAGATCATAGGACACTCAAAGCTGCTGTGCAGGTTGACTCTGTGGTTAAGAACACATACGGTGTATTGGCCTTCATCAATCGTGGTTTTGAGTTTAAGAGCCAAGAGGGAACGTTGCAGCTACATAGCACCCTGGTCAGACCCCACTTGGAGTACTGTGCTCAGTTCTGGTTGCCTCACTATAGGATGGACATGAAACCATAGAAAGAGTGCAGAGGAGATTTACAAGGATGTTGCCTGGATTGGGGAGCATGTCTTATGAGAATAGGTTGAGTGAAATCGGCCTTTTCTCCTTGGAGCGACGGAGGATGAGAGGTGACCTGATAGAGGTGTATTATATCTGAGACAGTGATGACCCTCCGCTTTCGTGCCCTAACCTCCTACGTTATTTATGACCCTGAAGAGAACAAAAATCCTTGCTGGTATGTTTGCAAGAGTTGTTGAGGTGTGTTTAAGTTAATATGGCAGGGGGATGGGGACTGGAGTGATGTGACTGAGGATGGGGCAGTTAGTATACAAGTTGATGCATTGTGTAAGTTGTGTGAATCTAATCCTTATAGAGAGATGACATAGGAATAGAAGTTGCAGAAACTTTGGGGTGGGGCGCGTTGGTAGAACTAAGAAACTGCCAGGTCTCTGATGGGAGTTTATACAGGCTCCCAAACAGTAGCCAGAACGTGGGATATAAATTGCAATGGGAGATAGAAAAGGAAAGTCTATGATGGAGCGAGCTGGTGTTCAGTGAATGGGAGGGTAATGAGGATTGTGGAAAAACAAAGGAATCTGGCTTTGCAGATAATACAAAGGTAGATGGAAGGGCAAGTATTTAACAGCAAGCAGGGTGCCTGCGGAAGTACTTGGACAGATTGAGAGAAAAGGCAAAGAAGTAGTAGATGGAATATACTATAGGGAAGTGTATGGTCATGCACTTCAGTAGAAGGAATTAAGGTGTCATCTATTTTAAAATTTTAAAAATTAGAAGGGTAAAGGTCCTTGGAAGCACTTCTGCAGGATTCCGTAAAGGTTAACTTGAAGTTTGAGTCGATTGTTACGAAGGCAACTGCAATGCTGGCATTCATTTCAAATGGACTAGAATATAAAAGGAAAGATGTATACTGAGGCTTTATATGCCATTGGTCAGACCAAATTTGGAGTATTGTGTGCAGATTTGGGCCGCTTATCTGAGAAATGATGTGCTGGCATTAGAGAGTTTCCAGAGAAAGTTGACGAGATTGATCCAGCAATGAAAGGGTTAACATATGAGAAGCGTTTCATGGCTCTGGACTCGTACTCACCAGATGATGGTGCATCTCATAGAAACCTATTGAATATCCAAAGGTCTAGATACAATGGACGTGAAAAGGATATCTTGTATACCTTCTGATCTAGGGCCAGAGGGCATCCATTTAGACTGGAGATAAGGAGGAATTTCTTTAGTAACAGGATGATGAATCTGTGGAATCCATTGCCACAGATGGCTGTGGACACCAAGTAATTGAGGATATTTTAAATGGATGTTGATTGGTTCTTGCTTAGTCATGGCATGAAAGGTTCCAGGGAGAAGAGAGTACAGTGTGGTTGCCAGGGATACTCAATCAGCCATGATGGAATGACAGAACAGACTCAAGGTGCTGACTTGCCTAATTCTGTTCCTATGTCTTTTGGTCTTATGGTCTAATTGATGAAGACATTAGTGAGGCCTCACCTGGAATATTGTATTCAGATTTGCTCGCTCTGCTACAGTAAAGATGCCGTCCAGCCGCAAAGAGTGCTGAGGAGATTTACGAGACTGTTGTCAGCACTTGAAGGACTGAGTTATGGACAGAGTTTGGGCAGGTTGGGAGTGCACAAGTTTAAGGAAAAACAAGAAATTTAATCAGGACACAGGAGAAAATAGGATGCCACCAACACCACTTCCCCATTCCCTCTGCTCCCTCCCCGTCAATTACCCTGCTCCCTCCAGGTTATTCAAACCAGCTGACGCAATTTGCTCAAAGATAGTGTTGTCATCAACAGGTCCATCCAGATTAAGTCCCGTGATTGGCCTGGGGAGATTCAGATCATCAACTAACCCTTCCAGACTGGTCTCCTGATCGGCTCCAGGACAATGACAACACTGACGACCACGCCCTTGGCTGTGATGGGTTCCAACAATGTCCATACTGTCTCCTGGCCTTTCTCCACGGTGATCGACTCCTCTTCTGCTCTCACCTGTCGGTGTTTCTCCAGCAAGAGCATCGTCTACTGGCTGCAGTGGACTGCCATCGTCCATTGGCTCACCTCCACATCATCAGCCAGTGTCTTCACTGATTGGTCCACATGAACTCCAGTGGGTGACTTCACTGGGCACATCATTGAACTGCAGCACAACAACTTCATTATATGGCATCAAGTTTGGGATCTTCACAGATCCAGTGGTCTTTGATAGACAACAGAACGTCAAGTCTGTTTGGCTTGATGACTAATTTCAGCTCTGTCTCAACCAATCAGCTGAAGAACAGCTCAGATCTACCCGAGCTGATTTTTTTGTTGTCCGATGAGTGGCTGATCAATCCCAGAGCACCTCTCAGTAGCTCCACCAGTGACACCGTATTTTTGGCCCCCAGCCTCACCCTACCCTTCCTCCTCACCTCTCCATTCCCTCCCTCAGGTTCACCCTGCCCCATGTCCTGGCTGTCCTCACTGCGACTGCCTGGTTCCTCCAGTGAGGGAGCACCTCCCTCCTGCTCCCCGACCCATTCCCCACCCTCCCTTCCATCCCCCCCACACATGTCTCCCCTCCCTGTCTCCCCTCAACTTTTCCTTCCAGCTCCATGCCCCACCTCTTTCCTTCCCTCTCCTATACACATACCCCTCCCTCCCATTTCCCCCCTCCCCCTCCCACACACTTCCCCACCTTCCCCCCTAGGACCTTGTCAGGGAGCCCTCCCTTCATCCTCCTCCTGCCCATTCCTCCACACTCCCCTTCCCTCTCCCCTCCCTGAACCTCTCTCCCCCTCCCTCCCCATCTTCTCTAACCCTTTCCTCCCTCCTCCTCCCCTTCCCCTCCACTCCACCACTCCCTCTCTATTCTTCCCCCTCCCCATCTCCCACCCCTTCCCCTCCCCCTCACTCTCCCCTTCCCCTCCCATTCTCCTCCTTCCTCTCCCTCTCTCTCCATCCCTCCTGCCTCTGCTCATCCCTCACCTCAATTCCCTCTTCCCAACCTTTCACCTTCCTTCCCTCCCCTACCCTCCATCCCCTCAACTGTATGTGTTTTTGTGTTTTGTGTGTGTGAGAGAGAGACCTACCCTCCCCACTTCCCCCTCCTCCCTCCATCTCCACCACATTCCCCACCCTTCTGATTCCTCCCCATCCCCTCCAGCCTTATCTGCACCCTCTCCTCTCTCTCACACACCTGTAAACGCACATACAGTTGGGGTGATGGATGGAGGGGGTGGGGGGCAGGGGTGGTAGAGGGGGAGTGAGGAGGAGAGGGAAGGAGGTGAGAGGAAGTAGTAGGTTGAGGAGGAGGGGTGAGGAAACAGGAGGGGAAGGGGTAGGTTGAGGGGGAGTGTGGGTGAGGAAACAGGAGGGGAAGAGGTAGGTTGAGGGGAAGGGCGGGTGAGGAAACAGGAGGGGAAGAGGTAGGTTGAGGGGTAGGGTGGGTGAGGAAACAGGAGGGGAAGGGGTAGGTTGAGGGGGAGGGTGGGTGAAGGAACAAGAGTGGAAGGGGTAGGTTGAGGGGGAGGGTGGGTGAAGGAACAGGAGGGGAAGGGGTAGGTTGAGGGGGAGGGTGGGTGAAGGAACAAGAGTGGAAGGGGTAGGTTGAGGGGGAGGGTGGGTGAAGGAACAGGAGGGGAAGGGGTAGGTTGAGAGGGAGGGTGGGTGAAGGAACAGGAGGGGAAGGGGTAGGTTGAGGGGGAGGGTGGGTGAAGGAACAGGAGGGGAAGGGGTAGGTTGAGGGGGAGGGTGGGTGAAGGAACAAGAGTGGAAGGGGTAGGTTGAGGGGGAGGGTGGGTGAAGGAACAGGAGGGGAAGGGGTAGGTTGAGAGGGAGGGTGGGTGAAGGAACAGGAGGGGAAGGGGTAGGTTGAGGGGGAGGGTGGGTGAAGGAACAGGAGGGGAAGGGGTAGGTTGAGGGGGAGGGTGGGTGAGGAAACAGGAAGGGAAGGCAATTGGGACTGAGTAGGAGGATGGTAGGAATGGGAGGGGGAAGGGCTGAGGAGAGGGTGAGGTAAAGGGCAGGAGCAGGAGTGTTGCTGTGGAGGTGGAGCGAGGAGGAAGAAGTAAAGGGAGAGGGGAAGTGGAGGGTTGAGGGGAGATAGAGGGGCAAGGAAGGTGGAAGGTTGGGAGTGGGAATGTAGGGAGACGGGGAGGGAGGCAGAGGGGAAGGAGGAAGGGTGGAGGGGATGGAGGAGAATGGGAAGGGGAGGGTTGAGGGTAAGGGGGGGGCACGAGAATGTGGTGGTGAGGGGGCAGGGGAAGGAATAGGGACGGATGGAGGAGGGGAGGGTGAGGGGGTTGGAGTGGGGGAGGGGAGGGGAGGGGGAGGTGGGGGGTGGGTGGGCGGGGAGGGGGAGGGGAGGGTAGAGGGAGGGGGACTGAGGAGGAGTGGGTGGGAGGAAGATGGAGGGAGTGTTCCCCCATGAGGTCCCAGACACCCCCCATACCCCATCCCAGCCCAGACCATTCCCCTCTGGAATCGGCCCCATTCCCTGCCCGGGGCTGGGGGTGAACGTTGAGCTGCTGAAGCTGCAAGAAAATGGATCGTCTGATAGAATATGGTTCATGTACTTGGAAAATAAATTTACTTTGAAATTCAACTTTGAAATCTGTTGTTTGTAAAACATGTAGTGATGAGAAATGGTGTCAATGAATGTCTGAGAGTGGAAAACACTGGTGTTCAGTCCCACTGCCCCTTGCCAGTCAAGAACCCCCACCTGAGTCTGTCCCATCTGCCTGGCTTGACCCATCTCTCTCTGAAGTTTCCTCTCCGCCCTGTCTAATCAAGCACATGTCAACCTCTGTTTTAAATATAGCCAACTGTGCCAATGAATTGCTCAGATTCATCACCCTCTGGGTAAAGAAATTCCACCTCATCTCTATAAATGAATGCCCTCTGTTGTTAGACAGTTTGTCCCTGGGGTGGGGAGGGGTGTGTTGCGGGAAAGATACCAGCTATCAATCTATGCCCCTGGTAATCTTATCACACATTATCATTCTCCCCTCAGCTCCACCACTCCTTAGAAAATACCCAAGTTTGTTTGGGCTCTCCTTAAACAGTAACTTATGCCTTTAATCCAGACTGCATCCTGGTGAACCTCTTCTGCACCCTCTCCAATGTATCACTGTTACAGTGGGTCAACGGCAATGACAGATTCATCGAGGAGGAGCTGGCCAAAGTTGCTGGGAACGGGGCACTAGGCAGAATGACAGCAGAGCAGCAATGACTGGAGTTTTTGGGGCAATTTAGAAGGTGGAGGGCAGATGTGTCCCAAAGATGAAGTATTCTAAAGGGAGGATGAGGCAAGCGTGGCTGACAAGGGAAGTCAGAGACAGCATAGAATCAAAAAGGAGGGCATAGAGTAGTAGCAGAAAAGAGAGGGAAGCTGAATGATTGGGAAGCTTTACAAAGCAACAAAAGCCAGTGAAAAACAATGAGGAGAGAAAAGATGAAATCTGAAGGTAAGCCAGCCAATAATATTAAAGAGGGTGCTGAAAGCTTTTCTTCCAGAGGTAGGAAGAGTAAAATTAAGGCAGAGTGGACATTAGAGTGCTGGAAATGACACTGGAGAGGTAGTAATGGGAAAAAAGGAATGGTGAACAAACTGAATAAGAATTTTGCCAGCGAGGGAGAGAAGTGAGTGTAATCACTGTTGCCAATGAGAAGCTGTAATGTCGTAGGTAGATAAGTCATCTAGACCAGTTGGTCTACACCCCAGTCAAGTCAAGTCAAATTTATTTATTTATAAAGCAGATTTAGAAATAACCCATGTTGACCAAAGTGCTGTACAAACCATAACAGGTAGCTAAAATCACAAATCAAGCAACACAGATAGAAACAACAAGGCACAAAGCTTATAGGCAGAAAATAAACTACACATGAGCCTTGGCACAAGCCAAAAATCAGCCATATCAGGACGATTCAAATGCTCGTGGATAAAGGTAAGTTTTGAGCCTGCACTTAGAAGAGTCAGTGGAGGGGGCAGATCTGATAGGGAGGGAAATGCTGTTCCACAGTCTAGGGGCTACAACAGCAAAGGCACAGTCACCCCTGAGCTTAAGTTTAGATCGCGGGACAGCCAGGAGCCCCTAGTCAGCCGACCTGAGGTAGCTGGAAGTAGAATAAGGGGTTTTACTGCTGGCTTTTACTACTGCATTAACTTGCTTGTTGAACTTAAAGGCAATATCAAATATCACACCAAGGTTTTTGACATGGGGTTTGAAAAGGGTGGACAGGTCACCAAGACTGTTGGCAATCACTTTGATGGAGTCAGGGGGGCCAAATAGGACAACTTCAGACCTCCCTTCATTCAGCTGCAGGAAGTTTTGTGCCATCCAACACTTTATGTCCTCAAGGCCATTCATGAGGCTGAGTGGATCTGACTGGACATTTGTTTCAAGGGGAGATAAAGCTGTGTGTCATCAGCATAACACTGGAAGCAAATGTCGTAATTTTGGATGATTTGGCCGAGGGGAAGCATGTATATGGAGAAAAGAATGGGACCTGGGATGGAAACTTGTGAGAACCCGCAGGTGAAACTAGCCGGAAAAGAAGAAGATTTGCCTATGTTGACGGAGAAGCTTCTGTTTATGAGGTAGGATGTGAACCAGTTCAAGGCAGTGCCATCAACACCAACCCCGCACTGGAGACTGTCTATTAACATGGCATGATCCACACTATCAAATTGTGTGCCGAGGTCAAGAAGAATTAGGATGGCAGAGTCACCTGAGTCGGTAGAGAGGAGGAGATCATTGAACACTCTCAGCAGGGCAGACTCTGTGCTATGATAAGCCTTAAAACCTGACTGAAATCTTCCCAAAATGTTGTTTTGGTGTAGGTAGGGCAACAATTGACTAATTGACTAATTCCAGTCAGAGCGACCCCGACTGGAACCACCGCTTCCCGGACATGGGCACCAGCCCCCGGCGGGCCATGGACTCCCTCGCCTCCGACTCCGACCTCAGTTCTGGGGCCCTGCAGGCTACAGGTTCCGCCAGCCCCAGCTCCAGATCCAGCTCGGACCATGATCCCGGCCCACTCCAGACCGGGACCCCTCTTACTGCCGCTGGGTTCTACCGCCCGACTATTCTCCAACCACCATCTTTCCTCTCCGAGACTCCCAACATTCCCTCTACCCCTCATTGCCCCTCCATTCCTCTGATCCCCCATCCTCCCCTCACCCCACTCTCCCTGAACATCCCAACCCCCTTCTCCCTCCTGAGAACTCCCACTCCTCACCCTCCTCCAACCCCAGTCCCAACCCTTGCCGTGTCTTCACCATCCCCTCTGACCTTCCCCTCCCTGAGGAAGAACGTTCTGTCCTTAGCAAGGGCCTCACTTTTGTCCCCCTCCGTCCACACCTCAGTGAGTTCCGTGCCCGCCATGACGCTGAACTCTTCTTCCGTCGCCTACGTCTCCGAGCCTACTTCTTTGGCAGGAATTCCCGTCCTCCTACTGAGGACCCCTTCTCCTGTCTTCGACCCTCCTCCTCCTCCTCCTGGACACCCCACCCAGGCCTTCTACCTGCACTCAATCTCTTCATCTCTAACTGTCGCCGAGACATCAACCATCTCAACTTCACCACTACTATCTCCTGTTCCAACCTCACTCCCTGAGAACACACTGCCCTCCACTCTCCGCACTAATCCCAACCTCACCATCAAACCCACTGACAAAGGTGGTGCCGTAGTAGTCTGGCGGACGGACCTCTACCTCACTGAAGCCAAAAGGCAGCTCTCTGACACCTCCTCTTACTTACCCCTGGAACAGGACCCCACCAAAAAACACCAAACCATTGTCTCCCACACCATCACTGCCCTCATCAACTCCGGAGACCTTCCATCCTCAGCCGCTAAACTCATTATTCCCACACCCCGTACCGCTCGGTTTTACCTCCTCTCCAAGATACACAAGCCTGACTGTCCCGGTAGACCCATAGTTTCTGCCTGCTCCTGCCCCACTAAACCTGTATCTGCCTACCTGGACTCCATTTTGTCACCCATAGTTCAGTCCCTCCCCACCAACATCCAGGATACATCCCATGCCGTCCACCTCTTCAATAACTTCCAATTCCCCGATCCCAACCGCTTCATTTTCACTATAGATGTCCTCTCCTTATATACCTCCATTCCCCATCAAGAAGGCCTCAAAGCCCTCCACTACTTTCTGGATAATAGACCTCACCAGTTCCCCACCACCACTACCCTCCTCCAGTTGGTGGAACTGGTTCTCACACTTAATAACTTCTCTTTTGGCTCTTCCCACTTTCTTTAGACTAAGGGTGTAGCGATGGGAACTCACATGGGCCCCAGCTATGCCTGCCTCTTCATTGGTTATGTGGAACAGTCTGTTCTCCAAACCTATTCTGGTACTGCTCCCCAACTTTTCCTTCGGTACATTGACGACTACATTGGTGCTGCTTCCTGCACCCATGCTGAGCTCGTCAATTTCATCGACTTTATTTCAAACTTCCACCCAGCCCTCAAATTCACTTGGTCTATCTCGGACATTTCTCTCCCCTTTCTCGATCTCTCGGTCTCCATCTCTGGAGACAGACTGTCCACTGACATCTTCTACAAGCCCACTGACTCTCATAACTACCTCGACTATACCTCTTCCCACCCCGCCACATGCAAAAATGCCATTCCCTATTCCCAGTTCCTCCGTCGCTGCCGCATCTGCTCCCAGAATGAGGCTTTCCGCTTAAGAATAACCCAGGCAAAGATTCTGGCAAAAAAACTGTCCTGTCAAAGATTCAGTCTGTCAGGAGGTTTACGCGTGCGCTGTGATCTGTGCACTACCCCCGGTGACCCAGCAGGCACCGCTGGTGAGGGTGTTTTGGGTGGATCTGGTGTTGGGGGCATGAGAGGGGTCTGTGTGTCTGCGTGAGAATGTCCATCCTCCTCAGGGGACCCCGACCCCTCTGCCAGCGTCTCGCCCTCTGGCAAAGTCACTGGTGGACATGCTTCCACCGTAGTCTGACTCACAAATGGAAACTCCATGGAACTGTCTGCCTCTGAGCCGGTATCATGATGCAGGCACACATGATCCTGATGTCTGCAGAAAACCCGCCCATCAGCCAGCTTAACAACATAGGAGACGGGACCACTCTGCTTAAGAATAACCCCAGGCAGCCATTGCTGATTGTTTCTCACAAAGACATTGTCATCCGGTTTTAACAGTCTCTCTCGCACATGTTGATCATGTCCCTCCTTCTGCTTTTCCTGCTTTCTCTCCACTTTCGCCTTCGTGTCTGGACGCAGGAGGTCCAATCTTGGCTTGGGCCTACGCCCCATCAGCATCTCTGCAGGGGTGCGGGTGGTTGTAGTCTGTGGCGTGAGGCAGTATTTAAACAGGAAACATGAAAGCCGCATGCTGAGAGAGACCCGTCATCTGCTTTAGCCTGCCTTCACTGTCTGAACAGCCCGCTCAGCCAAACCATTGGAGGCTGGGTGGAAAGGGGCTGTCCGAATGTGATGAATGCCATTCTGCTGCATGAACTCACTGAACAGCTCACTGGTGAACGTCGGGCCATTATCAGTGACCAGAGTGTCAGGCAACCCGTGGACTGCAAACACTTGCCTGAGTTTGTCCATGGTTGAGGGGGCTGTGATGTTGCTCATGATGTGAGCTTCAATCCATTTAGAATGCGCGTCTACCATGACAAGAAACATCTGCCCCATAAAAGGGCCAGCAAAGTCCAAATGTAGCCTAGACCAGGGGTGGTCTGGCCACTCCCATGGATGCAAAGGAGCTGCTGGTGGCATATTCTGATTAGTCTGACATTGCGTGCATGATTTTACCTTGTTCTCCAGATCCCGATCCATTCCTGGCCACCAAACATAGGATCTTGCAAGGTTTTTCATTCGAGACCCTCCTGGGTGAGTCTCATGAATTTCCTCCACAATCTGTGAACGGCCAGGGGGAGGCACGATGACCTTCACCCCGCCAGAATATGCAGCCATCCTGCAGACTGAGTTCTGTCTTGCGTTTGGCATAAGGCCTCAGTTCCTCTCCTTCCACGACTCTGGTCCAACCTTGTAAAAGATAGTCTTGACTTGGGACAGGACTAGGTCCCTCTCTGTCCACTGCCTGATCTGGGTCACCTTTACAGGCGTCTCTGACAGCCTCTCTAATGAAACCACAGTCTCTGAAGGCATGGTAGGCTTATTCAGAAAGTTAGAAGGCATGGGATCCAGGGAAGTTTGGCCAGGTGGATTCAGAATTGGCTTGCCTGCAGAAGGCAGAGGGTGGTGGAGGGAGTACATTCAGATTGGAGGATTGTGTCTAGTGGTGTCCCACAAGGATCTGTTCTGGGACCTCTACTTTTCGTGATTTTTATTAATGACCTGGATGTGGGGGTAGAAGGGTGGGTTGGCAAGTTTGCAGACGACACAAAGGTTGGTGGTGTTGTAGATAGTGTAGAGGATTGTCAAAGATTGCAGAGAGACATCAATAGGATGCAGAAGTGGGCTGAGAAGTGGCAGATGGAGTTCAACCCGGAAGAAGTGTGAGGTGGTACACTTTGGAAGGACAAACACCAAGGCAGAGTACAAAGTAAATGACAGGATACTTGGTAGTGTGGAGGAGCAGAGAGATCTCGGGGTACATGTCCACAGATCCCTGAAAGTTGCCTCACAGGTGGATAGGGTAGTTAAGAAAGCTTATGGGGTGTTAGCTTTCATAAGTCGAGGGATAGAGTTTAAGAGCCGCGATGTAATGATGCAGCTCTATAAAACTCTGGTTAGGCCACACTTGGAGTACTGTGTCCAGTTCTGGTCACCTCACTATAGGAAGGATGTGGAAGCATTGGAAAGGGTACAGAGGAGATTTACCAGGATGCTGCCTGGTTTAGAATGTATGCATTATGATCAGAGTTTAAGGGAGCTAAGGCTTTACTCTTTGGAGAGAAGGAGGATGAGAGGAGACATGATAGAGGTGTACAAGGTAATAAGAGGAATAGATAGAGTGGACAGCCAGCGCCTCTTCCCCAGGGCACCACTGCTCAATACAAGAGGACATGGCTTTAAGGTAAGGGATGGGAAGTTCAAGGGGGATATTAGAGGAAGGTTTTTTACTCAGAGAGTGGTTGGTGCGTGGAATGCACTGCCTGAGTCAGTGGTGGAGGCAGATACACTAGTGAAGTTTAAGAGACTACTAGACAGGTATATGGAAGAATCTAAGGTGGGGGCTTATGTGGGAGGCAGGGTTTGAGGGTCGGCACAACATTGTGGGCCGAAGGGCCTGTACTGTGCTGTACTGTTCTATGTTCTATATGTAGTAACAGGTGTCTCAGGTAAAGGTAGTTGACTCAGTGCATCAGCATTTGCATTATTCCTACCCGCTCTGTACACTATAGTGTACCGGTAGGCTGACAACGTAAGAGCCCAATGCTGTATCCTTATAGAGGGTGATTATCGTTGCGTCTCCGAGGTCAGGGGGCATCTATTCTTCTTCCCACATGCTTGTCAGGATGCTGTGGGAAGCCTCAAGTGATTCCTTGCTGGGTGCCTTGTACAGTTCAGCAGGTATTCCATCTTTGCCGGGTGCCTTGCCACTGCTCACCTGCGTGATAGCCTTCTTGACTTCATCTATCGAGGGAGGATCATCTAGTTCCTCGTGAATAGGCTGTTGGGGGATATGGTCCAGAGCAGACTGGTTGACTGATGTCGGGCGGTTCAGGAGCTGGCTGAAATGCTCTTTCCATCTGTGTTGGATGCTCTCCTTGTCCTCTAGCAGTGTGGTTCCATCAGCAGACAACAGTGGAGATGAGACAGATCTTGACAGGCCAAAGATAATCTTGATGGAGCTGAACAGCAGCTTCGAGTTGTTGACGTCGGTGAAGTGTTGCACCTCTACTGCTTTCCTATCCCACCACAGGTCGTGCATCTTGTGAATTTCCCCTTGGGCATGGGCCTGAAGGGATTTGAACTGCTCTTTTTTGGGAATGGAGCTTGGGTCGTTTTGCCACTCCAGGAATGCTTTGTTCTTCCTGGTCAGGAGATCTTTGATGGCACTATCATTCTCGTCGAACCAATCTTGGTGGTTCCGGTCCTTGGGGCCGAGGACTGATTTTGCTGTCTCCGTCACCATCTCTCTGAACTGATTCCACTTCTGGGTTGGCCCACCAGTTAGTGGTTCGTTGGCAGACAGCTTCTCATCAAGGGTGGTCTGGAACTTGTGAAGATACAGAGGCTCTTGGAGTCTGGCAGTGTTAAAAGCTGTTCTGATGAAGTTAGGGTGCTTGGGATGATGGGGAGTAATATTTAGCTTCAATGTGGTGCGGACAAGCCTGTGGTCGGTCCAGCACTCCACTCCTCGCATGGCTCTGGTGATGAGGACATCCTGGATGTCTCGGCGACATACTATAATGTAGTCGATCATGTGCCAATGTTTGGATCTTGGATATATCCATGTTGTCTTGTACTTGTTTGCCAGCCTGAACACTGTGTTTGTGATGAGGAGGTCGTATTTTGCACATTTGCTAAGGAGCAAGAGGCCGTTGCTGTTCATATTGCCAATACCATGTTTGCCTAGAACCCCTTCCTAGCGACTGTGATCGCAGCCTGCTCGGGCATTGAAGTCACCGAGCAGGATTAGTTTGTCGTTGGCATGGACTGAGCACTGAACAGAGCTAAGTTCGGCATAGAACTGTTCAATGGTCTCGTATTTGCTGGTCACGTTGGGGGCAGAAGCGCTGATGACTGTTGTGTGATGTTTGTGGCTGAGGGGCAGATGTAGCCACATAAATCTTTCATTGATTCCTCTGGGCAGGTCGAAGAGTTGTTTCAGGAAGCTGGACTTGACTGCAAATCCAACTCCATGAATCCTCTCTTCATCTTCTGCTTTTCCTTTCCAAAAGAAAGTGTAGCCGCTGGTGATTTCAGTCAGGGATCCTTACTCTGCAAGCCTGGTTTCACTGAGGGCTGTGATGTTGATGTTGTATCGTGAAA
Source organism: Mobula birostris (assembly GCF_030028105.1). NCBI lineage: Eukaryota > Metazoa > Chordata > Chondrichthyes > Myliobatiformes > Myliobatidae > Mobula > Mobula birostris. The sequence continues at coordinate 207,406,944 of NC_092373.1, forward strand.
GTTCCTTGGCAACAAGGGCTGTTCTTCTTTGGGGTCTTGCTGAGTTCTCTCTGTCCATGAGTGTGCGGACATTCCATGATCCTAACAGAAGTTTCTTTCTTCTCCTTTGAGCGTAACCGCATTGGTGGATGAACTGCCAGCTGCAGCAAGCTGGCCAGTTATCTGTCTGTAGGGCAGGCAATGTTTAGGCCACCTTTTCTAGGCCCCTCCCTATCAAAGGGTGAGCAGTGCTGTCCTGAAAAGGGCTGCTCAGTCGCCATTGGTGCTGCCGGACTCCTCTGCTGCCCTGGGTACAGAGAAGAACGACCACTTGTCCAAAGGCCGCCTACATGCGGGTCTGTGACTACAACTCCCAGTGGTCACCAGCTCCTGTTGCTCCCCCACCACCGTAGGGCTTGTAGAAGACTGGTAGGAATTGAAAGTCTAAAACCACAGAACCCCAAAACCACACCAAGATTTGTTCTGGCACTCTGAATCCCACCACCCTGCAACTCCTGTTTAGATCGCCCATGAAGCACAAGCAAACCTTCCCACCGGGATATCAGTCCCCTTCCAGTTCACCTGCAAACCGGTTTTTCTCTACAAGTTGCAAGTTCCCTGGAAGAGAGCCCAATGATTCAAAAAGTCTAATGCCATCCCTCCTCCGCCAACTCCTTGACCATGAGTTAAACTATATGATCTTCCTATTTCTGGCCTCACTAGCATATGGAAAAGGTGTCAATCCTGAGATCAGAAACCTGGACATCCTGCCCTTTAACATCGCACCTAACTCCATGAATTCACTTTGCAGAATCTCATCACTTGGTACCTAAATGAACCACGACCTCTGGCTGCTCACCCTCCCTCTTGAGAAAGCTAAGGACTCGATCTGAGGTGTAGTGGACCCTGGCACCTGGGAGGCAACATACCATCTGGGGATCTCATACTCGCCCACAGAACTTCCTGTCTGTTAACCTAACAAACAAACCCCCAATCACCACAGCTTGCCTCTTCAACCTCCTTCCCTTCTGAGTCTCAGAGACAGACTCAGTGCCAGAGACCTGACCATTGTGACTTTTCTCTGCTTGCTCATGCCCCGAACAGTAACCAAAGATGTTGTTGAGGGCGAGTGACCAAAGGTTTAGTCTGTACTGGCTGCTTAACCCCTGTCCCCTTCCGACTGTCACCATGCTCCTGTGTTCTGAGACTGGGACAGACCCTGACAGGCATTACCCACTCCTTGAAACAGTATTCAGTCCCCACAAATACAGTATTTTCATGTTTTACTCTGTCATTTTCTAAATATTTTGAAGAAGAATTTATTGAGCTAATCTACAAAACATTGTGCATCATATCAAATCAAAAGTAAAATTCCAAAATTTCTCAACAATTTATTAAAAACTAAAATCAAAATTGTGAGTCTGAATAAGTATTCATCCCTTCCTTTGTAATGACCACACTCACTTTCCTCAGGTACCATTTGTGATCTCACCAACTCACCTAATTTGTCAATACAGAACATTGTAGGATCAGTGAATTCATAAGAATAAAAAGCCCTCACTCTGTCAGGTCCAGCTGTATGATAGACTTACAACAGACCAAACCAAAATGAAGACACAGGAGCATTCAAGACAAGTCAGGGAACTGAGGAAAGGGAAGCACAAATCTGGGGAATGGTACATGACAATCTCAAAGGCACTGAACACACCTTGGAGCTCAGTGCAGTTGATCATGAAAAAGTGGAAGAAGTATGAAACCATAGCCACACTGCCTAGGTCGCTCTGAGTCGCTGGAGAAGAATGGCACTTGTAAGAAAGATTACTGTGATGCCAACAGTCACACTGAGTGAGCAGCAACTGGAGATGAAAAGAGCAACACGCAGTGGCTTGAAATATAGTCACCCCACCTCCACCGGTGTCCCTCCTCCCTCCCTTTCTCCCGTGAAATGGCTGACAGCTTGGATTTCAGCATCTGCAGAGTTTCTGTTGTTTGTCCTGTGATTTGTCTTGTTTTAAAAAGGTGAGTTGCTGGGCGCCTGTTGGGCCCAAGGGACTGTTCAGTACTGTATGTCTAAATAAATATATAAGTAAATAAAACATCGTGACCACATCTGCATTGAATTGCTGCCACGTGATTGGCTGATTAGATATTTGCATTAATGAGCAGGTGTGCAGGTGGCCACTGAGATTGAAAGGCATGTTGTCGAAAACATTGCGTGTTGGCTGATGACAGTAACTTCTCCTCCTCACTGAGACGGAACTGGTGTGGTGGTGGAGACAAAAGCTCTTTCCAGAGATGATTAATGAAGCAAGGGAACCTTTCGACACGAATGACTAAATCAAGGCTACCATCTACATGATTCTTAATTATTTTGCAATTTAAATAAAACTTCTGCTGACAGCAGAGTTTCCCCAGTGAATTGAGGGAAGTGAATTAACTGAGAAGGCAATCAAACCAAGGAATGGAAGAAACAGAGATTGTATCTGTGATTGTTGCTATAGGTTCCCGTATCTTCATTCTCTTGTACGATACTGTGCAAAAATCTTAGGCAGATATTGCATATACAGGTAGGGTGCCTAAGACTTTTGCACAGTACTGTAATAATTACATATATTACACTGTATTGCTGCCACAAAAAAAAACAAATTTCCTGACATACTGTACATGAGGGAGGATGAACCTGACTGTGTTCTGCGTCTCTCTTGCGGACTGAGAGTGGGAAGTAAGCAGAGAGAGGGAAATCAAGGTTGGGAAAAGGGGAAGGGAGAGGGTAGGGAGCACCGGAGAGACATTCTGTAATGATCAGTAAACCAATTGTTTGAAATCAAATTATATTACCTGGTGTCACAGGGCTATGCATACCCGCTGTTCCTGGCACTCTTTCTCTGCCACCTGTCCCACACCCCTCACCTGATGCTGCACCCTCATCATTCCCAAAATACATTGCTCCTGCCAGATTTACAAATTTGCTTCCGGCTCCACACTGACAAATACAGTACAGGTACTGTGCAAAAGTCTTTGGCAACCGAGATATATATATACCGAAGGCTTTTGCATAGTGCTTTACGTTCAGATACGGCATCAAAATCTCCCTGTAAAACAGGGTAAATGTGCTCACCAAACGCAGTGAGCAGAGAACCATCCCATACTGACTTTCTGCAGCAAATCAATTTCAGTCCCATTTCTGCAGAAGGTGTGACAATAATAAACCAATGCCAGTACCAATTTAGCTCAGACATTGTGGGCTGTAGGACTATTCCTGTGCTATGTTCTACCAAACTCCAGGTTCCATGTTGCAAGGGGGATTAACAAGTTAGATGCAGGCCTGATGTTTCTTTGGAGGACGAGGATATAAAAGCAAAGATGTAGTACTGAGGGACTGGGTAGACCAGATTTGGAGTATGTGTGTAGTTTTAGGCCCCCTATCTAAGAAAAGATGTGGTACTGGGGAATGTCCAGAAGAGCTTTACAAGAATTATCCCAGGAATGAAAGAGTTAATGTATAAAGAGTGCTTGTTGCCTCTAGAATGGTTCTTGATTAGTTAGGGCATCTAAAATTATGGCAAGAAAGCAGGATTATGGGATTATGGGATTATGGGATTATGGGGGTTAATATATGGACCATGATCGAATGACAGAGCTGACTCTGAATCAGAATCACATTAAATATCATTGGCATTTATCGTGAACTTTGTTGTTTTCTGGCAGCAGTATATTACCATACCAGTCGCAAGTCCACGAAGTGCTACTTCTGCGGACTCGAGAAGCACCCCCGGAAACGCTGCCCGTCCCCACAAGCTACCTGCTCCAGCTGCGGAAAGAAGGGCCACTTCGCCAAGGTCTGTAAGTCCAAACCGCGAGCGGGATCGAGCAGTGCCGCGTGTGAGACATGGGGGTCACCATCTTGCCTGCGGCCATCTTCCCTACATGTCGCCACCATGTGCGAGACGTGGGGGCCACCATCTTCCCTGCACGCCGCCACCACGTGCGAGACATGGGGGAAACCATCTTGGTCGGCGCCACCTCCCACCGCCTACGACCAGCGGGTGCTCACGGGGCACCCCACCGTTCCGGACCAAGACAGCGACCCCACCCTGGCCTCCGTGACCCTTGACCAAAGCGCTCCCCACCAGCTCGCAAGGTCAATGATGGACATCCTGGTGGAGGGGCTCAGGACAAGCTGCCTGTTTGACACAGGCAGCACGGAGAGTTTTATCCACCCGGCCACGGTGCAGCATTGTGGACTCATGATACGGCCGGTAAGTCGGAGGGTCACCGTGGCTTCCTGGTCGCATACAACAGACATCCGGGGGGGTTGTACAGCGACGCTAGTGGTGCAGGGCACAGAATATCGGGACTTTACGTTACTGGTCTTGCCTCAACTGTGTGCCCCTGTGCTGTTGGGGTTGGACTTCCAGAGCCACCTGAAAAGCGTGACAATGAAGTATGATGGGCCCCTCCCACCAATTACTGTCATAAATCCCCAGTTTTGTAGAGATATGTCACGTACCCCGCTACTGACCACACACACACACCGACCCGCGCATCCCACCCAACACCATGCCAACTGCCACACTACCGACACCACTTGCGGCCTCTCCACCCTCAGGATCCCTCCCCCACCGCTGTTCGCCAACCTGACCCCCGACTGTAAACCCGTGGCAACTAAAAGCAGGAGGTACAGCGCGGGGGACAGAGCTTTCATTAAGTCGGAGGTGCAGCGGCTGTTCAGGGAGGGGGTCATTGAGGCGAGCACAAATCCTTGGAGGGCGCAGGTGGTGGTTGTTCGGAACGGGGAGAAGAATAGGATGATCGTGGACTATAGCCAGACCATCAATAGGTTCACGCAGCTCGACGCGTACCCTCTACCCCGCATCGCGGATATGGTCAATCAGATAGCACAGTACAAGGTGTACTCGACCATAGACCTAAAATCCGCTTAACATCAGCTCCCCATCCGTCGGGAGGACCGCCCTTACACCGCCTTCGAGGTGGACGGCAGGCTTTATCAATTCCTGCGCGTCCCCTTTGGTGTCATGAATGGTGTATCTGTCTTCCAGAGGGAAATGGACCGGATGGTGGACCAGTGCCAACTGAAGGCCACGTTCCCATATCTGGATAACATCACCATCTGGGGTCACGACTGGCAGGATCACGACAACAACATAGAACATAGAATAGTACAGCACAGTACAGGCCCTTTGGCCCACAATGTTGTGCCGACCCCCAAACCCTGCCTCCCATATAAGACCCCACCTTAGATTCTTACATATATCTGTCTAGTAGTCTCTTAAACTTCACTAGTGTATCTGCCTCCACCACTGACTCAGGCAGTGCATTCCACGCACCAACCACTCTCTGAGTAAAAAACCTTCCTCTAATATCCCCCTTGAACTTCCCACCCCTTACCTTAAAGCCATGTCCTCTTGTATTGAGCAGTGGTGCCCTGGGAAAGAGGAACTGGCTATCCACTCTATCTATTCCTCTTAATATCTTGTACACCTCTATCATGTCTCCTCTTATCCTCCTTCTCTTCAAAGAGTAAAGCCCTAGCTCCCTTAATCTCTGATCATAATGCATACTCTCTAAACCAGGCAGCATCCTGGTAAATCTCCTCCGTACCCTTTCCAATGCTTCCACATCCTTCCTATAGTGAGGCGACCAGAACTGGACACAGTACTCCAAGTGTGGCCTAACCAGAGTTTTATAGAGCTGCATCATTACATCATGATTCTTAAACTCTATCCCTCGACTTATGAAAGCTAACACCCCATAAGCTTTCTTAACTACCCTATCTACCTGTGAGGCAACTTTCAGGGATCTGTGGACATGTACCCCGAGATCCCTCTGCTCCTCCACACTACCAAGTATCCTGCCATTTACTTTGTACTCTGCCTTGGAGTTTGTCCTTCCAAAGTGTACCACCTCACACTTCTCCGGGTTGAACTCCATCTGCCACTTCTCAGCCCACTTCTGCAACCAATCAATGTCTCTCTGCGATCTTTGACAATCCTCTACACTATCTACAACACCACCAACCTTTGTGTCGTCTGCAAACTTGCCAACCCACCCTTCTACCCCCACATGCAGGTCGTTAATAAAAATCACGAAAAGTAGAGGCCCCAGAACAGATCCTTGTGGGACACCACTAGTCACAATCCTCCAATCTGAATGTACTCCCTCCACCACCACCCTCTACCTTCTGCAGGCAAGCCAATTCTGAATCCACTTGGCCAAACTTCCCTGGATCCCATGCCTTCTAACTTTCTGAATAAGCCTACCGTGTGGAATCTTGTCAAATGCCTTTGTAAAATCCATATAGATCACATCCACTGAACTATCCTCATCTATATGCCTGGTCACCTCCTCAAAGAACTCTATCAGGCTTGTTAGACATGATCTGCCCTTCACAAAGCCATGCTGACTGTCCCTAATCAGACCATGATTCTCTAAATGCCTATAGATCCTATCTCTAAGAATCTTTTCCAACAGCATTCCCACCACAGACGTAAGGCTCACTGGTCTATAATTACCCGGACTATCCCTACTACCTTTTTTGAACAAGGGAACAACATTCGCCTCCAAAAATTTCTCCAAGCAGCCAAAGCTTTCAACCTCACCTCTAACAAGGACAAGTGTGTGCTCGGAACCACCCGACTTGCTATCCTTGGGTGTGTCGTGGAGAATGGAGTCATTGGCCCTGACCCCGACCGTATGCGCCCCCTGTTGGAACTCCCTCTTCCCAATACCCTCAGAGCCCTCAAAAGGTGCCTGGGCTTCTTTTCATATTACGCCCAATAGGTCTCTAACTACGCAGACAAGGCCCACCCCCTGGTCAAGTCCACCACATTCCCCCTCTCAGCCGAGACCCGCGCAGCCTTCAGCCGCATAAAAGGGGACATTGCCAAAGCAGCAATGCATGCGGTGGATGAGGCCGTTCCCTTCCAAGTAGAGAGTGACGCCTCCGACTTTGCGCTGGCTGCTACCCTCAACCAGGCGGGAAGACCGGTGGCGTTCTTCTCCTGTACTCCTCAAGGCCCTGAAATTCGGCACTCTGCGGTAGAGAAAGAGGCCCAGGCCATAGTGGAAGCTATAGGGCACTGGAGGCACTATCTCGTCGGCAAAAGGTTCACCCTGCTAACTGACCAGCGCTCAGTCGCATTCATGTTTAGTAACCGACAGCGGAGCAAAATCAAAAATGATAAAATTCTGAGGTGGAGAATCGAACTCTCCACCTACAACTATGACATCATGTACAGGCCTGGGAAGCTCAACGAGCCCTCCGATGCCCTATCCCGGGGAACGTGAGTCAGCGCGCAGATCGACTGGCTATACGCCCTACATGTAGACCTTTGCCACCCAGGGGTCACCCGGCTTTTCCACTTCGTGAAAGCCCAGAACCTGCCTTACGCCCTTGAGGAGATCAGGATGATGACCAGGGGCTGCCAAATCTGCGCAGAGTGCAAACCGCACTTCTACCGACCTGAAAAGGCACCACTCATCAAGGCCACCCGCCCCTTTGAGCGACTGAGTGTTGACTTTAAGGGCCCCCTTCCCTCCACCGACCGCAATGTGTACTTTCTTAACGTAATTGACAAGTACTCGTGGTTCCCTTTCGCCATCCCTTGCCCCGACACCACTACCACTTCAGTTATAAAAGCCCTGCGCAAGCTCTTCACTCTGTTCGGATACCCATGCTATATCCACAGTGACAGAGGGTCCTCGTTTATGAGTGACGAGCTGCGCCAATACCTACTGGCTAGGGGAATTGCAACCAGTAGGACCACGAGCTATAATTCCCGGGGGAATGGACAGGTAGAGAAGGAGAATGGCACAGTGTGGAAAGCCACACTCTTAGCCCTCAGGTCAAAGGGACTGCTGGTCTCCCGCTGGCAGGAGGTCCTTCCCGAGGCACTCCACTCCATCCGCTCCCTGTTATGCACAGCCACCAATGCCACCCCTCATGAGCGGCTCTTTTCTTTTCCCAGAAAGTCGACCACTGGGACCACCCTACCAACTTGGCTGATGTCCCCAGGGCCAGTGCTGCTCCGGAAACATGTGAGGAGCAATAAATACTCCTCGATGGTCCAGAAGGTTCACTTACTTCATGCGAACCCCCAGTATGCCTATGTGGTTTTATCTGATGGGCGAGAGGACACGGTCTCCATCCGCGACCTGGCACCTGCAGGAGCACCGGGCCCCTACCCTGAACACTCCGTGGTGACTATTGACCCCCGTACCCACCAGTATATGTACCCACAAGACACCGTGCACTCCAACCCCTACACAGACACCACACGACTCTCCCATACCAGGCGCGACGCACACGCACGAGGGATTACTGACGCCTAACGTGCTGGCACCTCAAGTCAGGCCAGAGCCAGCACAACGGCCGCTGCCGGTGCGATCACCACCGGTGTTCTCTGTCTGGAGGAGAAGACCTCTCCACAGTCACTGCTTGGGCTACCGGCTAACCTGGCACTTGCACACACAGTCCAATCCCTTAATGGATCTAGTTTTACTGTGTGTTTAATAGATCTTGGCTCAGTTTACATCTATAACTGCTTCATTTTGGCAAGAGTGAGCTTTGACTGGGTTCTAGGAGAGGGGAGAATGGGGCACAACTGGAAGTACAATCTGAATGTGAGCAGACAGAGAGGAAATGGGAAAGCAAATTGTTATTGTGGAGTCACAGGCAGATAGGGTCATACAGAAAGCTCTTGGCATATTGGCCTTCATAAATCTAAGTACTGAGTACAGGACATTGGTGTGGCCTAATCTGGAGTACTGTGTGCAGTTCCTGTCACCTACCTACAGGGAAGATGTAAACGAGGTTGAAAGAGTACAGAGAAACATTTACAAGGATATTGCCGGGTCTGGAGGACCTGAGTTATAAGGAAATATTGAATAGGTTAGAACTTTATTCCTTGGAATGTAGAAGATTGAGAGGAGATTTGATAGAGGTATACAAAATTTTCCACTGAGGTTGTGTGGGGCAACACCCAGAGGGCATGGGTTAAGGGTGAAAGGTAAAAAGTTTAAGGGGAACATCAGAGGAAATGTCTTCACAGAAGGTTGTAAGAGTGTGGAATGAACTACTGGCACATGTAGTGCATGCCAGCTCGATTTAAGAAAAGTTTGACAGCTACATGGATAGTAAAGATATGGAGGGCTGTGATCTTGGTGCAGGTCGATGGGGGTAGGCAGTTGAAATGGATCGGTACAGACAAGATGGGCCAAAGGGCCTGTACATTTCTATAACTCTACAGAGTGTGGTGTGCTACAGTGAAAAAGTGGTGTATCAGTCACTTCATCACGACAGTGTAATGAGGCAGAACGATCAGAGTGCAGAGTAAATTGTCACAGTGACAGAGAAAGTGTGGTGCAGGTAGACAACAAGGTGCAAGGTCATCACGAGGTAGATTGTAAGGGCAAGAGTCTATCTCATTGTTTTAGAGAGAGGTGGGGGTCAGGAGTAGTTGCAGAAGATTAGATTGTGAGGACACTCAGTCCTCGTTTATCGTCATTTAGAAATGCATGCATTAAAAAATGATACAACGTTCCTCCAGAAAGATATCACACAAACACAGGACAGACCAAGACTAAAACTGACAAAACCACATAATTATACTGTATAGTTACAACAGTGCAAAGCAATGCCGTAATTTGATGAAGAGCAGACCATGGGCAGGGTGAAAAAACGTCTCAAGTCCCGATAGCCCCATCATCTCACACAGGTGGTAGAAGGGAGAAACTCCCTGCCATGAACCTCCAAGCGCCGCAAACTTGCCGATGCAGCACCATTGGAAGCACCCGACCGCAGCCAACTCTGAGTCCGTCCGAAAACTTCAAACCTCCGACCAGCCCTCCGACACCAAGCACCGAGCACCATCTCTGCCGAGAGCTTCAACCCCAGCCCCGGCCGCCAAGCAACAAGCAAAGCCGAGGACTCGAGGCCTTCCCCTCCGGAGATTCTGGATCACACAGTAGCAGCGGCAGCGAAGCAGGCATTCAGAAGTTTCACCAGATGTTCCTCCGTGCTTTCACATCTGTCTCCATCAAATCAGGATTGTGCACGGCACCCTACTTGACATCACACCAGAGTGGTCGCTGCAGAGTGGTTGTGCCACTATCTTCTCCTCCCGCCAGATAGAGGTAAGATAGAGGTGAGGAGCCTTTAACGGTCACCTCTGGGTGACCATCGGTGCCAGAGGGTCAAAGCTGTGGCAGGTGTCAGTATCAGGGTCAGGATGGGCCCAGTGCCAAGGGTCAATGCAAAAAGTATCCTCCATCATAGTGCTGAAGACAAGGTGACTGGTTTACAAACAGTGGCACTACATAGTGATGGCAAAATTGCAGTCAACAGGATGAGTTGCAATTTAAAAGGTGGACAAAATCAAGAAGGGTGACTACAGGGCTGAAAGTGTTATATATGACTATGTGCAGTTTATGGGATAACATAGATAACTTGCAGCACAGTTGCAGATTGGCAGGTATGTTGTAGGCATCACTGAATCACAGCTGAAAGATTATAGCTGGGAGCTTAATGTCCAAGGATACACATTGTATCGAAAGGACAGGTAGGAAGGCAGAGGGGGTGGCGTGTCTCTGTTGGTAAAAAATGAAATCAAATCAGTAGAAAGAGGGGACATAGAGTCAAAAGGATTTTGAATCATTGTGGACAGGGCTGAGGAACTGCAAGGGTGAAAAGACCCTGATGGGAGTTGTATACAGACTCCCAAACAGTAGCAAGGATGTGCTCTGCAAATTACAATGGGAGCTAGAAAATGCGTGCCAAAAGGGCAATGTTATAGATGTCACGGGGGATTTCAATATGCAGGTAGCTTGAGAAAATCATGTTGGTGCTGGATTCCAAGAGGGGAAATTTCTAGAATGTCTACAAGATGGCTTTTTAGAGCCCCCCGTGGTTGAGCCCACATTGGGATCAGCTATTCTCGACCGGGTGTTGTGCAATGAACCAGAATTGATTAGAGAGCTTAAGGTAAAAGAACCCTTAGGGGTAGGTGGTCATTATATGATTGAATTCACCCTGCAGGAAAAGCGACAGTCAGATGTATCAGTATTAAGGTGCAGTAAAGGGAATAGCAAGGGCAAGAACAGCATTTACAGAAATCAGAAACATCCTAACGAACAAGAAAATAGCAATTGGCATCCGCCTTAGAACTCCCAGCTGCTACATTCTTCCTATATTGATGTATGTCTGCGAGTCATGGACCATCACAAATGCAATGGGAAAAAGAATCAATGCAGCAGAGATGTGGTTCCTCAGAAGAATGCTATGCATATCATATACAGACAGGATAACCAACAAAGAAGTTCTACAGAGAACGACAAGAAAATGTACATTACTGAAAAAAATTAGAAAACAGCAACCAAAATTCTTTGGACACAGCATGCGAAGAGAGACATGAGAACATTTAGTTACAATGGGAGAGCTGAAAGGAAAAAGAGCAGAGGCAGACAGAGAATGGAAATGATCGATGGAATAACATCACGGTTAGAAACAGGGGAGGCAACAACTACAATTTGGAGGGTCAGGGACCATGATGGATGGAGAGACATGATCGCCCATGCCAAACGGCAAGGCACCTGAATGAACGAAAGGGAATTACAGAGCTTCCTGAGACTGGAAAATTGCAAGTGTCACTCCACTCTTCAAGAAGGGAGAGAGGAAGAAGAAAGGAAACTATTGGCCAGTTAGTCTGGCCTTAGTGGTTGGGAAGATGTTGGAGTCCATTATTACGGATGCGGTCTCATGTACTTGGAGACACATGATAAAAGAGGCTGTAGTCAGCATGGCTTCCCCAAGGGAAAGTCCTGCCTGACAAATCTGTTGGAATTCTTTGAAGAAATAACGAGCAGAGCAGACAAAGGAGAGTCAGTGGATGTTGTGTAGTTGGATTTTCAGAATTTCCACATATCAGGCTGTTTAACAAGCTCTGGTATTACAGGAAAGATTCTAGCATGGATAGAGCAGAGACTGTTTGGCAGGAGACAGCGAGTGGGAATAAAGGGTTGGCTGTCGGCGAATAGTGGTGTTCCGCAGGGGTCTGTGTTGGGACTGAATCTTTTTATGTTATATGTCAATGATTTGGATGATGGACTGAGAGCAGGAGGATAAGAGGGAGAGAGGGGGTGAGGATGAGTGGGAGGGAAGAAGCCGGGGGAGTGGAGAAGAGGAGGGGATGATGAGAGGGAGGGATGAAGGAGGGGAGGATTAGAGAGAGGACAGGTGGAATGAGGAGAGGGAGGGAGGATGAGACAGTGAGGAGGGGAGGATGAGAGGGAGAGAGGGGGAGGAGGGGAGGATGAGAACAAGGGAAAGAGGAGTGGAGGATAAGAGGCAGGGAGGGAGGTAGGAGGGGAGGATGAGAGGGAGGGAGAGAGTGATGGAGATTGGGGAGCGTGCAGGGGCGGATGAGAGGCAGGGGTTAGGACAAGATAGTGAAAGGCTGGAGAGGGAGAGAGGAATGAAGGAAGATGGGAGGGGAGGAGGGGTGGATGAAAGATGGGGAGGATGAGAGTGAGCGAGTGAGGAAGAGAGGATGAGGAGGGAGAGGAGAGGATGAGAACAAGGGAGAGAGGAGTGGAGGATAAGAGGCAGGGAGGGAGGAGGGGAGGATGAGAGGGAGAGTGGGAGGAAGGGAAAATGAGGGAGAGAGGGACAAGGGGAGGATTAGAGGGAGTGATGAGGGTGCGATGGTTGAGTGGGAGGGAGGAGGGGAGGGGGAGAGGTAGGGATGAGGGGAGGATGAGAGGGAGGGATGAGGGATGAGAGGGTGGGATGAGAGGGAGGGATGAGGGGAGAATGAGAGGGAGGGACGAGGGGAGGATGAGAGTGAGGGACGAGGGATGAGAGTGAGGGACGAGGATGAGAGGGAGGGACAAGGATGAGAGGGAGGGACAAGGATGAGAGGGAGGGACAAGGATGAGAGGCAGGGACGAGGGGAGGATGAGAGGGAGAGATGAGAGGAGGATGAGAGGGAGGGAAGAGTGGAGGATGAGAGTGAGCGATGGGGAGGATGAGAGGGAGAGAAGAGTGGAGGATGAGAGTGAGGGACAAGGGGAAGATGAGAGGGAGGGACGAGGGGAGGATGAGAGGGAGTTGGGGAGGATGAGAGGGAGGGAAGAGTGGAGGATGAGAGTGAGGGACGAGGGGAGGAAAGGAGGGAGGGAGGGAAAAGGATGAGAGGATGAAAGGGAGACAGTCACCCCTAGGCTACAGGAGACGGGTAAATGCGTGACTGTCGGGAGAGGGAAGGGAGAACGTCAGATAGTGGAGAGCAGCCCTGTGGCTGTCCCCCTCAACAATAAATACTTCATTTTGATTGCTGTTGGGGGTGGGGACGACCTACTTGGGGGAAGCGACAGTGGCTGTGCCTCTGGCACTGAGCCTGACCCTGTGGCTCAGAAGGGTAGGGAACTGCAGAGGTTGGCAGCAGTGACAGGGGACTCTATAGTTAGCGGAGTCCCATAGGTAATTCTGTGGACGCAGGAAAGAAACCCAGATGGTAGTTTGCTTCCCAGGTGCCAGGGTCCGGGGTGTTTCTGGATGCATCCACGATATCCTGAAAAGGGAGGGTAAGCAGCCTGAAGCCGTGTTACATATTGGTACCAATGACACAGGTAGGAAAAGGGAGGAGGTCCTGAAAACAGACCACAGGGAGTTAGGAAGGAAGTTGAGAAGCAGGACCTCAGGGGTAGTAATCTCGGGATTACTGCCTGTGCCACATGACAGTGAGTGTAGGAATAGAGTGAGGTAGAGGATAAATGTGTGGCTGAGGGATTGGAGCAGGGGGCAGGGATTCAGATTTCTGGATCATTGGGACCTCTTTTGCGACCTGTACAAAAAGGGACAGGTTGCACTTGAATCTGAGGGTTATAATTACGGGCAAATTTACTAGAGCTGTTGGGAGTGGTTTAAACTAATATGGCTGTCATACAGTGGGTGTTGAAGGTGGACCCAAATGCAAGACACAGACACTGAAGTACTGGGAGCTGGACTGGACTAGGCTTGGGGACAGAACTGGACACAGACGAGGAGCTGGGACAGGAACACAGACTTGGGCTAGGACTTTGGCTGGGAAAGCCAGACCAGGACAAGGGACTGGGAACTAGGAGCCTGGGTTTGGGCTCCGAGCCGGAGACTGGACAAGGACCCAGAACCTGGGTCTTGACTCAGGCTTGGACCCCAGAACTAGGCGAGGACATGACGTGGCTACAGGACTGGACGCAGGCTAGGGCTCTTCGATGAAATGGAGGGAGGAGAGGATAATGAAAGGGAGGTAGGAGGGGAGAATTAGAGGGAGGGAGGAGGGGGGAATTAGAGGGAGGGAGGAGGGGACGATAAGCGAGAGGAGAGGAGGGGATGATGACTGGGGGGGAGGAGAAAATGTTGCTAGTGAACGGGATTTTGAGAGGGAGCAAGGGGGAGGGGAGAATTAGAGGGAGCGGGAGAGGAGGGGAGGATGAGAGGGAGGGAGGAGGGGAGGATGAAATTGAGGGAGAAAGAATGAGAGGGAAGGAGAGTGCAGGGAGGGATGAGGATAGGATGAGAAGGATGGAAGGTGGAGGGGAGGATGAGGGGGAGGGGTGTGAAGGATGGAGGATGAGGGGAGAGGTGTGGAGGGTGGAGGATGGAGGATGAGGGGGAAGGATGTGGAGGGTAGGGGAGGGTGTGGAGGTGGGGAGGGGTGTGGAGGATGTGGATGATGAGGGGGAGGGTGTGGAGGATGAGGGGGAGGGGTGTGGAGGATGAGGGGGAGGGTGTGGAGGATGAGGGGGAGGGTGTGGAGGATGAAGGGGAGGGTGTGGAGGATGGAAGATGAAGGGGAGGGTGTGGAGGATGGAAGATGAGGGTGTGGAGGATGGAGGGGATTCAGAGGGCTCGGGTTGGGTGAGCCGGCGGTGAAGGGTTTTTTGGTGGGATTAGGGAGAGACACACGGGTCTGGGCAATGGGACGGGATCTTGCTTTACCTGAGCGAGGAGTCCTGGATAACCCACCTGGGGGAGAGACGCTGCCCGAGAAGGTGAGGCAACTCGGTCCCTGGCTGAGTGGGGATGGACACCGAGCAGATCGGGAGTGATTCGGAACGGGGGATGACGGACTGGCGGAGAGCGGTGGTGGATGAGGGGGGCCCGTCCCAGGAGGGGAGGGGAGGGGAGGGGAGGCAGGGCCTGTGTCTCGGTAACAAAAGGGTGAATGACGGGGGGTCCAGCTCCGCGGGGTGAGGTTGCGTTACTTATTCTGGTTCTGATTTGGGGCTCAGGTTCCCACCCCACCCTCCGCAGTGAACAGTGCCGGTCCGTTTCCTGCTGAGACCCTTGGACGGGGTCCGGTGCCGTAACCCGGGGGTAAGGTGGTGAGGTTAGTTCCATAACCGGAGGTGCGATGGGCGGTCGCGTATCTCGGGGTCCGTATCCGAAATGGGTGGGTGGTTCCGAAACCGGGAAGGGGCGGGCCGGGGGTGGTCCCGGGCGCTCCTGGCATTGACGCCCGCCGCTGGGCTTCCCACTCGGGCTGCCGCCGCCGCACCGCCCGGACCTGCCGAGCCGTCGGGATGGAGTCACCGATCTTCACCCTGCTGCTCGTCCTCTGCCTCCCGGCTGGGCTCCCCGGCGCTTCCATCCCACCGGAGCCGCGAACGTCCCCGGGCCCCGGGACACCCAGCTACCCAAAACCGTCCGGCAGCGCGGAAACAGGTGAGACCGGAGCCGGGGAGCGGGTCTGCTGGTGAGCTGGGTTCCTACCGGACCCTCCGAGCCTTGTGGGTCCGCTGTTGTTTAGCCGTCTTATTGTATTTGCTGCTCTAAAGCAACGCCAGGCGAAAATCTGAAACGTGGAGGAACCGACATTCAGGATCGGAGCGAAGTCAAAAATCCGAGGGGGATTTCGGGATCCTCGTGCAGGATTCCCTAAAGGTTAACTTCCAAGTTGAGTCGGTGGTGAGGAAGGCAAATGCAATGTTAGCATTTCATTTGAAGCGGACTAGAATATAAAAGCAGGGATGTGATGCCGAAGTTTGATAAGTCATGCGTTAGACCGCACTTGGAGTCTAGTGAGCGGCTTGGGGGCCCGCCATGTAAGAGAAGATGTGCTGACACTGGAAAGGTTCCGGACGAGGTTCGCGAGAACGATTCCGGGAATGAAAGGGTTAAAGTATTGGGCGCGTTTGATGGTTCCGGAGTTTCGAAGAATGAGGAGGGATTTCATCGAATACTGGACGGCCCGGGTAGAGTGGACGTGGAAAAGCTGTTTCCGACTGGGACGGAGGGGAGGGGAGGAGGTGCGGCGCGAACCCAGAGCGGGGCGGGGGGGGGCGTCCATTTAGAAGAGAAACGAGGAGAGTTTCCTCAGCCGGGGGGCGCTGAGCCTGTGGAATTCGTTGCCGCAGGCGTCTGTGGGGGCCAAGTCACTGGGCATGTTTAATGCGGAGATGAAAGTTTTTTGACCAAGTATTGAAGACCTTCGCTGCAGCAAGAATTAGTAACAGCAAACAAGCTCAACCCCGCGATGGAAGCATCACCTTTGTGAGAGCGACCACAGGCATTCTGGCTCCCACTCACGGCTGGCCAGGAGATCCCACAGCACGGCGTCGAGACCAGACATCCTCCTGCTGCCGCTGACGGTGCCCCGGGAGGAGGGTCTGTGGAGGCCCGAGAGAGGAAGCTGGCCAGAGATGAGGAGCTGGTCGGTAACCACTGGCTGTCAGAGGGGCGAAGCGCGTCCCCATTGAAACGGGGCGCCGGGGCTTCGCGGGACAGTCTCTTCACAGAGCCCTCGGTGCATTGGACCCCCGCCGATCCAAGGAGGCAGAAAGCCTCAGGACGGCTCTGAATGAAGTGAGCAAGTCCCTGGCGGTCTGCAGCACAGGCTACCTGAACCCGTCGTGGTTGGATCACCCAGGGCTGGGTGGCCTGGGCCAGGGTGTCTGATGTTGAAACCACCCAGGGTGCAGTAATGATGATGTGAGTGGAGCATCTGGAGATGTATTCATGGAAAAATGGAGCAGAGATTGACGGGGTCTTGATTAACCAGGGAGTGAATGGTTATGAGGAAAGGGCAGGAGAATGGGGCTGCCACCGTGGGATGGTGGAGTAGGTTCAATGGGCCAAATGGCCTAATTCTGCACCTATGTCTCATAAAAATAGTTGTTTTGTTCAACCCAAAGACAAAATAAGTAATTAGTGTAAACGAGGCATAGTGAGTTAGCGTTCATGGGTTCATGGCAGTGGGGAAGGAGCTGTTCCAAAAGGGTTGAGTGTGTGTTTTCAGGCTCCTGTACCTCCTCCCTGATGGTAGCAATGAGAACATAGAAATCTACAGCACATTACAGGCCCCTTGGCCCACAATGTTGTGATAACCATGTAACCTACTCTGCCTAGAATTTCCTGAGTGCGTAGCCCTCTATTTTTCTAAGCTCCATGTACCTACCTAAGACACTCTTTAAAAAAAACCCTATTGTATCCACCTCTGTCACCTTCGCTGGCAGAGCAGTCCACATACCCACCACTCTCTGACATCCCCCTTGTACCTACTTCCAAGCACCTTAAGACTATGCCCCCTCGTGTTAGCCATTTCAGCCCTGGGAAAAAGCCTCTGACTATCCACATGATCAATACCCCTCATCATCTTATACACTTCTATCAGGTCACCTCTCATCCTCCGTCGCTCCAAGGAGAAAAGGCCGAGTTCACTCAAGCTATTCTCACAATCCAGGCAACATCCTTGTAGATCTCCTCTGCACTCTTTCTATAGTTTCCACATCCTTCCTGTAGTGAGATGACCAGAACTGAACGCAGTACTCCAAGTGGGGTCTGACCAGGGTCCTATGTAGCTGTAACATTACCTCGCGGCTCTTGAACTCAATCCCATGGTTGATGAAGGCCAACACACCATACACCTTCTTAACAACACTGTCAACCTGCGCAGCAGCTTTGAGTGTTCTGTGGACATGGACCCCAAGATCCCGCTGATCCTCCAGACTGCCAAGAGAAGAGAGCATGTCTCACCCTTCCCTGCTGACTCCTCAATGAGGACTGGAGTGTGTTCCCTTAGCTCCTCCTTCCTGACGTCCACAATCACTTCCTTGGTCTCACTAACACTGAGTACAGGGTTGTTGCAGTGACACCACTCACCCGCCTAAACCATCCTGCTCCTGTACGACTGCTTGCCACCATCTAAAATCCTGCCAACACTCGATGGTGTCTGAGCTCTGCCTAGCCACACAGTCATGGGTGTGGAGAGAGAAGAGCAGAGGGGAGCTACAGTGTTGGCGATCAGCGAGGAGGAGCTGTTACGGGTCTGCGGTGTGTCTGATGGATTGTTACAGGAGGTTGTAGGCTGGGCAGCGGGGACATGGGTTGGGGGTGGGTGCGGAGGTTGAAGTTCTGGAAAGGCCATGCTTGATGGCCACAGCCACATTGACCCAGGCTCAGTGACCTCACCTATTCTCTATACATTGTGCAGGGACGCAGAGATCGAAGGTGGAGGCACCAGAACACATTACAGGGGACGTGTCAGATGGATCCGCACGGCAGGAAGGTCAGTCAGGGAGGACGTCTGCTCACACCCCCACCCCCCCCCCCGGGTCTCTGTGGGTTTGCCATCTTCTCCTGGGTCACTGCCTCCAGCCCCTGGGTCTCCATGGGGGTGCTGTATTGTCCCCGGGTGTCTACGAGATCCCATTCTCCCCTTGGGACAACTTCTCCCCCCCCCCCAAGGTCACTGTGGGGCCACTCTCCTTGGAGGAGAGTGACCTTAGTGATGTCAGGGTCATCATGGGGTCACCTTCTCCCTCTAAGGTCACCACATCGTCTCTGTCTTCCCCCAGCAGTCACCATCTGATCTCAGGGTCACAGGGCTGGTCCTGTCGGGTACTGTACAGCACAGGATGATTCCCTCCACCCCCTCAGCTTGTCCTGCCCATCACACCACATGACCCCCAGTTGGCACCTTCCAGTTGTTTCCATTCCCTCCATGAGCTCGTTCCTGACCCCAAGACACTCAGATTCCCTCCACCCCCTTCAGCTCAACCCTCTGCACCCCTCCCCCCACATTAGAATATCCCACTCATTCTTCTCGTGGAAAAGATCCTGGAATTCGGGGCCGGTTATCCTGCCAGAGTGAGCAATCCCAGTCCTGGGAGGGGCCCGGACCACCAGGGCGATGGAGGGGTTAATGTATGAACTGCGTTAATTTATCCACTGGGCCGGGCCCTGCTCTGCTCCCTGACCCCGTGGTGTTTTCTACAGAGTGTCCCCCGCTGGGGTTGGAGTCACTGAGAGTGGAGGACACACAGCTGACAGCCTCCAGCTACCTGAGGGTGGGGCTCGGACCGCACCGGGGGAGGCTCAACATTCAGGTCAGCCTGCCGGAGGGTGTGTGGGTGGAGAGGACAGCAGGGGACAGGTGTGAGGGTGCGTGGGGAAGGGTGGGAGGGGGAGACGGGTGGGGTGGGTGGGGAAGGGTGGACGGGGAGATGGGTGGGTGGGGAAGGGTGGGGGGAGACGGGTGGGGTGAGTGGGGAAGGGTGGATGGAGAGATGGGTGGGAAGGGTGGGGAAGGGTGGGAGGAGGAGACGGGTGGGGTGGACGGGGAAGGGTGGGGGGAGACGGGTGGGGTGGACGGGGATGGGTGGGGTGGGTGGAGAAGGGTGGGAGGGGGAGACAGGTGGGGTGAGTGGGGAAGGGTGGGGGGGGAGACAGGTGGGGTGAGTGGGGAAGGGTGGGAGGGGGAGACAGGTGGGGTGGGAGGGAGAGATGGGTGGGGTGGACAGGGAAGGGTGGGAGGGGGGAGACGGGTGGGTGCGAGGGGAAGGGTGGGAGGGGGAGACGGGTGGGGTGCGTGGGGAAGAGTGGGAGAGTTTGTAGATGGGAGGGAGAGATGAGTAGAAGAGTTTGTAAGTGGGAGAGGATATGGTATGGGAGGAGAGAGAAGGGTGGGTCATATTGGGAGGGAAGATAAAGGAGGAGAAATGAGGAACGGATTGTAGGTGGGAGGGAGTAGATTGGTGGTTTGTTCTGGGGAAAGCTGTGGGGAGGGTGTTAGTTGTTCAGGAAGAGGGAAGGGTGTTAGAGGTGGGTGCTCTGGGGAAGGGTATTGATTGTGCAGGGAGGGGGGAGATTGGAGGGTTTACTGGAGAAGAGTGTGCGGAAGGTATTAGTTTTACCTGGAGTGGTGAAGTGGATGGATTATACTGAGGAAAGGAGTGGGAGGGTGCTCATTGTACTTGAGGGGGTGTTGGTGAATTGTACTGGGGGAAGGGTGTGGGGAGGCTGTTAGTTTTACGGGGGGGGGGTGCGGCTGGGTTCTATGGGGGAAGGGTGTGGGGAAGGATGTTTATTGTACAGGGAGAGGGTGGTGGGTGGATTGTGCTGGGGAGGGGGTTTATTGTACAATGGGGGGCAGATGGGTGGATTGTACAGGGGAAGAGTGTGGGAAGGTATTAGTTGTACGGGGGGGCAGATGGATATATTGTAATGGCAAAGGGTGACAGTTGTACAGGGAGAGGGGACGCAGGTGGATTGTACTGGGGAAGGTTGTGGGAAGGGTGTTTATTGTACAGGGAGGCGATGTGGGTGGATTGTACTGTGGAGGGGGTTTATTGTACAATGGGGGGAAGATGGGTGGATGGTACTGGGGAAGGGTGTGGGAAGGTTTTAATTCTACAGGGAAGTGGGTGGATTCTACTGGATAAGTGTGTCGGGAGAGTGGTGGTTGTTCAAGGAGGGAGAGTTTGGTGGGTTGCACTGGGAAAGGTCTTGGTGAGGATATTAGTTGTACAGGGAAGAGTGAGATGAGTGGATTGTACTGGGGATGGGTGTTGGGAGGGTGCTAGTTGTTCAGGGAGAGGAGAGGTGGGTGGATTGAACTGGGGTTAGGGTGTGGGGTGTTGACCATTGTGCAAGGAGGGCTAGGTTTGTGGTTGTACTGGGGAAGTTTTTCATTGTACTGGGAGGGGGAAATGGGTTGTGTGGGTGAAGCAGCTGAATTGGTTGAGCAGAGAAACACAAGAGACACCAGGAACAGAAACTGGCATTCAGAAGAGTGAGGGGTGACCTCGTTGAAACCTGTCGAATGGTTAAGGCCTCAATACAGTGGATGTAAAGAGGATGGTTTCTGTGGTTGGAGAGGCCAAGACCAGAGGACACAGCCTCAGACCCAAGGGGCATCCTTTTAGAATGGAGATGAGCAATTTCTTTAGCCAGAGAGTGGTGAATCTGGAATTCGTTGGAACCACTGTTGGGTGTGGAGGCCAAGTCTTTATGTGTATCTAACGCAGAGGTTGATAGATTCTTGATTGGTAATAGTATGAAGGGACAAGGGAAGGCAGGAGATTGGGGCTGAGAGGGAAATTAGATCAGCCATGATGAGTTGGTGGAGCAAGTTCCATGGGCCAAATGGCCTAATTGCCTAATTTTGTTCCTGTATCTTAATGTCTTATGGGGTGGGTGGAGAGAAGTTAGTGTCATTTCAGGCCTAAACCTTGCATCAGTTCTTTGCAGCCTCTTGTGTCATCCCGAATAGTGAAGTATTCACCCTGGTGGCAGAGGGGTCGGGTGGAGGGTGCACGGCAGTGGTTTGTGGTGAGGAGTGAGATGGTTAGCGGTGACCTTCCGACTTTGTGTCTGGAGTCCTGAAGGGGTCGGGGGGGGCAGTGACCCACTCCACTGGGAACGAGACAGGAATTATCAGAGCAGGTTGAAGAAGAACGATGTTACTGTAGGTGTACATCATGCACAAGGGATGTCAGCAGGGTTCTGTGAGAGAGGACACAAGGAAGAGTGGCCGCAGAAAATGTGACATCACCTGAGATATCGTCTGGGACTCCACAGTCGTGTAGCAGTTAGCATGACAATGTGACAGGTTGGGGTGTCGGAGTTCAGAGTTCCATCCCTATGTCATCTGTAAGGAGTGTTTAAGTTCCTTCCTGTGTGCCCTAGTTTCTCCCTGCAGTCCAAAGATGTCCTGGTTAATAGGTTAATCAGTTATTGTGAATTGTTCTGTGATTCAGCTAGGGTTAAATCGAGGGTTGCTGGTCCGTAAAGCTTGTTGGACAGAAGGACCCAAAAGATTAGGGCCACTAGAGAGGGTCATGGCAGAGCAAGAGTGGAAGGCTATGTGAGAGGGAAGAGCAAGACTGATCTTAGTCGTGGGCTGAAGGGACTGTTGTGTGTTCTAATATTCTATGCAGTAAAGGTTACTGTAGAGGGTGGAAGTGGTGATGTAAGGATGAGATAGAGCCCTACAATACAGATACAGGCCCTTTGGTGCAACTCCCCATGCCCACCCAGATGCCCATCCAAGCTGGACCCATTTGCCCACTTTGACCCATAACCTTTCCTATCCATTTACTGGTACAACTGTCTTTTGAATGTTACAAATAGAAACATAGAACCAGCCAATGGCAGCTCATTGCACAACCATTCTACCCCTTGCATGAGGAAAACATCCTATTAAAGATCCCCATCTCACCTCAAACTTGTGCCTTCTGGACCTTGATAGACCAACCCTGGGAAAAACACTGAGCAGATAAATCTTATTTGGAGTGAGGGTGAGCAGGCTCCTGGGGCCTATGGGCAGGTTAGCAAGTGAGAAGGGTTCAGTGCGTGGGGTCTGATGGGTACATCTGGTCCAGCATAGAGAGCTGGGTCTCTGCTCTGCATACCTAGTGCAGGCAGAGCAGGTGACAAGGTCTGTGACATGGGAGAGTTCCTGAAATTCCCGTCTCCGGGTACGTAGGCAGCTGGTCTTTCTGGTCAACAGCAGGTTGGGCAAACAAATCAAAAGCAGATGTTATCATCACTGATATATGTTGTGAAGTTTGTTTTATGGCAGCAGAACATAGAAGTTACCATAAATTACAATAAGACAAATAGTAGATTCCAGTTATCAAGACCCATTGGGACCAGTACACCTTGCCCAATTAAGCAACTGCCCCAATTAGCCAAAGTTCCAATGAAATAGTTAGAAAGATATTTAAAAAAACTCATTTTGAGTAATGTGTTTATTTTAATTTGTATTTTAATGAAAAATTGGAACACTATCCATACAATGCTTTCAACAGTAAGCTGGGTGCTCGAGAGTGTCAGTGGCCATTAGTGGGTGAAGTTACCATCACTAGGGAGAAGGTGCTTGGGAAACTGGAAGGTCTGAAGTCACCTGCACCATGTAGTGTACACTCTGGGGTTCTGAAAAAGGTGGTGAAGGGATCACAGAGACATCAGTAATCAGCTTTTAAGAGTTAATGGATTCTGAAATGATTCCGGAGGACTGGAAAATTGGAAATGTCACTACACTGTTCAGGAATGGAGACAGGCAGATGAAATGAAATTATAGACGAGTTAGTCTGACCTCAGTCATTGGGAAGATGTTGGAATCAATTGTTAAGGATGAGGTTTCATAGGAAGAGAGAATTTAGAGAGCTGGGTAGAAAGCTGAGAAGCAGAACCTCTCAGGTAGTAATTTCTGGATTGCTGCCTGTGCCACGTGCCAGTGAGGGTAGAAACAGGATGATTTGGCAGATAAATGTGTGGCTGAGAAGTTGGTGAAGGGGGCAGGGCTTCAGGTTCTTGGATCATTGGGATCTCTTCTGGTGGGGTATGACCCGTTCAAAAGTGATGGGTTGCACCTGAACATGAGGGGACCAATATTCTAGTGGGCAGGTTTGTTAGAGCTGTTGGGGAGCGTTTAAACTAATTTGGCAAGGGGATGGGAACCAGGATGACGGTACTCAGGATAGGACGGATGGTAAAAAATCAAAGATACTGTGCAGTCAGACTGTCAGGAAGGGCAGGCAGATGATAGGACAAAATTGCAGCCAGCAGGGAGAGTATCAGTGCATTAGGAATGCAGAATCAAAAAGGGTGGCAAATACAGTATTCAAAGTGCTATATCTCAATGCACAGAGTATAAGAAATGAGGTGGATAATCTTGTTACACTTTTACAGATTGTCAGGTATGATGTTGTGGCCATCACTGAATCATGACTGAAGGGTGGTTGTAGTTGGGAGCTAAATGTCCAAGGTTACACGTTATATCGAGGGACAGGAAGGTAGGCAGAGGGGGTGGTGTGGCTCTACTGGTAAAGAATGGCATCAAATCAGTAGAAAGATGTGACACAGGATCAGAAGATGTTGAATCCTTGTGAGTTAAGTTAAGAAACTGCAAGGGTAAAAGGACCCTGATGGCAGTTATATACAGGCCTCCCAACAGTGGCTGAGATGTGGACCACAGATACAACAGGAAATAGAAAAGGCAAGTCAAAAGGGCAATGTTATGGTAGTTATGGGAGATTTTAACATGCAGGTGGATTGGGAAAATCAGGTTGGTAATGAATCTCAAGAGAATGAATTTGCTGAATGCCTTCAAGATGGGTTTTTAGAGCAGTTGCTCGTTAAGCCTACTAGGGGAGGAGAAATAAATATGCCCACTATTTTCTAAATGGGGATAAAATCCAAAAATCTGAGATGCAGAGGGACTTGGGAGTCCTTGCGCAGAACACCCTAAAGGTTAACTTGCAGGTAGAGTTGGTGGTGAGGAAGGCAAATGCCATGTTAGCATTCATTTCAAGAGGTCTAGAATACAAGAGCAGGGATGTGATGCTGAGGCTTTATAAGGCACTGGTGAGGCCTCACCTCGAGTATTGTGAACAGTTTTGGACCCCTCATATTAGTAAAGATGTGCTGGCATTGGAGAGAGTTCAGAGAAGGTTCACAAGGATGATTCAAAGGTTCAAAGGTACAAATTAATGTCAGAGAAATGTATAAAAATACATCGTGAGATGCTTATTCTTTGCAACCTTCCATGAAAACAGAGTGCCCCAAAGAATGAATGACAGTTAAATGTTAGAACCCCAAAGTCACCCCCAGCTCCCCCCCCCCTGCACGTAAGCATCAACAACCAACAATCCCCCTTCCCGCACCGGCAAAAAAAGTATCGGCACCCGCCACCAAGCACTCAAGTGTGCAGCAAGGCATCAGTAAAGACACAGACTTGCAGTACTCCAAAGACTATATTGTTCACCCGGCATTCGACATAGCACAGACTCGCTCTCTCCCTAATAAGGGAGAAAAAGGTGTCTCCATTTTCCCAGCGAGTGGGGAGACATAACAAACAACTCGATGTTAGAAGTCCGCCACGTCACTTTTTTCAAACTCTGTGCCCAAAGATCACGATCATGAATCTCTGGGTGCACAGCCGCAGATATTCCGACACCTCTGACGACACACGGGTCTCCTGTTATGACACCGACCCTCAATCCACCCATGTTGCCTCCCAGGTACCAGGGTACAGGTTGTCTCGGATCGGGTGCAGAGTATTCTGAAGAGCGAATGAACAGCCAGAAGTCTTGGTACACCTTGGTACCAATGACATAGGTAGAAAAAGGGAGGAAGTCCTGAAGAGACAATTCAGAGAGTTGGGTAGGAAGCTGAAAAGCAGGACCTCCAGGGTAGTAATCTCAGGATTGCTGCCTGTGCTACGTGCTAATGAGCATAAGAATAGCACAATCAAGCATATTAATGCATGGCAGAGAGACTGGTGTAGGGGGCAGGGCTTCAGATTCCTGGATCATTGGGGCCTCTTCTGGGGGAGGTACGACCTGTACCAAAAGGACAGGTTACTCCTGAATCCAAAGGGGTCCAATATCCTAGCGGGCAGGTTTAACAGAGCTGTGGGGGAGGGTTTAAACTAATTTGGCAGGGGATGGGAAGTGGAGTGATAGGGCTGAGAAAGGGGAAAACAGAAATAAATCAAAGATAGCATGCAACAGAAATGATAGAAAGGACAGGCAGGAGATGAGTCATAATCGCAGCCAGTGGGATGAGTTACAGGACAATAGAGGCATGGTGCAGTTAAAACAGAAAGCAACAAATACTGGACTGAGAGTGTTGTACAGTGTATTTGAATGCATGCAGCATTCGTTGGAATTTAGAAGATTGAGGGGGGATCTGATTGAAACGTATAAAATCCTAAAGGGATTGGACAGGCTAGATGCAGGAAGATTGTTTGCGATATTGGGGAAGTCCAGAACGAGGGTTCACAGTTTGAGGATAAAGGGGATGCCTTTTAGGACCGAGATTAGGAAAAACTTCTTCACACAGAGAGTGGTGAATCTGTGGAATTCTCTGCCACAGGAAACAGTTGAGGCCAGTTCATTGGCTATATTTAAGAGGGAGTTAGACATGGCCCTTGTGTCTAAAGGGATCAGGGGGTATGGAGAGAAAGCTGGTACAGGGTTCTGAGTTGGATGATCAGCCATGATCATACTGAGTGGCAGTGCAGGCTCGAAGGGCCGAATGGCCTACTCCTGCACCTATTTTCTATGTTTCTATAAGAAGTAAAATGGACGATCTTGAAATTCAGCTACAGATTGGCAAGTATGACGTTGTGGCCGTCTCTGAAACTTGGCTGAAGGATGGCTGCCATTGGGAGCTGAATGTCCAAGGATATACGGTGTATCAGAAAGATAGGTTAGTAGGCAGAGGGGGTGGTGTGATCCTGTGTATGAGAAATAATATTAAATCATTTGAAAGGGATGACATAGGATTAGAAGGTGTAGAGTCTCTATGGGATGAGTTAAGAAATGACAAGGGTAAAAGGACCCTAATGGCAGTTGTATACAGGCCTCCAAACAGCAGCCGGGATGTGGATTACAAATTACAGGAGGAGATAGAAAAGGCGTGTCAGAAAGGCAATGTCATGATAATCGTTGGGGATTTTAACATAAAAGTGGATTGAGAAAACCAGGTCAGTACTGGACCTTGATACAGAATTTTGTAGAATGTCTAAGGGATGGCATTTTAGAACATCTTGCTGTTGAGCCCACTAGGGAATCAGCTGTGCTGGATTCAGTGTTCTGCAATGATCCGGAGGTGATAACAGAGCTTAGGGTTAAGGAACCCTTAGGGAACAGTGATCACAATATGATCGAGTTCACTTTGAAAATTGAGAGGGATAAAGTAAATTCCAATGTGTTGGTATTTCAGTGGAATAAAGGAAATTATAATGGCATGAGAGGGGAACTGTCTAAGGTTGACTGGAAAGAGACACTAGCAGGAAGGACAGCAGAGCAGCAATGGCTGGAGTTCCTGTGAAAAATGAGGGAAGTGCAAGACAGATATATTCCAATTAAGATGAAGGACACCACCATGGCTGACAAGTGAAGTCAGCCAAAGTAAAAGCAAAAGAGAGGGCATATGAGGAAACCAAAGCTAGTGGGAAGATAGAGGATTGGGAAGCTTTTAAAAACTTGCAGAAGGAAACTAAGAAGGTCATTAGGAAGGAAAAGATGAATTATGAAAGGAAGCTGGCGACTATCAAAGAAGATACTGAAAGCTTTTTTAATTACATAAAGGGTAAAAGAGAGTTGAGGGTAGATATAGGACCAACAGAAAATGATGCTGGAGATATTGTAACGAGAGACGCAGAAATGGCAGAGGAACTGAATGCGTATTTTGCATCAGTCTTCACAGTGGAAGACATCTGCAGTATACCAGAGATTCAAGAGTGTCAGGGAAGTGAAGTTTGTGCGGTGAAAATTATGACTAAAAAGGTGCTCAGGAAGCTTAATGGTCTGAGGGTGGATAAATGTAGAAACATAGCAAACCTACAGCACAATACAGGCACTTCGGCCCACAAGGCTGTGCCGAGCATGTCCTTACCTTAGGAATTACCTAGGGTTACCCATAGCCCTCTTTTTTTTTTTTAGCTTCAAGTACCTATACAAGAGTCTCTGAAAAGACCCTATTGTATCTGCCTCCACCACGGTTGCCAGTCGCCCATTCCACACACTCACCTCTCTCTGCGTAAAAAAAAAAACTTACCCCTGACATCTCCATTGTACCTACCTCCAAGCACCTTAAAACTGTGTCCTCTTGTGTTAGCTATTTCAGCCCTGGGAAAAAGCCTCTGACTATCCACACGATCAATGCCTCTCATCATCTTATACACCTCCATCAGGTCACCTCTCATCCTCCGTCGCTCCAAGGAGAAAAGGCTGAGTTCATGCAACCTATTCTCATAAGGCATGCTCCCCAATCCAGGCAACATCCTTGTAAATCTCCTCTGCACCCTTTCTATGGCTTCCACATCCTTCCTGTAGTGAGGCAGAACTCAGCACAGTACTCCAAGTGGGGTCTGACCAGGGTCCTATATAACTGCAACATTACCTCTCGGCTCCTAAACTCAATCCCACGATTGATGAAGGCCAATGCACCGTATGCCTCCTTAACCACAGAGTCAACCCGCGCAGCTGCTTTGAATGTCCTATGGACTCAGACCCCAAGATCCCTCTGATCCTCCACACTGCCAAGAGTCTTACCATTACTGCTATATTCTGTCATCATATTTGACCTACCAAAATGAACCACCTCACACTTATCTGGGTTGAACTCCATCTGCCACTTCTTAGCCCAGTTTCTGATCCTATCAATGTCCCGCTGTAACCTCTGACAGCCCTCCACACTATCCACAACACCCCCAACCGTTGTGTCATCAGCAAATTTACTAACCCATCCCTCCACTTCCTCATCCAGGTCATTTATAAAAATCACGAAGAGTCCCAGAACAGATCCCTGATGCACACCACTGGTCACCGACCTCCATGCAGAATATGACCCATCCACAATCACTCTTTGCCTTCTGTGGGCAAGCCAGTTCTGGATCCACAAAGCAATGTCCCCTTGGATCCCATGCCTCTTTAATTTCTCAGTAAGCCTTGCATGGGGTACCTTATCAAATGCCTTGCTGAAATCCATATACACTACATCTACTGCTCTTCCTTCATCAATGTGTTTAGTCACATCCTTAAAAAAATTCAATATGGCTCGTAAGGCACAACCTGCCTTTCACAAAGCCATGCTGACTATTCCTAATCATATGCCTCTCCAAATGTTCATAAATCCTGCCTTTCAGGATCTTCTCCATCAACTTACCAACCACTGACGTAAAACTCACTGGTCTATAATTTCCTGGGCTATATCTACTGCCTTTCTTGAATAAGGGAACGACATCCGCAACCTTCGGATCCTCTGGAACCTCTCCCATCCCCATTGATGGTGCAAAGATCATCGCCAGAGGCTCAGCAATCTCCTCCCTCGCCTCCCACAGTAGCCTGGGGTACATCCTGTCTGGTCCTGGTGACTTATCCAACTTGATGCTTTCCAAAAGTTCCAGCACATCCTCTTTCTTAATGTCTACACGCTCAAGCTTTTCAGTCCACCGTAAGTCATCCCTACAATCGCCAAGATCCTTTCCCGTAGTGAATACTGAAGCAAAGTATTCATTAAGTATCTCTGCTATCTCCTCCAGTTCCATACACATTTTTGCACTGTCACACTTGATTGGTCCTATTCTCTCACGCCTTATCCTCTCCTGGGTAAATCTCCTGGACCTGATGGAATGCACTCTCGGGTTCTGAAGGAAGTAGCTGGGGAGATTGTGGAGGCATTTACAATGACCGTTCAATAATCGATAAATTCCGGCATTGTACCGGATGACTGGTAAATTGCAAATGTTACTCCACTATTTAAGAAGGGTGAGAGGCAGCAGAAAGGAATCTATAGACCTGTTAGCCAGACATCAGTGGTTAGGAAGTTGTTGGAATCGATTATTAAGGAGGAGATTACGGAGTACCTGGAGGCACATGACAAGGTAGGCCAAAGCCAGCATGGTTTTCTGAAAGGAAAATCCTGCCTGACTAACCTACTGCAATTCTTTGAGGAAATTACAAGCAGGGTAGACAAAGGAGATGCAGTAGACGTGGTGTGCTTGGATTTTCAGAAGGCCTTTGACAAGGTGCCACACATGAGGCTTTTAGCAAGATAAGAGCCCATGGAATTACAGGGAAGTTACTAGCATGGGTGGAGCATCAGCTGGTCGGCAGAAAACAGAGAGTGGGAATGAAGGGATCCTATTCTGGCTGGCTGCCAGTTACCAGTGGAGTTCCACAGGGGTCGGTGTTGGGACCGCTGCTTTTTACAATGTATGTCAATGATGTGGACTACAGTAATGGATTTGTGGCTAAATTTGTGGATGATGCAAAGATAGGTGGAGGAGCGGGTAGTGTTGAGGAAGCAGAGAGCCTGCAGAGAGACATAGATAGTTTAGGGGAATGGACAAAGAAGTGACAAATGAAATACAATGTTGGAAAGTGTATGGTCATGCACTTTGCTGGATGAAATAAATGAGCAGATTATTATTGAGATGGAGAGAGAATTCAAAATGCAGAGATGTGAAAAGGACTTGGGAGTCCTTGTGCAAGATATCCTAAAGGTTAACCTCCAGGTTGAGTCAGTTGTGAAGAAGGCGAATGCAATGTTGGCGTTCATTTCTAGAGGTATAGAATATACGAGCAGGGATGTGATGTTGAGGCTCTATAAGGCACTCATGAGACCACACTTGGAGTACTGTGTGCAGTTTTGGGCTCTTTATTTTAGAAAGGATATACTGACATTGGAGAGGGCTCAGAGAAGATTCACAAGAATGATTCCAGGAATGAGAGGGTTACCATATGAGGAACATCTGGCAGCTCTTGGGCTGTATTCCCTGGAGTTCAGGAGAATGAGGGGCGATCTCATAGAAATATTCCAAATGTTAAAAGACATGAACAGATTAGATGGTGGTTAAGTTATTTCCCATGATAGGGGAGTCTAGGACAAGAAGGCACGACTTCAGGTTTGAAAGACATCCATTTAGAATCAGAGTCAGGTTTATTGTCACCGGCATGTGACGTGAAATTTGTTAACTTAGCAGCAGTTCAATGCAATACATAATCTAGCAGACAGAGAAAAAAAAATACATAATAAAATAAAAATAAAATAAAACATAATAAATAAACAACTAAATCAATTACTTATTTGAATAGATTTTTAAAAATGTGCAAAAAACAGAAATACTATATATTAAAAAAAGTGACGTCGTGTCTAAGGATTCAATGTCCATTTGGGAATCGGATGGCAGAGGGGAAGAAGCTGTTCCTGAATCACTGAGTGTGCGTCATCAGGCTTCTGTACCTCCCACCCAATGTAACAGTGAGAAAAGGGCATGTCCTGGGTGCTGGAGGTCCTTAATAATGGACGCTGCCTTTCTGAGATACCGCTCCCTAAAGATGTCCTGGGTACTTTGTAGGCTAGTGCCCAAGATGGAGCTGACTGAGACATGAAGAAATCACATTAGTCAGAGGGCAGTAAATCTGTGGAATTTGTTGCCATGAGCGGCTGTCATTGTCATTGGGTGTATTTAAGGCAGAGATAACTCGGTTCTTGATTAGCCAGGGCCTCAAATGGTATGGGGATGGTGAATCTGTGGAATTCATTGCTGTAGATCCCAAGTCATTGGGTATACTTAAAACAGATGTGTTAGGTTCTCGATCAGACGGAGCATAAAGAGTTACCAGGAGACGGATGGCAGGAGAGGGATTGTGAGGGAAATGGTTCGGCTGTGATGGAATGGTGGAGCAGACTGTGCCGAGTGGCCAGATTCTGGTCTAGCTCCAGTATTATAAAACTGTTTTCGTTTCGAAGAGTTATCGACAAAGGAACTGATCCAGTGTATGCTGCTGTTCTCTTTTGATTGACTGTAGCAGAAGAGAGTCAGCACGGAGCCCGAGAGCAGGCGGTGGCCTGCTTTCACAGTGTGCTTTTGATGATCGCATCCCCCAAATCGGTTTCACTGTAACATCCATGATGACTGTTGATATCGGCAAAATCTTTCTAGTTGCTAACTTGTTGAAGTGGTGAAATCATTTTGATTTCACTCCTGTCATTTCTGCCATATCCAAGCCTGTAGTGAGCAAAACAGTTCTTTCAATCCTGCAATCATTTTCATGAACCTCAGTATTTTTGTATTTTCTCTCCATTTAGAAAATATTCAACCCTTTTACTTCTACCAAAGTGTATGAGCATACACTTCCGGATACTGTATTCCATCTGCCATTTCTTTGCCCATTCTCCTAAGCTGCCTCAGTCCTTCTGTAGCCTCCCTGCTTCCTCAGCAATACCAGTCTTTGTATCGCCTGCACACTTGACCACAAAGCCGTCGATCCATCACCCTACGGGATAATGTGAAAAGAAGCAGTAAATGAAGGGGCTCCCAGCAATTCACTCCATTAGTTCCTGTGCTTTGAGAGTTGTCCCAAATAAGCAGCTGCCCCAATTGACTGATAGCCCAACTAACCAGAATACACCTTATATAGTCTAAAATTAAATGAATAGTGCAAGAGAGAGGAATAACAAGGTAGTTCAGAAATGTGATAGCGGAGGGGAAGAAACTGTTTTTAAAACATTGAGTGTGCATTTCTCCACGGGCTGTCTCCTCACCAAGACTGCAGGTGCGATGAGGCCCAGTAGGAAAGTCCACTGAACCGATCCCGCGAATGGACAACTGTCCTGTGAGGGACGACCGGGCAGGAATGGGTTAAACCGTCAGATAGAATGGACAACTATCCTGTGAGGGACGACTGGGCAGGAATGGGTTAAACCGTCAGATAGAATGGACAACTATCCTGTGAGGGACGACCGGGCAGGAATGGGTTAGACCGTCTGATAGAATGGACAACTATCCTGTGAGGGACGACCGGGCAGGAATGGGTTAGACCGTCAGATAGAATGGACAACTATCCTGTGAGGGACGACCGGGCAGGAATGGGTTAGACCGTCTGAGGGGGTTTGTTTGGAACTCATTAGGTCTGAAGAGTCTCAAAGGATGGTTGTGGGGGTGTGGGGGGTGGGGTTAGGTGGCACATCTCCTCTAGGGGGAGAATAATTGCAACACTGAGACCAGGGGGTCCTGGAGAAGTGAAATGTCATTGAGGCAACAAGCAACCAGAGTGAGATTAAAATCTGATTGTAAAACGGAGGAGCATTTGCTGGGACTAGGGACCCTTCACCAATGCAGAGCTGAATTCATGTAGTAGAGAGAGGGGGGGTGAAGGAGGGTGGGGGGCTGTAGAGTGGGAGGGGGTTGGTGGAGGGGGAGGTTTGAGGGAGTAGAAGAGAAAGAGAGGAGGGGTGAGTGGAAGAGAAAGGGAGGAGTGGGTGGATGGAGGGGAGAGGGAGAAGGTTGACAGGGAGTGTTGAGGGAAGGGTAGGATTGAGGAAGGGGGACATGATTGAGGGTGTGGGTTGAGGGAATGGGTTGACAGAGGGAATAGGGTTGATGGAGAGGGGGAGAGGGCTGAGGAAGGAGGAGAGGATTGAGGGAGGAGGAGAGGGTTGAGGGAAAGAGGAATGAGCAAGGGGGAGTGAGTTGAGAGAGAGGGGAGAGGATTGAGGGAGGGGTGAGGAGTGAGAAAGGGAGGAGTGGGTGGATGGAGGGAAGAGGGAGAAGGTTGACAGGGAGGATTGAGGGAGATGGGAAGTGATTGAGGGAGGGGGAGAGGATTGAGAGTGTGGGTTGAGAGAATGGGTTGACAGAGAGGGGATAGGGTTGATGGAGAGGGGGAGAGGGCTGAAGGAGGAGGTTTGAGGGAGGGAAAGAGGAATGAGCAAGGGGAAGAGGGTTGAGGGGGAGGTGGGTTGAGGGAGAGGGGAGAGCATTGAGGGAGGGGGAAGAGGGGTGAGTGAGGGGGAGAGGTTTGAGTTAAGGGGAAAAGGTTTGAGGAAGGGGAGGAGGGCTGAGTGGGCAGTCAGAAAGGGGTGAGTGAGAGGGGAGAGGGTTGTGGGAGGGTGAGAATTTGAGGGAGAGGAAGGTTGAGGGAAAGGGATGAGGAGTGTGGGAGAGATAGAGATGGGATGGAGATAACGATGGAGATAGGGGTTGAATAGAGAGACGGGGAGGGGAAGGGTGAGGGAGAGGGATAGACAGGCATGGTGGAGAGAGGGTGGGAGGAGGGGGGAGACAGGGAAGAGGCTGATGGGGAGGGAGGTAGGAAAGTGGTGGGTGGAGGTGGAGACATAGAAAGAGAGACAGGCACAGGGATGGGTAGTAATGGAGATGGTGAGAGAGAGAGAGGCGGATAGACGTGCGGGTGGGAGATGTGCAGACAGACAGTGAGACACTCAGTCTGAGAGACAGAGACACGGTGTGACAGTCGGGGCTAGACGTGAGGGTGGGAGGAGGCTGGAGTGGCATTGTGTGGACACTGAGGCCCTGCTTGTGTCCAGGCTGGGATCTATGAGGAGGATTATTACGATGGAGCCTGGTGTGCTGCCCACGAGGACACGGAGCAGTGGCTGCAGCTCGATGCTCAGAAGCTGATCAAGTTCACTGGAGTCGTCACCCAGGGCCGGAATTCGATCTGGAGGTGAGACACTCCATGTCTCCACATCCACCCCCACCTCCCAAATCCACCCCCTCACCACATCCACCCCCACCTCCCATGTCCACCCCCATCTCCCACAGCTACCCCATCTCACCACACCCACATCCATGTCCCCACATCTACCCCATTTCACCACTTCCACCTCATCTCACCACTTCCACCTCTATCACCCCCATATGAACCCCATCTCCCCTTGCCTCTGTCACCCCCATCTCCCCTACCCATCTCTGACTGTCACCTCTACATCTAACCCCCACCCACAGTCATAGAAAAGTGCACCCACTCAGCCCATCTAGTCCATGCTGAACCATTCCAAATGCCAACTCCCATCAACCTGCACTGGGACCATGGCCCTCCATCGCCCTACTCTCCATGTACCTATCAAAACTTCACTTAAATGTTGAAATTGAGCTTGCATGCACCACTTGTACTGGAAGCTCATTTCATGCTCTCACAACCCTCTGAATGAAGAAGTTCCCCTCATGTTTCCCCTAAACTTATCATCTTTCACCCCTTAATCCATGACATCTGGTTGTAGTCCCACCCAACCTCAGTGGAAAAAATGTTGCTTGCACTTACCCTATCTGTACCCCTCATAATTTTGTATACGTCTATCAAATTTCCCCTCAATCTTCTGTTATAAAAAATACAGTCCTTACCTATTCAATCTTTCCTAATAACTCAGGTCCCCCAGACCCAGCAACATCCCTGTAAATTTTCTTTGCATTCTTTCAACCGTGTTTACATTTTTCCTGTAGGTAGGTGACCAAAACTGCATACAACACTGCAAATTAGCACACACCAACATCTTATACAATTTCAACATAACATCCCATCTCCAGTACTCAGTATTTTGATTTATGAAGGCCAATTTGTCAAAAGCTTTCTTTATGACCCCAACTACCTGTGATGTTACTTTCAGTGAATTATGGACCTGTATTCCCAGATCCCTCTGTTCTACCACACTCCTCAGTCCCGCACCATTCACTGTGTAAGACCTACCCTGGCTGGTCCTTGCACTTGTTTCCATCTGCCATCTTTCAGCCCATTTTTCCAGCTGGTCCAGATCCCTTTGCTTCCTCGCTGCCCGCAACACCCCCAATCTTGGTGTCATCCCACAAATTTGCTGATCCAGTTAACCATATGATCATCCAGATCACTGACACAGGTGACAAACAATAACAGACCCAGCACCGATCCCTGCAGCACTCCCCAAGTCACAGGTGCCCAGCAAGAGAGGCAACCATCTACTACCACTCTCTGGCTTCTCGCACAAAGCCAATGTCTAATCCAGTTTACTACCTCATCTTGAAATGCTGAGTGACTGAACCTTCTTGGCCAACTTCCCATGTGGGACCTTGCTAATGCCTTGCTAAAGTCCATGTAGACAACGTCCACTGCCTTGCCTTCATCCACTTTCCTGGTAACTTCCTCAAAAAACTCTATGATTGGTTAGACAGCTCTGTCACCCCCACATCTACCCCCGATCTCTCTCCTCCGCCTCAAATGGTCACCCCCAGATCTCCACACACCAATCTCTGACTCACCACCTCCACACCTCTCCAGCCCTTTCCAACTACCTACCCCACTTCCATGTCTACCTGCCCCTCCTTCCGTCTACACTTGACCCTCACAGTGTTCCCATTCCCTCCACAACTGGCTGGGTTTTGCGGAGAGGTGGGGGAGAGGAAGGGAGAGGGTGGAAATGGGATGAGGAGTAGTTCAGAGGACAGGAAAAGGGTCAGGATCACCTGAATCGGAGGGGTACCAATGTCCTTGTGGGCAAGTTGATGAGAGCTGTTCAGGAGGGCTAACCTTAATTTGGCAGGGGGATGGGATTTGTGTGATAGTGCTGAGGATGGGGTAGTTGGTTTACAAACAGTCAAAGTATAGTGAGACTCCTAACAAGGAGGAACTGATGATGGGGCAAAATTGCAGCCAACAGGATGAGTTGCAATGTAAACAGAGGACAAAATCTAAAAGGGTGAACACAGAACTGAACATGTTATATTTGAATGTGCACAGTATATGGAATAAGGTAGATGAACGTAGCACAGTTACAGATTGGCAGGTATGATGTTGTGGGCATCACTGAGTCATGCCTGAAAGGAGATTATAGCTGGGAGCTTAATGTCCAAGGATACACATTGTATCGAAAGGACAGGCAGGAAGGCAGAAGGGGTGGCGTAGCTCTATTGGTGAAAAATCATTTAAAAGAAGTGGCATAGGATTGGAAGATGTAGAATTGTTGTGGGTAGAGCTAAGGAACTGCAGGGGTAAAAAGACCCCGATGGGAGTTATATACAGAGCCCCCCAAACAATAGTTAAAATGTGGGATACAAATTACAACAGGAGATAGAAAAGCCACGTCAAAAAGGCAATGTTGCGATATTTAAGAGGGATTTCAATATGCAGGCAGAGTGGGAAAATCAGGTTGGTGCTGGATCACAAGAGAGGGAAATTGTAGAATGCTTGCGAGATGGATTTTAGACCAACTTGTGGTTGAGCCCACTAGGGGAATGCCAATTCTGGATTGGGTGTTGTGCAATGACCAGATTTAATTAGGGAGCTTAAGATAAAGGAACCCTGAGGAGGCAGTGGTCATAATACGATAGGATTTACCCTGCAATTTGAGAAGGAGAAGCTAAAGTCAGATGGAATAAAGGGAATTACAAAGTGATAAGAGAAGAGCGGGCCAAAGTTGCTTGGAAGGGAACACTAGCAGGATGACAACAGGGCAGCAATGGCTGGTGTTTCTGGGAGATTTCTGGAAGGAGTGGGAAAGATACATGCCAAAGATGAAGATGTATTCTAAAGGGAGGATGAGGCTAATAAGAAGTCAAAGCCAACATAAAAGCCAAAGACAGGGCATATAATAGAGCAAAAATTAGTGGGAAGTTAGAGGATTGGGAAGCTTTTAAAATCAACAGAAGGCAATTAAAAATGCCATAAGGAGGGAAAAGACGAAATATGAAGGTAATCTAGTCAATGATATCAGAGGATACCAAAATTCTTTTCCGATATATAAAGAGTAAAAGAGAGGCGAAAGTGGATATTGGACCACTGGAAATTGACACAGGGGAAGTAGTAATGGGGAACAAAGAAACAGCAGATGAGCTTAACAGGTTTTTTGCATCTGTCTTCACTGTGGAAGACACCAGCAGTATGCCAGAGATATGGGAGTGTTAGGGGCAGAAGGGAGTGTTGTTGCTATTACTAAGGAGATGGTAAACACAAAATAATCTGCAGATGCTGGGGTCAAAGCAACACTCACAACACGCTGGAGGAACTCAGCAGGTCGGGCAGCATCCATGGAAAAGATCGGTCAATGTTTCGGGCCGGAACCCTCCGTCAGGCGAGTCCTGCCCGAAACGTCGACCGATCTTTTCCACTGATGCTGCCTGACCTGCTGAGTTCCTCCAACGTGTTGTGAGTGTTACTAAGGAGAAGGTGATTGGGAAGCTGAAGATAGATTAAGTCACCTAGACCACACAGACTACACCCCATGGTTCTGAAAGAGATAGCTGAAGAGTGATTGTGGAGTTATTAGGTTCAAGGTACATTTATTATCGAAGTATGTATACAGTACACACCTCTGATATTCATCTTCCCCAGACAGCCACAAAATAAAGAAAACTATGGCAGCCGTTCGAAGAAAAACATGAACCCCCTCACACAAAAAAGTAAACAAATCACGCAAACAGCACAAGAACATCAGATCCCCAACCCAACCCCAAACTGCACAAAAAAGATTGTGCAAACAGCAACAACAACTACACTTCCCCCCCCCCCCACCCTCGCGCAGGAAAATACCAAACAAATCATGGAAACAGCAACAAGAAAGATTGGGCGAAACACACAATATGAAAACACAAAACAGAAAAAGTCCAAGAGAACCACAGTCCGATCCATAAATTGCAGGGAGGCAAAAGAGGTGTGAGTGTGGTACTGTTGATCAGAGATAGTGTCAGGGCTGCAGAAAAGAAGGAGGTCATGGAGGGGTTGTCTATGGAGTCTCTGTGGGTGGAAGTTAGGAATAGGAAGGGGTCAATAACTCGAATGGGTGTTTTTTTCGACCAGCCAATAGTAACAGGGACATCAAGGAGCAGATAGGGAGACAGATTCTGGAAAGGAGCAATAATAGCAGGGTTGTTGTGGTGGGAGATTTTAATTTCCCAAATATTGATTGGCACCTCCCTAGAGCAAGAAGTTTAGATGGGGTGGGGTTTGTTAGGTGTGTTCAAGAAGGTTTCTTGACACTATGTAGATAAGCCTACAAGAGGAGAGGCTGTACTTGACCTGGTACTAGGAAATGAACCTGGTCAGGTGTCAGGTCTCTCAGTGGGAGAGCATTTTGGAGATAGTGATCACAATTCCATCTCCTTTACCATGCCATTGGAGAGGGATAGGAACAGACAAGTTAGGGAAACATTTAATTGGAGTAAGGGGAAATATGAGGCTATCAGGTGGGAATGTGGAAGCATAAATTAGGAACGGATGTTCTAAGGGAAACGTACGGAAAAAATGTGGCAAATGTTCAGGGGATATTTGCGTGGGATTCTGCATAGGCATGTTCCAATGAGAGAGGGAAAGGGTGGTAGCATACAGGAACCGTGGTGTACAAAGGCTGCTGTAAATCTAGGCAAGAAGAAAAGAAGAGCTTACAAAAGGTTCAAAAAACTAGGTAATGATAGAGATCTAGAAGATTATAAGACTAGCAGGAAGGAGCTTAAGAATGAAATTAAGAGAGCCTGAAGGGGCCATGAGAAGGCCTTGGCAGGCAGGATTAAGGAAAACCCTAAGACATTCTACAAGTATGTGAAGAGCAAGAGGATAAGACGTGAGAAAATAGGACCAATCAAGTGTGACAGTGGAAAAGTGTGTATAGAACCAGAGGAGATAGCAGAGGTACTTAATGAGTACTTTGCTTCAATATTCTCTACGGAAAAGGATCTTGGCGATTGTAGGGGCTGAAAAGCTTGAGCATGTAGATATTAAGAAAGAGGATGCGCTGGAGCTTTTGGAAAGCATCAAGTTGGATAAGTCACCGGGACCAGACGGGATGTACCCCAGGCTACTGTGGGAAGCGAGGGAGGAGATTGCTGAGCCTCTGGCGATAATCTTTGCAACATCAATGGGGACGGGAGAGGTTCCAGAGGATTGGAGGGTTGCGGATGCTGTTCCCTTATTCAAGAAAAGGAGTAGAGATAGCCCAGGAAATTATAGGCCAGTGAGTCTTATTCAGTGGTTGGTAAGTTGATGGAGAAGATCCTGTGAGGCAGGATTTATGAACATTTGGAGAGGCATAATAAGATTAGGAATCGTCAGCATGGCTTTGTCAAAGACAGGTCGTGCCTTACAAGCCTGATTGAATTCTTTGAGGATGTGACTAAACACATTGATGAAGGAAGAGCAGTAGATGTAGTGTATATGAATTTCAGCAAGGCATTTGATAAGGTACCCCATGCAAGGCTTATTGAGAAAGTAAGGAGGCATGGGATCCAAGGGGACATTGTTTTGTGAATCCAGAACTGGCTTGCCCACAGAAAGCAAAGAGTGGTTGTAGACGGGTCATATTCTGCACGGCCGTGAGTGTGGGGTATTGGGGGAGGGTGGGTCTGTGGGGAGGTAGGCTGTGGGGATGGGGTGGGAGAGGGGACTATTGTGGGTGGGGAGGGTGGGTGTGTGGGGGAGCGGTGGGTGTGTGGGGGAGCGGTGGGCTGTGGGGGTGAGGTGGGATGAGGATGGGGGAGTGGGGGAAGAGTGACAGGGTCGGGAGGGATGAAGATGGTGGGTGTGAGTTTGCTGACTGTCTTTGTTCCCCCCACAGTTGGGACTGGGTCACTTCCTACAAACTGCTGTTCAGTAACAACACCCACAGTTGGACAGCCCACCGCAACGGCAGCACTGACTCCGTGAGTCTTCCCTCCCTCCCTCCCTCTCCCCTCTCAATCCCTCCCTCTCCCCTTCAGTCCCTTCCACTCTCCCTCCTGCCCGCCTCTCTCCCTCTTTCACTTTTCCCCTGCCCTCCAGTTCTGCAGAATCATTACAGAATCGAGTACAGTATTTTTTGAAAGATCATTACTAATCCCTCTCTTTCAGAACTCTGGGGTGTACACCGTCTGATCCAGGTGA
This sequence comes from Mobula birostris, assembly GCF_030028105.1. NCBI lineage: Eukaryota > Metazoa > Chordata > Chondrichthyes > Myliobatiformes > Myliobatidae > Mobula > Mobula birostris. The sequence continues at coordinate 207,447,345 of NC_092373.1, forward strand.
CTTAGCTACCTTCAGACCTTTCAGTTCCCAAGAACCTTCTCTCTAGTAATGGTAATTTTACACACTTCATGACCCCTGACATCTGGAACTTCCACCATACTGCTTCTGTCTTCCACAGTGAAGACCAATGCAAAATACTTATTCAGCTCATCCACAATTTCATTGTGCCTCATTATGACCTCTCCAGCATTGTGTCCACCAGTCCGATGTCCACTCTCTCCTCTCTTTTACAATGTACATATTTGAAGAAACCTTTGAAATCATCTTTCATATTATTTGCTAGCTTACTTTCATATCCCATCTTTACTTTAATGACTTTTTTAGTTGCCTTCTGTTAGTTTTTAAAAGCTTTCTAGTCTTCTAGCTTCTCACTTATTTTTGCCTTATTATATGCCCTCTCTTTGGTTTCTATATTGGCTTTGACTTCACTTGTTAGTCACGGTTGTGTCATCTTTCCTTTAGAATATTTCTTCCTCTTTGGAATGTATATATCCTGTGCCTTCTGAACTGTTGCTTTGCCATCATCCCTGCCAGTGTTCTTTTCTAATCAATGCTGGCCAACTCCTCTTTCATGCCTCTGTAATTCCTTGTCGTACTGTTATTACTGATGGCCTAATTCTGCTTCTATATCTTGTGGTCTTATCTCACTTTAGCTTCTCCTTCTCAAATTTCAGGGTGAATTCAATCATATTATGATCACTTTCCCCCTAAGGGTTCTTTTACCTTAAGCTCTCTAATCAATTCTGGTTTATTGCACAACACCTAATCCAGAATAGCTGTTCCCCTAGTGGGCTCACCATAAAGTGTTCGAAAAAGCCATTGATCATTGGGCTCTCTTCCAGGGAAGGTGTGATACGTACAGAAGGGATGATTTGCTTCTGAACTGTAAATAGGCATTCTAGAAATTTCCCCTCCTTGGAATACAGTACCAACCTGATTTTCCCAATTAACTGCATATTGAAATCCCCCATGACTATTGTAACACGGCCCTTTTGGCATGCATTTTCTATCTCCCACTGTAATTTGTATCCTTATTACACATCCTTAGTACGGTTTAGGAGCTGGTCTACAACTCCCATCATGGTCATTTTACCCTTGCAGTCCCTTAGCTCTACCCACGATGATTCAACAGCTTCCAACCCTATGTCATCTCTTTCTAATGGTTTGATTTGATTTTTTACCAAAAGAGCAACACAACCCCCTCTGCTTTCCAGTGTGTCTTTTCAATACAATGTGTATCCTTGGACATTAAGCTCCCAGCTATAATCTTCTTTCAGCCATGACTCAGAGATGCCTACAACATCGTACCTGTCAATTTGTAACTGTGCTACAAGTTCATCTACATTATTCCATGTACTGGGTGTATTCAAATACCACACCTTCAGTCCTATATTCACACTTTTTGATCTTGTCCACCTTTTACATTACAACTCATCCTGTTGACTACAATTTTGCCCTTTCAACAGCCTCTCCTCACTACATATTGCCTCTGTTTGTAAACCAGCTACCTCATCTTCAGCACTGTCATCCTCCTTCCCTACAATACTTCTGCATTGAAATATATGCAGCTCAGGACACTAGTTGCACCTTTTGATTCTTGAGGTCTTACCAACATCTGCCTCCACAACCTCTCCACTAAATATTCTGGCACTCTGGTTCCCATCCCCCTGCAACTCTAGTTTAAACCCCACCGTGCAGCGTTAATAAACCTTCCTGCTTGGATATCAGTCCCCCTCCAGTTCAGGTGCAAATCATCCCTTCTGTACATATCACACCTTCCCTGGAAGAGAGCCCAATGATCAAAAAACCTTAAGCCCTCTCTCCTACACCAACTCCTTGGCCATGTATTAAACTGTATAATCTTCCTAGTTCTGGCCTCACTAGCACGTGGCTGGGTAGCAATCCTGAGATCACAATCCTGGAGGTCCTGCCCTTTAACTGAGCACCAACTCCCAGTCCAGAACCTCGTGGTGATAGGAGTTTTGTTCCCCTATCACCACAGCGTGCCTTTTCTCCTCCATTCCCTTCTGAGTCATAGAGCCAGATACACCACCAGAGGCCCGAGCACCTTGACTCTCCTCTGTTGGTCATTCCCCAGCCTGCCCCCGCTGACAGTATCCAAAGTAATATACCAGGTTTTGAGGGGGATGGCCACAGGGGTACTCTGCACTGGCTCCGAGCCCCTATCCCCTTCCTGACTGTCACCCAGTTTCCTGCATCTTGTGCAACTACCTCACCATGTGTCCAATCTATCACCCCTTCATCCAAATCATTGACATATAATGTAATGAGAAGCAGCCCCAACACAGACCCTTGTGGAACACCACGTGTTGCAGCCAGCCAGAAAATGCTCCCTTCGTTCCCACTCTTTGCCTCCTGCAAATCAGTCACTGCTTTATCCATCTTTCCTGTCATGGGCACTTAACTTGTTAAACAGCCTCATCCCTGATAGTGTTTCCTGCTAATGAGTTTTGGCCAGCTCCTCTCTCATGTCTCTGTAATTCCCTTTACTCCACTGGAATACTGATACTTCTCCTTCTCATATTCCAGGATGAATGATAATTTTTGTCCCGAAGGGTTCCTTTATCTTAAGCTCTCTAGAGGCTGTGCCCTTTAGTTCGGGTCACCCCAGCGGCACACTCTCCACGTCCACCCTATCTAGTCCCTTCAACGTTTGGTAGGCTTCAATGAGATCCCCCCCTAGCATTCTTCTAAATTCCAGTGAGTACAGGCCCAAAGTTGACAAATGCTCCTCATATGTTAACCCTTTCATTCCCGCAATCATCCTTGTGAACCTCCTCTGGACTCTCCCCAATGACAACACATCCTTTCTGAGATATGTCACCTAAAAGTGTTGACAATACTCCAAGTGCGGCCTGACTATTGTCTTATAAAGCCTCAGCATTATCTCCTTGCTTTTATATTCTATTCCCCTTGAAATAAATGCCAACGTTGTATTTGTCGTCTTTACCACAGACTCAACCAGTAAATTAATCTTCTGGGAGTCTTGCATGAGGACTTCTGTCCCTCTGCACCTCTGATGTTTGAACCTTCTCCCCATTTAGATAATAGTCCACACTATTGTTCCTTTGACAAAAATGCATTTTCGTACATTCCCCAACACTGTATTCCATCTGACACTTTTAAACCCGTTCTTCCAATTTGTCTAAGTCCTGCTGCAATCACATTGCTTCTTCAGCACTAGCTGCCTTTCACCTATCTTCGCATCATCTGCAAACTTTGCCACAAAGCCATCGATTCCATTATCTATTGTCCTTTCGATACACTGTGTGTCTCCTTGGACGTAAAGCTCTAATCTTTAATCTTGCAGTCATGATTCAGTGATGCCCACAAAGTCATACATGTCAATCTGTAACCGTGCTGTAAGTTCATCTACCAGATTCAAATTAACACCTTCAGTCCTTTTCGATTTTGTCCCCATTTTACATCGCAGTACATCCTATTGACTGCAATTTTGCCTGTCATTTGTGTCCCTGCTCAGTGTCTCACTATACACTGTCTCTGTTTGTAAACCAACTACCCCATCCTCAACACTATCACTCCGGTTCCCGTCCCCCTGCCAAGTTAGTTTAAACCCTCCCAAACAACTCGAGCCAACCTGCCCGCAAGGATATTGGTCCCCCTCTGGTTCAGGTGTAACTCGTCCCTTTTGTACGGGTCATACCTTCCCTAAAGAATGTCCCAATGATACAGAAATCTGAACCCTGCCCCAGTTCCTCAGCCACACATTCACCTGCCAAATCATCCTATTCTTGCCCTCACTGTCTGTTGAATGGGCAGCAATCCAGAGATTGCTACCCTGGTGGTCCTGTTTCTCCCGAAAATCTCTCTTCAGGACCTCCTCGCCTTGTCTACCTATGTCATTGGTGCCAATCTGTACCAAGACTTCTGGCTGCTCACCCTCGCCCTTGAGAATGCCATGGACCCGATCTGAGACATCTTTGACTCTGGCACCAGGGAGGCAACATACCATCCGGATACCCCTATCACACCCACAGAACCTCTGACTGTGGAATCTCCTGTCACCACTGAGGTCCTCTTCACTCTCTGCTCTTCTGAGCCACAGCACCAGACTCGCTGCAGCTTCCCCCAGTAGGTTGTCCCTCTTTAGAGCATCCAAGGTGGTATACAGTACCTATTATTGAGGGGATCGGGCACAGGTGTACGTTCCCCTCCTCCTCCTGACAGTTACCCAGTTACCTGTCTCCACTCACCTAGGGCTGGCTACCTCCCTGTAGCTCCTGTCTATCATCTCCTCATTCTCCTTTCTTAACCATCCTATCAACCTGTGAAGCCACATCCTGGGAGCTCAGAACTTGGACTTCAAGGCCCCTCTGCTTAACAGTGTACAATCTCTTTACATTTGCCCTGACAGGCTGAGTCCTGTCATGGAACATGGTCTGCATCGGCCAAGATTCCCAAATAAACTCATCCCGTTTGCTTATGTTACCCTCCACCTCCCTCTGACATTTCCTATCTGTGTTCCCATCGAAATGTTGTGAATGTACTGGTGTCCACACCTTCCTCAGGCAGCTCATGCCACCAACTGACCACGCTCTGGGTGTGAATGTTGCCCCTCAGGCTTCTAAACGTAGAAACATAGAAAATAGGCGCAGGAGTAGGCCATTCGGCCCTTCGAGCCTGCACCGCCATTTATTATGATCATGGCTGATCATCCAACTCAGAACCCCGCCCCAGCCTTCCCTCCATACCCCCTGACCCCCGTAGCCACAAGGGCCATATCTAACTCCTTCTTAAATATAGCCAATGAACTGGCCTCAACTGCTTCCTGTGGCAGAGAATTCCACAGATTCACCACTCTCTGTGTGAAGAAGTTTTTCCTAATCTCGGTCCTAAAAGGCTTCCCCTCTATCCTCAAACTGTGACCCCTCGTTCTGGACTTCCCCAACATCGGGAACAATCTTCCTGCATCTAGCCTGTCCAATCCCTTTAGGATCTTATACGTTTCAATCAGATCCCCCCTCAATCTTCTAAATTCCAACGAGTACAAGCCCAGTTCATCCAGTCTTTCTTCATATGAAAGTCCTGCCATCCCAGGAATCAATCTGGTGAATCTTCTTTGTACTCCCTCTATGGCAAGGATGTCTTTCTTCAGATTAGGGGACCAAAACTGCATACAATACTCCAGGTGTGGTCTCACCAAGGCCTTGTACAACTGCAGTAGTACCTCCCTGCTCCTGTACTCGAATCCTCTCGCTATAAACGCCAGCATACCATTCGCCTTTTTCACCGCCTGCTGTACCTGCATGCCCACTTTCAATGACTGGTGTATAATGACACCCAGGTCTCGTTGCACCTCCCCTTTTCCTAATCGGCCACCATTCAGATAATAATCTGTTTTCCTATTTTTGCCACCAAAGTGGATAACTTCACATTTATCCACATTAAATTGCATCTGCCATGAATTTGCCCACTCACCCAACCTATCCAAGTCACCCTGCATCCTCTTAGCATCCTCCTCACAGCTAACACTGCCCTCCAGCTTCGTGTCATCCGCAAACTTGGAGATGCTGCATTTAATTCCCTCATCCAAGTCATTAATATATATTGTAAACAACTGGGGTCCCAGCACTGAGCCTTGCGGTACCCCACTAGTCACCGCCTGCCATTCTGAAAAGGTCCCGTTTATTCCCACTCTTTGCTTCCTGTCTGCTAACCAACTCTCCACCCACACCAATACCTTACCCCCAATACCGTGTGCTTTAAGTTTGCACACTAATCTCCTGTGTGGGACCTTGTCAAAAGCCTTCTGAAAATCCAAATATACCACATCCACAGGTTCTCCCCTATCCACTCTACTAGTTACATCCTCAAAAAATTATATGAGATTCGTCAGACATGATTTTCCTTTCACAAATCCATGCTGACTTTGTCCGATCATTTCACCGCTTTCCAAATGTGCTGTTATCACATCCTTGATAACTTCTAGTAAATGTGTGTGTCATATGTGGTTGTGTGTGTACGTGTGTGTGTGTGTGTTTATGCTGTGGGTGTCTGCTGTGTATGTGTCATGTGTCTGTTGTGTGCATGTGTTGGATTTCAGACATCCCACCCTGCAAAAACTCATTTCAGGGAGGTAGCACCAACAATTTGCGGGAGATTCTGGGAGAGGTGGGATGTCTGCAATAGAGTAGCTCCTTAGCAGCTGGCCAGCTAGTTTAAATAACATTTGCTATGCTAATGAACGAATGACACCTATTAAACTCACCTCAACACGTCTTTTACACTTTAACCCACCATGGGCAATAGAAAAGTCACTGTTGCAAACAGTGCAGCGAGCAACACTGTCATTATTTTTGATCCCTGTTAGTCAGTGGTACACTTTAGTGTAGTCTGGGGTGACGTACGTTTTTTTTGGAACACACTGCAATGGTGCTCTCTCGCTCGCGCTCTCTCTCGTGGTCGCTTGCGTGCTCTCAAGCGCTCTTGCTTGCTTTCGCTCTCGCTCGCTCTCTCTCTGTTGCTCATTCACTCTCAAAAAAATTGATTTCCGTAATATTGTATATAAATTACGGGCATCAGAGAGCCACTATTAATATGCGGGAGACTCCCGGAAGTTTCGGGAGAGCTGGGATGTCTGGGGTTGTGTGTGTATTTGTTTTGCCCTGTGTGTTGCTTTGTGTGTGTCCATGTTGTGTTGTGCATGTGGGTGCATCACAGAGGTCTGTGTTCTCCATCCAGCCGTGGTTTCTGCTCCCTGCAGGTTTTCACAGCAAATTCAGATCCTGAGACGCCGGTGCGCGTTTTCCTGTCGGAGCCAATTGTGGCTCGTTACATTCGCATCAACCCACGTTCCTGGTTCCCCAATGGCACCGTCTGTCTACGGGCTGAGGTCCTGGGCTGTGCTCTGACCGGTACGTCACTCTGCTCTCATACACTGCTAACCCTCCATCCATCACTCCTGCCACTCACATCCTCCCTACCCCTCACAACCCATCCCTATCCCCACAAACTTCCCCCTGTCTGTCTTTGCACTGAGGTCTTCTGCTGCGGTCTGCCTGGTACGTCCCTCCCTCTCTCTCTCACCCTCCCTCTGTCCCTCCCTCCCTCCGTCCGTCCTTACCCCCCCCCCAACCGTGCTTCTATCCCTGCCTCTCTCCATCCTTCATTCCCACACTCCCTCTCTGCATCCATCCCTCTCTCCATAAGACCATAAGACAGAGAAACAGCATTAGGGCATTCAGTACATCGAATCTGCTCCGCCATTCCATCACGGCTGATCCCGGATCCCACTCAACCCCGTACACCCGCCTTCTCGCCATATCCCTTGATGCCCTGACCGATCAGGAAACGATCAACTTCTGCCTTAAATATATCGCACGGACTTGGCCTCCACCGCAGTCTGTGACAGAGCATTCCACAGATTCACCACTCTCTGGCTAAAAAAAATTCCACCTTACCTCTGTTCTAAAAGGTCACCCTTCAATTTTGAGTCTGTGCCCTATAGTTCTGGATGCCCCCACCATAGGAAACATCCTCTCCACATCCACCCTATCTAGTCCTTTCAACATCTGGTAGGTTTCAATGAGATTCCGAGGCATTCTTCCAAATTCCAGTGAGTTCAGGCCCAAAGCTGCCAAATGCTTCTCTGATGTTAACCCATTCCTTTCTGAGAAATGGGGCCCAAAACTGTTGACAAAGTGAAGCCCAACTAGTGTCTTATAAAGGCTCAGCATTATCTCCTTGTTTTTATATTCTATTCCCCTTGAAATAAATGCCAACATTGCATTTGCCTCTACCACAGACTCAACCTGTAAATTAACCTCCTGGGAGTCTTGCACGAGGACTCCCAAGTCCCTCTGCACGTCTGATGTTTGAACCTTCTCCCCATTTAGATAACAGTCTGCACTATTGTTCCTTTTACCAAAATGCATCATCATACATTTCCCAACACTGTATTCCATCTGCCACTTTTTGCCCATTCTTCCAATTTGTCTAAGTCCTGCTGCAATCACATTGCTTTCTCAGCACTACCTACCCCTCCACCTATCTTCGCATCATCCGCAAACTTTGTAACAAAGCCATCAATTCCACTATCTAAATCAATGACAAACAATGTGAAAAGCAGCAGTCCCAATACTGACCCCTGAGGAACACCACTAGTTGCCGGCAGCCAACCAGAAAAGGCTCCTTTTATTCGTACTCGCTGCCTCCTGCCTGTCAGCCATTCCTCTATCCATGCCAGTATCTTTCCTGTAATGTAACATGATTTTATTTTGTTAAGCAGCCTCATATGTGGCATCTTATCAAAAGCCTTCTGAAAATCCAAATGACATCCACTGCCTCTCCTTTGTCCACCCTGCTTGTTACTTCCTTGAAGAACTCTAACAGATTTGTCAGGCAAGATTTCCCTTTACAGAAACCATGCTGACTTTGACTTACTTTATCATTAGTCTCCAAGTACCTCAAAGCCTCATTCCTTAATAATAGACTCCAACACTTTCCCAACCACTTAGGCTAACTGGCTTATAATTTCTTTTCTTTTGCCACCCTCCGGAGTGATGGGAGCTTAAGAATATGTGGAGTTTAGAAGGTCACAATGAATTCATGCCTACCCGAGACACACCTGATTCCAAAGACAGAAGTCATCTATGCAACAGTAGGAGGTGGAAATTTCTTTACTAAACTTGACCTCACACATGCATACCAACAACTCGAGCTAGAGGGACAGTCTGAGCCTCACTACTATTGCAATCCATTGTACCAGGGTCCCGTTGAGCACAAACACATCGCCAGCAATATCCCAATGTACCACCGAATCCTGCATTAGAGACTTGCCAAATACAATAGCTTCTGTACCGTATAGCCTACTGTATAATAAGGGACTACTTTATGTTGTAGTAACACGTCGTTGCATGTGCTATTAGACACGTATTGATCTGTACGTGTGTGTTCAAAGTTCGGATTCTGCCAGTAAAGAGCCATGAAACTTAGCTCCCGTCTCCAGCGATTTTATTAATAGCATTGTTGTGGAACCCGGCCACATACACAACAAATTGGCGACGAGGTTAATAAACCTACATCGTCTCAGAACGCCGTGTTTTAATTGATAATGACACTCGGAGGAAGAGCGCAAGGAACGAGCTAAGGAAGCGGGAGCACAGCCAGGGTCGGGAATGTCGGGAGACCAAGAGACAGAGTCGGAGCCGCAGCACGTCCAGCCGAGACCACAGTCGGCGTGGAACCCCAAGGGCTGAGGGTCTGCCTGCCCCAGAAGGAAGATAAAAAGGAGCGATACACACACATCTAGACGGGGTGCGCCCGTGGCACTAGCAAAAAGGTCACGTGAGTCAAAAAGAAAGGGTGAACGGGGCTAAATTAACATAACAAAGATGACGGTGATTGGAACCATTACAGCATTTAATAGTGGCATTGAAGACTGGGCAACTTACATTGAAAGAGTGGAGTTAGATTGTGATGCTAACGGTATTAATGATGAAAAGAAAGCCAGCGTCTTGCAAAAACATACGGGCTGCTACGGAGCTTGTTAACCCCTGAAAAGCCAGCTGACAAAACGTTCAAGCAAATAGTAGACACTCTCACACAGCATTTAAACCCCAAACCTGGTCATTGCTGAAAGATTTAAATTTCACAAATGGAATCAAAGCAAAACTGAAAGCATTTCTGAATATTGTGCTGAATTGCGCAAATTATCAGAACATTGTCAATTTGGAGCTGGTCTATCGGACGCATCGAGGGACAGGTTAGTGTGTGGCATGCACTGTGAAACCACACAGAAGAAGCTCCTGGGTGAAAGAGACCTTACATTCGAGAAGGCGCTGAACATTGCAATATCAATGGAAACATCAGCACGGGGTGCTTCAGAGATACAACAAAAATCTCTGGAATATGCTACAAATAAAATGTCATTGAACAGGAATGAAGGAAAGAAATGTTACAGTTGTGGGAAAAGATCACATGACCCTGAGGACTGTTGGTTTAAAGACAAAGAATGCAGAAACTGGCAAACAGGGTCACACTGGCAGAGTATGCAAAGCTAGTCAACAGCAGAAAAAGGGCAAAATACAGAGAAACAAGAAACTGCAGAAAGGAAAATACAACAAGGTACACAAAATGGAAGAAGTCTGATGAAAACGACTCAGACAAATGTGAATTGTCTTGTCTGAAACTTCACAGCGTGAAAGAGACAGATGATCGAAGAGTAATATGGATCACTCTGCAAGCAGCAGGCGTGAGACTGAAAATGGAGTTGGACACAGGCTCAGCTTTAACAGTGATCTCTGTACACGGCTACAAACGACTGTTTTCTCACATACCACTGAAACGAACTAAACTACTGCTAAAGACTTACACAGGACAGAAAGTGCGTCCCAAAGGTAAAATTAAAGTGACAGTGACCTACAGAGACAAAATACAGCAGCTGAACCTCTATGTACTGAGAAATGGAGGACCACCATTGCTGGGACGGGAATGGTTCAGGAAAATCCAGTTGGATTGGCACACCATCAAGGCACTAGGTGTGTCAACAAAGGAAGACAGCTCGGCGGGGAAAATGTCCACAGATCTCCTCTCACCCATTGTTGACTATTACAATGACGAGGAGGAGCTAGATTGCATTGACAATGAGGATGAATGCTATATCCGTGGCCGCGATCAGATGAAGATACAGAGGATGCAAGTGAGACAGATATTGCCAATAAGCAGGATGATGAAGACTACCAGGAAGTAAAAGAGCAGCTATACCAGGAGAAATTGACATCTCTCAAAAGACAGCTACAGCAGTTACAAGAAGGCACTTTGCAGGAGTATCAGAAAAGGATGAAGAAACTAGATCAACAATACAAGGAAAGAATACGAAATGCAGAGCTTTTTCTGCAACTGGAGACAGAACAAGTGGAAAAGAATTATATTAAAGAGAAGAAAGCAGCAGTGAAGGAATTTGAAGCTAAAAAGATTGAGTTGGAAGAAAAGAAAAAGACGATTGAGAATAAGAGGCTAACAATGGAACTCACAGGACATTCTACGGAGGTAAAGCCAATAATGACTAGGAAACTAAGGTGGAGACCTAATGATCCTGTTCCAATTACAGACAGAAGATGAAAACCTGCACCTGCACAGTTAAATTACTTGTTCACAGATGAACAGATAATGGAAGATCTGCGAACTCTCAATAAGCTTAAATCTCCGAAAAGACCAGCATCTCCGTCTTCTCCTGAGCATCTTCCCAGCACTCCTGCTGAATCACCAGCACAAAGATATGAACCACGAATAGAAGATGAAAAGTTATATTATGATAAGATATGGTATCATAAAGGTCAGGTTTTCTATTTGGAATCTAAGGAGAATACGAAGACTGGCTGTGAAAATGGTCGATATGAACGAGTACAGGAAGGATACACCTGTGATTGTTTTGATGGTTTTGAGCTTGATATGACAAAAATGACTTGTGTAGTTATAAATGAATGTGACGATCTCAGTGATACTATACCACTCAACAGGAATGCAAACTGTGAGAACACAGGGGTCATATAAATGCATATGCTTACCAGGCTATATGCTTTCACAGAATGCCAATGAATGTAACAGGAAAGAGAAGCAGGACATCAATAGAAACCTCAGCTCTGTCTCCTGGGAAGGGAATTGGAAACACTTGGTGAATTATTTTGAGGGGAAAAATGTTTATTTTACTTGGGATTATCAATGTGAGTAAAGTTCCAGTGATAAACTACAAATGTACCAATGCAGTTACCTAGCTTCTTCATAATTTATGCCTATGACTTTAAAAGTGGTTAAATTGGCAATGACTATATTTAGGAAACCAAAGTACAGAGACAACACAAAGAACAAGTAGGCTGAGAATAAGTAAACAGAGTGCTTTCTTCGAATAATGAAGAAGTCTAAATTCCCAAACAGCAATATTTTCTTTATTTGGTCCATATCTCTGTTCTCTGTTCGTGTGGTTTTGTGTTCATGAACACATCTTTTTGTAGAGGGGAAAGGATAGCAACTAAAAATAGTGATGATGGAAGTGCAAGTGTATGGGAGGAACTAACATTGTAATTCGATGGCCCACATTTCACTGCTGTTGGCTGAACATTACAACGTGCATGGTTTCCATAGCAATAATATGAAAATAATCTCTGCTAACCTGAGCATGTCTTAATTACTCCTGTGAAATTTCATTTGGTTGTACAATATAAAAGTATGTATGAAATCACCTATTTATAATGCTTGATTTTTTAAAAAATTCTAAACCCCAAATATTAATGCAAAATGTCACTATATTTCATTCCTGTTGGTAAAAGCTCTCTTCAAATAATAGATTTCAGTACAAAGACCGAAATGTTCCTACTGTCAGGTTAAAGATACATATTGAAAATGTATTAAATCAGATGACAGGCAAGTAGATTACTGAAATCCAAGATATAAGTGCATCTTCTAAATTTATTAAAATTATAATTCAATAAAGTGTGAAGGAGTTAAAAAAAGGCTTGTTATAATTTGATGTTATTATGTTACATTGTTATAATTTGATATTATTAAGTTACTAAGTAAAGAAATGGTAGGTGTTTGTATGTTAAGGGTAAACATATCTGTTTAGCATATACACTATTAAAATAAAAGCGGAAGAGTGTACCGTATAGCCTACTGTATAATATGGGACTACTTTATGTTGTAGAAACATGTCGTTGCATGCGCTATTAGACACGTATTGATCTGTACGTGTGTGTTCAAAATTCAGATTCTGCCAGTAAAGAACCATGAAACTTAGCTCCTGTCTCCAGCATTTTTATTAATAGCATTGTTGTGTAACCAGGCCACACACACAACAGCTTCCTTAGATGATATTCTGATTATCGGATCGACTCCAGAAGAGCACCTGAATAATCAGTTCTCCTGACTGATGCAACTTCGTCTACAACAATCGCGCAAAAAATGCATCCTTCTAGCAGATCATGTAGAATGCCTGAGTTTTCGCTTGGACTCCGAAGGTATGCATTCAAAGAAAAGTGTCGCCCGATTCTTGAAGCCATAGCACCAATGAATATCCATGAACTTTGCTCCTTTCTGGGCAGGTTCAATCGTTATGGCACACAGAACTAGGCCTCTTGCTCCGCCTAACTATCGAGTGAAGAACGATACGAGGTGGCGTTGGGGACGGGCAAAGGAATCTGCTTTTCAGAGAGCCAAACAAATTCTGACTCAATCCCAAGTATTCGTGCACTCCAGACCTGGGGAACCAATCATTTTGTCTGTGATGCCTCTCTGTATGATGGCATGGTGCTGACCCAGGAGAACACAAACGATGACGAGAAGCCTGGTGCTCTCGCGTCACGCACCTTTAACCCAGCCGAACAAAACTGAGCACAGTCAGATAAGGAAGCACTGGCAGTTATTTTTGAGTCAAGTGGTTTCACCATTACCTGTACGGCCAACGTTTCGAGATGCATACGGACCACAAGCCATTGGTGGGATTGCTTGGCGAGGGCAAGGCGTCACTGAGGATGCAACAGTACCTGTCCACTCATCAGTACACGATATCCTACGTACCTGGTAAAAACAACTACACCGCAGATGCCTTAAGCCGTCTTCTGTTACGTGAATAGCCTTGTGAGTTGATCCACCAGGCGAACTGGTACTACTGATGGACTGGGTCAACACGTTCTCACTAGTAAAAAGGGTAGAAGATGAATGGCCAACTACTGCACCCAAAACTGTGCTACTCTATGCTAGATGTCAAAATGAGCTTAGCATCCACTCTGGTTGTCTACTGTGGGGAAGTCGTATTGTAATTCCTACACAATAGAGGTCCCCTATCCTGGAAGAGTTACATTGCGCGCATCCAGGAATATCACGTATAAAGGCGCTAGCCCAGAATTACGTTTGGTGGCCGAATATTGAAGACATTAAGCACATTGTTTGAGCATACGACCCATACCAGCACTCTCGACCTTTAGATGCTCCCATGCCTGTGGTTCCCTGGCATTGGGCCACCAAACCCTGGAGACATTTACGTGTAGACCATGCAGGACCATTAGATGGTCATGTGCTATTGGTAGTCATCGATGCACATTGTAAATGGATCGAGCCAAAGCAGTGAAGGCTTTGGCCAGCAGGACGACGATAAACATTTTACGCACACTATTTTGTACGCATGGAATTCCCAGTACTGTAGTCTGAAATGTGGTCCCGCGTTTACCAGAGAAGCATTAAAATCGTCTTTACAAGGCAATGGAATTCAATTGCAACATACGCCCCCTTATCACACATCATGAAATGGTATGGCCAAAAGAGCTGTTCAGACTGTCTGAGCTGTTGATTTGACTTTTTTGTGCCCAGGCCCAGAAGACCGGGAAAGGGACAGACAAAAGACAATGGAAGTGCGATACGATTCAAATTCGGAACATCAGAAGGTGGGTCCAGTACGAACTCTGGCGGCCGAAGGCGGACGAAAGGAGAGGTTGTGGTAAAAGAGGGCCAACAAGTTTCGTCAGCACTTGAGAATGCTGGTGTACGCTGCTGGCATCTGAACCACATCAGGAAAAGTCCAAATGAATCTCTCATTTCAGAACGAGCTAGTGAACAGGACGGGTTAACCCCGCAGCTTATCAAAGCAGAATTCCCAGTTGGAAGCAGTGAATCCCCACAAACACTCAATTCCGGGTGTCTGGATTGTGCTGATCAGAGCAGACCAGAAAACCGGTGGAATATTAGCAAGCCAGTTTTGCCTAAGCACTCACAGGTGGAGATTTGTCCTGTGCACCGGGTGACTGGTTATCTGTCACGTGCCATCAGGGGATTGGTCAATTTCTTCCACTTACGCATCTATCATTTAATGTTTGACCTACTAATACTGTGCGTGTGGGGTGTTCATTCTTTCTGGCTGAGTACGACTCAAGCAGACCTATTCGGCTGTACAGGGCACGGTAAACTCTTCAGATTTTTCTTTAATTGTAACACCAATGCCCATCCCTCCCTCCCTCCATCAGTCACTCCCTACGCCCATTGTCCCTCGTCCCTCCTTATCCCTCCGACTGTCCATGGGCTGAGGCCCTGGGCTGGTTTCTGACCAGTAGGTCTGCCTCTGTTCCTCGCACCCTCTCCTCTCCCTCCCTCTGCCTGCACACCATCTCCCCCCTCCCCTTCCTCCGAAGAGCCCCTCCCTCACATTCCTCTCTCTCCCCCCAAGGCCGGACCGACCCCTCGGTGGTGGAGCAGGAAAGTTCGGACCAGCTTGACTTCAGGCATCACAGCTACGAGCAGCTGAGGGAGGTGAGTGAGACTCCCCCTACAAAAACACAGGACCTCCAACCTAGCTCCTCCCTCAGTTACTCCCTCCCCCACCCGAATCACCCTCACCCCCCTCACCACCTGCTCCTCCACAGGTGATGCGGCGAGTCCGTAAGGAATGTCCGGACATCAGCCGCACCTACAGCATTGGCCGGAGTGTCCAGGGCCGGAAGCTCTACGTCATGGAAATCTCCGATAAACCTGGGGTGCACGAGCTGGGTGAGTGTGGCACCCGCGGGTGGGAGGGATGTGTGGCACCGACTGGGGGGTGTGTGGTACCCATTGGCGGGTGGGAGGGGTGTGTGGCACTGACTAGGGGGTGTGTGGTACCCATTGGCAGGTGGGAGGGGTGTGTGGCATCGACTGGGGGGTGTGTGGTACCCATGGGCAGGTGGGAGGGGTGTGTGGCACCGACTAGGGGGTGTGTGGTACCCATGGGCAGGCGGGAGGGGTGTGTGGCACCGACTGGAGGGTGTGTGGTACCCATGGGTGGGTGGGAGGGGTGTGTGGCACCGACTGGGGGGGGGGTGGTACCCATAGGCAGGCGGGAGGCGTGACGCAGGGGTGGGAGCGGACAGCGTGCCTCAGTCTGACTCTGCCTGTGTCTGCCGGGTGGTAGGGGAGCCCGAGTTCCGGTACGTGGCGGGAATGCACGGCAATGAGGTGCTGGGCCGGGAACTGCTCATTCTCCTGATGCAATTCCTCTGCAAGGAATACCGGCGAAAAAATCCCCGGGTGCGGCAGCTCGTCAACAGCACACGGATTCACCTGCTCCCCTCGATGAATCCCGATGGACACGAAATGGCCCACAAGATGGTAGGAAGAGAAAGCGTGGACACTGTAGGGCTGTGGGGAGAGAGCGGGACAGTAGGATTAGTGTGGGGAGAGAGCGGGTCAGTGGGATTAGTGTGGGGAGAGAGTGGGACAGTGGGATTAGTGTGGGGAGAGAGTGGGTCAGTGGGATTAGTGTGAGGAGAGAGTGGGACAGTGGGATTAGTGTGATGAGAGAGTGGGACAGTGGGATTTGTGTGAGGAGAGAGCGGGAAAGTGGGATTAGTGTGAGAAGAGAGTGGGACAGTGGGATTAGTGTCGGGATAGAGCGGGACAGTGGGATTAGTGTGGGGAGAGAGTGGGGCAGTGGGATTAGTGTGGGGAGAGAATGGGACAGTGGGATTAGTGTGGGGAGAGAGTGGGTCAGTGGAATTAGTGTGGGGAGAGAATGGGACAGTGGGATTAGTGTGGGGAGAGAGTGGGTCAGTGGGATTAGTGTGTGGGGAGAGTGGGACAGTGGGATTAGTGTGAGGAGAGAGCGGGACAGTGGGATTAGTGTGGGGAGAGAGCGGGACAGTGGGATTAGTGTGGGGAGAGAGCGGGACAGTGGGATTAGTGTGGGGAGAGAGTGGGACAGTGGGATTAGTGTGGGGAGAGAGTGGGATTAGTGTGGGGAGAGAGTGGGACAGTTGGATTAGTGTGGGGACTGACACAGGAGTGTGGGGAGAGAGTGGGGCAGTGGGATTAGTTTGGGGACTGACACAGGACTGTGGGGAGAGAGCGGGACAGTGGGATTAGTGTGAGGAGAGAGTGGGACAGTTGGATTAGTGTGGGGACTGACACAGGACTGTGGGGAGAGAGTGGGACAGTGGGGTTAGTGTGTGACTGATACAGGACTGTGGGGAGAGAGCGGGACAGTGGGATTAGTGTGGGGAGAGAGCGGGACAGTGGGATTAGTGTGAGGAGTGAGCGGGACAGTGGGATTAGTGTGAGGAGAGAGTGGGACAGTGGGATTAGTGTGGGGAGAGAGTGGGACAGTGGGATTAGTGTGAGGAGAGAGTGGGACAGTGGGATTAGTGTGAGGAGAGAGTGGGACAGTGGGATTAGTGTGGGGACTGACACAGGACTGTGGGGGGAGAGCGGGACAGTGGGATTAGTTGGGGAGAGAGTGGGATTAGTGTGGGGAGAGAGTGGGACAGTTGGATTAGTGTGGGGACTGACACAGGACTGTGGGGAGAGAGTGGGGCAGTGGGATTAGTTTGGGGACTGACACAGGACTGTGGGGAGAGAGCGGGACAGTGGGATTAGTGTGAGGAGAGAGTGGGACAGTTGGATTAGTGTGGTGAGAGAGTGGGACAGTGGGATTAGTGTGGGATGGGGTTAGGTACTGTGTGTTTCGTGTCGGTCTGACACATCTACTCTCACTCTGCCCTAGGGGTCGGAACTCGCCGGTTGGGCCTACGGACGCTGGAACATGCAGGGCTTCGACCTGAACCATAACTTCGCCAGCCTGAACTCCGTTTTCTGGGCGTCCGAGGATGTACAATCGGATTCTAGACGTGTCCGTAACCATTTCATTCCCATTCCCAAGTACTACAGATGGCCCAACGCCACAGTGAGTCCTGCAGTGACCCCTCCCCTCCCCTCCCCGACCTCATCCCCTCCCCTCCTCAACCTCATCCCCTCCCCTCCCCGACCTCATCCCCTCCCCGACCTCATCCCCTCCCCGACCTCATCCCCTCCTCTCCCCTCCCCAACCTCATCCCCTCCCCAACCTCATCCCCTCCCCAACCTCATCCCCTCCCCTCCTCATCCCCTCCCCATCCTCATCCCCTCCCCATCCTCATCCCCTCCCCAACCTCATCCCCTCCCCTCCCCCATCCCCTCCCCTCCCCCATCCCCTCCCCTCCCCGACCTCATCTCCTCCCCTCCCCGACCTCATCTCCTCCCCTCCCCGACCTCATCCCCTCCTCTCCCCTCCCCTCCTCTCCCCTCCCCTCCTCTCCCCTCCCCTCCTCTCCCCTCCCCTCCTCTCCCCTCCCCTCCCCAACCTCATCCCCTCCCCTCCCCAACCTCATCCCCTCCCCAACCTCATCCCCTCCCCATTCCCTCCCCTCCTCATCCCCTCCCCCATTCCCTCCCCTCCTCATCCCCTCCCCATTCCCTCCCCTCCTCATCCCCTCCCCCATTCCCTCCCCTCCTCATCCCATTCCCTCCCTCATTCTCTCCCCTCCTCTCCCCTCCTCTCCCCTCCTCTCCCCAACCTCTCCCCTCCCCTCCCTCTCCCCTCCCCTCCCTCTCCCCTCCCCTACCTCATCCCCTCCCCTCCTCTCCCCTCCCCGACATCCCCTCCCCTCCTCTCCCCTCTCCTCCCCTCCCCGACCTCATCCCCAGCGGTATCAGTGGAGTTGCCGTTGCTCACCTCCAGACTGACTGCCTCTCGACCTCGGGACCTTCTCTCAACAGAAACACAAACAGCACAGCCCAGGAACAGGCCCTCTGGCCCTCAGTGTTGTGCCAAACAGATCAGATTGGTAACCAAATCTCTCCTGCCTACACAATGTCCATGTCTTTCATTTTCCTCACACTCGCGTGTCTCTCTAAACACCTCTTTAAAGTCCCTCGTGTTTCTACCTCTAGCACCACCCCAGACAGCCACCACTCCCCTCATCTCAATTGAACCCACCCACTTTCACCTTCAATGCACGCCCACTGCTATTAGACGCTTCAACCCTTGGAATCAGATACTCCCCATCTACACACATCAAAGTTGCTGGCGAACGCAGCAGGCCAGGCAGCATCCCTAGGAAGAGGTACAGTCGATGTTTCGGGCTGAGACCCTTCGTCAGGACTAACTGAAGGAAGAGCTAGTAAGAGATTTGAAAGCGGGAGAGGGAGGAGGAGATCCAAAATGATAGGAGACAGGACGGGGAGGGATGGAGCCAAGAGCTGGACAGGTGATTGGCAAAAGGGATATGAGAGGATCATGGGACAGGAGGCTCAGGGAGAAAGAAAAGGGGGAGGGAGAAAACCCCAGAGGATGGGCAAGGGGTATAGTGAGAGGGACAGAGGGAGAAAAAGGAGAGAGGAAGAGAATATATTTATATATTAATAATAAATAAGGGATGGGGTACAAGGGGGAGGTGGGGCATTAATGGAAGTTTCAGAAGTCAATGTTCATGCCATCATCCACCCTGTCTGTGCCTTTTTTAATCTTATAAACCCCTAACAGATCTCCCCTCAGCCCCGCCACTCCAGAGAAACCAACCCAAGTTTGTCCAGCTTCTTGTCAAAACACATGCCCTCTAAACCTGGCAGCCTCCTGGTAAACCTCTTCTGCATCCTCTCCAAAACCTGACATCCTTCCTATAATGGGGTGACCAGAAGCGTCGATCTTTGTTCCCTGAGTCCGGGCATTGTCCTCCTGCTGAGCGTGTCCTCCCAGGGGTACGGGCACATGGGGGAGGGTACAGCAGTGAGTGATAGGAAGGCAGGTCTAGGGGGTCAGGAAAGGGGAACTTATATTAAAATCAAATGGTACCTCGGCAGAGAATAGGGCCCTCGGGAGTCCGTGTGGAGCCACAGGAGGTAAATGTTTCCCACCTGGATTATCTGTGGAGAAACTCTTGGAAGCAGGAATTCGGGGTAAAGAATGGGAAATCCCTCCAGCAGACCAACAAGAGAGCACGGGGGGGGGGGGTGCGTTGCCTGCCTTGTATTGGTGGCTAAAAACCCAAGAGATAGCCTGCACGCCTGTGGCTGTTATGGAAAGCTCGGGCAGAAACTGCTGGTGCTCTGGCACAGATATCTGTGTCATTACGAGGTACCGGGGGACTGGCGGGGTCTGCAGTTCAGAAGGACTACAAGAAAAGGCCAACAAACTACAGGTTGGTGAGCCTGGCATCAGTGATGGCATGAACATAGATTTCTCCTTCCAGGAATACTTTCCCTCTTCTGTTCCTCAGTCTGGCCCCTTCCCTTTCCTCCTCACCTGCCTACCACCTCCGCATGGTGCCTCTCCTCCCTCCCTTTCTCCCATGGTCTACTCTCCTCTCCTATCAGATTCCTTTTCCAGCCCTTTACCTCTTCCACCCATCACCTGCCAGCTTTCCCTCCTAACTCTTCCCCCTCCCCCACCTCCTTATTCCCGCATCTTCCCCCTTCCTTTCCCGTCTTGGCCTGAAACGTCTCTGATCTGCTGAGTTCCTCCAGCAGTTTGTTTGTGTTTGCCTATGATTGCATGGTCTCCCCAGGCAGCTGTGGCTGCTGTGGGTACGGGTCCCTGCTGGGAAAGGCTTTGGCTGCTGTGGGTACGGGTCCCTGCTGGGAAAGGCTCTGGCTGCTGTGGGTACGGGTCCCTGCTGGGAAAGGCTTTGGCTGCTGTGGGTACGGGTCCCTGCTGGGAAAGGCTCTGGCTGCTGTGGGTACGGGTCCCTGCTGGGAAAGGCTCTGGCTGCTGTGGGTACGGGTCCCTGCTGGGAAAGGCTCTGGCTGCTGTGGGTACAGGTCCCTGCTGGGAAAGGCTTTGGCTGCTGTGGGTACGGGTCCCTGCTGGGAAAGGCTTTGGCTGCTGTGGGTACGGGTCCCTGCTGGGAAAGGCTCTGGCTGCTGTGGGTACGGGTCCCTGCTGGGAAAGGCTTTGGCTGCTGTGGGTACGGGTCCCTGCTGGGAAAGGCTCTGGCTGCTGTGGGTACAGGTCCCTGCTGGGAAAGGCTTTGGCTGCTGTGGGTACGGGTCCCTGCTGGGAAAGGCTTTGGCTGCTGTGGGTACGGGTCCCTGCTGGGAAAGGCTTTGGCTGCTGTGGGTACGGGTCCCTGCTGGGAAAGGCTTTGGCTGCTGTGGGTACGGGTCCCTGCTGGGGAAGGTTGTGGCTGCTGTGGGTACGGGTCCCTGCTGGGAAAGGCTCTGGCTGCTGTGGGTACGGGTCCCTGCTGGGGAAGGTTGTGGCTGCTGTGGGTACGGGTCCCTGCTGGGAAAGGTTGTGGCTGCTGTGGGTACGGGTCCCTGCTGGGAAAGGCTCTGGCTGCTGTGGGTACGGGTCCCTGCTGGGAAAGGTTGTGGCTGCTGTGGGTACGGGTCCCTGCTGGGAAAGGCTCTGGCTGATGTGGGTACGGGTCCCTGCTGGGGAAGGTTGTGGCTGCTGTGGGTACGGGTCCCTGCTGGGAAAGGCTTTGGCTGCTGTGGGTACGGGTCCCTGCTGGGAAAGGCTCTGGCTGCTGTGGGTACGGGTCCCTGCTGGGAAAGGCTTTGGCTGCTGTGGGTACGGGTCCCTGCTGGGAAAGGCTCTGGCTGCTGTGGGTACGGGTCCCTGCTGGGAAAGGCTCTGGCTGCTGTGGGTACGGGTCCCTGCTGGGAAAGGCTCTGGCTGCTGTGGGTACGGGTCCCTGCTGGGGAAGGTTGTGGCTGCTGTGGGTACGGGTCCCTGCTGGGAAAGGCTTTGGCTGCTGTGGGTACAGGTCCCTGCTGGGAAAGGCTGTGGCTGCTGTGGGTACGGGTCCCTGCTGGGAAAGGCTTTGGCTGCTGTGGGTACGGGTCCCTGCTGGGAAAGGTTGTGGCTGCTGTGGGTACAGGTCCCTGCTGGGAAAGGCTCTGGCTGCTGTGGGTACGGGTCCCTGCTGGGGAAGGTTGTGGCTGCTGTGGGTACGGGTCCCTGCTGGGGAAGGCTTTGGCTGCTGTGGGTACGGGTCCCTGCTGGGAAAGGCTTTGGCTGCTGTGGGTACGGGTCCCTGCTGGGAAAGGCTCTGGCTGCTGTGGGTACGGGTCCCTGCTGGGGAAGGTTGTGGCTGCTGTGGGTACGGGTCTCTGCTGGGAAAGGTTGTGGCTGCTGTGGGTACGGGTCCCTGCTGGGAAAGGCTCTGGCTGCTGTGGGTACAGGTCCCTGCTGGGAAAGGCTCTGGCTGCTGTGGGTACGGGTCTCTGCTGGGAAAGGTTGTGGCTGCTGTGGGTACAGGTCCCTGCTGGGGAAGGTTGTGGCTGCTGTGGGTACGGGTCCCTGCTGGGGAAGGCTTTGGCTGCTGTGGGTACGGGTCCCTGCTGGGAATGGTTGTGGCTGCTGTGGGTACGGGTCTCTGCTGGGAAAGGCTCTGGCTGCTGTGGGTACGGGTCCCTGCTGGGGAAGGTTGTGGCTGCTGTGGGTACGGGTCCCTGCTGGGAAAGGCTTTGGCTGCTGTGGGTACGGGTCCCTGCTGGGGAAGGTTGTGGCTGCTGTGGGTACGGGTCCCTGCTGGGAAAGGCTCTGGCTGCTGTGGGTACGGGTCCCTGCTGGGAAAGGTTGTGGCTGCTGTGGGTACGGGTCCCTGCTGGGAAAGGCTCTGGCTGATGTGGGTACGGGTCCCTGCTGGGAAAGGCTTTGGCTGCTGTGGGTACGGGTCTCTGCTGGGAAAGGCTCTGGCTGCTGTGGGTACAGGTCCCTGCTGGGAAAGGCTCTGGCTGCTGTGGGTACGGGTCCCTGCTGGGAAAGGCTGTGGCTGCTGTGGGTACGGGTCCCTGCTGGGAAAGGCTTTGGCTGCTGTGGGTACGGGTCCCTGCTGGGAAAGGCTTTGGCTGCTGTGGGTACGGGTCACTGCTGGGAAAGGCTCTGGCTGCTGTGGGTACAGGTCCCTGCTGGGAAAGGCTCTGGCTGCTGTGGGTACGGGTCCCTGCTGGGAAAGGTTGTGGCTGCTGTGGGTACGGGTCCCTGCTGGGAAAGGCTCTGGCTGATGTGGGTACGGGTCCCTGCTGGGAAAGGTTGTGGCTGCTGTGGGTACGGGTCCCTGCTGGGGAAGGCTCTGGCTGCTGTGGGTACGGGTCCCTGCTGGGGAAGGTTGTGGCTGCTGTGGGTACGGGTCCCTGCTGGGGAAGGTTGTGGCTGCTGTGGGTACGGGTCCCTGCTGGGAAAGGTTGTGGCTGCTGTGGGTACGGGTCTCTGCTGGGAAAGGTTGTGGCTGCTGTGGGTACAGGTCCCTGCTGGGAAAGGCTCTGGCTGCTGTGGGTACGGGTCCCTGCTGGGAAAGGCTCTGGCTGCTGTGGGTACGGGTCTCTGCTGGGAAAGGCTTTGGCTGCTGTGGGTACGGGTCCCTGCTGGGAAAGGCTCTGGCTGATGTGGGTACGGGTCCCTGCTGGGGAAGGTTGTGGCTGCTGTGGGTACGGGTCCCTGCTGGGAAAGGCTTTGGCTGCTGTGGGTACGGGTCCCTGCTGGGAAAGGTTGTAGCTGCTGTGGGTACGGGTCTCTGCTGGGAAAGGTTGTGGCTGCTGTGGGTACAGGTCCCTGCTGGGGAAGGTTGTGGCTGCTGTGGGTACGGGTCCCTGCTGGGAAAGGCTTTGGCTGCTGTGGGTACGGGTCCCTGCTGGGGAAGGTTGTGGCTGCTGTGGGTACGGGTCCCTGCTGGGAAAGGCTCTGGCTGCTGTGGGTACGGGTCCCTGCTGGGAAAGGTTGTGGCTGCTGTGGGTACGGGTCCCTGCTGGGAAAGGCTCTGGCTGATGTGGGTACGGGTCCCTGCTGGGAAAGGTTGTGGCTGCTGTGGGTACGGGTCTCTGCTGGGAAAGGCTCTGGCTGCTGTGGGTACGGGTCCCTGCTGGGGAAGGTTGTGGCTGCTGTGGGTACGGGTCTCTGCTGGGAAAGGTTGTGGCTGCTGTGGGTACGGGTCCCTGCTGGGAAAGGTTGTGGCTGCTGTGGGTACGGGTCCCTGCTGGGAAAGGTTGTGGCTGCTGTGGGTACGGGTCCCTGCTGGGAAAGGTTGTGGCTGATGTGGGTACGGGTCCCTGCTGGGGAAGGTTGTGGCTGCTGTGGGTACGGGTCCCTGCTGGGAAAGGCTTTGGCTGCTGTGGGTACGGGTCCCTGCTGGGAAAGGCTCTGGCTGCTGTGGGTACGGGTCCCTGCTGGGAAAGGCTTTGGCTGCTGTGGGTACAGGTCCCTGCTGGGAAAGGCTCTGGCTGCTGTGGGTACGGGTCCCTGCTGGGAAAGGCTCTGGCTGCTGTGGGTACGGGTCCCTGCTGGGAAAGGTTGTGGCTGCTGTGGGTACGGGTCCCTGCTGGGGAAGGTTGTGGCTGCTGTGGGTACGGGTCCCTGCTGGGAAAGGCTTTGGCTGCTGTGGGTACGGGTCCCTGCTGGGAATGGTTGTGGCTGCTGTGGGTACGGGTCCCTGCTGGGAAAGGCTCTGGCTGCTGTGGGTACGGGTCTCTGCTGGGAAAGGCTCTGGCTGCTGTGGGTACAGGTCCCTGCTGGGAAAGGCTCTGGCTGCTGTGGGTACAGGTCCCTGCTGGGAAAGGTTGTGGCTGCTGTGGGTACGGGTCCCTGCTGGGAAAGGCTCTGGCTGCTGTGGGTACAGGTCCCTGCTGGGAAAGGCTTTGGCTGCTGTGGGTACGGGTCTCTGCTGGGAAAGGCTCTGGCTGCTGTGGGTACAGGTCCCTGCTGGGAAAGGCTTTGGCTGCTGTGGGTACGGGTCCCTGCTGGGAAAGGCTCTGGCTGCTGTGGGTACAGGTCCCTGCTGGGAAAGGCTCTGGCTGATGTGGGTACGGGTCCCTGCTGGGAAAGGCTCTGGCTGCTGTGGGTACGGGTCCCTGCTGGGGAAGGTTGTGGCTGCTGTGGGTACGGGTCCCTGCTGGGAAAGGCTTTGGCTGCTGTGGGTACGGGTCCCTGCTGGGGAAGGTTGTGGCTGCTGTGGGTACGGGTCCCTGCTGGGAAAGGCTCTGGCTGCTGTGGGTACGGGTCCCTGCTGGGAAAGGCTTTGGCTGCTGTGGGTACGGGTCCCTGCTGGGAAAGGCTTTGGCTGCTGTGGGTACGGGTCCCTGCTGGGAAAGGTTGTGGCTGCTGTGGGTACGGGTCTCTGCTGGGAAAGGTTGTGGCTGCTGTGGGTACGGGTCCCTGCTGGGAAAGGCTTTGGCTGCTGTGGGTACGGGTCCCTGCTGGGAAAGGCTTTGGCTGCTGTGGGTACGGGTCTCTGCTGGGAAAGGTTGTGGCTGCTGTGGGTACGGGTCCCTGCTGGGAAAGGTTGTGGCTGCTGTGGGTACGGGTCCCTGCTGGGGAAGGTTGTGGCTGCTGTGGGTACGGGTCCCTGCTGGGAAAGGCTTTGGCTGCTGTGGGTACGGGTCCCTGCTGGGAAAGGCTTTGGCTGCTGTGGGTACGGGTCCCTGCTGGGAAAGGTTGTGGCTGCTGTGGGTACAGGTCTCTGCTGGGAAAGGTTGTGGCTGCTGTGGGTACGGGTCTCTGCTGGGAAAGGTTGTGGCTGCTGTGGGTACGGGTCCCTGCTGGGAAAGGCTTTGGCTGCTGTGGGTACGGGTCCCTGCTGGGGAAGGTTGTGGCTGCTGTGGGTACGGGTCCCTGCTGGGAAAGGCTCTGGCTGCTGTGGGTACGGGTCCCTGCTGGGAAAGGCTTTGGCTGCTGTGGGTACGGGTCCCTGCTGGGGAAGGTTGTGGCTGCTGTGGGTACAGGTCCCTGCTGGGAAAGGCTCTGGCTGATGTGGGTACGGGTCCCTGCTGGGAAAGGCTTTGGCTGCTGTGGGTACGGGTCCCTGCTGGGAAAGGCTTTGGCTGCTGTGGGTACGGGTCCCTGCTGGGAAAGGCTTTGGCTGCTGTGGGTACGGGTCCCTGCTGGGGAAGGTTGTGGCTGCTGTGGGTACGGGT
Organism: Mobula birostris; assembly: GCF_030028105.1. Classification (NCBI taxonomy): domain Eukaryota; kingdom Metazoa; phylum Chordata; class Chondrichthyes; order Myliobatiformes; family Myliobatidae; genus Mobula; species Mobula birostris. Next base: position 207,473,010 of record NC_092373.1, read on the forward strand.
CCCTGCTGGGAAAGGCTCTGGCTGCTGTGGGTACGGGTCCCTGCTGGGAAAGGCTCTGGCTGCTGTGGGTACGGGTCCCTGCTGGGAAAGGCTCTGGCTGCTGTGGGTACGGGTCCCTGCTGGGGAAGGTTGTGGCTGCTGTGGGTACGGGTCCCTGCTGGGGAAGGCTCTGGCTGCTGTGGGTACGGGTCCCTGCTGGGGAAGGTTGTGGCTGATGTGGGTACGGGTCCCTGCTGGGGAAGGTTGTGGCTGCTGTGGGTACGGGTCCCTGCTGGGAAAGGCTCTGGCTGCTGTGGGTACGGGTCTCTGCTGGGAAAGGTTGTGGCTGCTGTGGGTACAGGTCCCTGCTGGGAAAGGCTCTGGCTGCTGTGGGTACAGGTCCCTGCTGGGAAAGGCTCTTGCTGCTGTGGGTACGGGTCCCTGCTGGGAAAGGCTTTGGCTGCTGTGGGTACGGGTCCCTGCTGGGGAAGGTTGTGGCTGCTGTGGGTACGGGTCTCTGCTGGGGAAGGTTGTGGCTGCTGTGGGTACGGGTCCCTGCTGGGAAAGGCTTTGGCTGCTGTGGGTACAGGTCCCTGCTGGGGAAGGCTCTGGCTGCTGTGGGTACAGGTCCCTGCTGGGAAAGGTTGTGGCTGCTGTGGGTACAGGTCTCTGCTGGGAAAGGTTGTGGCTGCTGTGGGTACGGGTCTCTGCTGGGAAAGGCTCTGGCTGCTGTGGGTACGGGTCCCTGCTGGGAAAGGCTCTGGCTGCTGTGGGTACAGGTCCCTGCTGGGAAAGGTTGTGGCTGCTGTGGGTACGGGTCCCTGCTGGGAAAGGCTCTGGCTGCTGTGGGTACGGGTCTCTGCTGGGAAAGGCTTTGGCTGCTGTGGGTACGGGTCCCTGCTGGGAAAGGCTCTGGCTGCTGTGGGTACGGGTCCCTGCTGGGAAAGGCTCTGGCTGCTGTGGGTACGGGTCCCTGCTGGGAAAGGCTCTGGCTGCTGTGGGTACGGGTCCCTGCTGGGGAAGGTTGTGGCTGCTGTGGGTACGGGTCCCTGCTGGGGAAGGTTGTGGCTGCTGTGGGTACGGGTCCCTGCTGGGAAAGGCTTTGGCTGCTGTGGGTACGGGTCCCTGCTGGGGAAGGTTGTGGCTGCTGTGGGTACGGGTCCCTGCTGGGAAAGGCTCTGGCTGCTGTGGGTACGGGTCCCTGCTGGGGAAGGTTGTGGCTGCTGTGGGTACGGGTCCCTGCTGGGAAAGGCTTTGGCTGCTGTGGGTACGGGTCCCTGCTGGGAAAGGCTCTGGCTGCTGTGGGTACGGGTCCCTGCTGGGAAAGGCTCTGGCTGCTGTGGGTACGGGTCCCTGCTGGGAAAGGCTTTGGCTGCTGTGGGTACGGGTCCCTGCTGGGAAAGGTTTTGGCTGCTGTGGGTACGGGTCCCTGCTGGGAAAGGCTTTGGCTGCTGTGGGTACGGGTCCCTGCTGGGAAAGGTTTTGGCTGCTGTGGGTACAGGTCCCTGCTGGGAAAGGTTGTGGCTGCTGTGGGTACGGGTCCCTGCTGGGAAAGGCTCTGGCTGCTGTGGGTACGGGTCCCTGCTGGGAAAGGTTGTGGCTGCTGTGGGTACGGGTCCCTGCTGGGAAAGGTTGTGGCTGATGTGGGTACAGGTCCCTGCTGGGAAAGGCTTTGGCTGCTGTGGGTACGGGTCCCTGCTGGGAAAGGCTTTGGCTGCTGTGGGCTGCTGTGGGTACGGGTCCCTGCTGGGAAAGGCTTTGGCTGCTGTGGGTACGGGTCCCTGCTGGGGAAGGTTGTGGCTGCTGTGGGTACAGGTCCCTGCTGGGAAAGGCTTTGGCTGCTGTGGGTACGGGTCCCTGCTGGGGAAGGTTGTGGCTGCTGTGGGTACGGGTCCCTGCTGGGAAAGGCTTTGGCTGCTGTGGGTACAGGTCCCTGCTGGGAAAGGCTCTGGCTGCTGTGGGTACGGGTCCCTGCTGGGAAAGGCTTTGGCTGCTGTGGGTACGGGTCCCTGCTGGGAAAGGCTTTGGCTGCTGTGGGTACAGGTCCCTGCTGGGAAAGGTTGTGGCTGCTGTGGGTACGGGTCCCTGCTGGGAAAGGCTCTGGCTGCTGTGGGTACAGGTCCCTGCTGGGAAAGGCTTTGGCTGCTGTGGGTACGGGTCCCTGCTGGGAAAGGCTTTGGCTGCTGTGGGTACAGGTCCCTGCTGGGAAAGGCTCTGGCTGCTGTGGGTACAGGTCCCTGCTGGGAAAGGCTCTGGCTGCTGTGGGTACGGGTCCCTGCTGGGAAAGGCTTTGGCTGCTGTGGGTACGGGTCCCTGCTGGGGAAGGTTGTGGCTGCTGTGGGTACGGGTCCCTGCTGGGAAAGGCTCTGGCTGCTGTGGGTACGGGTCCCTGCTGGGGAAGGTTGTGGCTGCTGTGGGTACGGGTCCCTGCTGGGAAAGGCTTTGGCTGCTGTGGGTACGGGTCCCTGCTGGGAAAGGTTGTAGCTGCTGTGGGTACGGGTCTCTGCTGGGAAAGGTTGTGGCTGCTGTGGGTACAGGTCCCTGCTGGGGAAGGTTGTGGCTGCTGTGGGTACGGGTCCCTGCTGGGAAAGGCTCTGGCTGCTGTGGGTACGGGTCCCTGCTGGGAAAGGCTCTGGCTGCTGTGGGTACAGGTCCCTGCTGGGAAAGGCTTTGGCTGCTGTGGGTACGGGTCCCTGCTGGGAAAGGCTTTGGCTGCTGTGGGTACAGGTCCCTGCTGGGAAAGGCTCTGGCTGCTGTGGGTACAGGTCCCTGCTGGGAAAGGCTCTGGCTGCTGTGGGTACGGGTCCCTGCTGGGAAAGGCTTTGGCTGCTGTGGGTACGGGTCCCTGCTGGGGAAGGTTGTGGCTGCTGTGGGTACGGGTCCCTGCTGGGAAAGGCTCTGGCTGCTGTGGGTACGGGTCCCTGCTGGGGAAGGTTGTGGCTGCTGTGGGTACGGGTCCCTGCTGGGAAAGGCTCTGGCTGCTGTGGGTACGGGTCCCTGCTGGGGAAGGTTGTGGCTGCTGTGGGTACGGGTCCCTGCTGGGAAAGGTTGTGGCTGCTGTGGGTACGGGTCCCTGCTGGGAAAGGCTCTGGCTGCTGTGGGTACAGGTCCCTGCTGGGAAAGGCTTTGGCTGCTGTGGGTACGGGTCCCTGCTGGGAAAGGCTTTGGCTGCTGTGGGTACGGGTCCCTGCTGGGAAAGGCTCTGGCTGCTGTGGGTACAGGTCCCTGCTGGGAAAGGCTCTGGCTGCTGTGGGTACAGGTCCCTGCTGGGAAAGGCTCTGGCTGCTGTGGGTACGGGTCCCTGCTGGGGAAGGTTGTGGCTGCTGTGGGTACGGGTCCCTGCTGGGAAAGGCTCTGGCTGCTGTGGGTACGGGTCCCTGCTGGGGAAGGTTGTGGCTGCTGTGGGTACGGGTCCCTGCTGGGAAAGGCTCTGGCTGCTGTGGGTACAGGTCCCTGCTGGGAAAGGCTCTGGCTGCTGTGGGTACAGGTCCCTGCTGGGAAAGGTTGTGGCTGCTGTGGGTACGGGTCCCTGCTGGGAAAGGCTCTGGCTGCTGTGGGTACGGGTCCCTGCTGGGGAAGGTTGTGGCTGCTGTGGGTACGGGTCCCTGCTGGGAAAGGCTCTGGCTGCTGTGGGTACGGGTCCCTGCTGGGGAAGGTTGTGGCTGCTGTGGGTACGGGTCCCTGCTGGGAAAGGCTCTGGCTGCTGTGGGTACAGGTCCCTGCTGGGAAAGGCTCTGGCTGCTGTGGGTACAGGTCCCTGCTGGGAAAGGTGGCTGCTGTGGGTACAGGTCCCTGCTGGGAAAGGCTTTGGCTGCTGTGGGTACGGGTCCCTGCTGGGAAAGGCTCTGGCTGCTGTGGGTACAGGTCCCTGCTGGGAAAGGTTGTGGCTGCTGTGGGTACGGGTCTCTGCTGGGAAAGGTTGTGGCTGCTGTGGGTACGGGTCTCTGCTGGGAAAGGTTGTGGCTGCTGTGGGTACGGGTCCCTGCTGGGAAAGGCTCTGGCTGCTGTGGGTACAGGTCCCTGCTGGGAAAGGTTGTGGCTGCTGTGGGTACGGGTCTCTGCTGGGAAAGGTTGTGGCTGCTGTGGGTACGGGTCTCTGCTGGGAAAGGTTGTGGCTGCTGTGGGTACGGGTCCCTGCTGGGAAAGGCTTTGGCTGCTGTGGGTACGGGTCCCTGCTGGGAAAGGCTCTGGCTGATGTGGGTACGGGTCTCTGCTGGGGAAGGTTGTGGCTGCTGTGGGTACGGGTCCCTGCTGGGAAAGGCTCTGGCTGATGTGGGTACGGGTCCCTGCTGGGGAAGGTTGTGGCTGCTGTGGGTACGGGTCCCTGCTGGGAAAGGCTCTGGCTGATGTGGGTACGGGTCCCTGCTGGGAAAGGCTCTGGCTGCTGTGGGTACGGGTCCCTGCTGGGAAAGGCTCTGGCTGATGTGGGTACGGGTCTCTGCTGGGAAAGGCTTTGGCTGCTGTGGGTACGGGTCCCTGCTGGGAAAGGCTCTGGCTGCTGTGGGTACGGGTCCCTGCTGGGGAAGGTTGTGGCTGCTGTGGGTACGGGTCTCTGCTGGGAAAGGTTGTGGCTGCTGTGGGTACGGGTCCCTGCTGGGAAAGGCTCTGGCTGCTGTGGGTACAGGTCCCTGCTGGGAAAGGCTCTGGCTGCTGTGGGTACGGGTCTCTGCTGGGAAAGGTTGTGGCTGCTGTGGGTACAGGTCCCTGCTGGGAAAGGTTGTGGCTGCTGTGGGTACGGGTCCCTGCTGGGAAAGGCTTTGGCTGCTGTGGGTACGGGTCCCTGCTGGGAAAGGTTGTGGCTGCTGTGGGTACGGGTCCCTGCTGGGAAAGGCTCTGGCTGCTGTGGGTACGGGTCTCTGCTGGGAAAGGTTGTGGCTGCTGTGGGTACGGGTCCCTGCTGGGAAAGGTTGTGGCTGCTGCGGGTACGGGTCCCTGCTGGGAAAGGTTGTGGCTGCTGTGGGTACGGGTCCCTGCTGGGAAAGGTTGTGGCTGCTGTGGGTACAGGTCCCTGCTGGGAAAGGCTCTGGCTGATGTGGGTACGGGTCCCTGCTGGGAAAGGCTCTGGCTGCTGTGGGTACGGGTCCCTGCTGGGAAAGGCTCTGGCTGCTGTGGGTACGGGTCCCTGCTGGGAAAGGCTCTGGCTGCTGTGGGTACGGGTCCCTGCTGGGAAAGGCTCTGGCTGCTGTGGGTACGGGTCCCTGCTGGGAAAGGCTTTGGCTGCTGTGGGTACGGGTCCCTGCTGGGAAAGGCTCTGGCTGCTGTGGGTACAGGTCCCTGCTGGGAAAGGCTTTGGCTGCTGTGGGTACGGGTCTCTGCTGGGAAAGGCTCTGGCTGCTGTGGGTACGGGTCCCTGCTGGGAAAGGTTGTGGCTGCTGTGGGTACGGGTCCCTGCTGGGAAAGGCTCTGGCTGCTGTGGGTACGGGTCCCTGCTGGGGAAGGTTGTGGCTGCTGTGGGTACGGGTCCCTGCTGGGGAAGGTTGTGGCTGATGTGGGTACGGGTCCCTGCTGGGAAAGGTTGTGGCTGCTGTGGGTACGGGTCCCTGCTGGGAAAGGCTCTGGCTGCTGTGGGTACGGGTCCCTGCTGGGAAAGGCTCTGGCTGCTGTGGGTACGGGTCCCTGCTGGGAAAGGCTTTGGCTGCTGTGGGTACGGGTCCCTGCTGGGAAAGGTTGTGGCTGCTGTGGGTACGGGTCCCTGCTGGGAAAGGCTCTGGCTGCTGTGGGTACGGGTCCCTGCTGGGAAAGGCTCTGGCTGCTGTGGGTACGGGTCTCTGCTGGGAAAGGTTGTGGCTGCTGTGGGTACGGGTCCCTGCTGGGAAAGGTTGTGGCTGCTGTGGGTACGGGTCCCTGCTGGGAAAGGTTGTGGCTGCTGTGGGTACGGGTCTCTGCTGGGAAAGGCTCTGGCTGCTGTGGGTACGGGTCCCTGCTGGGAAAGGTTGTGGCTGCTGTGGGTACAGGTCCCTGCTGGGAAAGGCTCTGGCTGATGTGGGTACGGGTCTCTGCTGGGAAAGGTTGTGGCTGCTGTGGGTACGGGTCCCTGCTGGGAAAGGCTTTGGCTGCTGTGGGTACGGGTCCCTGCTGGGAAAGGCTCTGGCTGCTGTGGGTACGGGTCCCTGCTGGGGAAGGTTGTGGCTGCTGTGGGTACGGGTCTCTGCTGGGGAAGGTTGTGGCTGCTGTGGGTACGGGTCCCTGCTGGGAAAGGTTGTGGCTGCTGTGGGTACAGGTCCCTGCTGGGAAAGGCTCTGGCTGATGTGGGTACGGGTCTCTGCTGGGAAAGGTTGTGGCTGCTGTGGGTACGGGTCCCTGCTGGGAAAGGCTCTGGCTGCTGTGGGTACGGGTCCCTGCTGGGAAAGGCTTTGGCTGCTGTGGGTACGGGTCCCTGCTGGGAAAGGCTTTGGCTGCTGTGGGTACGGGTCCCTGCTGGGAAAGGTTTTGGCTGCTGTGGGTACGGGTCCCTGCTGGGAAAGGCTCTGGCTGATGTGGGTACGGGTCTCTGCTGGGAAAGGCTCTGGCTGCTGTGGGTACGGGTCCCTGCTGGGAAAGGTTTTGGCTGCTGTGGGTACGGGTCCCTGCTGGGAAAGGCTCTGGCTGATGTGGGTACGGGTCTCTGCTGGGAAAGGCTCTGGCTGTGACTCTGCGATATTGTCCCTTTGCCAGGTTGCTCCGGAGACGTGGGCGGTCATTAACTGGATGAAGAAGGTCCCATTCGTGCTGAGTGCAAATCTGCATGGAGGGGACATGGTGGTCAGTTACCCGTTCGATCAGTGCCGCGAGATAGGCACTGACCATGAGCCCAGCCCGACGCCTGACGAAGAAGTCTTCCGCTGGCTCTCCTTTGCCTTCGCCTCCAGCCACCGGGCCATGGCTCAGTACAACCGGCGCCTCTGTCACGGGGACGACTTCATGCAACACAACAACATTATCAACGGCGCCCACTGGCACACCATGGTTGGCAGTGAGTCTCACACAGGACGACACAGCCGAACTCACCCAGACAGAGCTGAACAGCTCCCCACCGATGAACACTCCTCCCCAGGGCCAAACGCTCTCAGATACCGTTAAACATCTCCTCCCCACGGCCAAATGGACTCAGCTACTGTTAAACAATTTCCCACAGTCAAACACACTCGGAGACCGTTAAACAACTTCCCACAGTCGTATCTCCTCCCCAGGGCTGAGCACACTCGGATACCGTTAAACATCTCCCCACTCAGCCGAACAGTCCGCCCCAAGGCCAAACACACTCAGATACTGTTAAACAATTCCCCACGGCCGAACTCACTTGGATACCGTTAAACAACTCCCCACGGCTGAACGCGCCTAGACACAGCCAAGTGCTTGCCAACATCTAAACTTGCTCCATCAACACCCCGGGACACAGCCAATGCCCCCCCTAAGGTGTGCACGTGTTCGCACACTCATCTTTTGCTACCTGAGCAGTGAGGAATTTAAACTGCACCTTCTACCTCGATGCCACATTAAGTATATTTCACGATGGAACACAATCACGTTTCCTTTTCCGGTTTCTGATGTGGACAGTGTTGTCAACATTGAGTTTGCAATGATTTATAGACAATAGACAATAGGTGCAGAAGTAGACCATTCGGCCCTTCAAGCCTGCATCGCCATTCTGAGATCATGGCTGATCATCTACTATCAATACCTGGTTCCTGCCTTGTCCCCATAACCCTTGATTCCCCTATCCATAAGATACCTACCTAGCTCCTTCTTGAAAGCATCCAGAGAATTGGCCTCCACTGCCTTCTGAGGCAGTGCGTTCCACACCTCCACAACTCTCTGGGAGAAGAAGTTCCTCCTCAACTCTGTCCTAAATGACCTACCCCTTATTCTTAAACCATGCCCTCTGGTACTGGACTCTCCCAGCATCTGGAACATATTTCCTGCCTCTATCTTGTCCAATCCCTTAATAATCTTATATGTCTCAATCAGATCCCCCCTCAATCTCCTTAATTCCAGCATGCCCAGTCTCTCTAACCTCTCTGCGTAAGACAGTCCGGACATCCCAGGAATTAACCTAGTGAACCTACGCTGCACCTCCTCCACAGCCAGGATGTCCTTCCTTAACCCTGGAGACCAAAACTACACACAATACTCCAGGTGTGGTCTCACCAGGGCCCTGTACAAATGCAAAAGGATTTCCTTGCTCTTGTATTCCATTCCCTTTGTAATAAAGGCCAACATTCCATTAGCCTTCTTCACTGCCTGCTGCACTTGCTCATTCGCCTTCAGAGACTGATGAACAAGTACTCCTAGATCTCTTTGTATTTCACCCTTACCTAAATCCACACCGTTAAGATAATAATCTGCCTTCCTGTTCTTGCTCCCAAAGTGAATAACCTCACACTTATTCACATTAAACGCCATCTGCCAAGTTTCTGCCCACTCACCCAGCCTATCCAAGTCACCTTGAATTCTCCTAACATCCTCATCACATGTCACACTGCCACCCAGTTTAGTATCATCAGCAAACTTGCTGATGTTATTCACAATGCCTTCCTCTAAATCATTGATGTAGATCGTAAACAGCTGTGATCCCAATACCGAGCCATGTGGCACCCCACTAGTCACCACCTGCCATTCCGAGAAACACCCATTCACTGCTACCCTTTGCTTTCTATCTGCCAACCAGTTTTCTATCCATGTCAATATCCTCCCCCCAATGACATGAGCTCTGATTTTACCCACCAACCTCCTATGTGGTACCTTATCAAATGCCTTCTGAAAGTCAAGGTACACCACATCCACTGGATCTCCCGCGTCTATCTTCCTGGTTACATCCTCAAAAAACTCCAATAGATTAGTCAAGCATGATTTGCCCTTGGTAAATCCATGCTGGCTCGGCCCAATCCTATATGCCGCTATTTTATCTTTAATAATGGACTCTAGCATCTTCCCCACTACTGATGTTAGGCTAACAGGGTGATAGTTCTCTGTTTTCTCCCTCCCTCCTTTCTTAAAAAGTGGGATAACATTAGCCATTCGCTAATCCTCAGGGACTGATCCTGAATCTAAGGAACATTGGAAAATGATCACCAATGCATCCGCAATTTCCAGAGCCACCTCCTTTAGTACCCTAGGATGCAGACCATCTGGACCTGGGGATTTGTTAGCCTTCAGTCCCATCAGTCTACTCATCACCGTTTCCTTCCTAATGTCAATCTGTTTCAGTTCCTCTGTTACCCTATGTCCTTGGCCCATCCATACATCTGGGAGATTGCTTGTGTCTTCCTAGTGAAGACAGATCTGAAGTACTTATTAAATTCATCTGCCATTTCTCTGTTTCCCATAACAATTTCTCCCAATTCATTCTTCAAGGGCCCAACATTGTTCTTAACTATCTTCCTTCTCTTCACATACCTAAAAAAAACTTTTGCTATCCTCCTTTATATTCCTAGCTAGCTTGCATTCATACCTCATTTTTTCTCCCCATATAGCCTTTTTAGTTAAGTTCTGTTGCTCCTTAAAAATTTCCCAATCATCCGTCTTCCCACTCACCTTAGCTCTGTTATACTTCTTTTTTAATGCTATGCTATCTCTGACTTCCTTTGTCAACCACTGTGGCCACTTTCCGCCCTTTGAATCCTTCGTTCTCCAGGGGATGAACTGATTTTGCACCTTGTGCATTATTCCCAAGAATACCTGCCATTGCTGTTCCACTGTCTTTTCTGCTAGGATATCCGACCAGTCAACTTTGGCCAGCTCCTCCCTCATGGCTCCATAGTCTCCTTTGTTCAACTGCAATACTGACACTTCTGATCTGCCCTTATCGCTCTCAACTTACAGATAAAAACTTATCATATTATGGTCACTACCTCCTAATGGCTCCTTTACTTCAAGATCACTTATCAATTCCTGTTCATTGCACAACACTAAATCCAGAATAGCCTTATCCCTGGTCGGCTCTCGTACAAGCTGCTCCAAAAATGCATCCCGTAGGCACTCTACAAACTCCCTATCCTGGGGTCCAGTACCAACCTGATTTTCCCAGTTCACCTGCATGTTGAAATCCCCCATAACTACTACGACATTTCCTTTGCCACATGCCATTGTTAACTCCCTATTCAACTTGCACCCAATATCCATGCTACTGTTTGGGGGCCTGTAGATAACACCTATTAGGGTCTTTTTGCCCTTACTGTTCCTCAGTTCTATCCACACTGACTCTACTTCTCCTGATTCTATGTCCCCCCCCCCCCTTGCAAGGGACTGAATCTCATTCCTCACCAACAGGGCCACTCCACCTTTCTGTCCCTTCGATAGCACGTATACCCTTGTACATTCAATTCCCAGGTCTGATCCCCCTGAAGCCACGTCTCCGTTATCCCAACAACCCATTCGCACCTGAGCTTCAAGCTCATCCGCCTTATTTCTGACACTTCGTGCATTCAGATATAGAATTTTTAACCCATTTCTCCTCTCTCTGTTTAAATCACTGCCTGTCGTCCATAACCCAGCTCCCCGAACTCTCACCGGGCTATACGCCCCTTGAATTTTGTTGTCCTTCTTAAATTTACTTACTCTTTCTGCACATTTAACTCCATGCTCTGTCAGACCATCCCTCTGCACATGTATCCTCCTTATCACTCGTTCCGCCTCACCTTTCTCTACTTCACACTTAATATTCCGGAACCGTGTAATCCCCACCTGTCCTTTATACTTCATCTCGCTATCCTCTCTCACATTCTGGATCCCTGCCCCCTGCAAATTTAATTTAAACCCCCCCCAAGCAGCACTAGCAAACTTTCCTGCAAGAATGTTAGTACCCCTCCAGTTCAGGTGTAAACCGTCCCGTCGGAACAGATCCCACCTTCCCTGGAACAAAGCCCAATTATCTAAAAACCTGAAGCCCTCCCTCCTGCACCATCCTCTCAGCCACATATTGATCTGTATAATCCTTCTGTTCCTCGCCTCACTCGCACGTGGCACAGGTACCAATCCTGAGATTGTTACCCTGGAGGTCCTGCCCTTCAGCTTCGCACCTAACTCCCTGAACTCACTACGCAGGACCCCCTCACTCTTCCTACCCACGTCATCGCTCCCTACATGGACCACAACATCTGGATTGTTGCCCTCCCTCTCGAGAATAACCTGCACCCGATCTGAGATGTCCCGGACCCCGGCACCAGGGAGGCAACATACCATCCGAGACTCCCGATCTCCCCCACAAAATCTCCTATCTGCCCCCCTGACTATAGAATCTCCTATCACTACCGCTGTCCTCTCTTCCCTCCTCCCCTTCTGAGTCGAGGGTCCAACCTCAGTGCCAGAGACGGGACCACTGCAACTTCTTCCTGGTAGGTCATCCCCACCAACAGTATCCAAAACGGTATACTTATTGTTGATGGAAATGGCCACAGGGGTGCTCTGCTCTCTCTGCCTGCAGATTTGTCTGCAGATTTTAGAACTGGCTCATTTATACCGCTTTTATGGAAGAAATTATTGATTCACTAACTGTGTGCACATGTTGCAGAACAAATTGCCCAGCGCCAGATTTTTGTGCACTCTGGTGATTACAAATGAGGCAGAACATTGGTCATGGTCAACCTCAGTCTCCATGACCAAAAACTTTCCCAGACAAAACCTCCTGGACACACTCTTGCACACTTGGCACTCTCTGAAAGTAGCCACTGTGGTCACTATAGATACCACTCACTCCTGGAATACACCCAGCTCATCCCGGACTCGCTCATGGCATACTTGGGGAATTCCCGGATCAGCCCCGCATTACGCCTGGCACACACCTGGGTCACTCCAGCACGTGGAGTTGGTTCAGAGCTGCTGCGATCTCAGCTGGCCTGGAGCAGGAGCACAGTCCTCGCATACCAGCTCGTACTGCTGGCGAGGCTTTCAGCTGCTCTTCTGTGGCAATGGAAAACTCAGTCGCAGTGTGGTGGGTGGGGAGATCAGATTGGGTAGAGGAAAAAGACAGTAAGACCATAAGGCATAGGAGCAGAATAAGGCCACTCGGCCCATTGAATCTGCTCCCCCATTCCATGATGGCTTAGTTTCCTTCTGCCTTCTCTGCTGTACCTTTGCTGCCCAGATGAGTCATGACCCTCGCCTCAGTAGCAGGCGAGGGAGATCCATGCAACAAGTGTTGGTGGACACAGAGGGTGGGGGTGAGATCGGCCTTTACTACAGAGAGCCTGACAGCCTGGTCCATGGGGTAGCAATTAACATGTTCCTGTAGCCAGGGAGAGCAAGGACTGGAAGCTTGATGTTGATGCGCGTGCGCACACACACACACACACACACCCACCCACCCACCCCTTGGATACTGCCGTTTCACGGTAATGACTGGCCTGAGAGGCATTTCATTAGTAATTTATTTGGTTCGGCACAAGTTTCTGGGCCGCAGAGCCTGTTCCTGTATGGCCCTGCTCTGTTTATGACAACGTCACAGCAGGACAGAGAGAGAGGTCTCGGAGGGCCACCCCAAGAAACTGACTCGAGCGAATCAGAGAGGTGATGACTTTACGGTGTACGGATAATCTTCCAGTGTTCAGTGAGCATCAGAGGGGACAGTGTGGGGATGGGGATATTTCCCACAGCGTAGGGGGACGGGTGTGGACAGTGTGGGGGTGGGGATATTCCCCACAGTGTAGGGGGATGGGTGCGGACAGCGTGGGGGTGTAGGGGTATTCCCCACGGTGTAGAGGGACGGGCGCGGACAGTGTGGGCACGGTGTAGAGGGACGGGCGTGGACAGCGTGGGGGTGTAGAGGGACAGGTGTGTTGGCACGTGGCCAAGTGGTTAAGGCGTTGATCTAGTGATCTGAAGGTCGCTAGTTCGAGCCCCAGCTGAGGGAACGTGTTGTGTCCTTGAGCAAGGCACTTAACCACACATTGCTCTGCGACGACACTGGTGCCAAGCTGTATGGGTCCTAGTGCCCTTCCCTTGGACAACATCAGTGTCGTGGAGAGGGGAGACTTGCAGCATGGGCAACTGCTGGTCTTCCATACAACCTTGCCCAGGCCTGCTCCCTGGAAACCTTCCAAGGCATAAATCCATGGATCTCATGAGACTAACAGATGCCTATATAACGAGGGACAGGTATGGTCAGTGTCGGGGTGTAGGACCATACACACAAGCTCTGCCTCGCTCTCTGTTCCAGGTATGAACGATTTCAGTTACCTTCACACCAACTGCTTCGAGGTGACTGTGGAGCTGAGCTGTGACAAGTTCCCCCACCACAGCCAACTGCCCATGGAATGGGAGAACAGCCGAGAGTCCCTCCTGTTGTACATGGAGCAGGTGGGTGGAGACGGATGTCCGTCACCCATGTCCCCTGACGCCCCGACGCCGTCACCCTGACACCCCAACATCGTCAACCCGACACTTCGCCTGACACCCTGATGCCCGTCACTCTGACACCCCAACACTGGTCACCTGCCACACTGACACCCCGTTAAACCATCATTCATCACACACCGCACTGATACCCATCCCCCTGTTACACCAACACCCATCAAACCGACACCCCAACTCCCGTCAGACATCGCAGCGCACCAACAGCCCCCTTCTCTCCCGTTTGTAGATCCCCACCTCTGGCTACAGAAGTTTAATTTAATATATTGCAAGTACCTGTACAAAGGTATGAAGGTGTATTGAGTAGGAGGTTCACTGGTCATTGAAAACTGTGCTGTGAATAGGCTGGGTTGAAATAGGTGGGTTGCTGAGTACCGTGGCTTGTTGGGCTGGGAAGGCCTGTTCTTGGCTATGTCTCTGAATAAATAAGTAATATCCCAATACATCAACTGTTAATTCCCCTCCATGGACACTGCCTCTCCTGCTGAGCTGCTCAGGAGCTTTGTGTGTGTTGTACTGGGTTTCACAGAATCTCAAGGTTATTCCATGTATACTGTATTAGTCGTGGACACTCCTATGACAAATGTCTACAGACTCCAACAGTAACTAAACACAAACTGTATTAAAATGTTCCCATCCCAATCTAAGATGACATTAATCCCCTGTGATGCCCAACAGTCCCAGAACACCTTTATGGTGCATACGGACACTGTGTGTGCCCTCTCCATGGTCACCTGGGCACATCGCCAGGCTGCCCGCCACCGATGGACACTGTGTGTGCCCTCTCCATGATCACCTGGGCACATCACCAGGCTGCCCGCCACCCACCTCCAAGACCTGTGGATTCCCAAGTTGGCCAGCCCCCAGATATCCTCCCTCCCCACCCAAACCGCCATGCCCTCTGCCCCTTCCATACTGGGTGACCACAGGTGGTGAGGGTGGTGCTAAATGAGGGGAGAAACAGTCCCCAGCCCTCACAGATGTGCGACTAGGGTCTGCAATCTTGCACACTCAATGTACACATGGTACACGGTCTCTTCCTGCCTGCAGAAGTGACAGGTAGGTGGGAGATCCATGTACAAAAACACCTCTCTATGCAGCACCCCCCCAGCCAGGTCCCTGATGTACATGAGGTGAGCACCCTTATCAAAGGACTTCCACTGGGGTCTCCCCCTAGCTCCTAGGTGGAACATCTGACTGCCACAATGTGTCGGGACGGTGGACAAGGGCTAGGAATTGGAGGGGGTGCCTCCTACCTGCATCTCTGAAAGGAACCGTAGATGTCGATGTCAAGTCTGCAGGGACCTGCACCCTGCTGAGATTCTGGGGCCTGGCTCTCACGAGCAGAGCTAAGCTCAGCAGGAATCTCTCCACACCCGGTGTGATAGGGCAGAGGTACACTGTTCCCTTGGTCAGGGCACTTTTCCCCTGCCGGCGGAGGGGGTCCCGGCCAGAGGCAGCTCCACTCCTGACTTTCAGTAGGTCCCAGTAAAGATTCATGACCCCCTCCCCCCGTCAGAGAGCAATGCTCACTCCGTATATGTGTTCTTCAGTGGCCCGTGACCTCTGACCTCTCCCTCTGCAGGTTCACCGGGGTATAAAGGGTGTGGTGAAGGATCACCAGGGCAACGGGATTGCCGGAGCCATCATCAGCGTGGACGGTATAAACCACGACATTCGGACAGGTGAGGGATCATAGCCAGGTCATAAAATCATCCACGCTGGCCAAGATTCACGCCTAACTTCATCTGACTTGCCCATGTTTGATCCATTTTCTTCTAAACCTTTTGTATCCATGTTCCTGCCCAAATGTCTGTCACAGATTGTTCGTGCACCTGCCTCAACCACATCTTCTAGCAACTCACTCCATATACTGACCACTCGGGTTCCTATTAAATCTCTCCCTCTCACCTTAAACCTCCACCCTTTAGTTCTCAATTGCCCAACACTGGGTAAAGAGTGTATTCACCCTATCTGTTCCCCTCATGGTTTTAAACACCTCTATGAGATCACTTTTCAGTCTCCAATGCTCTAAAGAAGTCCCATCCCGTCCATCCTCTCTCTCTAACACATTCTCTCAAGTTCTGGCAATATCATCATAATTCTTTCGTGCACTCTTTCCAGTTTGACAACATCTTTCTTATAGCAGGGTGACCAAAACGGAACAGAATACTCAAAGTGGGACCTCCACTTTGAGTGATCCTGTACAATCACACTGTGACCTCCCAACTTTTAAACTCGATACTCTGAGTTGCGAAAGCTAGCACGGCAAAAGTCCTCTTCACCATCCTGCCTACCTGTGACTCCAGCTTCAGGGAACCACGTGCTTGCACTCCTACCCTGTTCTACAACAGCCGGCACGGTCCTGCCTTTCGCTGTGGAGATCCCGTCAGGATTTGACTTTCCAATATGCAACACCTCACATTTACTCAGATTAAACTCCATTTGCCATTCCTTGGCCCACTTCCCCAGCTGATCAAGATCCCCTGTAATTTCTGATAAACTTCTTCATTTTCTGCTATACCATCTATCTTAGTGTCACCTACAAACTTAAGTTCCTTTAAATTTCTCCCCCTCACCTTAAACCTCTGCCCTCCAGTTCTTGATTCTCCAACCCTGGGGAGAAAGACTGATCTCTCTCCCCGACCCCCCTTTCCTCTCCACACCATAGAACAGTTCAGCACAGAAACACGCCCTTCAGCCCACAATCTCAGTGCCAACCATGGGTTCCAAATGAAACTAACCCCATATTCCTCCATTCCTTGCGTACGGCTGCCTCCAACTCCACCCCAGGCAGTGCTTTCCAGTCACCGCCCCTTTACATTTCAGAAAAAAAACAACTTGCCCCTCACATCTCCTTTCCCTCTCATCCTAAATGTATGCCCTCCAGGGGTACCAGACATGTTTACCTTGGGAAACAGATTCTCTCTGTCTACTCCTCTCATAATCTTATAAACCTGTATCAGATCTCCTGCCAGCCTACGACACTCCAGAGAAAAGAACCCAAGTTTGTCCAAACTCTTTTACAGCACAAGCTCTCTGGGTGCAGCAGACTGGGAGACCTTCTCTGCACCCTCGACATCTTTGTAGTGCAGCGATCAGAAATGAACACAACATTACAAATCTGGCCTCTTGAAAGATTTATATAACTTGCAACATGGCATCCTGCTGCTTACGCTCAATGCCCTGACCGATGAAGGCAGGCAGGCTGTACCCCTTCCGTGGATCACAAGATAAAGGAGTGGAAGGAGGCCATTTGGCCCCTCAGATCTGTTTGGCCATTCCAACGTTCCATCTCAACTCCATTCTCCTGCCTCCTTTGACTTCCTAACTAATCGAGAACCTATCAACCTCCATTTTAGGTATACCGCATGACCTGGCCTCTCCAGTCATTCCACGACAATGAATTCCACAGATTCACCACCCTCTGATGAAATAAACTCCTCCTCATCTCCACTTGAAAGGGGCATCCCTCTATCCTGAAGCTATCCTGAGATTACTCCCCTTGAGGTCTTGCTTCTCAGCTTCCTTCCGAACTCCCTGAATACTTTTTCCAGGACCTCTTCTCTTTTCCTTCCTATGTTGTTGGTACCAATATATACCTCAACTTCAGGCTGCTCACCCTCCCCTTTCAGGATATTGTGGACGCACTCAGAAACATCTCAGGCACCGGCATCTGGGAGGCAAACTACCATCCGTGTTTCCTTGCATCCACAGAATCGCCTATCTGTCCCCCTGACTATCGAGTACCCTGTTACTGCTGCCATCCTCTTCCTTTCCCTACCCTTCTGAGGCACAGGGCCAGACTCGGTGCCAGAGGCACGGCTGCTGTTGCTTCCATGGCCGCTTTCATGGTTGTGATGAGGCCACACTTAGGTTGGACGAACAGCAGCTTATATTCCCCATCCCCTTTTCCCTCTCTCACCTCATCTCCTTGCCTGCCCATCACCTCCCTCTGGTGCTCCTCCCCCTTTTCTTTCTTCCATGGCCTTCTGTCTCTTCCACCAATTTACTTCCGAAGTCTTCATTTCATCCCTTCCTCCTGCAGGTTTCACCTCTCACCATGTGTTTCTATTTCTTCCCCCTCCCAACCTTTTAAATCGACTCCCCAGCTTTCTTTCTCCAGTCCTGCTGAAGGGTTTTGGCCTGAAACGTCGTAGAAACAGAGAAAACCTGCAGCACAATACAGGCCCTTCAGCCCACAAAGCTGAGCTGAACAGGTCCTTACCTTAAAAGTTACCTAGGGTAACATAGCCCTCTATTTTTCTAAGCTCCATGTACCTATCGAAGAGACTCTTAAAAGACCCTATCGTATCCGCCTCCACCACCATCACCGGCAGCCCATTCCACGCACTCACCACTCTCCGCGTAAAAAAACTTACCCCTGACATCTCCCCTGTACTTACTTCCGAGCACCTTAAAACTGTGCCCTCTTGTGCTAGCCATTTCAGCCCTGGGAAAAAGCCTCTGACTATCCACACGATCAATGCCTCTCATCATCTTATACACCTCTATCAGGTCACCTCTCATCCTCCGTCACTCCAAGGAGAAAAGGCCGAGTTCACACAACCTATTCTCATAAGGCATGCTCCCCAATCCAAGCAACATCCTTGTAAATCTCCTCTGCACCCTTTCTATGGCTTCCACATCCTTCCTGTAGTGAGGTGACCAGAACTGAGCACAGTACTCCAAGTGGGGTCAGACCAGGGTCCTATAGAGCTGCAACATTACCTCTCAGCTCCTAAACTCAATCCCACGATTGATGAAGGCCAATACACCATATGCTTTCTTAACCACAGGGTCAACCTGTGCAGCAGCTTTGAGTGTCCTATGGACTTGGACCCCAAGATCCCTCTGATCCTCCACACTACCAAGGGTCTGTCATCATATTTGACCTACCAACATGAACCACCTCACACTTATCCGGGTTGAACTCCACCTACCACTTCTCAGCCCAATTTTGGATCCTATCAATGTCCCCTTGTAACCTCTGACAGCCCTCCACACTATCCACAACACCCCCAACCATTGTGTCATCAGCAAACTTACTAACCCATCCCTCCACTTCCTCATCCAGGTCACTTATAAAAATCATGAAGAGTAGGGGTCCCAGAACAGATCCCTGAGGCACACCATTGGTCACCGACCTTCATGCAGAATATAACCCGTCTTCTGTGGGCAAGCCAGTTCTGGATCCACAAAGCAATGTCCCCTTGGACCACATGCCTCCTTACTTTCTCAATAAGTCTCGCATGGGGGACCTTGTCAAATGCCTTGCTGAAATCCATATCTACTGCTCTATCTTCATCGACGTGTTTAGTCACATCCTAAAAAATTCAATCAGGCTCGTAAGGCACGACCTGCCTTTGACAAAGCCATGCTGACTATTCCTAATCATATTATATCTCTCCAAATGTTCATAAATCCTGTCTCTCAGGATCTTCTCCATCAACTTACCAATCACTGAAGTAAGACTCACTGGTTTATAATTTCCTGGGCTATCTCTACTCCCTTTCTTGAAAAATGGAACAACATCTACAACCCTTCAATCCTCTGGAACCTCTCCTGTCCTCATTGATGATGCAAAGATCATCTCCAGAGGTTTAGGTGCAGGCTGTCCCCTCTGTACAGGACCCACCTTCCCTGGAAGAGAGCCCAATGATCCAAAAATCTTATACCCTCTTTCCTACACCAACACCTTAGCCATGTATTAAACTGTATAAACTTCCGAGTTCTGGCCTCACTAGCAGGTGGCCAGGTAGCAATCCTGAGAGCACAACCCCGGAAGTCCTGCTCTTTAACTTAGAACCTGACTCCCAGAGATCCCTATCCAGAATGTCGTCACTTGTCCTGCCCATGTCATTGGTACCTACATGGACCACGACTTCTGGCTGTTCACCCTCCCACTTAAGACTCGATCCAGCATTCTGGCTCCAGGGAGGCAATGTACCATCCGGGAATTTTGGTCTCGACCACAGAACCTCCTGTCCATTCCCTGACTAACAAATCCTCTACCACCACAGCATGCCTCTTCTTCCCCCTTCCTGTCCTCCTGTCCGAGTCACAGAGGCAGGCTCAGTGCCAGAGACCTGACCACCGTGACTTTGCAATATTATGTCGCCCCCCCCCCCGCCCCCCTGACAGTATCTAGAGTGGTATACCTATTGTTGAGGGGTACTCTGCACTGGCTCCTTAACCCCTTTCCCCGTCCTGACTGTCACCCAGTTTCCTGTGTCCTGCACCAAGGTGTAACTCCCTGTCTATATGTCCAATCTATCACCCCCTCAGCCTCCCGAATGATCCGGAGTTCATCCAGTTCCAGCTCCAACTCCTTAACGTGGAGTGTTAGAAGCTGCAACTGGATGCACTTCTCAATTGCAGTTGTAGTCACCAGGGTCAATGGGTGTTTCCCTGTCTTCCCACATCCCACAAGAGGAACATTTCAGTAACCTGCCTGGCTTCTCTACTGTCCTAGTTGACCAGATAGAAAGAAGAAAAGGAAAAGACTGGAGCTTTTCTTTGTTTTCTCTGACTGAAGCCTCTCTTCACTGAGGCCTCGAAGAGCTAAAGGGTCAAGATCATCTCTCTGACCCTGTCCACTCTGACTGCGTCCACTGCAATGATGGCCGCTGTGCTTGCCCTTGCCTTCCTTTAATTTGATTTTAGTAATCAATCCCAAACACCGATTTCTTGTTGGTCAGAGTTCTTCTACTTTGTAGTGACCCGCCGCTGCTCTTTGTCCTTGGACAGTGGAGCTGATTGAAGTCGTCTCCTCTCCCAACTTCCATGTCTGGATTGGCTGCTGATTATAAAGATTGTGATGATTGTATAAACCTCCACCCTCAGCTTCCTGTGACCAAGCCTGGCCATCTCTCCTTACAACAATTTCTCTGTAGTCGTGGCAACACGCTGGTGAACTTCTCTGCCCTTCCTCAGCCCCTTCTACCCCAGCCTTCCCACTCCCAGGTCAGTCCGCAGTCTCTGACATATCGAACGTTCAATATATACCAATGTATCAGGATTATTCACGGTGCAGACCGAGGGACATTTGGTGAAAAGTAAATTTATTATCACAGTACCGATATGTCACCATATGCACCCCGAGATTCATTTTCCTGCAGGCATTCTCAATAAATTCAATCACCATAATAGAATCAATGAAAGACCAGCATGCAAAAGACAACTATACAAATACAAAAAGAAAAAATAAGAATAAGAAGAAATCAATATCGAGAAGATGAGATGCAGAGTCCTTGGAAGTGAGTGCGTAGGTTGTGAGAACAGTTCAGAGAAGGGGTAGTGAAGTTGAGTGAAGTCACCTCCTTTGGTTTGAGAGCTGACTGTTTAGAGTGAAGAGAGCATGGTCTGGGTTGTGGGAGTCCCCGATGATGGACGCTGCTCCCTTGCGACAGCGCACTGTGCAGACGAGCTCGGAGTTTGCAGTGCCTGGGGAGGGGAAGCTGTGGTGTTGGGTTGGTGAGGAGGGGGTGGGGTGGTCTGGTATGGTATCTGGGTGGTGGTGCCCAACCCTTGAGCCTTCCCTCTTCTGTCCGCAGCTGCCGGCGGTGACTACTGGCGACTGCTGAACCCCGGCCGTTACGAGGTGACGGTGAAAGCGGCGGGGTTCGTCCCATCCAGCCAGACCTGCTCCGTCGGTTACGAAAGTCAGCCGACCATCTGTGACTTCCAGCTGAGCCGCCGGCCGGTGGGTGGGCGGGTTCCCAGGGGGAGGGGGGCTGTCCGCAGGAGGTCCCGGGTGCACTGAGTCCCACCCGCACAGGGCAGCAGGCCTGTCCCTGGAACCACCTCCCCTGAACCCCAAACCCAGAAGCCAAGGCACCCACTTACTCACAGCACCAGAAGACCCAAACCCCACATCCTGGTGCTCAGGGACAGGGGAGGGCCGTTCTGCCCATCGAACCCTGTCCGTGGGCTAGGAGGTGCCTGTTTGACATTAAAGATCTGAGATTGTTTAAGGTAATTTCCGAAACACAAGTGTAAGGAGAACGAAATAATAAATATCAATACATAAAACAGCCTATATACATGGATTGATTATACGTCCATAAAGTGATGCTCGGCACAGGAGTGTCTGTACATAAGGTGGCTCTGACAGGACATTATAAAGTCGTGGTGGTGTGTAGTGGGTGATTAGTTGGGGGAGGTGTTGATCAGCCTCACTGCTTGGGGAAAGTCACTGTTTTTGAGTCTGGTGGTCCTGGTGTGGATGTTTGCAGCCTCCTCCCTGATGGGAGTGGGACAGACTGTCCATGATCCTTCGTGATGTTATTGGCCCCTTTCGGGCACCTTTCTGTATAAATGTCCTTGATGGTGGGTAGGCTAGTGCTGATGAAGCATTGAGCAGTTTTGACCTCCCTGTCTGTAACAGTGCAATTTCCATACCATGTAGTGACGCATGTTGTTGGGAAGCTCACATGCGCACAGGCTGGTCACCCCCGCCCCACAGTATTATTCAGATAAGACCCTTCAGCCCACATGTCTCTGCTACCACAAGAACTCCATCTGGACCAATCCCGTGCTCTGGCTCCTGGGTCCACAGCACCTTTCAGCGGGTGTCCAGCTCCTGTGTACCTGCTCCTTCTGCTCACACCCTCTGCCAGCACGTGCTGATGCCCCACGGACACACTGAGCACACACTGCGCATCTCCGGGGAGTCCCTCTGATATCCTCTCACTGTCTGTGGGAACAAAGGGAGAAGTCATGCTGTGTTCACTGATGTCCAGAGACCCTACAGCAAAAGAATCAATAAAGTCTCTCAGTTACTTGTCCAGCTCATTCCCAAGGAGCCACCACACCACGGGCACTCGCACAACATGTACACTCACTTCTGGTCAACTTGTGCAGAGTCGCACCTCCAATGCACACAGATCAGAGTTCGATAGGACAGAAGCACGTCCTATGGCCCACTGGCTTCCCTCCACACTAATTCCATTTGCTAACAGTAAGACCACGTCCATCTGTGCAACACACCAAGGTGAAGAGGAATACACAACTTACCCATAAACAACAGAGGACAATGGTTACACCATTACCCATAGACGACAGAGGGCAGTGGTTACACTATTACCCATAGACGACAGAGGGCAGTGGTTACACTATTACCCATAGACGACAGAGGGCAGTGGTTACACTATTACCTATAGACGGCAGAGGGCAGTGGTTACACTATTACCCATAGACGACAGAGGGCAGTGGTTACACTTGTGATGATATCCTGAGTTACTCATTATGGACTGCACTTTTAAAAAGAGAGAGTGCAGCTGTACAGCACAAACAGCTTGTTACCGAGAGAGAGGGGTGAAGACGGCTCACAGTTTGTTCGGGATTTCTGCAAGGACACTGCCAGCTTCTGAGTTCCTACAGAGAGAGAGAGTGGAGGAGCTACTTGATGGACAGCTGGTGTTCAGCACAACAGTATTTAAACCAGCGTAGTTGCTTGTTTCACAGGACGCACAGAAAAAGGGACACATAGATGCACTAAGGTGTGGTGAAATTGCCACTACACTTTCAGGTGCCCAATAGTGTGGGACTGAGGATCGATTGTGATTTGGATTTAAGTGAGGGAGAGCTGCACAGCGTCAGCCTCACTCTTCCCAATTCCCATCTGGATCCAGTGACAAGACAGAGTCGAGACGGCTGGAGATGGGACTAGGTGCAGTGGATGACCAGGACGTCTTCTGTGTCTTATCCTACTCTACACGTTCCACAACGCTTGCAGAGACCGCCTTCTTGACCGTTGGACCATCCACTGGTCTCGTCCGCTCAATCTGCCAGAGTCTGTCTTCACATTCTGGGATAGGCAACTCCCTATCTCACTGAGGGTTTGAGACCTGTCAGCTACCTTTAGCTGGTTTGTCGAGGCCGTTGCCCGGGGTGTGGCCGCTGTCGCATGCAAACAGCTATGGGGAGCCACAGGTGAGAGCTGAGTGCCAGGTGGGGACCAAAAGTGGACTAACCGCCTTGAAAAGGACACGACGTGTTCCCTGAGCAGAGGTGCTGCCCCTCCCTGACACCCTATACACCCCATTTCCACACCTGTATATGCATAAACTCTGCTAACCTGTTTGATTTATCTAGTTTTATATTACTATATTGCATAGTTACTAATAAAAATAGTGTTAGTAAACTGCAAAAGCAGACTCCAGGTGTGTTCCATTTCTGCTGGTTCTTTTAACCCGTTATGGGGTACGTAACACACTATTACCCAATAGCGACAGAGGACAGTGGTTACACTATTACCCGTAAACAACAGAGGACAGTTGTTACACTATCATCCGTAAACGACAGAGGACAGTGGTTACACTATTACCCACAGAGGACAGTGGTTACACTATTACCCAATAGCAACGGAGGAAAGAAAAGATGAATTATGAAAGGAAGTTGGCAATTAACATTAAAAAGGATACTAAAAGTTTTTTAAAATTTATGAAGGGTAAAAGAGTGACATGGGTAGATATAGGACCAACTGAAAATGATGCTGGAGAAATTATAATGCATAACAAAGAGATGGCAGAGGAATTAAATGAGTATTTTGCATCAGTCTTCACAGTGGAAGACATTAGCAACATACCTGATAGCCAGAGGTCTCGGGGAATAGAATTGGGTACAGTCAAGATTACTGGAGAGAAAGTGCTTGGGAAGCTAAATGGACTAAGGATAGATACGTTTCCCGGACCGGATGAGGTGCACCCATGGGTTCTGAAGGAGGTGGCTTTGGAGATTGTGGAGGCATTGGAAATGATCTTCCAGGAATCAATAGACTCTGGCATGGTTCCAGAGGACTGGAAGGTCGCAAATGTAGTTCCGCTGTTTAAGAAAGGAGGGAGGCAGCAAAAAGAAAATTACAGACCTATTAGTCTGACATCGGTAGTTGGAAAGTTATTGAAGTCAATCCTCAAGGACGAGGTTATGAAATACCGCAAGGTGCATGACAACATAGGCCCAAGCCAGCATGGTTTCATGAAGGGAAGATCCTGCCTCACCAACCTATTGGAATTTTTTGAGTAATCTCAAATAAGATTGACAGGGGAGACTCTATGGATGTTATGTATTTGGATTTTCAAAAGGCCTTCAATAAGGTGCCACATAAGAGGCTGCTTAATAAGATGAGAGCCCATGGAATTACAGGAAGGATATTGGAATGGGTGGAGCATTGGCTGATAGGCAGAAGGCAAAGGGTGGGAATAAAGGGATCCTATTCTGATTGGTTGCCGGTTGCTAGTGGTGTTCCATAGGGGTCGGTGTTGGGGCCGCTTCTTTTTACAATGTATATCAATGATTTAGTTTATGGATTAAGTGGTTTTGTGGCTAAGTTTGCGGATGATACCAAGATAGGTGGAGGAGCAGGAAGTGTTGAAGAAATGGAAAGGTTGCAGAGAGACTTAGTCAGTTTAGGAGAGTGGGCAAAGAAATGGTAGATGAAATACAATGTTGAAAATGTACGGTTGTACATTTTGGCAGAAGAAATAATCGGGTAGATTATTATTTAGATGGGGAGAAAATTCAAAAATTGGAAGTGCAAAGGGACTTGGGGGTCCTCGTGCAGGATACCCTAAAGGTTAACCACCAGGTTGGATCGGTAGTAAGGAAAGCGAATGCTATGTTGGCATTCATTTCAAGAGGAATAGTGTATAAGAGTAAGGAGGTGTTGATGAGGCTCTATGGGGCACTGGTGAGACCTCATTTGGAATACTGTGTGCAGTTTTGGGCCCCCTACCTTAGAAGGTTGTACTGATGTTGGAGAGAGTTCAGAGAAGATTTACGAGGATGATTCCTGGAATGCAGGGGCTAACATATGATGAGCGTTTGTCCGGTCTTGGACTGTATTCATTAGAGTGTAGAAGAATGAGAGGGGATCTCATAGAAACATTTTGAATGTTGAAAGGGTTGGACAGAGTAGATGTAGAAAGGCTGTTTCCCTTGGTGGGTGAGTTCAGGACAAGAGGCCACAGTCTTAGAATTAGAGGTTACCCATTTAAAACAGAGATGAGGAAAATTTTTTTAGCCAGAGGGTCGTGGATTTATGGAATTCATTGCCACATACAGCTGTGGAGGACCGATCATTGAGAGTGTTGAAGGAGGAGATTGATAGGTATGTAATTAGTCAGGGTATCAAGGGATATGGGGAAAAAGCCGGAAATTGGAACTAGATGGGAGAATGGTTTAGCTCATGGTGGAGTGGCGGAGCAGACTCAATAGGCCGAATAAAATACTCCTGCACCTTTGTCTTGTGATCTTATGAATGAATGTTCCAGCTATGTCAGGCTCCGCCTGGTTTTTGGGATAAAGGGGCGGAGCGGATTTCTCAGTTGTTAGATGAGTGGCAGTGCTCGGTTGAGGAAGAGCGACGGGGATTGGTTGAAAGTTTGAGTAGGCGGGCTGTTGACGTTGTCAGAGCTGTCAGGTCCAATCACCCCATAGTGACAACTGCAAGTTATCTGAAAGCGGGGGAAAATGCGTTTGGTTCGACTGGAAGTAAAATGCAGCACCGGGGGGGGGGGGGGACTTTCCATACCTGTGTCAGGAGATTGGGGAAAAGCTTTCAGTGCGTCTTCTCCGGCCAGGAGGGCAGCTGAACTGCTTGCGGTGCCAGGGGGATCATTTCAGGAGATCAGTCCCTCCCTCAGTTGTTCAGCTGATCAGAGAGGAGTCGGGAATCTAGGTGGAGGCCCAGTGGGTGAACGGCTTGGGGTCTCTAGGGGAGCATGTTCCCAGCAATGTACCAAGGAACTCCCGAAAGGAAAAGACCCTATTCCTGAAGGCTTAGTGGGACCACGCTCCCGTGTGTCGTTGCGGATAGATGGAAGCCATGCTAAGGCCATCCTCGACACCGGGGCGCAGGTCAAGTTGCTGTACAGTTCGTTTTACAACCGGTGTCTGAAGCATTTGCCCTTGACAACATTCAGGGCACTGGAGATTCGGGGTACCAGTGCCGGTGATTATCCAGACAATGGTTATTGGTCAGTGAAACTGGAGTTCTTGGAGGCCAATGTGTGGGGGTCAGAGGGTCGTGAATCATTAATGCTGATGTGTCCGGACCCTGGTGCGACAGGCAGCGTTTCGATCCTGGAGGGGACCAACACCCCGCTGGTGAGGAGGTGCATGGGGGCCTGCCAGGAGGAGGCGGGTAAGAGCTGTTTCGGGGCATCGTCTGTGCACACAGTGTTTCGAGCTGCTTGTGAGGACATGTGTAGCAGCACTGGGGCGGTACGGAATTTAAACAAGAGTCGATGGTGGTATGGCCTGGGGGAAGTACCTGAGGGTGAGACCCTCTTCGTAGACGCTCTGAAATACCACGAGGGAGGGGAGTTGACCGCTGAAGACACCTCGGTGAGAGAGAGGTCGCGGCAACTAGCCCCTGTAGCCGTGGAAGACATAGGCAGCGTGTGTGCGGATTATGGGACTCTGAACAGGCGCACTGTCATTGACCAGAATACGGTCCCGAGGGCTGAAGACGCGATGGTCTGTCTGAGTGGTGCGACGTGGTTTAATGTGCGGGATCTGAGGAGTGACTGTTGACAGATCCTGATGAGTAAGGCTGACGAGGAGAAGACGGCCGTTATAGGTCCCCTCGGATTTTTCCGGTCCGAAAAGATGCCACAGGGCATAGCCGATCCCCTGCAGCCTTCTCCATGGGAAGACCATGGGGGATGTGGACTTGTGTGGAGTTTTGGTGTGTTTGGATGATGTCCTAGCATTGGGATTCGCCTTGGAAGACTATGAAGCGAGACGAGTGAGGAATCCCGGGCGACTAGGGGTTAACGAAGTAAAACTTCCTTTGGACAAGTGCCAGGTCTGGAGAACGGCGCAGCTCCTGCGTGTGTGGTTGAGAGAGGAGATTTGCACCGCTGAACTGAACGCTCAGAAATGCAGGCTGGAGATGGAGTGCTGCAATTTTGGGACAACCATTGAAGAATTGGAGTCCACGCTCGTGAAAGTGGAGACGGAGAAATGGAATTCCGAGCCGAAACTGCGGTCACGTACTGATGAATTAATCCAGAGAGACGAAACAATGACCAACCTTCGAAAGGATCAGCAGAAACTCAAGACATCGATCCAGAACAGATTGGAAGAAGCTGGTGGTGTAATTGCGTCCCGGGTGGAGATGGACATGAAGCGTGGGTCAGAACTGCTGAGACTGGGGCGAGAGTTGGAAGAGTCAGAGAGGAAGCTGACGTCTTGACTGCAGGAGGCTGAAGAGGCTGCAGAGGCAGCCCAGGCTAAGTACTTCCATTTGGAGAAAATCAAACAGCAGCTACCGATTGAGGGAATGAGGAAGAATACGGATTAGAAGGATGATGTGCTGGATGTGTGGTACATGCTGCCTTTCGCTAACTTCCCCTTCATTGAGGAAGAGACTTTTGGCCCTTCACCCACTGAGTCAGGGGTAGTGGGAAGGGCTAGCTGTGGGCAGCCTCGGTTACAGCAGGATCAGGAAGGAAAAGAAGCGGGGCCCTGGATACGGGACAGGGGGCTTCGAGTTGCAGTGGGAGCATGAGTGAGAGATTGAGAGAGGAGTTTGCAAGCAGACCCAAGGTATCTCCAGTAGTGTCTGAGCCTTAAGGGTTTAGGTGAGGGGATACGGAGATCTCAGAGGATTGGGAAACTCCCAGACAGGTTGGCCTGTGTAGCGCCTGAGGAACAGGGCGTAAGGTCTACTGTTTGGGGAGCAATGTCACTGTTTGTACCTGGATTGGGGTTTTTGTGTCTGCAGGAAGGGTTGGCGTGTTATTTAGAAGTCATGAGGACAGGACTAAATTTGGTGGGGGGAGAGTGTAAGGGGTTTCTTCTTTTATGTTACTGCTAAGGCTAATAAAATGGCTTCTCTGTAATGTTAACTGCTGAGTTAACGGTAACAGCTTATTTGGGTTATAATTACTGATAATGGGAATTGTGTTCATTTGCTAACCAATTGGGATAAATGTTATTCTTTCTTGTGTGTCTGTAAGCTATTGTCTTCGCGGGCTTTGGTCAGAAGGCGTGATGGGGACAGAGGGAGGAGACGTGATGAAAGAGATGCTGTAAACTGGGTGAGGATCGGACCCAAGAGGGAGTCCGAGTCCCAGGGCTTTTCAGGAGAACCAAAGAGGAATGGTGAAAAGAAGACCCCATTCATTGAGTTCCAACGGTTGTGCACGAAGTGGTTGAACTCTGATAAGTTTGGCGCCTTTTACTTTCCTTTTATATTGTATCTTAGTTCCGGTAAGATCTATAAAGTGTAATCTGTAAATCGTACATTGTGTATTGTCTGTTATTTGGCGTGGTGGGGTACATCACACAGCATCCACACAAACTTGATTACCCAGTTTGGCGAGGCCGAAGGCTGCTCCCCCTAGACGAAAGCGAGCTGAGTGAGCCTGAGGCTGACCAGGGGGCTACACACTATTACCCAGAAGTGACAGAGGACAGTGGTTACACTATTACCCATAGATGACAAAGGACAGTGGTTACACTATTACCCACGGACGACAGAGGACAGTGGTTCCACTATTACCCACGGACGACAGAGGACAGTGGTTCCACTATTACCCACGGACGACAGAGGACAGTGGTTACACTATTACCCACGGACGACAGAGGACAGTGGTTACACCATTACCCACGGACGACAGAGGACAGTGGTTACACTATTACCCACGGACGACAGAGGACAGTGGTTACACTATTACCCACGGACGACAGAGGACAGTGGTTACACTATTACCCACGGACGACAGAGGACAGTGGTTACACCATTACCCACGGACGACAGAGGACAGTGGTTACACTATTACCCACGGACGACAGAGGACAGTGGTTACACAATTACCCATAGATGACAAAGGACAGTGGTTACACTATTACCCACGGATGACAGAGGACAGTGGTTACACTATTACCCACGGACGACAGAGGACAGTGGTTACACCATTACCCACGGACGACAGAGGACAGTGGTTACACCATTACCCACGGACGACAGAGGACAGTGGTTACACTATTACCCACGGACGACAGAGGACAGTGGTTCCACCATTACCCACGGACGACAGAGGACAGTGGTTCCACCATTACCCATAGATGACAGAGGACAGTGGCTACACTATTACCCATAGATGACAGAGGACAGTGGTTAAACTATTACCCATAGACAACAGAGGACAGTGGTTACACTATTATCCGTAAACGACAGAGGACAGTGGTTACACCATTACCCACGGATGACAGAGGACAGTGGTTACACTATTACCCACGGACAACAGAGGACAGTGGTTACACTATTACCCACGGACGACAGAGGACAGTGGTTACACAATTACCCACGGACGACAGAGGACAGTGGTTACACAATTACCCATAGATGACAAAGGACAGTGGTTACACTATTACCCACGGATGACAGAGGACAGTGGTTACACTATTACCCACGGACGACAGAGGACAGTGGTTACACCATTACCCACGGACGACAGAGGACAGTGGTTACACCATTACCCACGGACGACAGAGGACAGTGGTTACACTATTACCCACGGACGACAGAGGACAGTGGTTCCACCATTACCCACGGACGACAGAGGACAGTGGTTCCACCATTACCCATAGATGACAGAGGACAGTGGCTACACTATTACCCATAGATGACAGAGGACAGTGGTTAAACTATTACCCATAGACAACAGAGGACAGTGGTTACACTATTATCCGTAAACGACAGAGGACAGTGGTTACACCATTACCCACGGATGACAGAGGACAGTGGTTACACTATTACCCACGGACAACAGAGGACAGTGGTTACACTATTACCCATAGACGACAGAGAACAGCGGTTACACTATTACCAACAGACTACAGAAGGCAGTGTAACCTATAGACGGCAGAGGACAGTGCTTGAAGTGTTGGAGAGCATGGAAACAAGAGGAAGGTGATGTGCAACACACAAAAGTGCTGGAGGAACTCAGCAGACCTTTCGGAAACGTCGACTGTAGATGCTGCCTGGCCTGCTGAGTTCCTCCAGCATTTTGTGTGCGCTGCTTGGATTTCCAGCATCTGCACATTTTCTCTTGTGAAGGTGATGGGCAGGTGGGGGAGGGAGGATGAAGTAAGAAGATAGGAGGTGAGAGGAGGAAGAGGTGAAAGGCTAGAGAGGAGGGGAACCAGACAGAGGAGATGGGTAGGTGAGGAAAGAAGGTGGGATATGAACAAGACTGGGGATTGGAAAAAGAGGGGGGGGGAGTAGAAATTACTAGAAGTTGGAGAAATCGACGCTCATGCCTTCTGGTTAGAGGCTACCTAGTCGGTGTTACTTCTCCATCCCAAGTTTGGCTCCATTGTGGTAGAAGAGTGGCCATGGACAGCTATGTCAGAATTGGAATGGGAAGCTGAATTGAAATGGCTGGCCGTTGGGAAATCCTGGTTGTCGCAGAAATCGAATACTTCCTTTTGGAGTCGTATGAAGAACACGGGCTTTTCTCAGCGTGAGAGGAGTTCACGATGATCAGAGGCAAAGATTGAGGATGGGTGGAGACTGCCTCCCAGGGTGAAAATGGCTAATATGAGGGGGGCATCATTTTGAATTTGGAGGGATGTATGGGGGTGGGATGTCAGAGGTGTTTGCTTTACACAAGGAGTGGCAGATGCGTAGAGGCAGATACATTTGGGACAATTATAAGTCTCTTAGGCACATGGATGGCAGAAAAATGTAGGACAATGTAGGAGAGGTTAGATTGATCTTAGAGTAGGTTAAAAAGTTGCCATAACATTGTGCATGCCATCAGGTTGGAGGGTACCGAGACGGAATATGAGGTGTTGCTCCTCCACCCCGAGTGTGGCAGAAGAGGAGGCCATGGACTGACGTGTCGGAACAGGAATGGGGATAGGAGTAAAATGATTGGTCATTTCTGTCACTTGCAGGGATAAGTGCCAGGAGGGAGATCAGCTGTTACAGTGAGTGAAGGAAGCAACCCAAGTGCAGGACACAGGCACGGAGATACAGTTTGGATGCTTACACGGGCGTAAACGCCGAACAGCAAACAGGAGGGATCTTGACACGCAGCCCTGATATAGAGCCTTGACTCAGAGAGACGGAGTCTCATAGGTAAACCTTGAAACTGGGGCTAAACTTAGAACAAACGGTTCTAAGCGGTTGGGAAATGTAGCTATCTCACAGGAAAAAGACCAACGAACTGGTGACTAGTGGTTGTGACACCGGGGTTCTTATCCTGCAGGTGTGCTGTCATCAAAGCGAATTAGAAATAATTGGGAAATAAACAGTCGGAACTGTGGCACAATCAACGGAAGTTAGGAGCAAGGTAGGGAATAAACGATTGGGTAAACAGTAACTCCCCCACGTGGGAGCCTCCAGGTGAACCACCAGGCTTGTCAATAGACAATAGGTGCAGGAGTAGGCCATTTGGCCCTTCAAGCCAGCACCTCCATTCACTGTGATCATGGCTGATCATCCACAATCAGTATCCAATTCCTGCCTTATCCCCATAACCTTTGATTCCGCTATCTTTAAGAGCTCTATCCGACTCTTTCTTGAAAGCATCCAGAGACTTGGCCTCCACAGCCTTCTGGGACAGAGCATTCCACAGATCCACAACTCTCTGGCTGAAAAAGGATTTCCTCAACTCCCTTCTAAATGGCCTACCCCTTATTCTTAAACTGTGGCCTCTGGTTCTGGACTCACCCATCAGCGGGAACATGCTTCCTGCCTCTAGCGTGTCCAATCCTTTAATAATCTTATGTTTCAATCAGATCCCCTCTCATTCTTCTAAATTCCAGTGTATACAAGCCCAGTCGCTCCAATCTTTCAACATATGACAGTCCCGCCATCCCTGGAATTAACCTTGTGAACCTACACTGCACTCCCTCAATAGCAAGAATGTCCTTCCTCAAATTTGGAGACCAAAACTGCACACAATACTCCAGTAGTAGTCTCACCAGGGCCCTGTACAGCTGCAGAAGGATCTCTTTGCTCCTATACTCAACTCCCCTTGTTATGAAGGCCAGCATGCCATTAGCTTTCTTCACTGTCTGCTGTACTTGCATGTTTACTTTCAGTGATTGATGTACAAGAACACCTAGATCTCATTGTACTTCCCTTTTTCCTAACTAAAATGACCTCATATAGCGCTCTTTAGAGCAGCACAGTTCTTAGCCTATTCAGCCAAGAGGGTGAGAAACCTTTACCAGAATTGCCAGGATTTTATGGAGGGTCCAAAGAGAGCATGCTCTGGGTGGTGCCGGTCGCTGATGATGGATGCTACTTTCCTGTGACAGTGCTTCATCTAGACGTGCTCAATGTCAGGGAGGGCTTTACCTGTGATGGACTGGGCTCTATCCACTACTTTTGGTACAAGTTTCCATTCAAGGGCACTGGTGTTTCCATACCTGGCTCTGATGCAGCCAGTCAATATACTCTCCACTGCACATCTATAGAAGTGTGTCAAAGTTTTAAATGTCATGCCAAATCTT
This sequence comes from Mobula birostris, assembly GCF_030028105.1. NCBI lineage: Eukaryota > Metazoa > Chordata > Chondrichthyes > Myliobatiformes > Myliobatidae > Mobula > Mobula birostris. The sequence goes on from NC_092373.1 coordinate 207,505,797, forward strand.
CACAAACCTCTAAGGAAGTAGAGACACTGACACACTCATGCACACAATAACACTGATAAAGACACTGAGACACTCACAGTGAGACAGACACACACACAGTGAGGCAGACTGACACACAATAACACTGATAAAGACACTGAGACACTCACAGTGAGACAGACACTGACACAGTGAGGCAGACTGACACACTCATGCACACAATAACACTGATAAAGACACTGAGACACTCACAGTGAGACAGACACTGACACAGTGAGGCAGACTGACACACTCATGCACACAATAACACTGATAAAGACACTGAGACACTCACAGTGAGACAGACACTGACACAGTGAGGCAGACTGACACACAATAACACTGATAAAGACACTGAGACACTCACAGTGAGACAGACACTGACACAGTGAGGCAGACTGACACACTCATGCACACAATAACACTGATAAAGACACTGAGACACTCACAGTGAGACAGACACTGACACAGTGAGGCAGACTGACACACTCATGCACACAATAACACTGATAAAGACACTGAGACACTCACAGTGAGACAGACACTGACACAGTGAGGCAGACTGACACACAATAACACTGATAAAGACACTGAGACACTCACAGTGAGACAGACACACACACAGTGAGGCAGACTGACACACAATAACACTGATAAAGACACTGAGACACTCACAGTGAGACAGACACTGACACAGTGAGGCAGACTGACACACTCATGCACACAATAACACTGATAAAGACACTGAGACACTCACAGTGAGACAGACACTGACACAGTGAGGCAGACTGACACACAATAACACTGATAAAGACACTGAGACACTCACAGTGAGACAGACACACACACAGTGAGGCAGACTGACACACAATAACACTGATAAAGACACTGAGACACTCACAGTGAGACCGACACTGACACAGTGAGGCAGACTGACACACTCATGCACACAATAACACTGATAAAGACACTCACAGTGAGCCAGACACTATCACGCTCATACAGACACACAGTCACAGAGACACACACTGACACATATAAACACACACGCACCAGTCAGCGAGGCGCGGCCACGTAGCGCCGGAAGTCGAGCGCGGAGCGACCCGGAAGTGTTCACCCGGAGCCGGGCGAAGTTCAGTCGGAGCGGCCGCAGTTGAGGTGAGGTCCTGGAGTGAGGGGGAGGAGGTACCGGCTGACCGCAGCAGTCAGAGGCAGAAGGAGGAGGAGGGGTAGGAGGGGTAGGAGGTAGGCAGGGGAGGGAGGAGTTTGGGGAAGGGGAAGGATGGGCAGCGTTGCGGATTGGGGGAGGGGAGGAGGGTAGGTGAGCGAGCGGGGAGGTTGGGGTGAGGGAGGGGAGGGACTGGGGGTATCTGGCAGCGGTAGGGTGGGGAGATTGAGGAGTGGGGCTGGGAGGGTGACTGAGGGGTGGAGGGCAGGGAAAGGAAGGATTGAGAGCGGGGAGGAGAGGTGATTGAGAGGGGCAGGAGGGGCCATTGACCGACCGATGGAGGGAGGGAGAAGAGAATAAGGGTGGCCTGGATTACGGGGAGTATAAAGCAGTGATGGAGCTGAGGATGGAGAGGACAAGGTGACAGAGGAAACCAGGCCCATGGCAACCTCCCTGTTAATCCACGGCCCTCCCAGAGCCTCAGATTTGGCAATCGTATCAGCTCCTCATTACCCTCCGTGTAAAGAAGTTACCTGTCTGGTATATCTTAATGTATTTGTTTCTTGTAGCTTTGGACTCTCCAAGACTATGGTCTCCATAGACACATAAGACATGAGAGCAGAATAAGGCCATTCAGCCCATCGAGTCTGCTCCACCATTCCATCAGAGCTGATTCCAGATCCCACTCAACCCCATACACCTGCCTTTCGTCATGTCCTTTGATGCCCTGACCGATCAGGAAACTATCAACTTCTACCTTGAATACACACAGACTTGGTCTCAATGCAGTCTCTGGCAGAGCGTTCCATAGATTTACCAGCGCCCAGACCGGACACTCCCCACTCGTACACTCCCACCGCCCAGACCGGACACTCCCCACCGCCCAGACCGGACACACCCACCACCCAGACCGGACACACCCACCGCCCAGACCGGACACTCCCCACCGCCCAGACCGGACACACCCACCGCCCAGACCGGACACACCCACCGCCCAGACCGGACACTCCCCACCGCCCAGACCGGACACTCCCCACCGCCCAGACCGGACACTCCCCACCGCCCAGACCGGACACACCCACTGCCCAGACCGGACACACCCACCACCCAGACCGGACACACCCACCGCCCAGACCAGACAGTCCCACCGCACAGACCAGACAGTCCCACCGCACAGACCGGGCACACCCCAGCACCCAGACCGGACACACCCACCGCCCAGACCGGACACTCTCCACCGCCCAGACCGGACACACCCACCGCCCAGACCGGACACACCCACCGCCCAGACCGGACACTCCCCACCGCCCAGACCGGACACACCCACCGCCCAGACCGGACACTCCCCACCGCCCAGACCGGACACACCCACCGCCCAGACCGGACACACCCACCACCCAGACCGGACACACCCACCGCCCAGACCAGACAGTCCCACCGCACAGACCGGGCACACCCCAGCACCCAGACCGGACACACCCACTGCCCAGACCGTACACTCCCCACTGCCCAGACCGGACACACCCACCGCCCAGACCGGACACTCCCCACCGCCCAGACCGGACACACCCACCGCCCAGACCGGACACACCCACCGCCCAGACCGGACACACCCACCGCCCAGACCGGACACACCCACCGCCCAGACCGGACACACCCACCGCCCAGACCGGACACTCCCCACCGCCCAGACCGGACACACCCACCGCCCAGACCGGACACACCCACCGCCCAGACCGGACACACCCACCGCCCAGACCGGACACACCCACCGCCCAGACCGGACACTCCCCACCGCCCAGACCGGACACTCCCCACCGCCCAGACCGGACACTCCCCACCGCCCAGACCGGACACACCCACCGCTCAGACCGGACACTCCCCACCGCCCAGACCGGACACTCCCCACCGCCCAGACCGGACACACCCACTGCCCAGACCGGACACACCCACCACCCAGACCGGACACACCCACCGCCCAGACCGGACACTCCCCACCGCCCAGACCAGACACACCCACCGCCCAGACCGGACACTCCCCACCGCCCAGACCGGACACACCCACTGCCCAGACCGGACACACCCACCACCCAGACTGGACACACCCACCGCCCAGACCAGACAGTCCCACCGCACAGACCGGGCACACCCCAGCACCCAGACCGGACACACCCACCGCCCAGACCGTACACTCCCCACTGCCCAGACCGGACACACCCATCGCCCAGACCGGACACACCCACTGCCGAGACCGGACACACCCACCGCCCAGACCGTACACTCCCCACCGCCCATACCAGACACCCAGACCAGACACCCAGACCAGACAGTCCCACCACCCAGACCGGACACACCCACTGCCCAGACCGGACACACCCAGCGCCCAGACCAGACACACCCACCACCCAGACCGGACACACCCACCGCCCAGACCGGACACACCCACTGCCCAGACCGGACACACCCACCACCCAGACCGGACACACCCACCGCCCAGACCAGACAGTCCCACCGCACAGACCGGGCACACCCCAGCACCCAGACCGGACACACCCACCGCCCAGACCGTACACTCCCCACTGCCCAGACCGGACACTCCCCACCGCCCAGACCGGACACACCCACCGCCCAGACCGGACACACCCACCGCCCAGACCGTACACTCCCCACCGCCCATACCAGACACCCAGACCAGACAGTCCCACCACCCAGACCGGACACACCCACTGCCCAGACCGGACACGCCCAGCGCCCAGACCAGACAGTCCCACCGCACAGACCGGACACACCGTACCGCCCAGACCGGACACTCCCCACCGCCCAGACCGGACACTCCCCACCGCCCAGACCGGACAGTCCCACCGCCCAGACCGGACACTCCCCACCGCCCAGACCGGACACTCCCCACCGCCCGGACCGGACAGGTCCCACCGCCCGGACCGGACACACCCCAGCACCCGGACCGGACACTCCCCACCGCCCGGACCGGACACTCCCCACCGCCCGGACCGGACACCCCTACCGCCCGGACTGCACAGTCCCAGCGCCCAGACTGGAAACTCCCACTGCCCAGATTGGACACCCCCACCACCCAGACCGGACACTCCCACCACCCAGACCGGACACCCCCACCGCCCAGACCGGACACTCCCACCGCCCGGACCGGACACCCAGACCGGACACTCCCACCGCCCGGACCGGACACTCCCCACCGCCCAGACCGGACAGTCCCACCGCCCGGACCGGACACCCAGACCGGACACCCGCACCGCCCAGACCGGACACCCCCAGCGCATGGACCGTACACCCAGACTGGACACCCCCACCGCCCGGACTGGACACCCCCACCGCCCAGACCGGACACCGCCACCGCACGGACCGGACACCCCCACCGCCCGGACCGTACACCCAGACCGGACACACCCACCGCCCAGACCAGACAGTCCCACCGCACAGACCGGGCACACCCCAGCACCCAGACCGGACACACCCACCGCCCAGACCAGACAGTCCCACCGCACAGACCGGGCACACCCCAGCACCCAGACCGGACACACCCCAGCACCCAGACCGGACACACCCACCGCCCAGACTGTACACTCCCCACCGCCCAGACCGGACACTCCCCACCGCCCAGACCGGACACACCCACCGCCCAGACCGTACACTCCCCACCGCCCAGACCGTACACTCCCCACCGCCCATACCGGACACCCAGACCAGACAGTCCCACCACCCAGACCGGACACACCCAGCGCCCAGACCAGACAGTCCCACCGCACAGACCGGACACACCGTACCGCCCGGACCGGACACTCCCCACCGCCCGGACCGGACACTCCCCACCGCCCGGACCGGACACCCCCACCGCCCGGACCGCACAGTCCCAGCGCCCAGACTGGAAACTCCCACTGCCCAGATTGGACACTCCCACCACCCAGACCGGACACCCCCACCGCCCAGACCGGACACCCCCACCACCCGGACCGGACACTCCCACCACCCGGACCGGACACCCAGACCGGACACTCCCACCGCCCGGACCGGACACTCCCCACCGCCCAGACCGGACAGTCCCACTGCCCGGACTGGTCACCCAGACCGGACACCCGCACCGCCCAGACCGGACACCCCCAGCGCCCGGACCGTACACCCAGACCGGACACCGCCACCGCACGGACCGGACACCCCCACCGCCCGGACCGTACACCCAGACCGGACACTCCCACCGCCCGGACCGGACACTCCCACCGCCCGGACCGGACACCCCCACCGCCCGGACCGTACACCTAGACCGGACCCTCCCACCGCCCGGACTGGACACTCCCACTGCCCGGACCAGACACTCCCACTGCACGGACCGGACACCCCCACCGCCCGGACCGTACACCCAGACCGGACACCCCTACCGCACGGACTGGACACCCCCACCACCCAGACCGGACACCCAGACTGGACACCCCCACCGCCCGGACTGTACACTCAGACCGGACACACCAGCACCCAGACCGGGCACCCCCACCGCCCGGACTGGACACCCCCACCGCCCGGACCGTACAGCCAGACCGGACGCTCGCACGGCCCAGACCGGACACTTCCACTGCCCAGACCGCACGATCACACCACGCAGACTGTGCACCCAGACCGCACCCTCCCATGGCCCGGACCGGAGGCTCCCACCGCCCAGACCGGACGCTCCCCACCCGGACCAGACACACGCACCACCCAGACCGGACAATCCCACCACCTGGAACTCCCACTCAGACAGCATACTCACACTACTCAGATGTCCGCACACTTAACAACAGCCAGACACACTATCTCAGTGAACATGACACTCATTTTGATTGGATTCCACCCCAATCAGCTGAGTTACAACTTCTCCCACCGACCATCGCTTTCCCTCCTCCCCGTAACCATCTCTGTCTCTCCCACTGCCATATTTCTGACATCAGTCTCTACCTACCTCCCCGACACCCAACATCCATAACCCTCCCGTCCCATCCCTCCGACATCAGTCTCTATCAGACCCTCCCAAACCCGTCACCTCAATCCCTCCCTCACCATCCTTCCGACATCAGTCTCTATCAAACCCTCCCAAACCCGTCAGCTCAAACCCTCCCTCACCATCCTTCCGACATCAGTCTCTATCACACCCTCCCAAACCCGTCACCTCAATCCCTCCCTCACCATCCTTCCGACATCAGTCTCTATCAAACCCTCCCAAATCCATCAGCTCAATCCCTCCCACCCCATCCGTCCGACATCAGTCTCTATCAAACACTCGCAAACCCGTCACCTCAATCCCTCCCTCACCATCCTTCCGACATCAGTCTCTATCAAACCCTCCCAAACCCGTCACCTCAATCCCTCCCTCACCATCCTTCCGACATCAGTCTCTATCAAACCCTCCCAAACCCGTCACCTCAATCCCTCACATCCCATCCTCCCAACATCAGTCTCTATCAAACCGTCCCAAACCCGTCACCTCAATCCGTCCTTCCCCATCCTTCTGACATCAGATCTATCAAACCCTAGCAAACCCGTCACCTCAATCCCTCCCTCACCATCCACCCGACATCCGTCTCTATCAAACCCTCCCAAACCCATCACCTCAATGCCTCCCTCACCATCCTTCCGACATCAGTGTCAGTCAAACCCTCCTAAACCCGTCACCTCAATCCCTTCTTCACCATGCTTACCACATCAGTCTCTATCAAACCCTCCCAAACCCGTCACCCCAATCCCTCCCACCCCATCCTTCCGACATCAGTCTCCATCAAGCCCTACCAAACCCGTCACCTCAATCCCTCACCATCCTTCCGACATCAGTCTCTATCAAACTGTCCCAAACCCGTCACCTCAATCCCTTCCTCACCATCCTTCCGACATCAGTCTCTATCAAACCCTCCCAAACCCGTCACCTCAATCCCTCCCACCCCATTCTTCCAACATCAGTCTCTATCAAACCTTCCCAAACCCGTCACCTCAATCCCTCACCATCCTTCCGACATCAGTCTCTCTCAAACCCTCCCAAACCCGTCACCTCAATCCCTCACACCCCATCCTTCCGACATCAGTCTCTATCAAACCCTACCAAGCCCGTCACCTCAATCCCTCCCTCACCATCCTTCCGACATCAGTCTCTATCAAACCCTCCCAAACCCGTCACCTCAATCCCTCACATCCCATCCTCCCAACATCAGTCTCTATCAAACCGTCCCAAACCCGTCACCTCAATCCGTCCTTCCCCATCCTTCTGACATCAGATCTATCAAACCCTAGCAAACCCGTCACCTCAATCCCTCCCTCACCATCCACCCGACATCCGTCTCTATCAAACCCTCCCAAACCCATCACCTCAATGCCTCCCTCACCATCCTTCCGACATCAGTGTCAGTCAAACCCTCCTAAACCCGTCACCTCAATCCCTTCTTCACCATGCTTACCACATCAGTCTCTATCAAACCCTCCCAAACCCGTCACCCCAATCCCTCCCACCCCATCCTTCCGACATCAGTCTCCATCAAGCCCTACCAAACCCGTCACCTCAATCCCTTCCTCACCATCCTTCCGACATCAGTCTCTATCAAACCCTCCCAAACCCGTCACCTCAATCCCTCCCACCCCATTCTTCCAACATCAGTCTCTATCAAACCTTCCCAAACCCGTCACCTCAATCCCTCACCATCCTTCCAACATCAGTCTCTCTCAAACCCTCCCAAACCCGTCATCTCAATCCCTCACACCCCATCCTTCCGACATCAGTCTCTCTCAAACCCTCCCAAACCCGTCACCTCAATCCCTCACACCCCATCCTCCCAACATCAGTCTCTATCAAACCGTCCCAAACCCATCACCTCAATCCCTTCCTCACCATCCTTCCGATATCAGTCTCTATCATACCCTCCCAAACCCGTCACCTCAATCCATCCCTCACCATCCTTCCGACATCAGTCTCTATCAAACCCATGCAAACCTGTCACCTCAATCCCACCCGCACCATCCTTCCGACATCAGTCTATGTCAAACCCTCCCAAACCCGTCACCTCAATCCCTTCTTTACCATGCTTACGACATCAGTCTCTATCAAACCCTCCCAAACCCGTCACCTCAATCCCTCCTTCCTCATCCTTCTGACATCAGATCTATCAAACCCTAGCAAATCCGTCACCTCAATCCCTCCCTCACCATCCACCCGACATCCGTCTCTATCAAACCCTCCCAAACCCTTCACCTCAATGCCTCCCTCACCATCCTTCCGACATCTGTCTCTGTCAAACCCTCCCAATCCAGTCACCCCAATCCCCTCCCACCCCATCCTTCCGACTTCATTCTCTATCAAATCCTCCCAAACCCGTCGCCTCAATCCCTCCCAACCCATCCTTCCGACATCAGTCTCTATGAAACCCACCCAAACCCGTCACCTCAATCGCTCCCTCACCATCCTTCCGACATCAGTCTCTATCAAACCCTGCCAAACCCGTCACCTCAATCTCTCCCTCATCATCCTTCTGACATCAGTCTCTATCAAACCCTCCCAAACCCGTCACCTCAATCCGTCCTTCCCCATCCTTCTGACATCAGATCTATCAAACCCTAGCAAACCCGTCACCTCAATCCCTCCCTAACCATCCACCCGACATCTGTCTCTATCAAACCCTCCCAAACCCGTCACCTCAATGCCTCCCTCACCATCCTTCCGACATCAGTCTCTGTCAAACCCTCCCAAACCCGTCACCTCAAACCCTTCTTCACCATGCTTACGACATCAGTCTCTATCAAGCTCTTCCAAACCCGTCACCTCAATCCCTCACACCCCATCCTTCCGACATCAGTCTCTATCAAACCCAAGCAAACCCGTCACCTCAATCCCTCCCTCACCATCCACCCGACATCCGTCTCTATCAAACCCTCCCAAACCCGTCACCTCAATCCCTTCTTCACCATGCTTACCACATCAGTCTCTATCAAACCCTCCCAAACCCGTCACCCCAATCCCTCCCACCCCATCCTTCCGACATCAGTCTCCATCAAGCCCTACCAAACCCGTCACCTCAATCCCTCACCATCCTTCCGACATCAGTCTCTCTCAAACCCTCCCAAACCCGTCATCTCAATCCCTCACACCCCATCCTTCCGACATCAGTCTCTCTCAAACCCTCCCAAACCCGTCACCTCAATCCCTCACACCCCATCCTCCCAACATCAGTCTCTATCAAACCGTCCCAAACCCATCACCTCAATCCCTTCCTCACCATCCTTCCGACATCAGTCTCTATCAAACCCTCCAAAACCCGTCACCTCAATCCCTCCCACCCCATCTTTCCGACATCAGTCTCTATCATTCCCTCCCAAACCCGTCACCTCAATCCATCCCTCACCATCCTTCCGACATCAGTCTCTATCAAACCCATGCAAACCTGTCACCTCAATCCCACCCTCACCATCCTTCCGACATCAGTCTATGTCAAACCCTCCCAAACCCGTCACCTCAATCCCTTCTTTACCATGCTTACGACATCAGTCTCTATCAAACCCTCCCAAACCCGTCACCTCAATCCCTCCTTCCTCATCCTTCTGACATCAGATCTATCAAACCCTAGCAAACCCGTCGCCTCAATCCCTCCCTAACCATCCACCCGACATCTGTCTCTATCAAACCCTCCCAAACCCGTCACCTCAATGCCTCCCTCACCATCCTTCCGACATCAGTCTCTGTCAAACCCTCCCAAACCCGTCACCTCAAACCCTTCTTCACCATGCTTACGACATCAGTCTCTATCAAGCTCTTCCAAACCCGTCACCTCAATCCCTCACACCCCATCCTTCCGACATCAGTCTCTATCAAACCCAAGCAAACCCGTCACCTCAATCCCTCCCTCACCATCCACCCGACATCCGTCTCTATCAAACCCTCCCAAACCCGTCACCTCAATCCCTTCTTCACCATGCTTAGCACATCAGTCTCTATCAAACCCTCCCAAACCTGTCACCCCAATCCCTCCCACCCCATCCTTCCGACATCAGTCTCTATCAAGCCCTACCAAACCCGTCACTTCAATCCCTCACCATCCTTCCGACGTCATACTCTGTCAAAACTTCCCAAACCCGTCACCTCAATCCCTTCACCATCCTTACGACATCAGTCTCTATCAAACCGTCCCAAATCCGTCACCCCAATCCCTCCCACCCCATCCTTCCGACATCAGTCTGTATCAAACCCTCCCAAACCCGTTAACTCAATCCCTCCCTTACCATCGTTCCGACATCAGTCACTATCAAACCCGCCCAAACATGTCACCTCAATCCCTGCCTCACCATCCTTCCGACATTAGTCTCTATCAAACCCACCCAATCCCATCACCCCAAACCCTCAGAACCCATCCTTCCGACATCAGTCTCTATCAAACCCACCCGAACCCGTCACCCCAATCCCTCACACCCCGTCCTTCCGACATCAGTCTCTATCAAACCCTCCCAAACCCGTTACCTCAATCCCTCCCTTACCATCGTTCCGAGATCAGTCACTATCAAACCCGCCCAAACACGTCACCTCAATCCCTCCCTCACCATCCTTCCGACATTAGTCTCTATCAAACCCACCCAATCCCATCACCCCAAACCCTCAGAACCCATCCTTCCGACAGCAGTCTCTATCAAACCCTCCCAAATCCATCAGCTCAATCCCTCCCTCATCATCCTTCCGACATCAGTCTCCATCACACCCTCTCAAACCCGTCACCTCAATCCCTCCCTCACCATCCTTCTGACATCAGTCTCCATCAAACCCTCCCAAACCCGTCACCTCAATCCCTTCCTCACCATCCACCCGACATCAGTTTCTATCAAACCCTCCGAAACCCGTCACCTCAATCCCTCCCAACCCATCCTTCCGACATCAGTCTCTATCAAACCCACCCAAACCCGTCACCCCAATCCCTCACACCCCATCCTTCCGACATCAGTCTCTATCAAACCCACCCAACCCGTCACCCCAATCCCTCCCGCACTATCCTTCCGACATCATTCTCTATCAAACCCTCCCAAACCCTTCACCTCGAACCCTCACCCCCCACCATTCCGACATCAGTCTCTATGAAACCCACCCAAACCCGTCACCTCAATCGCTCCCTCACCATCCTTCCGACATCAGTCTCTATCAAACCCTGCCAAACCCGTCACCTCAATCTCTCCCCCATCATCCTTCTGACATCAGTCTCTATCAAACCCTCCCAAACCCGTCACCTCAATCCGTCCTTCCCCATCCTTATGACATCAGATCTATCAAACCCTAGGAAACCCGTCACCTCAATCCCTCCCTAACCATCCACCCGACATCTGTCTCTATCAAACCCTCCCAAACCCGTCACCTCAATGCCTCCCTCACCATCCTTCCGACATCAGTCTCTGTCAACCCCTCTCAAACCCGTCACCTCAAACCCTTCTTCACCATGCTTACGACATCAGTCTCTATCAAGCTCTTCCAAACCCGTCACCTCAATCCCTCACACCCCATCCTTCCGACATCCGTCTCTATCAAACCCTCCCAAACCCGTCACCTCAATCCCTTCTTCACCATGCTTAGCACATCAGTCTCTATCAAACCCTCCCAAACCTGTCACCCCAATCCCTCCCACCCCATCCTTCCGACATCAGTCTCTATCAAGCCCTACCAAACCCGTCACCTCAATCCCTCACCATCCTTCCGACGTCATACTCTGTCAAAACTTCCCAAACCCGTCACCTCAATCCCTTCACCATCCTTACGACATCAGTCTCTATCAAACCGTCCCAAATCCGTCACCCCAATCCCTCCCACCCCATCCTTCCGACATCAGTCTCTATCAAACCCACCCGAACCCGTCACCCCAATCCCTCACACCCCGTCCTTCCGACATCAGTCTCTATCAAACCCTCCCAAACCCGTTACCTCAATCCCTCCCTTACCATCGTTCCGACATCAGTCACTGTCAAACCCGCCCAAACACTTCAACTCAATCCCTCCCTCACCATCCTTCCGACATTAGTCTCTATCAAACCCACCCAATCCCATCACCCCAAACCCTCAGAACCCATCCTTCCAACATCAGTCTCTATCAAACCCTCCCAAACCCGTTACCTCAATCCCTCCCTTACCATCGTTCCGACATCAGTCACTATCAAACCCGCCCAAACACGTCACCTCAATCCCTCCCTCACCATCCTTCCGACATTAGTCTCTATCAAACCCACCCAATCCCATCACCCCAAACCCTCAGAACCCATCCTTCCGACAGCAGTCTCTATCAAACCCTCCCAAATCCATCAGCTCAATCCCTCCCTCATCATCCTTCCGACATCAGTCTCTATCACACCCTCTCAAACCCGTCACCTCAATCCCTCCCTCACCATCCTTCCGACATCAGTCTCCATCAAACCCTCCCAAACCCGTCACCTCAATCCCTTCCTCACCATCCACCCGACATCAGTTTCTATCAAACCCTCCGAAACCCGTCATCTCAATCTCTCCCTCATCATCCTTCCGACATCAGTCTCTGTTAAACCCTCCCAAACCCGTCACCTCAATCCCTCCCTCCCCATCCTTCCGACATCAGTCTGTATCAAACTCTCCCAAACCCGTCACATCAATCGCTCCCTCACCATCCTTCCGACATCCGTTTCTATGAAACCCTCCCAAACCCGTCACCTCAATCCCTCACACCCCATCCTCCCGACATCAGTCTCTATCAAACCCTCCCAAACCCGTCACCTCAATCCCTCACACCCCATCCTCCCGACATCAGTCTCTATCAAACCCTCCCAAACCCGTCACCTCAATGACTCCCTCACCATCCTTCTGACATCAGTCTTTATCAAACCCACCCAAGCCCGTCACCTCAATCCATCCCACCCCATCCTTCCGACATCAGTCTCTGTTAAACACTCCCAAACCCGTCACCCGAATCCCTGACACCCCATCCTTCCAACATCAGTCTCTATCAAACCCTCCCAAGCCCGTCACCTCAATCCCTCACCATCCTTCCGACATCAGTCTCTAGCAAACCCACCCAAACCCGTCACCTCAATACCTCCCATCCTATCCTTCCGATATCAGTCACTATGAAACACACCCATACCCGTCACCTCACTCCCTCCTGTCACCTTCCTTCTGACATCAGTCTCTATCAAACCCTCCCAAACCCGTCACCTGAATCCCTCCCTCACCATCGTTCCGACATCTGTCTCTATCAAACCCACGCAGACCCGTCACCTCAAGCCTTCCCTCCCCATCCTTCCGACATCAGTCTGTATCAAACTCTCCCAAACCCGTTACAGCAATCGCTCCCTCACCATCCTTCCGACATCCGTTTCTATGAAACCCTCCCAAACCCGTCCCCTCAATCCCTCACACCCCATCCTCCCGACATCAGTCTCTATCAAACCCTCCCAAACCCGTCACTTCAATGACTCCCTCACCATCCTTCCGACATCAGTCTCTATCAAACTCACCCAAACCCGTCACCTCAATCCATCCCACCCCATCCTTCCGACATCAGTCTCTGTTAAACACTCCCAAACCCGTCACCCGAATCCCTGACACCCCATCCTTCCAACATTAGTCTCTATCAAACCCTCGCAAGCCTGTCACCTCAATCCCTCACCATCCTTCCGACATCAGTCTCCAGCAAACCCGCCCAAACCTGTCACCTCAATCCCTCCCATCCCATCCCATCCTTCGGATATCAGTCACTATCAAACACACCCATACCCGTCACCTCACTCCCTCCTGTCCCCTTCCTTCCGACATCAGTCTCTATCAAACCCTCCCAAACCCGTCACCTCAATCCCTCCCTCACCGTCCTCCGACATCAGTCTCTATCAAACCCTTCCAAATCCATCACCTCAATCCCTCCCTCATCATCCTTCCGACATCAGTCTCTACCAAACCCTACCAAACCCGTCACCTCAATCCCTCCCTCACCATCCTTCCGACATCAGTCTCTATCAAACCCTCCCAAACCCGTCACCTCAATCCCTCACATCCCATCCTCCCAACATCAGTCTCTATCAAACCGTCCCAAACCCGTCACCTCAATCCGTCCTTCCCCATCCTTCTGACATCAGACCTATCAAACCCTAGCAAACCCGTCACCTCAATCCCTCCCTCACCATCCACCCGACATCCGTCTCTATCAAACCCTCCCAAACCCATCACCTCAATGCCTCCCTCACCATCCTTCCGACATCAGTGTCAGTCAAACCCTCCTAAACCCGTCACCTCAATCCCTTCTTCACCATGCTTACCACATCAGTCTCTATCAAACCCTCCCAAACCCGTCACCCCAATCCCTCCCACCCCATCCTTCCGACATCAGTTTCCATCAAGCCCTACCAAACCCGTCACCTCAATCCCTCCCACCCCATTCTTCCAACATCAGTCTCTATCAAACCTTCCCAAACCCGTCGCCTCAATCCCTCACCATCCTTCCGACATCAGTCTCTCTCAAACCCTCCCAAACCCGTCATCTCAATCCCTCACACCCCATCCTTCCGACATCAGTCTCTCTCAAACCCTCACAAACCCGTCACCTCAATCCCTCACACCCCATCCTCCCAACAGCAGTCTCTATCAAACCGTCCCAAACCCATCACCTCAATCCCTTCCTCACCATCCTTCCGACATCAGTCTCTATCAAACCCTCCAAAACCCGTCACCTCAATCCCTCCCACCCCATCCTTCCGACATCAGTCTCTATCAAACCCTCCCATACCCGTCACCTCACTCCCTCCTGTCCCATCCTTCCGACATCAGTCTCTATCATACCCTCCCAAACCCGTCACCTCAACGACTCCCTCACCATCCTTCCGACATCAGTCTCTATCAAACCCACCCAAGCCCGTCACCTCAATCCATCCCACCCCATCCTTCCGACATCAGTCTCTGTTAAACACTCCCAAACCCGTCACCCGAATCCCTGACACCCCATCCTTCCAACATCAGTCTCTATCAAACCCTCCCAAGCCCGTCACCTCAATCCCTCACCATCCTTCCAACATCAGTCTCTAGCAAACCCACCCAAACCCGTCACCTCAATCCCTCCCATCCTATCCTTCCGATATCAGTCACTATCAAACACACCCATACCCGTCACCTCACTCCCTCCTGTCCCCTTCCTTCTGACATCAGTCTCTATCAAACCCTCTCAAACCCGTCACCTGAATCCCTCCTTCACCATTGTTCCGACATCTGTCTCTATCAAACCCACGCAAACCCGTCACCTCAAGCCTTCCCTCCCCATTCTTCTGACATCAGTCTCTATCAAACCCTCCCAAACCCGTCACCTCAATCCCTCCTTCCCTATTCTTCTGACATCAGATCTATCAAACCCTCCCAAACCAGTCAACTCAATCCCTTCCTCACCATCCTTCCGACATCAGTCTGTATCAAACCCACCCAAACCCGTCACCTCAATCCCTCCTCCCCAATCCTTCTGACATCATATCTATCAAACCCTACCAAAACCGTGACCTCAATCCCTCCCTGACCATCCTCCCGACACCAGTCTCTATCAAACCCTCCCAAACCCGTCACCTCAATGCCTCCCTCACCATCCTTCCGACATCAGTCTCTGTCAAACCTTTCCAACCCCATCACCTCAATCCCTTCACCATCCATATGACATTAGTCTCTATCAAACCCTCCCAAACCCGTCACCCCAATCCCTCCCACCCCATCCTTCCGACATCAGTCTCTATCAAACCCACCCGAACCCGTCACCCCAATCCCTCACACCCCGTCCTTCCGACATCAGTCTGTATCAAACCCTCCCAAACCCGTCACCTCAATCCCTCCCTCACCATCCTTCCGACATCAGTCTCTATCAAACCCTCCCAAACCCGTCACCTCAATCCCTCCCTCACCGTCCTCCGACATCAGTCTCTATCAAACCCTTCCAAATCCATCACCTCAATCCCTCCCTCATCATCCTTCCGATATCAGTCTCTACCAAACCCTCCCAAACCCATCAACTCAATCCCTCCCTCACCATCCTTCCGACATCAGTCTCTATGAAACCCTCCTAAGCCCATCAACTCAATCCCTCCCACCCCATCCTTCCGACATCAGTCTCTATCAAACCCTCCCAAACCCGTCACCTCAATCCCTCCTTCCCTATTCTTCTGACATCAGATCTATCAAACCTTCCCAAACCCGTCAACTCAATCCCTTCCTCACCATCCTTCCGACATCAGTCTGTATCAAACCCACCCAAACCCGTCACCTCAATCCCTCCCTCACCATCCTCCCGACATCAGTCTCTATCAAACCCTCCCAAACCCGTCACCTCAATCCCTCTTCCCCAAACCCTGTGACATCAGATCTATCAAACCCTACCAAACCCGTGACCTCAATCCCTCCCTCACCATCCTCCCGACACCAGTCTCTATCAAACCCTCCCAAACCCATCAACTGAATCCCTCCCACCCTATCCTTCCGACATCAGTCTCTATCAAACCCTCCCAATACCGTCACCTCAATCCCTCCCACCCCATCTTTCCGATATCAGTCTCTGTCAAACCCTCCCAAACCTGTCACCTCAATCCCTCCCACCCTATCCCTCTGACATCAGTCTCTATCAAACACTCGCAAACCCGTCACCTGAATCCCTCCCTCCCCATCCTTCCGACATCAGTCTCTATCAACCCTCCCAAACCCGTTACCTCAATCCCTCCCTCACCATCGTTCCGACATCAGTCACTATGAAACCCGCCCAAACCCGTCACCTCAATCCCTCCCTCACCATCCTTCCGACATTAGTCTCTATCAAACCCACCCAAACCCATCACCCCAATCCCTCACAACCCATCCTTCCGATATCAGTCTCTATCAAACCCTCCCAAATCCATCAGCTCAATCCCTCCCACCCCATCCTTCCGACATCAGTCTCTATCACACCCTCTCAAACCCGTCACCTCAATCCCTCCCTCACCATCCTTCCGACATGAGTCTCCATCAAACCCTCCCAAACCCGTCACCTCAATCTCTCCCTCATCATCCTTCCGACATCAGTCTCTGTTAAACCCTCCCAAGCCCGTCACCTCAATCCCTCCCTCCCCATCCTTCCGACATCAGTCTGTATCAAACTCTCCGAAACATCAATCGCTCCCTCACCATCCTTGCGACATCCGTTTCTATGAAACCCTCCCAAACCCGTCACCTCAATCCCTCATACCCCATCCTCCCGACATCAGTCTCTATCAAACCCTCCCAAACCCGTCACCTCAATGACTCCCTCACCATCCTTCCGACATCAGTCTTTATCAAACCCACCCAAACCCGTCACCTCAATCCATCCCACCCCATCCTTCCGACATCAGTCTCTATGAAACCCTCCCAAACCCGTCACCTCAATGACTCCCTCACCATCCTTCCGACATCAGTCTCTATCAAACCCACCCAAACCCGTCACCTCAATCCATCCCATCCCATCCTTCCGACATCAGTCTCTGTTAAACACTCCCAAACCCGTCACCCGCATCCCTGACACCCATCCTTCCAACATCAGTCTCTATCAAACCCTCCCAAACCCGTCACCTGAATCCCTCCCTCACCATCGTTCCGACATCTGTCTCTATCAAACCCTCCCAAACCCGTCACCTCAATCCCTCCTTCCCTATTCTTCTGACATCAGATCTATCAAACCCTCCCAAGCCCGTCAACTCAATCCCTTCCTCACCATCCTTCCGACATCAGTCTGTATCAAACCCACCCAAACCCGTCACCTCAATCCCTCCTCCCCAATCCTTCTGACATCAGATCTATCAAACCCTACCAAACCCGTGACCTCAATCCCTCCCTCACCATCCTCCCGACACCAGTCTCTATCAAACCCTCCCAAACCCGTCACGTCAATGCCTCCCTCACCATCCTTCCGACATCAGTCTCTGTCAAACCTTCCCAACCCCGTCACCTCAATCCCTTCACCATCCTTATGACATTAGTCTCTATCATACCCGCCCAAACCCGTCACCCCAATCCCTCCCACCCCATCCTTCTGGCATCAGTCTCTATCAAACCCTACCAAACCCGTCACCCCAATCCCTCACACGCATCCTTCCGACATCAGTCTCTATCAAACCCACCCGAACCCGTCACCCCAATCCCTCACACCCCGTCCTTCCGACATCAGTCTGTATCAAACCCTCCCAAACCCGTCACCTCAATCCCTCCCTTACCATCGTTCAGACATCAGTCACTATCAAACCCGCCCAAACCCGTCACCTCAATCCCTCCCTCAACATCCTTCCGACATTAGTCTCTATCAAACCCACCCAACCCGTCACCCCAATTCCTCACACCCCATCCTCCCGACACCAGTCTCTATCAAACCCTCCCAAACCCATCAACTCAATCCCTCCCACCCTATCCTTCCGACATCAGTCTCTATCAAACCCTCCCAAACCCGTCACCTCAATCCCTCCTCCCCAATCCTTCTGACATCAGATCTATCAAACCCTACCAAACCCGTGACCTCAATCCCTCCCTCACCATCCTCCCGACACCAGTCTCTATCAAACCCTCCCAAACCCGTCACGTCAATGCCTCCCTCACCATCCTTCCGACATCAGTCTCTGTCAAACCTTCCCAACCCCGTCACCTCAATCCCTTCACCATCCTTATGACATTAGTCTCTATCAAACCCGCCCAAACCCGTCACCCCAATCCCTCCCACCCCATGCTTCCGACATCAGTCTCTATCAAACCCACCCGAACCCGTCACCCCAATCCCTCACACCCCGTCCTTCCGACATCAGTCTGTATCAAACCCTCCCAAACCCGTCACCTCAATCCCTCCCTCACCATCCTTCCGACATCAGTCTCTATCAAACCCTCCCAAACCCGTCACCTCAATCCCTCCCTCACTGTCGTCCGACATCAGTCTCTATCAAACCCTTCCAAATCCATCACCTCAATCCCTCCCTCATCATCCTTCCGACATCAGTCTCTACCAAACCCTCCCAAACCCATCAACTCAATCCCTCCCTCACCATCCTTCCGACATCAGTCTCTATGAAACCCTCCTAAGCCCATCAACTCAATCCCTCCCACCCCATCCTTCCGACATCAGTCTCTATCAAACCCTCCCAAACCCGTCACCTCAATCCCTCCTTCCCTATTCTTCTGACATCAGATCTATCAAACCTTCCCAAACCCGTCAACTCAATCCCTTCCTCACCATCCTTCCGACATCAGTCTGTATCAAACCCACCCAAACCCGTCACCTCAATCCCTCCCTCACCATCCTCCCGACATCAGTCTCTATCAAACCCTCCCAAACCCGTCACCTCAATCCCTCTTCCCCAAACCCTGTGACATCAGATCTATCAAACCCTACCAAACCCGTGACCTCAATCCCTCCCTCACCATCCTCCCGACACCAGTCTCTATCAAACCCTCCCAAACCCATCAACTGAATCCCTCCCACCCTATCCTTCCGACATCAGTCTCTATCAAACCCTCCCAATACCGTCACCTCAACCCTCCCACCCCATCTTTCCGATATCAGTGTCTGTCAAACCCTCCCAAACCTGTCACCTCAATCCCTCCCACCCTATCCCTCTGACATCAGTCTCTATCAAACACTCGCAAACCCGTCACCTGAATCCCTCCCTCCCCATCCTTCCGACATCAGTCTCTATCAACCCTCCCAAACCCGTTACCTCAATCCCTCCCTCACCATCGTTCCGACATCAGTCACTATGAAACCCGCCCAAACCCGTCACCTCAATCCCTCCCTCACCATCCTTCCGACATTAGTCTCTATCAAACCCACCCAAACCCATCACCCCAATCCCTCACAACCCATCCTTCCGATATCAGTCTCTATCAAACCCTCCCAAATCCATAAGCTCAATCCCTCCCACCCCATCCTTCCGACATCAGTCTCTATCACACCCTCTCAAACCCGTCACCTCAATCCCTCCCTCACCATCCTTCCGACATGAGTCTCCATCAAACCCTCCCAAACCCGTCACCTCAATCTCTCCCTCATCATCCTTCCGACATCAGTCTCTGTTAAACCCTCCCAAGCCCGTCACCTCAATCCCTCCCTCCCCATCCTTCCGACATCAGTCTGTATCAAACTCTCCGAAACATCAATCGCTCCCTCACCATCCTTGCGACATCCGTTTCTATGAAACCCTCCCAAACCCGTCACCTCAATCCCTCATACCCCATCCTCCCGACATCAGTCTCTATCAAACCCTCCCAAACCCGTCACCTCAATGACTCCCTCACCATCCTTCCGACATCAGTCTTTATCAAACCCACCCAAACCCGTCACCTCAATCCATCCCACCCCATCCTTCCGACATCTGTCTCTATGAAACCCTCCCAAACCCGTCACCTCAATGACTCCCTCACCATCCTTCCGACATCAGTCTCTATCAAACCCACCCAAACCCGTCACCTCAATCCATCCCATCCCATCCTTCCGACATCAGTCTCTGTTAAACACTCCCAAACCCGTCACCCGCATCCCTGACACCCATCCTTCCAACATCAGTCTCTATCAAACCCTCCCAAGCCCGTCACCTCAATCCCTCACCATCCTTCTGACATCAGTCTCTAGCAAACCCACCCAAACCCGTCACCTGAATCCCTCCCATCCCATCCTTCCGATATCAGTCACTATCAAAGACACCCATACCCGTCACCTCACTCCCTCCTGTCCCCTTCCTTCTGACATCAGTCTCTATCAAACCCTCCCAAACCCGTCACCTGAATCCCTCCCTCACCATCGTTCCGACATCTGTCTCTATCAAACCCTCCCAAACCCATCACCTCAATCCCTCCTTCCCTATTCTTCTGACATCAGATCTATCAAACCCTCCCAAACCCGTCAACTCAATCCCTTCCTCACCATCCTTCCGACATCAGTCTGTATCAAACCCACCCAAACCCGTCACCTCAATCCCTCCTCCCCAATCCTTCTGACATCAGATCTATCAAACCCTACCAAACCCGTGACCTCAATCCCTCCCTCACCATCCTCCCGACACCAGTCTCTATCAAACCCTCCCAAACCCGTCACGTCAATGCCTCCCTCACCATCCTTCCGACATCAGTCTCTGTCAAACCTTCCCAACCCCGTCACCTCAATCCCTTCACCATCCTTATGACATTAGTCTCTATCATACCCGCCCAAACCCGTCACCCCAATCCCTCCCACCCCATCCTTCTGGCATCAGTCTCTATCAAACCCTACCAAACCCGTCACCCCAATCCCTCACACGCATCCTTCCGACATCAGTCTCTATCAAACCCACCCGAACCCGTCACCCCAATCCCTCACACCCCGTCCTTCCGACATCAGTCTGTATCAAACCCTCCCAAACCCGTCACCTCAATCCCTCCCTTACCATCGTTCAGACATCAGTCACTATCAAACCCGCCCAAACCCGTCACCTCAATCCCTCCCTCAACATCCTTCCGACATTAGTCTCTATCAAACCCACCCAACCCGTCACCCCAATTCCTCACACCCCATCCTCCCGACACCAGTCTCTATCAAACCCTCCCAAACCCATCAACTCAATCCCTCCCACCCTATCCTTCCGACATCAGTCTCTATCAAACCCTCCCAAACCCGTCACCTCAATCCCTCCTCCCCAATCCTTCTGACATCAGATCTATCAAACCCTCCCAAACCCGTCACCCCAATCCCTCCCACCCCATCCATCCGACATCAGTCTCTATCAAACCCTACCAAACCCGTCACCCCAATCCCTCACACCCCATCCTTCCGACATCAGTCTGTATCAAACCCTCCCAAACCCGTCACCTCAATCCCTCCCTTACCATCGTTCCGACACCAGTCTCTATCAAACCCTCCCAAACCCATCAACTCAATCCCTCCCACCCTATCCTTCCGACATCAGTCTCTATCAAACCCTCCCAAACCCGTCACCTCAATCCCTCCTCCCCAATCCTTCTGACATCAGATCTATCAAACCCTACCAAACCCGTGACCTCAATCCCTCCCTCACCATCCTCCCGACACCAGTCTCTATCAAACCCTCCCAAACCCGTCACGTCAATGCCTCCCTCACCATCCTTCCGACATCAGTCTCTGTCAAACCTTCCCAACCCCGTCACCTCAATCCCTTCACCATCCTTATGACATTAGTCTCTATCAAACCCGCCCAAACCCGTCACCCCAATCCCTCCCACCCCATCCTTCCGACATCAGTCTCTATCAAACCCACCCGAACCCGTCACCCCAATCCCTCACACCCCGTCCTTCCGACATCAGTCTGTATCAAACCCTCCCAAACCCGTCACCTCAATCCCTCCCTCACCATCCTTCCGACATCAGTCTCTATCAAACCCTCCCAAACCCGTCACCTCAATCCCTCCCTCACTGTCCTCCGACATCAGTCTCTATCAAACCCTTCCAAATCCATCACCTCAATCCCTCCCTCATCATCCTTCCGACATCAGTCTCTACCAAACCCTCCCAAACCCATCAACTCAATCCCTCCCTCACCATCCTTCCGACATCAGTCTCTATGAAACCCTCCTAAGCCCATCAACTCAATCCCTCCCACCCCATCCTTCCGACATCAGTCTCTATCAAACCCTCCCAAACCCGTCACCTCAATCCCTCCTTCCCTATTCTTCTGACATCAGATCTATCAAACCTTCCCAAACCCGTCAACTCAATCCCTTCCTCACCATCCTTCCGACATCAGTCTGTATCAAACCCACCCAAAGCCGTCACCTCAATCCCTCCCTCACCATCCTCCCGACATCAGTCTCTATCAAACCCTCCCAAACCCGTCACCTCAATCCCTCTTCCCCAAACCCTGTGACATCAGATCTATCAAACCCTACCAAACCCGTGACCTCAATCCCTCCCTCACCATCCTCCCGACACCAGTCTCTATCAAACCCTCCCAAACCCATCAACTGAATCCCTCCCACCCTATCCTTCCGACATCAGTCTCTATCAAACCCTCCCAATACCGTCACCTCAATCCCTCCCACCCCATCTTTCCGATATCAGTCTCTGTCAAACCCTCCCAAACCTGTCACCTCAATCCCTCCCACCCTATCCCTCTGACATCAGTCTCTATCAAACACTCGCAAACCCGTCACCTGAATCCCTCCCTCCCCATCCTTCCGACATCAGTCTCTATCAACCCTCCCAAACCCGTTACCTCAATCCCTCCCTCACCATCGTTCCGACATCAGTCACTATGAAACCCGCCCAAACCCGTCACCTCAATCCTTCCCTCACCATCCTTCCGACATTAGTCTCTATCAAACCCACCCAAACCCATCACCCCAATCCCTCACAACCCATCCTTCCGATATCAGTCTCTATCAAACCCTCCCAAATCCATCAGCTCAATCCCTCCCACCCCATCCTTCCAACATCAGTCTCTATCACACCCTCTCAAACCCGTCACCTCAATCCCTCCCTCACCATCCTTCCGACATGAGTCTCCATCAAACCCTCCCAAACCCGTCACCTCAATCTCTCCCTCATCATCCTTCCGACATCAGTCTCTGTTAAACCCTCCCAAGCCCGTCACCTCAATCCCTCCCTCCCCATCCTTCCGACATCAGTCTGTATCAAACTCTCCGAAACATCAATCGCTCCCTCACCATCCTTGCGACATCCGTTTCTATGAAACCCTCCCAAACCCGTCACCTCAATCCCTCATACCCCATCCTCCCGACATCAGTCTCTATCAAACCCTCCCAAACCCGTCACCTCAATGACTCCCTCACCATCCTTCCGACATCAGTCTTTATCAAACCCACCCAAACCCGTCACCTCAATCCATCCCACCCCATCCTTCCGACATCAGTCTCTATGAAACCCTCCCAAACCCGTCACCTCAATGACTCCCTCACCATCCTTCCGACATCAGTCTCTATCAAACCCACCCAAACCCGTCACCTCAATCCATCCCATCCCATCCTTCCGACATCAGTCTCTGTTAAACACTCCCAAACCCGTCACCCGCATCCCTGACACCCATCCTTCCAACATCAGTCTCTATCAAACCCTCCCAAGCCCGTCACCTCAATCCCTCACCATCCTTCTGACATCAGTCTCTAGCAAACCCACCCAAACCCGTCACCTGAATCCCTCCCATCCCATCCTTCCGATATCAGTCACTATCAAAGACACCCATACCCGTCACCTCACTCCCTCCTGTCCCCTTCCTTCTGACATCAGTCTCTATCAAACCCTCCCAAACCCGTCACCTGAATCCCTCCCTCACCATCGTTCCGACATCTGTCTCTATCAAACCCTCCCAAACCCGTCACCTCAATCCCTCCTTCCCTATTCTTCTGACATCAGATCTATCAAACCCTCCCAAACCCGTCAACTCAATCCCTTCCTCACCATCCTTCCGACATCAGTCTGTATCAAACCCACCCAAACCCGTCACCTCAATCCCTCCTCCCCAATCCTTCTGACATCAGATCTATCAAACCCTACCAAACCCGTGAACTCAATCCCTCCCTCACCATCCTCCCGACACCAGTCTCTATCAAACCCTCCCAAACCCGTCACGTCAATGCCTCCCTCACCATCCTTCCGACATCAGTCTCTGTCAAACCTTCCCAACCCCGTCACCTCAATCCCTTCACCATCCTTATGACATTAGTCTCTATCATACCCGCCCAAACCCGTCACCCCAATCCCTCCCACCCCATCCTTCTGGCATCAGTCTCTATCAAACCCTACCAAACCCGTCACCCCAATCCCTCACACGCATCCTTCCGACATCAGTCTCTATCAAACCCACCCGAACCCGTCACCCCAATCCCTCACACCCCGTCCTTCCGACATCAGTCTGTATCAAACCCTCCCAAACCCGTCACCTCAATCCCTCCCTTACCATCGTTCAGACATCAGTCACTATCAAACCCGCCCAAACCCGTCACCTCAATCCCTCCCTCAACATCCTTCCGACATTAGTCTCTATCAAACCCACCCAACCGGTCACCCCAATTCCTCACACCCCATCCTCCCGACACCAGTCTCTATCAAACCCTCCCAAACCCATCAACTCAATCCCTCCCACCCTATCCTTCCGACATCAGTCTCTATCAAACCCTCCCAAACCCGTCACCTCAATCCCTCCTCCCCAATCCTTCTGACATCAGATCTATCAAACCCTACCAAACCCGTGACCTCAATCCCTCCCTCACCATCCTCCCGACACCAGTCTCTATCAAACCCTCCCAAACCCGTCACGTCAATGCCTCCCTCACCATCCTTCCGACATCAGTCTCTGTCAAACCTTCCCAACCCCGTCACCTCAATCCCTTCACCATCCTTATGACATTAGTCTGTATCAAACCCGCCCAAACCCGTCACCCCAATCCCTCCCACCCCATCCTTCTGGCATCAGTCTCTATCAAACCCTACCAAACCCGTCACCCCAATCCCTCACACGCATCCTTCCGACATCAGTCTCTATCAAACCCACCCGAACCCGTCACCCCAATCCCTCACACCCCGTCCTTCCGACATCAGTCTGTATCAAACCCTCCCAAACCCGTCACCTCAATCCCTCCCTTACCATCGTTCAGACATCAGTCACTATCAAACCCGCCCAAACCCGTCACCTCAATCCCTCCCTCAACATCCTTCCGACATTAGTCTCTATCAAACCCACCCAACCCGTCACCCCAATTCCTCACACCCCATCCTCCCGACACCAGTCTCTATCAAACCCTCCCAAACCCATCAACTCAATCCCTCCCACCCTATCCTTCCGACATCAGTCTCTATCAAACCCTCCCAAACCCGTCACCTCAATCCCTCCATCACCATCGTCCTGAGCTCAGTCTGCATCAAACCCTCCCAAACCCGTCACCTCAATCCCTCCCACCCCATCCTTCCGATATCAGTTCCTGTCAAACCGTCCCAAACCTGTCACCTCAATCCCTCCCACCCTATCCCTCTGACATCAGTCTCTGTCAAACACTCGCAAACCCGTCACCTGAATCCCTCCCTCCCCATCCTTCCGACATCAGTCTCTATCAACCCTCCCAAACCCGTTACCTCAATCCCTCCCACCCCATCCTTCCGATATCAGTTCCTGTCAAACCGTCCCAAACCTGTCACCTCAATCCCTCCCACCCTATCCCTCTGACATCAGTCACTATCAAACCCGCCCAAACCCGTCACCTCAATCCCTCCCTCACCATCCTTCCGACATTAGTCTCTATCAAACCCACCCAAACCCATCACCCCAATCCCTCACAACCCATCCTTCCGATATCAGTCTCTATCAAACCCTCCCAAATCCATCAGCTCAATCCCTCCCTCACCATCCTTCCGACATCAGTCTCTATCAAACCCTCCCAAACCCGTCACCTCAATCCCTCACACCCCATCCTCCCGACATCAGTCTCTATCAAACCGTCCCAAACCCGTTACCTCAATCCTTCCTTCCCCATCGTTCTGACATCAGATCTATCAAACCCTAGCAAACCCGTCACCTCAATCCCTCCCTCAACATCCACCCGACATCCGTCTCTATCAAACCCTCCCAAATCCGTCACCTCAATGCCTCCCTCACCATCCTTCCAACATCAGTCTCTGTCAAACTCTCCCAAACCCGTCACCTCAATCCCTTCTTCACCATCCTTCCGACATCAGTCTCTGTCAAACCCTCCCAAACCCGTCACCCCAATCCCTCCCACCCCATCATTCCGACATCAGTCTCTATCAAACCTTCCCAAACCCGTCACCTCAATCCCTCACACCCCATCCTCCCGACATCAGTCTCTATCAAATCGTCCCAAACCCGTCACCTCAATCCCTCCCTCACCATCCTTCCGACATCAGTCTCTATCAAACCTTCCCAAACCCATCACCTCAATCCCTTCTTCACCATGCTTACCACATCAGTCTCTATCAAACCCTCCCAAACCCATCACCTCAATGCCTCCCTCACCATCCTTCCGACATCCGTCTCTATCAAACCCTCCCAAACCCATCACCTCAATGCCTCCCTCACCATCCTTCCGACATCAGTGTCAGTCAAACCCTCCTAAACCCGTCACCTCAATCCCTTCTTCACCATGCTTACCACATCAGTCTCTATCAAACCCTCCCAAACCCGTCACCCCAATCCCTCCCACCCCATCCTTCCGACATCAGTCTCCATCAAGCCCTACCAAACCCGTCACCTCAATCCCTCACCATCCTTCCGACATCAGTCTCTATCAAACTGTCCCAAACCCGTCACCTCAATCCCTTCCTCACCATCCTTCCGACATCAGTCTCTATCAAACCCTCCCAAACCCGTCACCTCAATCCCTCCCACCCCATTCTTCCAACATCAGTCTCTATCAAACCTTCCCAAACCCGTCACCTCAATCCCTCACCATCCTTCCGACATCAGTCTCTCTCAAACCCTCCCAAACCCGTCATCTCAATCCCTCACACCCCATCCTTCTGACATCAGTCTCTCTCAAACCCTCCCAAACCCGTCACCTCAATCCCTCACACCCCATCCTCCCAACATCAGTCTCTATCAAACCGTCCCAAACCCATCACCTCAATCCCTTCCTCACCATCCTTCCGACATCAGTCTCTATCAAACCCTCCAAAACCCGTCACCTCAATCCCTCCCACCCCATCCTTCCGACATCAGTCTCTATCAAACCCTCCCATACCCGTCACCTCACTCCCTCCTGTCCCATCCTTCCGACATCAGTCTCCATCATACCCTCCCAAACCCGTCACCTCAATCCATCCCTCACCATCCTTCCGACATCAGTCTCTATCAAACCCATGCAAACCCGTCACCTCAATCCCACCCTCACCATCCTTCCGACATCAGTCTATGTCAAACCCTCCCAAACCCGTCACCTCAATCCCTTCTTTACCATGCTTACGACATCAGTCTCTATCAAACTCTCCCAAACCCGTCACCTCAATCCCTCACCATCCTTCCGACATCAGTCTCTATCAAACCCTCCCAAACCCGTCACCTCAATCCCTCCTTCCTCATCCTTCTGACATCAGATCTATCAAACCCTAGCAAATCCGTCACCTCAATCCCTCCCTCACCATCCACCCGACATCCGTCTCTATCAAACCCTCCCAAACCCTTCACCTCAATGCCTCCCTCACCATCCTTCCGACATCTGTCTCTGTCAAACCCTCCCAATCCAGTCACCCCAATCCCCTCCCACCCCATCCTTCCGACATCAGTCTCTATCAACCCCACCCAACCCGTCACCCCAATCCCTCCCTCACTATCCTTCCGACATCATTCTCTATCAAACCCTCCCAAACCCTTCACCTCGAACCCTCACCCCCCACCATTCCGACATCAGTCTCTATGAAACCCACCCAAAACCGTCACCTCAATCGCTCCCTCACCATCCTTCCGACATCAGTCTCTATCAAACCCTGCCAAACCCGTCACCTCAATCTCTCCCTCATCATCCTTCTGACATCAGTCTCTATCAAACCCTCCCAAACCCGTCACCTCAATCCGTCCTTCCCCATCCTTCTGACATCAGATCTATCAAACCCTAGCAAACCCGTCACCTCAATCCCTCCCTAACCATCCACCCGACATCTGTCTCTATCAAACCCTCCCAAACCCGTCACCTCAATGCCTCCCTCACCATCCTTCCGACATCAGTCTCTGTCAAACCCTCCCAAACCCGTCACCTCAAACCCTTCTTCACCATGCTTACGACATCAGTCTCTATCAAGCTCTTCCAAACCCGTCACCTCAATCCCTCACACCCCATCCTTCCGACATCAGTCTCTATCAAACCCAAGCAAACCCGTCACCTCAATCCTTCCCTCACCATCCACCCGACATCCGTCTCTATCAAACCCTCCCAAACCCGTCACCTCAATCCCTTCTTCACCATGCTTAGCACATCAGTCTCTATCAAACCCTCCCAAACCTGTCACCCCAATCCCTCCCACCCCATCCTTCCGACATCAGTCTCTATCAAGCCCTACCAAACCCGTCACCTCAATCCCTCACCATCCTTCCGACGTCAGTCTCTGTCAAAACTTCCCAAACCCGTCACCTCAATCCCTTCACCATCCTTACGACATCAGTCTCTATCAAACCGTCCCAAATCCGTCACCCCAATCCCTCCCACCCCATCCTTCCGACATCAGTCTCTATCAAACCCACCCGAACCCGTCACCCCAATCCCTCACACCCCGTCCTTCCGACATCAGTCTGTATCAAACCCTCCCAAACCCGTCACCTCAATCCCTCCCTTACCATCGTTCAGACATCAGTCACTATCAAACCCGCCCAAACCCGTCACCTCAATCCCTCCCTCAACATCCTTCCGACATTAGTCTCTATCAAACCCACCCAACCCGTCACCCCAATTCCTCACACCCCATCCTCCCGACACCAGTCTCTATCAAACCCTCCCAAACCCATCAACTCAATCCCTCCCACCCTATCCTTCCGACATCAGTCTCTATCAAACCCTCCCAAACCCGTCACCTCAATCCCTCCTCCCCAATCCTTCTGACATCAGATCTATCAAACCCTACCAAACCCGTGACCTCAATCCCTCCCTCACCATCCTCCCGACACCAGTCTCTATCAAACCCTCCCAAACCCGTCACGTCAATGCCTCCCTCACCATCCTTCCGACATCAGTCTCTGTCAAACCTTCCCAACCCCGTCACCTCAATCCCTTCACCATCCTTATGACATTAGTCTCTATCAAACCCGCCCAAACCCGTCACCCCAATCCCTGCCACCCCATCCTTCTCGCATCAGTCTCTATCGAACCCTACCAAACCCGTCACCACAATCCCTCACACGCATCCTTCCGACATCAGTCTCTATCAAACCCACCCGAACCCGTCACCCCAATCCCTCACACCCCGTCCTTCCGACATCAGTCTGTATCAAACCCTCCCAAACCCGTCACCTCAATCCCTCCCTTACCATCGTTCAGACATCAGTCACTATCAAACCCGCCCAAACCCGTCACCTCAATCCCTCCCTCAACATCCTTCCGACATTAGTCTCTATCAAACCCACCCAACCCGTCACCCCAATTCCTCACACCCCATCCTCCCGACACCAGTCTCTATCAAACCCTCCCAAACCCATCAACTCAATCCCTCCCACCCTATCCTTCCGACATCAGTCTCTATCAAACCCTCCCAAACCCGTCACCTCAATCCCTCCATCACCATCGTCCTGAGCTCAGTCTGCATCAAACCCTCCCAAACCCGTCACCTCAATCCCTCCCACCCCATCCTTCCGATATCAGTTCCTGTCAAACCGTCCCAAACCTGTCACCTCAATCCCTCCCACCCTATCCCTCTGACATCAGTCTCTGTCAAACCTTCCCAACCCCGTCACCTCAATCCCTTCACCATCCTTATGACATTAGTCTCTATCAAACCCGCCCAAACCCGTCACCCCAATCCCTCCCACCCCATCCTTCTCGCATCAGTCTCTATCAAACCCTACCAAACCCGTCACCACAATCCCTCACACGCATCCTTCCGACATCAGTCTCTATCAAACCCACCCGAACCCGTCACCCCAATCCCTCACACCCCGTCCTTCCGACATCAGTCTGTATCAAACCCTCCCAAACCCGTCACCTCAATCCCTCCCTTACCATCGTTCAGACATCAGTCACTATCAAACCCGCCCAAACCCGTCACCTCAATCCCTCCCTCAACATCCTTCCGACATTAGTCTCTATCAAACCCACCCAACCCGTCACCCCAATTCCTCACACCCCATCCTCCCGACACCAGTCTCTATCAAACCCTCCCAAACCCATCAACTCAATCCCTCCCACCCTATCCTTCCGACACCAGTCTCTATCAAACCCTCCCAAACCCATCAACTCAATCCCTCCCACCCTATCCTTCCGACACCAGTCTCTATCAACCCCACCCAATCCCATCACCCCAAACCCTCAGAACCCATCCTTCCGACAGCAGTCTCTATCAAACCCTCCCAAATCCATCAGCTCAATCCCTCCC
Source organism: Mobula birostris (assembly GCF_030028105.1). NCBI lineage: Eukaryota > Metazoa > Chordata > Chondrichthyes > Myliobatiformes > Myliobatidae > Mobula > Mobula birostris. Next base: position 207,537,015 of record NC_092373.1, read on the forward strand.
TCATCATCCTTCCGACATCAGTCTCTATCACACCCTCTCAAACCCGTCACCTCAATCCCTCCCTCACCATCCTTCCGACATCAGTCTCCATCAAACCCTCCCAAACCCGTCACCTCAATCCCTTCCTCACCATCCACCCGACATCAGTTTCTATCAAACCCTCCGAAACCCGTCACCTCAATCCCTCCCTCCCCATCCTTCCGACATCAGTCTGTATCAAACTCTCCCAAACCCGTCACATCAATCGCTCCCTCACCATCCTTCCGACATCCGTTTCTATGAAACCCTCCCAAACCCGTCACCTCAATCCCTCACACCCCATCCTCCTGACATCAGTCTCTATCAAACCCTCCCAAACCCGTCACCTCAATCCCTCACACCCCATCCTCCCGACATCAGTCTTTATCAAACCCACCCAAACGCGTCACCTCAATCCATCCCACCCCATCCTTCCGACATCAGTCTCTATGAAACCCTCCCAAACCCATCACCTCAATGACTCCCTCACCATCCTTCCGACATCAGTCTCTATCAAACCCACCCAAGCCCGTCACCTCAATCCATCCCACCCCATCCTTCCGACATCAGTCTCTGTTAAACACTCCCAAACCCGTCACCCGAATCCCTGACACCCCATCCTTCCAACATCAGTCTCTATCAAACCCTCCCAAGCCCGTCACCTCAATCCCTCACCATCCTTCCGACATCAGTCTCTAGCAAACCCACCCAAACCCATCACCTCAATCCCTCCCATCCTATCCTTCCGATATCAGTCACTATCAAACACACCCATACCCGTCAGCTCACTCCCTCCTGTCCCCTTCCTTCTGACATCAGTCTCTATCAAACCCTCCCAAACCCGTCACCTGAATCCCTCCCTCACCATCGTTCCGACATCTGTCTCTATCAAACCCACGCAAACCCGTCACCTCAAGCCTTCCCTCCCCATCCTTCCGACATCAGTCTGTATCAAACTCTCCCAAACCCGTTACAGCAATCGCTCCCTCACCATCCTTCCGACATCCGTTTCTATGAAACCCTCCCAAACCCGTCACCTCAATCCCTCACACCCCATCCTCCCGACATCAGTCTCTATCAAACCCTCCCAAACCCGTCACTTCAATGACTCCCTCACCATCCTTCCGACATCAGTCTCTATCAAACTCACCCAAACCCGTCACCTCAATCCATCCCACCCCATCCTTCCGACATCAGTCTCTGTTAAACACTCCCAAACCCGTCACCCGAATCCCTGACACCCCATCCTTCCAACATTAGTCTCTATCAAACCCTCGCAAGCCTGTCACCTCAATCCCTCACCATCCTTCCGACATCACTCTCCAGCAAACCCGCCCAAACCTGTCACCTCAATCCCTCCCATCCCATCCCATCCTTCGGATATCAGTCACTATCAAACACACCCATACCCGTCACCTCACTCCCTCCTGTCCCCTTCCTTCCGACATCAGTCTCTATCAAACCCTCCCAAACCCGTCACCTGAATCCCTCCGTCCCCATCCTTCCGACATCAGTCTCTATCAACCCTCCCAAACCCGTCACCTCAATCCCTCCCTCACCATCGTTCCGACATCTGTCTCTATCAAACCCACGCAAACCCGTCACCTCAAGCCCTCCCTCCCATCCTTCCGACATCAGTCTCTATCAAACCCTCCCAAACCCGTCACCTCAATCCCTCCTTCCCTATTCTTCTGACATCAGATCTATCAAACCCTCCCAAACCCGTCAACTCAATCCCTTCCTCACTATCCTTCCGACATCAGTCTGTATCAAACCCACCCAAACCCGTCACCTCAATCCCTCCTCCCCAATCCTTCTGACATCAGATCTATCAAACCCTCCCAAACCCGTCACCCCAATCCCTCCCACCCCATCCATCCGACATCAGTCTCTATCAAACCCTACCAAACCCGTCACCCCAATTCCTCACACCCTGTCCTTCCGACATCAGTCTGTATGAAACCCTCCCAAACCCGTCACCTCAATCCCTCCCTTACCATCGTTCCGACATCAGTCACTATCAAACCCGCCCAAACCCGTCACCTCAATCCCTCCCTCACCATCCTTCCGACATTAGTCTCTATCAAACCCACCCAACCCGTCACCCCAATCCCTGACACCCCATCCTTCCGACATCAGTCTCTATCAAACCCGCCCGAACCCGTCACCTCAATGCCTCCCTCACCACCCTTCTGACATCAGTGTCTATCAAACCCTCCCAAACCCGTCAGCTCAATCCCTCCGTCACCGTCCTCCGACATCAGTCTCTATCAAACCGTCCCAAACCCGTCACCTCAATCCCTCCTTCCCCATCGTTCTGACATCAGATCTATCAAACCCTAGCAAACCCGTCACCTCAATCCCTCCCTCACCACCCACCCGATATCCGTCTCTATCAAACCCTCCCAAACCCGTCACCTCAACGCCTCCCTCACCATTCTTCCGACATCAGTCTCTGTCAAACCCTCCCAAACCCGTCACCTCAATCCGTTCTTCACCATCCTTCCGACATCAGTCTCTGTCAAACCCTCCCAAACGCGTCATCTCAATCTCTCCCTCATCATCGTTCCGACATCAGTCTCTGTTAAACCATCCCAAACCCGTCACCTCAATCCCTCACTGACCATCCTTCCGACATCAGTCTCTATCAAACCCTCCTAAACCAATCACCTCAATCCCTCCCACCGCATCCTTCTGACATCAGTCTCTCTCAATCCCTCCCAAACCCGTCACCTCAATCCCTCCTCCCCAATCCTTCTGACATCAGATCTATCAAACCCTCCCAAACCCGTCACCCCAATCCCTCCCACCCCATCCATCCGACATCAGTCTCTATCAAACCCTACCAAACCCGTCACCCCAATCCCTCACACCCCATCCTTCCGACATCAGTCTGTATCAAACCCTCCCAAACCCGTCACCTCAATGCCTCCCTCACCACCCTTCTGACATCGGTGTCTATCAAACCCTCCCAAACCCGTCAGCTCAATCCCTCCCTCACCGTCCTCCGACATCAGTCTCTATCAAACCGTCCCAAACCCGTCACCTCAATCCCTCCTTCCCCATCGTTCTGACATCAGATCTATCAAACCCTAGCAAACCTGTCACCTCAATCCCTCCCTCACCATCCACCCGATATCCGTCTCTATCAAACCCTCCCAAACCCGTCACCTCAACGCCTCCCTCACCATTCTTCCGACATCAGTCTCTGTCAAACCCTCCCAAACCCGTCACCTCAATCTCTCCCTCATCATCGTTCCGACATCAGTCTCTGTTAAACCATCCCAAACCCGTCACCTCAATCCCTCACTGACCATCCTTCCGACATCAGTCTCTATCAAACCCTCCTAAACCAATCACCTCAATCCCTCCCACCGCATCCTTCTGACATCAGTCTCTATCAATCCCTCCCAAACCCGTCACCTCAATCCCTGCATCACCATCCTCCTGAACTCGGTCTGTATCAAACACTCGCAAACCTGTCACCTCAATCCCTCCCTGACCATCCTTCCGACATCAGTCTCTATCAAACCCACCCAAACCCATCACCTGAATCCATCCCACCCCATCCTTCCAACATCAGTCTCTATCAAACCCTCCCAAACCCGTCACCTCAATCCCTCCTTCACCATCCTTCCGACATCAGTCTCTGTCAAACACTCCCAAACCGGTCACCCGAATCCCTGACACCCCATCCTTCCGACAAAAGTCTCAATCAAACCCTCCCAACCCATCACCTCAATCCCTCACCAACCTTCCGACATCAGTCTCCATCAAACCCACCGAAACCCCTCACCTCAATCCCTCCCATCCCATCCTTCCGATTTCAGTCACTATCAAACCCACCCATACCAGTCACCTCACTCCCTCCTGTCCCATCCTTCCGACATCAGTCTCTATCAAACCCTCCCAAACCCGTCACCTCAATCCCTCCCTCATCATCCTTCCGACATCAGTCTCTACCAAACCCACGCAAACCCGTCACCTCAATCCCTCCCTCCCCATCCTTCTGACATCAGTCTATGTCAAACCCTCCCAAACCCGTCACCTCAATCCCTCACCATCCTTCCGACATCAGTCTCTATCAAACCCTACCAAACCCGTCACCTCAATCCCTCCTTCCCCATCCTTCTGACATCAGATCTATCAAACCCTAGGAAATCCGTCACCTCAATCCCTCACACCCCATCCTTCCGACATCAGTCTCTATCAAACCCTACCAAACCCGTCACCTCTATCCTCCCTCACCATCCTTCCGACATCAGTCTCTATCAAACCCTCCCAAACCTGTCAACTCAATCCCTCACACCCCATTCTCCCGACATCAGTCTCTATCAAACCGTCCCAAACCCCTCACCTCAATCCCTCCTTCCCCATCCTTCTGACATCAGATCTATCATACCCAGGCAAACCCGTCACCTCAATCCCTCCCTCACCATCCACCGACATCAGTCTCTATCAAACCCACCCAAACCCGTCACCTCAATGCCTCCCTCACCATCCTTCCGACATCAGTCTCTATCAAACCCTCCCAAACCCGTCACCTCAATCCCTTCTTCACCATGCTTACCACATCAGTCTCTATCAAACCCTCCCAAACCCGTCACCCCAATCCCTCCCACCCCATTCTTCCGACATCAGTCTCTATCAAACCTTCCCAAACCCGTCACCTCAATCCCTCACCATCCTTCCGACATCAGTCTCTCTCAAACCCTCCCAAACCCGTCATCTCAATCCCTTCCTCACCATCCTTCCGACATCAGTCCCTATCAAACCCTCCAAAACCCGTCACCTCAATCCCTCACACCCCATCATTCCGACATCAGTCTCTGTCAAATCCTCCCAAACCTGTCACCTCAATCCCTCCCCCCCTATCCCTCCAACATCAGTCTCTATCAAACACTCGCAAACCCGTCATCTCAATCCCTCCCTCACCGTCCTCCGACATCAGTCTCTATCAAACCGTCCCAAACCCGTCACCTCAATCCCTCCTTCCCCATCGTTCTGACATCAGATCTATCAAACCCTAGCAAACCCGTCACCTCAATCCCTCCCTCACCATCCACCCGATATCCGTCTCTATCAAACCCTCCCAAACCCGTCACCTCAACGCCTCCCTCACCATTCTTCCGACATCAGTCTCTGTCAAACCCTCCCAAACCCGTCACCTCAATCCGTTCTTCACCATCCTTCCGACATCAGTCTCTGTCAAACCCTCCCAAACGCGTCATCTCAATCTCTCCCTCATCATCGTTCCGACATCAGTCTCTGTTAAACCATCCCAAACCCGTCACCTCAATCCCTCACTGACCATCCTTCCGACATCAGTCTCTATCAAACCCTCCTAAACCAATCACCTCAATCCCTCCCACCGCATCCTTCTGACATCAGTCTCTATCAATCCCTCCCAAACCCGTCACCTCAATCCCTCCTCCCCAATCCTTCTGACATCAGATCTATCAAACCCTCCCAAACCCGTCACCCCAATCCCTCCCACCCCATCCATCCGACATCAGTCTCTATCAAACCCTACCAAACCCGTCACCCCAATCCCTCACACCCCATCCTTCCGACATCAGTCTGTATCAAACCCTCCCAAACCCGTCACATCAATCCCTCCCTTACCATCGTTCCGACATCAGTCACTATCAAACCCGCGCAAACCCGTCACCTCAATCCCTCCCTCACCATCCTTCCGACATTAGTCTCTATCAAACCCACCCAACCCGTCACCCCAATCCCTGACACCCCATCCTTCCGACATCAGTCTCTATCAAACCCGCCCGAACCCGTCACCTCAATGCCTCCCTCACCACCCTTCTGACATCAGTGTCTATCAAACCCTCCCAAACCCGTCAGCTCAATCCCTCCCTCACCGTCCTCCGACATCAGTCTCTATCAAACCGTCCCAAACCCGTCACCTCAATCCCTCCTTCCCCATCATTCTGACATCAGATCTATCAAACCCTAGCAAACCTGTCACCTCAATCCCTCCCTCACCATCCACCCGATATCCGTCTCTATCAAACCCTCCCAAACCCGTCACCTCAACGCCTCCCTCACCATTCTTCCGACATCAGTCTCTGTCAAACCCTCCCAAACCCGTCACCTCAATCCGTTCTTCACCATCCTTCCGACATCAGTCTCTGTCAAACCCTCCCAAACCCGTCATCTCAATCTCTCCCTCATCATCGTTCCGACATCAGTCTCTGTTAAACCATCCCAAACCCGTCACCTCAATCCCTCACTGACCATCCTTCCGACATCAGTCTCTATCAAACCCTCCTAAACCAATCACCTCAATCCCTCCCACCGCATCCTTCTGACATCAGTCTCTATCAATCCCTCCCAAACCCGTCACCTCAATCCCTGCATCACCATCCTCCTGAACTCGGTCTGTATCAAACACTCGCAAACCTGTCACCTCAATCCCTCCCTGACCATCCTTCCGACATCAGTCTCTATCAAACCCACCCAAACCCATCACCTGAATCCATCCCACCCCATCCTTCCAACATCAGTCTCTATCAAACCCTCCCAAACCCGTCACCTCAATCCCTCCTTCACCATCCTTCCGACATCAGTCTCTGTCAAACACTCCCAAACCGGTCACCCGAATCCCTGACACCCCATCCTTCCGACAAAAGTCTCAATCAAACCCTCCCAACCCATCACCTCAATCCCTCACCAACCTTCCGACATCAGTCTCTATCAAACCCACCGAAACCCCTCACCTCAATCCCTCCCATCCCATCCTTCCGATTTCAGTCACTATCAAACCCACCCATACCAGTCACCTCACTCCCTCCTGTCCCATACTTCCGACATCAGTCTCTATCAAACCCTCCCAAACCCGTCACCTCAATCCCTCCCTCATCATCCTTCCGACATCAGTCTCTACCAAACCCACGCAAACCCGTCACCTCAATCCCTCCCTCCCCATCCTTCTGACATCAGTCTATGTCAAACCCTCCCAAACCCGTCACCTCAATCCCTTCTTTACCATGCTTACGACATCAGTCTCTATCAAACCCTCCCAAACCCGTCACCTCAATCCCTCACCATCCTTCCGACATCAGTCTCTATCAAACCCTACCAAACCCGTCACCTCAATCCCTCCTTCCCCATCCTTCTGACATCAGATCTATCAAACCCTAGGAAATCCGTCACCTCAATCCCTCACACCCCATCCTTCCGACATCAGTCTCTATCAAACCCTACCAAACCCGTCACCTCTATCCTCCCTCACCATCCTTCCGACATCAGTCTCTATTAAACCCTCCCAAACCTGTCAACTCAATCCCTCACACCCCATTCTCCCGACATCAGTCTCTATCAAACCGTCCCAAACCCCTCACCTCAATCCCTCCTTCCCCATCCTTCTGACATCAGATCTATCATACCCAGGCAAACCCGTCACCTCAATCCCTCCCTCACCATCCACCGACATCAGTCTCTATCAAACCCACCCAAACCCGTCACCTCAATGCCTCCCTCACCATCCTTCCGACATCAGTCTCTATCAAACCCTCCCAAACCCGTCACCTCAATCCCTTCTTCACCATGCTTACCACATCAGTCTCTATCAAACCCTCCCAAACCCGTCACCCCAATCCCTCCCACCCCATTCTTCCGACATCAGTCTCTATCAAACCTTCCCAAACCCGTCACCTCAATCCCTCACCATCCTTCCGACATCAGTCTCTCTCAAACCCTCCCAAACCCGTCATCTCAATCCCTTCCTCACCATCCTTCCGACATCAGTCCCTATCAAACCCTCCAAAACCCGTCACCTCAATCCCTCACACCCCATCATTCCGACATCAGTCTCTGTCAAACCCTCCCAAACCTGTCACCTCAATCCCTCCCCCCCTATCCCTCCAACATCAGTCTCTATCAAACACTCGCAAACCCGTAACCTCAATCCCACCCTCACCATCCTTCCGACATCAGTCTCTATCAAACCCTCCCAAACCCGTCACTTCAATGACTCCCTCACCATCCTTCCGACATCAGTCTCTATCAAACTCACCCAAACCCGTCACCTCAATCCATCCCACCCCATCCTTCCGACATCAGTCGCTGTTAAACACTCCCAAACCCGTCACCCGAATCCCTGACACCCCATCCTTCCAACATTAGTCTCTATCAAACCCTCGCAAGCCTGTCACCTCAATCCCTCACCATCCTTCCGACATCACTCTCCAGCAAACCCGCCCAAACCTGTCACCTCAATCCCTCCCATCCCATCCCATCCTTCGGATATCAGTCACTATCAAACACACCCATACCCGTCACCTCACTCCCTCCTGTCCCCTTCCTTCCGACATCAGTCTCTATCAAACCCTCCCAAACCCGTCACCTGAATCCCTCCGTCCCCATCCTTCCGACATCAGTCTCCATCAACCCTCCCAAACCCGTCACCTCAATCCCTCCCTCACCATCGTTCCGACATCTGTCTCTATCAAACCCACGCAAACCCGTCACCTCAAGCCCTCCCTCCCATCCTTCCGACATCAGTCTCTATCAAACCCTCCCAAACCCGTCACCTCAATCCCTCCTTCCCTATTCTTCTGACATCAGATCTATCAAACCCTCCCAAACCCGTCAACTCAATCCCTTCCTCACTATCCTTCCGACATCAGTCTGTATCAAACCCACCCAAACCCGTCACCTCAATCCCTCCTCCCCAATCCTTCTGACATCAGATCTATCAAACCCTCCCAAACCCGTCACCCCAATCCCTCCCACCCCATCCATCCGACATCAGTCTCTATCAAACCCTACCAAACCCGTCACCCCAATCCCTCACACCCCGTCCTTCCGACATCAGTCTGTATCAAACCCTCCCAAACCCGTCACCTCAATCCCTCCCTTACCATCGTTCCGACATCAGTCACTATCAAACCCGCCCAAACCCGTCACCTCAATCCCTCCCACACCATCCTTCCGACATTAGTCTCTATCAAACCCACCCAACCCGTCACCCCAATCCCTGACACCCCATCCTTCCGACATTAGTCTCTATCAAACCCGCCCGAACCCGTCACCTCAATGCCTCCCTCACCACCCTTCTGACATCAGTGTCTATCAAACCCTCCCAAACCCGTCAGCTCAATCCCTCCCTCACCGTCCTCCGACATCAGTCTCTATCAAACCGTCCCAAACCCGTCACCTCAATCCCTCCTACCCCATCGTTCTGACATCAGATCTATCAAACCCTAGCAAACCCGTCACCTCAATCCCTCCCTCACCAGCCACCCGATATCCGTCTCTATCAAACCCTCCCAAACCCGTCACCTCAACGCCTCCCTCACCATTCTTCCGACATCAGTCTCTGTCAAACCCTCCCAAACCCGTCACCTCAATCCGTTCTTCACCATCCTTCCGATATCAGTCTCTGTCAAACCCTCCCAAACCCGTCATCTCAATCTCTCCCTCATCATCGTTCCGACATCAGTCTCTGTTAAACCATCCCAAACCCGTCACCTCAATCGCTCACTGACCATCCTTCCGACATCAGTCTCTATCAAACCCTCCTAAACCAATCACCTCAATCCCTCCCACCGCATCCTTCTGACATCAGTCTCTATCAATCCCTCCCAAACCCGTCACCTCAATCCCTCCTCCCCAATCCTTCTGACATCAGATCTATCAAACCCTCCCAAACCCGTCACCCCAATCCCTGACACCCCATCCTTCCGACATCAGTCTCTATCAAACCCGCCCGAACCCGTCACTTCAATGCCTCCCTCACCACCCTTCTGACATCAGTGTCTATCAAACCCTCCCAAACCCGTCAGCTCAATCCCTCCCTCACCGTCCTCCGACATCAGTCTCTATCAAACCGTCCCAAACCCGTCACCTCAATCCCTCCTTCCCCATCGTTCTGACATCAGATCTATCAAACCCTAGCAAACCCGTCACCTCAATCCCTCCCTCACCATCCACCCGATATCCGTCTCTATCAAACCCTCCCAAACCCGTCACCTCAACGCCTCCCTCACCATTCTTCTGACATCAGTCTCTGTCAAACCCTCCCAAACCCGTCATCTCAATCCGTTCTTCACCATCCTTCCGACATCAGTCTCTGTCAAACCCTCCCAAACCCGTCATCTCAATCTCTCCCTCACCATCCTTCCGACATCAGTCTCTATCAAACCCTACCAAACCCGTCACCTCAATCCCTCCTTCCCCATCCTTCTGACATCAGATCTATCATACCCAGGCAAACCCGTCACCTCAATCCCTCCCTCACCATCCACCGACATCAGTCTCTATCAAACCCACCCAAACCCGTCACCTCAATGCCTCCCTCACCATCCTTCCGACATCAGTCTCTATCAAACCCTCCCAAACCCGTCACCTCAATCCCTTCTTCACCATGCTTACCACATCAGTCTCTATCAAACCCTCCCAAACCCGTCACCCCAATCCCTCCCACCCCATTCTTCCGACATCAGTCTCTATCAAACCTTCCCAAACCCGTCACCTCAATCCCTCACCATCCTTCCGACATCAGTCTCTCTCAAACCCTCCCAAACCCGTCATCTCAATCCCTTCCTCACCATCCTTCCGACATCAGTCCCTATCAAACCCTCCAAAACCCGTCACCTCAATCCCTCACACCCCATCATTCCGACATCAGTCTCTGTCAAACCCTCCCAAACCTGTCACCTCAATCTCTCCCCCCCTATCCCTCCGACATCAGTCTCTATCAAACACTCGCAAACCCGTCACCTCAATCCCTCCCTGACCATCCTTCCGACATCAGTCTCTATCAAACCCTCCCAAACCCGTCACCTCAATCCTTCCCTCACCATCCTTCCGACATCAGTCTCTATCAAACCCACCCATACCCGTCACCTCAATCCCTCACACCCCATCCTCCCGACATCAGTCTCTATCAAACTGTCCCAAACCCATCACCTCAATCCCTTCCTCACCATCCTTCCGACATCAGTCCCTATCAAACCCTCCCAAACCCGTCACCTCAATCCCTCACACCCCATCCTCCCGACATCAGTCTCTATCAAACCCTCCCAAACCCGTCACCTCAATGACTCCCTCACCATCCTTCTGACATCAGTTTTTATCAAACCCACCCAAACCCGTCACCTCAATCCATCCCACCCCATCCTTCCGACATCAGTCTCTATGAAACCCTCCCAAACCCGTCACCTCAATGACTCCCTCACCATCCTTCCGACATCAGTCTCTATCAAACCCACCCAAGCCCGTCACCTGAATCCATCCCACCCCATCCTTCCGACATCAGTCTCTGTTAAACACTCCCAAACCCGTCACCCGAATCCCTGACACCCCATCCTTCCAACATCAGTCTCTATCAAACCCTCCCAAGCCCGTCACCTCAATCCCTCACCATCCTTCCGACATCAGTCTCTAGCAAACCCACCCAAACCCGTCACCTCAATCCCTCCCATCCTATCCTTCCGATATCAGTCACTATCAAACACACCCATACCCGTCACCTCACTCCCTCCTGTCCCGTTCCTTCTGACATCAGTCTCTATCAAACCCTCAGAAACCCGTCATCTGAATCCCTCCCTCACCATCGTTCCGACATCTGTCTCTATCAAACCCACGCAAACCCGTCACCTCAAGCCTTCCCTCCCCATCCTTCCGACATCAGTCTGTATCAAACTCTCCCAAACCCGTTACAGCAATCGCTCCCTCACCATCCTTCCGACATCCGTTTCTATGAAACCCTCCCAAACCCGTCACCTCAATCCCTCACACCCCATCCTCCCGACATCAGTCTCTATCAAACCCTCCCAAACCCATCACTTCAATGACTCCCTCACCATCCTTCCGACATCAGTCTCTATCAAACTCACCCAAACCCGTCACCTCAATCCATCCCACCCCATCCTTCCGACATCAGTCTCTGTTAAACACTCCCAAACCCGTCACCCGAATCCCTGACACCCCATCCTTCCAACATTAGTCTCTATCAAACCCTCGCAAGCCTGTCACCTCAATCCCTCACCATCCTTCCGACATCAGTCTCCAGCAAACCCGCCCAAACCTGTCACCTCAATCCCTCCCATCCCATCCCATCCTTCGGATATCAGTCACTATCAAACACACCCATACCCGTCACCTCACTCCCTCCTGTCCCCATCCTTCCGACATCAGTCTCTATCAACCCTCCCAAACCTGTCACCTCAATCCCTCCCTCACCATCGTTCCGACATCTGTCTCTATCAAACCCACGCAAACCCGTCACCTCAAGCCCTCCCTCCCATCCTTCCGACATCAGTCTCTATCAAACCCTCCCAAACCCGTCACCTCAATCCCTCCTTCCCTATTCTTCTGACATCAGATCTATCAAACCCTCCCAAACCCGTCAACTCAATCCTTTCCTCACCATCCTTCCGACATCAGTCTGTATCAAACCCACCCAAACCCGTCACCTCAATCCCTCCTCCCCAATCCTTCTGACATCAGATCTATCAAACCCTCCCAAACCCGTCACCCCAATCCCTCCCACCCCATCCATCCGACATCAGTCTCTATCAAACCCTACCAAACCCGTCACCCCAATCCCTCACACCCCGTCCTTCCGACATCAGTCTGTATCAAACCCTCCCAAACCCGTCACCTCAATCCCTTCCTCACCATCCCTCCGACATCAGTCTCTATCAAACACTCGCAAACCCGTCACCTCAATCCCTCCCTGACCATCCTTCCGACATCAGTCTCTATCAAACCCTCCCAAACCCGTCACCTCAATCCTTCCCTCACCATCCTTCCGACATCAGTCTCTATCAAACCCACCCAAACCCATCACCTCAATCCATCCCACCCCATCCTTCCAACATCAGTCTCTATCAAACCCTCCCAAACCCGTCACCTCAATCCCTCCTTCACCATCCTTCTGACATCAGTCTCTGTCAAACACTCCCAAACCGGTCACCCGAATCCCTGACACCCCATCCTTCCGACATCAGTCTCTATCAAACCCTCCTAAACCCATCACCTCAATCCCTCCCACCCCATCCTTCTGACATCAGTCTCTATCAAACCCTCCCAAACCCGTCACCTCAATCTCTCCATCACCATCGTCCTGAGCTCAGTCTGTATCAAACCCTCCCAAACCCGTCACCTCAATCCCTCCCACCACATCCGTCCGACATCAGTATCTATGAAACACTCGCAATCCCGTCACCTCAATCCCTCCCTCACCATCCTTACGACATCAGTTTCTATCAAACCCTCCCAAACCCGTCATCTCAATCTCTCCCTCATCATCCTTCCAACATCAGTCTCTGTTAAACCCTCCCAAACCCGTCACCTCAATCCCTCCCTCCCCATCCTTCCGACATCAGTCTCTATCAAACTCTCCCAAACCCGTCACCCAAATCCCTCACCCCCCATCATTCCGACATTAGTCTCTATCAAACCCTCCCAAACCCTTCACCTCAATCCCTCACCCCCCCACCATTCCGACATCAGTCTCTATCACACCCTCTCAAACCCGTCACCTCAATCCCTCCCTCACCATCCTTCCGACATCAGTCTCCATCAAACCCTCCCAAACCCGTCACCTCAACCCCTTCCTCACCATCCACCCGACATCAGTTTCTATCAAACCCTCCCAAACCCGTCATCTCAATCTCTCCCTCATCATCCTTCCGACATCTGTTTCTATGAAACCCTCCCAAACCCGTCACCTCAATCCCTCACACCCCATCCTCCCGACATCAGTCTCTATCAAACCCTCCCAAACCCGTCACTTCAATGACTCCCTCACCATCCTTCCGACATCAGTCTTTATCAAACCCACCCAAACCCGTCACCTCAATCCATCCCACCCCATCCTTCCGACATCAGTCTCTGTTAAACACTCCCAAACCCGTCACCCAAATCCCTGACACCCCATCCTTCCAACATCAGTCTCCAGCAAACCCACCCAAACCCGTCACCTCAATCCCTCCCATCCCATCCCATCCTTCCGATATCAGTCACTATCAAACACACCCATACCCGTCACCTCACTCTCTCCCTCACCATCATTCTGACATCTGTCTCTATCAAACCCACGCAAACCCGTCACCTCAAGCCCTCCCTCCCATCCTTCCGACATCAGTCTCTATCAAACCCTCCCAAACCCGTCACCTCAATCCCTCCTTCCCTATTCTTCTGACATCAGATCTATCAAACCCTCCCAAACCCGTCAACTCAATCCCTTCCTTACCATCCTTCCGACATCAGTCTGTATCAAACCCACCCAAACCCGTCACCTCAATCCCTCCTCCCCAATCCTTCTGACATCAGATCTATTAAACCCTCCCAAACCCGTCACCCCAATCCCTCCCTTACCATCGTTCCGACATCAGTCACTATCAAACCCGCCCAAACCCGTCACCTCAATCCCTCCTCCCCAATCCTTCTGACATCAGATCTATTAAACCCTCCCAAACCCGTCACCTCAATCCCTCCCTTACCATCGTTCCGACATCAGTCACTATCAAACCCGCCCAAACCCGTCACCTCAATCCCTCCCTCACCATCCTTCTGACATTAGTCTCTATCAAACCCACCCAACCCGTCACCCCAATCCCTCACACCCCATCCTTCCGACATCAGTCTCTATCAAACCCGCCCGAACCCGTCACCTCAATGCCTCCCTCACCACCGTTCTGACATCAGTGTTGATCAAACCCTCCCCAACCCGTCACCTCAATCCCTCCCTCACCATCCTTCCGACATAAGTGTCTATCAAACCCTGCCAAACCCGTCACCTCAATCCCTCCCTCACCGTCCTCCGACATCAGTCTCTATCAAACCATCCCAAACCCGTCACCTCAATCCCTCCTTCCCCATCGTTCTGACATCAGATCTATCAAACCCTAGCAAACCCGACACCTCAATCCCTCCCTCACCATCCACCCGATATCCGTCTCTCTCAAACCCTCCCAAACCCGTCACCTCAACGCCTCCGTCACCATTCTTCCGACATCAGTCTCTGTCTAACCCTCCCAAACCCGTCACCTCAATCCGTTCTTCACCATCCTTCCGACATCAGTCTCTGTCAAACCCTCCCAAACCCGTCACCTCAATCCCTTCTTCACCATGCTTACCACATCAGTCTCTATGAAACCCTCCCAAACCCGTCACCCCAATCCCTCCCACCCCATCCTTCCGACATCAGTCTCTGTCAAACCCTCCCAAACCTGTCACCTCAATCCCTCCCACCCTATCCCTCCGACATCAGTCTCTATCAAACACTCGCAAACCCGTCACCTCAATCCCTCCCTCACCATCCTTCCGACATGAGTCTCTATCAAACCCTCCCAAACCCGTCATCGCCATCTCTCCCTCATCATCCTTCCGACGTCAGTCTCTATCAAACCCTCCCAAACCCGTAACCTCAATCCCACCCTCACCATCCTTCCGACATCAGTCTATGTGAAACCCTCCCAAACTCGTCACCTCAATCCCTTCTTTACCATGCTTACGACATCAGTCTCTCTCAAACCCACCCATACCTGTCACCTCAATCCCTCACACCCCATCCTCCCGACATCAGTCTCTATCAAACTGTCCCAAACCCATCACCTCAATCCCTTCCTCACCATCCTTCCGACATCAGTCCCTATCAAACCCTCCCAAACTCGTCACCTCAATCCCTCACACCCCATCCTCCCGACATCAGTCTCTATCAAACCCTCCCAAAGCCGTCACCTCAATGACTCCCTCACCATCCTTCTGACATCAGTCTTTATCAAACCGACCCAAACCCGTCACCTCAATCCATCCCACCCCATCCTTCCGACATCAGTCTCTATGAAACCCTCCCAAACCCGTCACCTCAATGTCTCCCTCACCATCCTTCCGACATCAGTCTCTATCAAACCCACCCAAGCCCGTCACCTCAATCCATCCCACCCCATCCTTCCGACATCAGTCTCTGTTAAACACTCCCAAACCCGTCACCCGAATCCCTGACACCCCATCCTTCCAACATCAGTCTCTATCAAACCCTCCCAAGCCCGTCACCTCAATCCCTCACCATCCTTCCGACATCAGTGTCTAGCAAACCCACCCAAACCCGTCACCTCAATCCCTCCCATCCTATCCTTCCGATATCAGTCACTATCAAACACACCCATACCCATCACCTCACTCCCTCCTGTCCCCTTCCTTCTGACATCAGTCTCTATCAAACCCTCCCAAACCCGTCACCTGAATCCCTCCCTCACCATCGTTCCGACATCTGTCTCTATCAAACCCACGCAAACCCGTCACCTCAAGCCTTCCCTCCCCATCCTTCCGACATCAGTCTGTATCAAACTCTCCCAAACCCGTTACAGCATTCGCTCCCTCACCATCCTTCCGACATCCGTTTCTATGAAACCCTCCCAAACCCGTCACCTCAATCCCTCACACCCCATCCTCCCGACATCAGTCTCTATCAAACCCTCCCAAACCCATCACTTCAATGACTCCCTCACCATCCTTCCGACATCAGTCTCTATCAAACTCACCCAAACCCGTCACCTCAATCCATCCCACCCCATCCTTCCGACATCAGTCTCTGTTAAACACTCCCAAACCCGTCACCCGAATCCCTGACACCCCATCCTTCCAACATTAGTCTCTATCAAACCCTCGCAAGCCTGTCACCTCAATCCCTCACCATCCTTCCGACATCAGTCTCCAGCAAACCCGCCCAAACCTGTAACCTCAATCCCTCCCATCCCATCCCATCCTTCGGATATCAGTCACTATCAAACACACCCATACCCGTCACCTCACTCCCTCCTGTCCCCTTCCTTCCGACATCAGTCTCTATCAAACCCACGCAAACCCGTCACCTCAAGCCCTCCCTCCCATTCTTCCGACATCAGTCTCTATCAAACCCTCCCAAACCCGTCACCTCATTCCCTCCTTCCCTATTCTTCTGACATCAGATCTATCAAACCCTCCCAAACCCGTCAACTCAATCCCTTCCTCACCATCCTTCCGACATCAGTCTGTATCAAACCCACCCAAACCCGTCACCTCAATCCCTCCTCCCCAATCCTTCTGACATCAGATCTATCAAACCCTCCCAAACCCGTCACCCCAATCCCTCCCACCCCATCCATCCGACATCAGTCTCTATCAAACCCTACCAAACCCGTCACTCCAATCCTTCACACCCCGTCCTTCCGACATCAGTCTGTATCAAACCCTCCCAAACCCGTCACCTCAATCCCTCCCTTACCATCGTTCCGACATCAGTCACTATCAAACCCGCCCAAACCCGTCACCTCAATCCCTCCCTCACCATCCTTCTGACATTCGTCTCTATCAAACCCAGCCAACCCGTCACCCCAATCCCTGACACCCCATCCTTCTGACATCAGTCTCTATCAAACCCGCCCGAACCCGTCACCTCAATGCCTCCCTCACCACCCTTCTGACATCAGTGTCTATCAAACCCTCCCAAACCCGTCAGCTCAATCCCTCCCTCACCGTCCTCCGACATCAGTCTCTATCAAACCGTCCCAAACCCGTCACCTCAATCCCTCCTTCCACATCGTTCTGACATCAGATCTATCAAACCCTAGCAAACCCGTCACCTCAATCCCTCCCTCACCATCCACCCGATATCCGTCTCTATCAAACCCTCCCAAACCCGTCACCTCAACGCCTCCCTCACCATTCTTCCGACATCAGTCTCTGTCAAATCCTCCCAAACCCGTCACCTCAATCCGTTCTTCACCATCCTTCCGACATCAGTCTCTGTCAAACCCTCCCAAACCCGTCATCTCAATCTCTCCCTCATCATCGTTCCGACATCAGTCTCTGTTAAACCATCCCAAACCCGTCACCTCAATCCCTCACTGACCATCCTTCCGACATCAGTCTCTATCAAACCCTCCTAAACCAATCACCTCAATCCCTCCCACCGCATCCTTCTGACATCAGTCTCTATCAATCCCTCCCAAACCCGTCACCACAATCCCTGCATCACCATCCTCCTGAACTCAGTCTGTATCAAACACTCGCAAACCTGTCACCTCAATCCCTCCCTGACCATCCTTCCGACATCAGTCTCTATCAAACCCACCCAAACCCATCACCTGAATCCATCCCACCCCATCCTTCCAACATCAGTCTCTATCAAACCCTCCCAAACCCGTCACCTCAATCCCTCCTTCACCATCCTTCCGACATCAGTCTCTGTCAAACACTCCCAAACCTGTCAACTCAATCCCTCACACCCCATTCTCCCGACATCAGTCTCTATCAAACCGTCCCAAACCCCTCACCTCAATCCCTCCTTCCCCATCCTTCTGACATCAGATCTATCATACCCAGGCAAACCCGTCACCTCAATCCCTCCCTCACCATCCACCGACATCAGTCTCTATCAAACCCACCCAAACCCATCACCTCAATGCCTCCCTCACCATCCTTCCGACATCAGTCTCTATCAAACCCTCCCAAACCCGTCACCTCAATCCCTTCTTCACCATGCTTACCACATCAGTCTCTATCAAACCCTCCCAAACCCGTCACCCCAATCCCTCCCACCCCATTCTTCCAACATCAGTCTCTATCAAACCTTCCCAAACCCGTCACCTCAATCCCTCACCATCCTTCCGACATCAGTCTCTCTCAAACCCTCCCAAACCCGTCATCTCAATCCCTTCCTCACCATCCCTCCGACATCAGTCTCTATCAAACACTCGCAAACCCGTCACCTCAATCCCTCCCTGACCATCCTTCCGACATCAGTCTCTATCAAACCCTCCCAAACCCGTCACCTCAATCCTTCCCTCACCATCCTTCCGACATCAGTCTCTATCAAACCCACCCAAACCCATCACCTCAATCCATCCCACCCCATCCTTCCAACATCAGTCTCTATCAAACCCTCCCAAACCCGTCACCTCAATCCCTCCTTCACCATCCTTCTGACATCAGTCTCTGTCAAACACTCCCAAACCGGTCACCCGAATCCCTGACACCCCATCCTTCCGACATCAGTCTCTATCAAACCCTCCTAAACCCATCACCTCAATCCCTCCCACCCCATCCTTCTGACATCAGTCTCTATCAAACCCTCCCAAACCCGTCACCTCAATCTCTCCATCACCATCGTCCTGAGCTCAGTCTGTATCAAACCCTCCCAAACCCGTCACCTCAATCCCTCCCACCACATCCGTCCGACATCAGTATCTATGAAACACTCGCAATCCCGTCACCTCAATCCCTCCCTCACCATCCTTACGACATCAGTCTCTATCAAACCCTCCCAAACCCGTCATCTCAATCTCTCCCTCATCATCCTTCCAACATCAGTCTCTGTTAAACCCTCCCAAACCCGTCACCTCAATCCCTCCCTCCCCATCCTTCCGACATCAGTCTCTATCAAACTCTCCCAAACCCGTCACCCAAATCCCTCACCCCCCATCATTCCGACATTAGTCTCTATCAAACCCTCCCAAACCCTTCACCTCAATCCCTCACCCCCCCACCATTCCGACATCAGTCTCTATCACACCCTCTCAAACCCGTCACCTCAATCCCTCCCTCACCATCCTTCCGACATCAGTCTCCATCAAACCCTCCCAAACCCGTCACCTCAACCCCTTCCTCACCATCCACCCGACATCAGTTTCTATCAAACCCTCCCAAACCCGTCATCTCAATCTCTCCCTCATCATCCTTCCGACATCTGTTTCTATGAAACCCTCCCAAACCCGTCACCTCAATCCCTCACACCCCATCCTCCCGACATCAGTCTCTATCAAACCCTCCCAAACCCGTCACTTCAATGACTCCCTCACCATCCTTCCGACATCAGTCTTTATCAAACCCACCCAAACCCGTCACCTCAATCCATCCCACCCCATCCTTCCGACATCAGTCTCTGTTAAACACTCCCAAACCCGTCACCCAAATCCCTGACACCCCATCCTTCCAACATCAGCCTCCAGCAAACCCACCCAAACCCGTCACCTCAATCCCTCCCATCCCATCCCATCCTTCCGATATCAGTCACTATCAAACACACCCATACCCGTCACCTCACTCTCTCCCTCACCATCATTCTGACATCTGTCTCTATCAAACCCACGCAAACCCGTCACCTCAAGCCCTCCCTCCCATCCTTCCGACATCAGTCTGTATCAAACCCACCCAAACCCGTCACCTCAATCCCTCCTCCCCAATCCTTCTGACATCAGATCTATTAAACCCTCCCAAACCCGTCACCCCAATCCCTCCCTTACCATCGTTCCGACATCAGTCACTATCAAACCCGCCCAAACCCGTCACCTCAATCCCTCCTCCCCAATCCTTCTGACATCAGATCTATTAAACCCTCCCAAACCCGTCACCTCAATCCCTCCCTTACCATCGTTCCGACATCAGTCACTATCAAACCCGCCCAAACCCGTCACCTCAATCCCTCCCTCACCATCCTTCTG